>NC_080756.1:44787676-45412676 GCF_020826845.1 Diceros bicornis minor | reverse complement strand
TTTTGATACATTTTTTGATTCCTCTTCTGTGGCCAGGATTCACTCTGCTGCTATAGAGATCCCCACCTTCTGCTGTGCTGTTTTGAATACGCACAAGGCTAGAAACAAGAGAATCAAGGTTACTAGAATTGTGAGTAAACTAAGAGCAAGAGGGTTCTGAGTGGATGTTCTAGCAGCCTCCCGCAGTTGGGGCTCTGCAAGAGAGTTCAGCCATAATGCCCTAAACATCCATTATATATAATGAATCAGTTTCTCTCTGAGGCATCTTGAAGGGTACTAGTTCTCTGTTGGGAGGAATGAGAAGATAGTCTTCAAATCATTTTTTTGTTCTCTGCTTCAGATGAGGAACCCTGGTTGAGAAAGTCTGCTAGGGCTCATGTGATGAGCCAGGTGCATCAACGCATCTATGATGCTGGGAAATCTCTATTCACAGATCAAAGCCCCTTTTCCTGTCTTATTGTTTGATTCTTGGCAATATGCCAGAAAGGTAAAGTTCATGCCTCCTTGATTTTTTTTTTAAAACAATGGTTAACTGTTATCTCATGGCACCAGTTTTATATTGGGCTCCTCGAGGGTTATTAATAAATATGTATTGTCAGGCCAATTGATTCTTTTTAACCTTTGAATTATGAAGGTTTTCAAACACTCCCAAAAGTGGAGAAATTTGTGTAATGAACTCATATACCTGGCTGCCAGGTTCAACAGTCATCAAGTTTGTCACTTGCTTTGCTAGACCCCTTTGTGTTGTAATCTTTAAAGTAAATCCAAAATGCATCGTGCCATTTTGTCCCTTCTACTTTGATATATTTCTCTACAAAAGCATTATACTGTTACAAAACTACTTGAACATTACCATGCTAACAAAATTAAAATTGATTTACTTAAAACATTTTTAAGGGAGATGCTCTTGCCTTCATGAAGATGGTAATATGAATATTATTTAAAAATATTTATTGAGTACTTACGGTATACAAGGTGTTGTGCTAAGTATGTGCCTTAGCCTGTTCTTTAATCCTCCCAGCAATCTTATGTAGTCAATACTGTTTTTATCCTGATTTTATAAATGAGGAGGCTGAATTTTGAGAGGTGAGGCATCTTGCCCATGGTCGTACAGCTAGTGAAAGAGTGGTGAGTTGGGACTCAGCCCTGGTCTCTGACTTGAGAGACTGTTCTGAGCCTGAAAACCACACTGCCTCTTTACATACTTATATTTTTTATTATTCATATAACCTCACATTCCATATATGACCAACTGCCAACTACCTGTCTTAATTGGAAACCCAAAATGAAGGTAGATAGGAAATCTGTAGATAATCTCCAACTGTTATTTGTATTAATAGTTTTTAAATTTCTTGTTCATTATCCTTCTTATAGGGATTTTAAAACAAAAATTATTACTTTAAAATTAAACTCTATGGGGGCCAGCCTGGTGGCATAGTGGTTAAATTTCGGTGCACTCTGCTTTGGCGGCCTGGGTTCATGGGTTCGGATTCTGGGCCTGGCCCTACACCAATCATCAGCCATGCTGTGGCAGCAACCCACATACAAAACAGAGGAAAACGGGCCACAGATGTTAGCTTAGGGCAAATCTTCTCAACAACAACAAAAAAAATTAAACTCTATATATTTGCATTTTGGATTGTATGGTGTACGTGCCATGGGCAAGCAATGAGAACAGGAAAAGGCCAGGGGCCTAGATCAACCTGTTTGGATCATTAACCCTTGAGTAACTGAGAGTCAGCTGAGTCAGGGATACTTCTAATGAGACAGGGCAATTTTGCCTGTGGGTGTACCAGCCTCTTGCTGCATACTTTCCCCATCCTTTGAGGGTGGCTTTCCCCTTGTTTAAATGCTGTTTGGGAGAAGAACAGAAAATTCACTTCCCACTAACACATGAGAGATTGATGATGTAAAGAGCTACTTTTTCCTGGGAATGGTAACTTTCATAAGTACCAAGGAATGACACTTTGTGCAATATGAAATATTTAACCATAGAGAATAGTGGGTGGTGGGGAGCCTTCTTGCTATTTCTGAAATCTTGCCATTCTGACTTCTGTCCGCTCTGTGTTTTATATAGTTGACCTTAAATAAGTCTCTCAGCCTTCTAGAGCAGTAGCTGTCAAATCCTACCTTGCGGACAGGAGTTGCCTTCTCTGTGAAAATTGGACAAGTCCGAGCTCCTTTAGAGAGCTGCGTCAGTCATGTGACTTTCACAACTGCTTCAGATTCCCCTGGCTCCACGGAACCGGCTGCGGGGAGCCTGTGTTTCTGTGGTGCACCACAAGGGGGAATGCTTCCAGAAGAAGGTGGCCGCAGAGGCGTCATTGTAGAGCTAACTCAGAGGAACTTCAGAGTTGGCACATCTAATGACTTCTTTTTAGAAGGACGAGTGGTGGTGCTTTTAAGTTTTTGATGACTTGTCACAGAGCATCTGAAAGCACGGGGAAAACCAGCCACCTTGTCAAAAGCTCCACAAAAGACCTTCTTCCTGGGGAGAAATTGCAGAAGGAGATCAGGTGCTGTGGGAAGCGATGTTTTGAATCAGCACCCAGCAGGTGGTGATTTCCACTCTAATTCAGTCTTGAACAGATATTCCCAGACAGTGTTGGCAGTCATTGTGCTCCATAATGTAGTGGCGGTTTGTTTGTTTGTTTGTTTGTTTTGGGAGCCAATATCAACTCAAACCCTGTCTGCTTACAGTTGGGGTATTTTAGCACGTGTTGGATGCCTGCTGTTTAAGGGGTACACCTACATTCCAGGCTCCTTCTGCGTCTGTTGAAATATATCTTTAAACACAGATGAAGGCATCACTGGAGAACTGGAGACTGTGGTAAGTAGGGATCCGGAAAGCATTTGCTATTTTCTGCAAATCAAAGGGTCGTGAGAAGGTGACATGAGGCATGCATAATACATAAAGTAGCTGCACAATAAATCTTTCTTTCTTTTTTTATTTTTCTTTCAAAATCTAGTTCACTTTGGTTTCAAAGGATGATCTCCTGTCCCAGTTTGAGAATTTGGTTATGTAGTTCTAGATTACCTAGACTAAAATTTGCTGTAAATAAATATATGTGTTGAGATGGTTACCCATTTAATTAAATAAAGCTTTTTTGAAAGGAAATTGAACTTTGAAGTCAGACTGCCTGGGATTCAAATCTTGATTCTTCTACCTGTGATTTTTGAATTTTCACACCTAGAAAATGTAGTGAACAAAAGCTTCACCACAGAGTAATTGTGAGGAGTAAATGAGATATTACATGTAGAGCAACTGACATGGTGCCTGGAATATAGTGAGCGGCAATGGGAGTTACTTACCCTTCCCTTTACACAAGATATAATAGGACTGTTGGAAAGTTCTGACCTGAAAGCTAAAGAATAACTGATTGTGAACAAGAGTATTTGCTGACTGGACTATAACATGAGGCTGTGAGGGAGAAGGTCAAAGGGTCTAGGGCAGTTGGAGCCCCAGTGTATGCTGGGATGTAATGGGAGTTGAAACTAGACATGTACTCAATACCTTTACAGTGATTTGCTGTCCTTCATATGGAAATAGGATAAAAGGTAGTTATCACTGGAGTATTTTTTTCTAGATGTAAATTTATGCATCCCAAGTTCATTTTCTAATTTTTTTTTTTTGTGATCAGCATCTATGAAAATTGATCATTACCCAGACTATAGAGTAAGTGCTCATTTGATAAATCTAAGTGCCACCCTCTGACTATTTTAGGTGAAAAATCAGAGGTAAGTGCTCATACACTATTACTTGAGAATAGCAATATTTTGTAGAAGTAGACATTGGTTTTAATATTTGAATATATAAATTTTAGTAGCAAAATTGTGGTGATTCTCAGTAGGTCCTTTAAAAAATATTTGCCTAAAAGATTAAAGTATGAGGAATAATATGAACTCACAAACTTCAGGAAATAAGTTGTTAACACAATACCCTTCATAAAGTATGTCATTCATAATTTACTATATCTTACTTTAAAGGTAAAATGTATAAGTAAATGTTCCTGGGAGAGGTCATATATTACCTTAAATTCATGAGTAAAGTACAAATGACCGATAATAGATTTTTCCTGAAATGAGATTTAAGTGGGATGGTGTGTGGTGAGAGCAGAAGGACATTGACCATGGTAGTGGGGGAATAGGTTTCAGGAAAAATAAGTACAGATTTTATATAACCTGTAAGTTTCATTAACATATTTGTTCTTTTTTTCTGGAACTTAACATACTTACTTAAATTTAAATGAAATAGTTTTTATTATGATTTTTAGTTTGTTCTATTCTGTGGCACTTAAATTACGTTTCTGATCTTGTGACAGGATTAATTGTGTGCGGGTCTGTTGTAGCGTGTAAGTATCCTTGCAGACTCTAACTGGTGTGACTAGCACAACATCAACCACAGGCAGCAGCTTTATGAATAATATTTTCTATTGACTTACAGTGTGAATTCAATGAATAATAGGGCACTTTGGGACATTTTTAAATTGTGATTTAGGAAATTCCATCATCAGGTCTCTCATCGAGAGGGAAGAGTTAAATAGGTTTCCTCTGAAGCTCTCAGCTCCTAGAATAATTGATCAAATCTTCTCAAAGGACTGAGAGTTGGATCTTTACCCAACAGGGGGCCAAAGTTTTCCAGCTTCTTGAGGAGTTTCTCTAAGGTCTAATGATTCTTTCTAAACACTAGGCACATTTAGGGGCTTGGAGAAACTCTCATCAGAACTTTTCCCAGAGTACATTAAATGAAAGGCTAGGTATTTGGAAATCCAAATGTGGTTTAGTAAGTCTTATGGGCTATCTTGATGAGAGTGTAATAGTAATAAAACCTTGATTTTACTTGGTGATGAAATGTGTTGTGATATGGGACATTTTGTCTATTAGCAAATTTATTTAAGATGTTAATTTGAAAAGCATGAAACAGGACTAATTTTTAGATGACAGTTTTTGAAGCGTATTGTCAGTTTAAGGATTAGTCCGTAATATTGGTATGTAAGAGTGTGTGTGTGTGTGTGTGTGTGTGTGAGTGTGTGTTTTCCAGATCTGACAAGTATGTATGAACCCATGTAGATCCGTTACTTGTTTTGCCTGGCACAGTAACAGGCACAGAGGGTGACTGAAGAACCAATACTTGATTTAGGCTGATAGAATGAGTCCATTTCATAAAGGGAAAGGCCAGGCCAGGTAGAGTGTAAAAGAAACTGTGAAGGACTTTTCGTTGTCTTCCCTCTGAGATATTTTCTCCTATCCTTACAAAGCAAAGCGTCTGGGATACAGTGAGATTTCAGTCGTAGTGTAAGTCCATGTGTTAAGTCCAGAATGTGAGTCCTGCTGGTCTGTGAGAAAGGAGAAGCTGCGTCTTTTACGAATATAATGTCAAACTTTCTAATGACACTTCTGAAGTGGAAGGAAGTGAAATAGCAGGCTGGAACTTAGAGAAATTTTGGGAGATAATCAGGGACCCTTAATGTTGGGTGCATGCCTGGCGGCAAACCTCTTTGGAGAATTGTTAGAGCGATAAAGTTGTTCACAAATATCAAGAAGTTTGTGAACGCTGCAGTGAAGTTGGTGCTTTAGTTTCAATCCTAGGTTCAAACTCTGACTCCTAACTGAGCTTTTGGTCAGCTGATCTTTTGAGAGGATCCTTTTGAGAAAACAAAGAAATGTAAATAGTGCCCTCTGTCGCCTTCTATTGTACAGCATAAGGCCTGCCGGTATTCATGCTGATTAATTATAAAATGTTCTCTCCTCTCCTAAAATGTGATTGTAATTTTTATTGACAATATGTGTATATATATATCCTTTAAAAAGACGTGTCTACAAGAGTGAATACAGCAAACTGCTGTCCCACTCTGCTCCATCCAGAGTCCCACTCTGCTCCATCCCCAGAGGCAGCCTTTTCTTCTTGTAGTTACCTCTGTATTTCAAAATAACATGCTTTCAGAATAATACTGTTATTCTTAATTTTTCAGTTTTAAATTTTATTCCTTGACTTTCTGCTATGGAAGGTAAAGATTTATCTCTCTCACACTTTCTCTCCCTCCTTCCTCTCATACATCTATCTCCCCTTCCGTCTTCTCATAATAGTAATGTAATTTTAGTTAGGTAAACTTTCAATGTTTTTATTATTATGACTCTGTAAATATTAATTTATAAGCCATAGGGTATACATTGATTACATTTTATTTTTGTGTAAATTTTTATTTTCTCTGGAATTGTCTCATTTACTTAGTTTTCTCTGTAGTTCTTTCTAATTCAACCCTACGGTAACTGTCAGAGATGAAACTGTTCTTTTGGTACATTCAAACAGATGGTGTAATTTATTGGTTTTATATTTTTCTTGGAGACATCACCACTAGGGTCCTCAACTCACCTGTTCTAATCCAGCTTCTCTCTAGGCCTGCTGCCCCTCTGGTATCCTGGGCTCTCCCTTCACTGTTATCTAAGGGTTTCTTTTCACACTTCTGTTTTGGATCCCTTGTTTCCTGGATTGCATGTCTTCCTCTTTCATGGTTTTCTTCTTCATTTTAGTGGAGCACAACCATCGTGACTTCCTGAAAATAAAGGCTTCGAATGTCAAAAAATGCTTTTATTCTTTAGTCATATTGAATTGATAGTTTGGCTGAGTGTAGAATCCTGTATTTGAAATTCTGTTTCCTCAGGAATTTGAAGACGTTCTTTCACCGTAGTCTAGCTTCTGTCTACTGTCCCCATTGACAAATTGATGCTCTTCTTATTTCCGTTTTGCAATGTGATGTTTATTTTTCTTTCTGGAAGCTTGAAAATTTTGTAACCGAGCAAGGGCTTGCTGCCCAAATTGCATGGAAGCCAATACTATGGCACCAACTTTTGAGAAAAGAAAAGCTTTATTGCAAGGTCTACTGGCAAGGAGACAGGAGGCAAGGCTCTCAAATCTGTCTCTCCGATCAATCCAGGGTTCGGGGTGAAATTTAAGGAGATAGGGGCAGAGCTGATTGGCTAGTTTTGAATCCGTCCATATATGGTAATCAAGCTGCTGGAAGCTGGATTTTCCTTACTGAAGGACTTTTCGCTTCGCAAAGGGCTCCAGTGGTAACATTTCTGAAGAAATGAAGATTCTTGGTTCCAGGGTCATCCTGGGGCTATGGGTTCCCGCCTGGCACATGAGCAGTGCTGTCTCTGTTATTGAGCAAGATTTGATTGATCAACAACCTGCTTTGAGGAAGCAAAACTAGTTTAAGCTGGCCAGTGTTTTATGTGCTGTTTCAGTTTTCTCATTGTCTTCAGAGTTCTGAAATTCCATAGTGATGTGCTTTAGTGTGAGGCCCCTTTTTTAATTGCCCCATCCACTTGATGTGGATGTAGTACAGGGTGTGGAGGTTTATAAATTGATGGGCTCTTTCAATTTATAAACCATACACTCCTTTAGTTCTGGGAAATTTTTTTGAATTGTTTCTCTGATTAATTTCTTCCCTTTCATTTTCTTAACTTTCTACTTCTAGAATTCCTATTCCTTAGATGTTGGACTTTCTAGACTGATCCTCTAATTTTATCTTTTTCCCTCCTGTTTTCTATCTCATTTTTTCTTGGGAGGATGGGGAAGTAGAGAGATTTCCTCAGCTTTATCTTTCAAGTCTCCTACTGGACTTTTCATTTCTGCTGTCACATTTTTAATTTCTAAGAGCTCCTTAGTTTTCTGAGTGTTTCTTTTTCCTAATAGCTTTCTCCTCTTGTTTTATGAATGAAGACGTTATTTATAATTATTCTCAAGTTTTCTTCTGCTTCCTACAGTGTTTTGTTTCCTCTAAGTGCCCTCCACTCCCTCTTCTCCAGTCTCCTCCAATTGTTTTTACTCTGCATCTTTTATGTTAGAAGCTTTCCTCATGTATCAGGTAATCCTTTGTCGTCCATTCATATTTAAGAATGAAGCGTTTCTATGGTATAGAATTTAGCCTTTCCCAAAGAGAGGTCTGGCTTTTGCCTTTGGCTCCTGGGAGGTAATCTCTAAGCCCTTGGAATGTCCTGCCTGGTAAGAGTGTCTTTGTTTACCTGAGATCTTAGGGCCACACCAGATAGTCTCACAATGTGGTTCCTGGTGAATGCTTTGGGTCATGTAGTACCAGCTGGAAGTCTGGAGGGGCTGGAGACTGAGGTCAGCCATCTGGGGGTTAACCATGTCTTTGTGACCAAGCCCCACTAAAAACTCTGGACATCAAGACTTGGTGAGCTTCCTTGGTTGGCAGTACTCTGTGCGTATTATCACACACTGCTACCAGGAGTAGTTAGTGGTATCCATTGCTCCACTGAGAGAGGACAGCTGGAAGCTCTGTGTTTGGGCTTCTCCTGAACTCTGCCTCGTATGTCTCCTCCCTTGGCTGATTTTAATCTGTATCCTTTTGCTGTGATAAACCATAACTGTGAGTAAAACAGCTCTAGCTTTCAGTGAGTTTTGGAAGTCCTGGTAAATTAGTCCTAGAAACTGAGGGTGGTTTTGGGGACACCCCCCTAAACTTGTACTTGGTGTCGGAAGTGAGGGTTGTCTTGTGGACTTCCTCCAAACTCTGTAGCAGTAAAAAGCTCATTAGAAGCTTTCTGGGCATGGATAGAGCTTATCAACCATAGGATGATCTTGCTGGGCCATTTCATTGAGAGTCTCCCAGTTGTTCAGTATCTGTGGGCCTTTTTGCTTGGCCTGGTTGGTTTCTGCAGAGAAGAATCCTGCAGTCTTTTGCCTGGGGGAACGTAAGCCTGACTGCTAGTGTTCTCAGAGTAGAGTAGGGGAAGGAAGCTGGTCGGAGCACTGAATATCAACTTTCACTTATTCCTTCTGTTTTCTCCATGGTAATCTTGACAGCAGAAGTAGTACAGGGTGTGGAGGGAGCACATTAGTAGGGGCACCTACTGTATATGGGGCATCAGGGAAAGTTTCATGGAGAAGGTTTAAACTGATACCTGAAGGATGAGAGGGAGCTAGCCAGGTGAGAATGGAGGGAATAGTATTCTGGGCTGGGGCTTATCCATTTATTCGAGTAGATTTGTCAGTATTACTTGGGGAAGTGGAGCGAGGAAGGTGTCAGTTTGTTATAGTGGTCCATATGATCAGAAAAATAGCACCAGGGTATAATACCAAAGGCAATTTGTAGATTGAAGGGAATACCTCTGTCTGTGTTTAATTATATTAACTAATACCATGTCTTTTTCAGATATGTAAATAAAGTCAGTGAGGTTCTAAAAGAAATTTTTGCTTGAATCAGGATTCAAACGTAATCATGTTGAGTATGAGAAGTTTGACCTTATCAAGAGTTTAATGTTTACATTAGTCATAAATTTTCTTACTTTGTCTTAAGTTCTTTGTTGACTTTGCCTTCCAGCTTGTCTATTGAGGGGTTTTTTGTAAGGCTAATCTGACCAAAGAGAGTAGTTTTAAGTGCATAGATACTGAAATTTAGATTAGCTGTTGCTTATACCTGAGGATTTAGATGGCAAACTAAGAGTTTGGAGAATTTTGGGATTTGCCTTCTAGAACACTAGGGAAGATTATAATTGCACTTCCCAGGTTTAACACTCTCAATGTCTCCCGTTTGTCTGATGAATTAGATTTAATAGTCTCAATTTACCAATCTTCTTTCATTCCCAGTCTGTCTTTCAGGCTTTGTTTCTGTTTCTCTCTGATAAGTACTTGATTCTTCAGAAAAAAAAAACAAACAACCTTGATTCTCCCTGAACTAAATTTGAGTCCTTCCACATCAGGATCTTGCTTAGAATGCTGCTCTTTGCTTTCTCAGCCGCCCCTGCCCCAGTCTCTTCCTCTTCTTCACAGCTGGTGGGGTAACTCTACCAACATGGCGTTTTTTTTTTTTCACTTCCCCTTCCAGGCAGACTCTCTTTCTCTTAAATTTCTATGGCATTGTGCACCTCTTTTACTGTGTTCTCTCATTAAAAAGGCAGAAAAAAGAAAAAGAAAAGGCAGAATAAGGCATAAGGGTCCTTATTTCTACTCTTATTTTCACATCTCTTGGTTTCAAGTTATCTAACTTATTTTGGCACCTAGTGCTATAGGACTTATTAAATTTATTTCTAGCTGACTTGAATTCAGATTCCTGGTTATATTTTTCCCCTGTGGTCTTTTCTCTTTAAGTTCTCTCAGCCCACCTTAGAGAATGCATATAAATAAATGATCTAAGTTATCCTTGTTCTGAATATCCCTTCAGAATACCCCCATTTTATTTACATCTCCATTTGACATTATAGTTTGCGATCAAAGGCAAAAGAGCCTACCCATTCGGCCCTATTTTTTTCCCTGTTTACATTTTTCTTTTAACTATCTTAAACTTTTATTTTTTCCTCCCAGATTTTCAAAGAAGTAAATGTTCATTGTACAAAATTGGCAGGAACTTGGCTGTAGTTTTTCCCTCTTTCCATTCTGTTATATACCAACTGATCAAATAAATTAATTGTGGTCCTCCAGTATTTCAAGTCTGAAGTCTTCTGTCTAACTTTCAGGATTCTCTGTGACCTGATACCACCTTACCTATGCAACCATATGTTTACTTCGAAACACAACTTTTTGCCATTGTTATTGTTCTGGGAATATGCCATAACCATTCCTAAATTGGTCTTCTTTCATATTATACCCAATATTTGAAATGTCTTCTCTCTCTTTGACTTGTTAATTTTTACTAGTTTATTAAGGCAAGTAGGCTTGTTGAAACCTACTCTGGCCAACCTAGTCTTCTCATAGTGACCAAATTGGAGCTAGAACACAATCTCCTGCCTCGTTCTGTGCTGTCACGCCCTCTGTTTAGTACCACTGCTCAGATCGATTGAATGATGACTGTCATACCCAGTTGGCTGGTTCTGTGCTTCTTGTCAGTGATGGCTTTCTAACCCTGTGATGAAGTTAATCAGAGACGACCTACATCGTAAAACCAGCTGTATTGTGATAAAACATTGTAAGACAGCTAACAAGTGCCTGGCACAGAGTCAGTGCTCCACTGTTTGTGGAGACAAACAGTTGTCCATGGTTTTCTAACTCCAAATCCAGTGATGATCCATATCACAGAACCAGAGCCTGGAATTCCTTTTTTCCAGATGAGTGCTACATACCCAGAGCTGGTGCCCCACGTGCTCCTGTGAATCTCCATCCTTGGCAGTCCAGTACCAGGCTGAGTAGATGGCCTATGGGTTTGAGTATGTTGCCACTGTGCTGTTAAAATTTTACAGTAAACTCACTCGGAACTATAGTAAATTAAAAACGAAATGGGTGGGAAACTATGGGATATTTTAACTGCCCCTTTCTTTGACTTCTTGATGGAAGCCAAGAGAACATTTCTCAGACAGCTTTGGTATGTGGATTGCTGAGGAAAACTCTGTAGTCCCAACCTGGCAGGTTAAGAGTTCTTTGAAATAGTTAATGAAATGCTTTATACTGAGAACCTGGTAGAAATACTTAGTTTCTGAAAAACCTTTTGATAATGCTTCCCCTAAGAGTTGGAGAAAAATGCCAACAGAATAAAAAGTATGTCTTTTTTCATAGATGTAAACATATTTAAACAATAGCAAAAAAGAGTACAAGGGAAAAGCTGCTGTTCATTCCCCAGAGAGGTCAGTCATTGGTCGACACCAACTTTCTTACGGTAAATGATATTTTCAATGCTAGCAGAACTCTGTGGAGGAGAGTTTAGAAAAACAATTGATGGACATCAAGTTAAAGATATTTTGAAAAGCTAAAAATATGTAATTTTTGTAAATAAACTGAGCTGAATTTAAAAACATGGGCATCCATTGCTATGATATTTTAACTTATAGAATTTCACTTTAATTTTTTAGAAGAAATTTAATTGGGCTATGTCTTAGTCTGTTCAGCCTACTGTAACAGAAATACCATAGGCTGTATAGCTTATAAACAACAGAAATTTATTTCTCACAGTTCTGGAGCCTGGGAAGTCTAACATCAAAGCACTGGCAGCTTCAGTGTCTGGTGAGAGTCCACTTCCTCACTGACTGCCATCCTTTCACTGAAACCTCACATAGCAAAGGAATGAGGGATCTCTCTGCCGAAAGGACAGGGTTTGGAGAAATTCCAAGTTGGTGAACATGCAGAGATTTGGGAAGAGTGCTGCACCTGGAGAGGACATGGGAGCTTTGAGAGGACATACCTTGCCCTATGCATTGCTTTTGGCTGTTCCTGTGTTATATCCTTTTATAATAATTGCTAATCTAGTAAGTAAAATGTTTCTCTGTGTCCTATGAGCTGCTCTAGCAAATTAATCGAACCCAAGAAGGGGGTTGTTCAGATTTCCAATCTATAGCCAGTAGGTCAGAAGCACAGGTGACACCCTGGACTTGCGACTGGCATCTGAAGTGGCAGGTGGTGAGTGGGGGAGGCAGTCTTGTAGGACTGAGCCCTTAACTTGGGAAATCTGATGATATCTCTGGGTAGATAGTGTCAGAATTGAGTTGAATGTAGGACACCCAGCTGGTATCCAGAGCATTGCTTGGTGGTGTGGGAAACCCTTCCCCCACACTGGAATCTGGTGCAGAACCTTTCATTTCTTTCCAGTACAGCATATAAATGTATGCAATTTAAAATAGGAGCTTGTGGTAGCTAATCTCCAGAGATGGACCGAGTCTCCAGGATTGATGTCTTTTGTGTAGTCTCCTACTTCCTCGATTTGGGCTGGCCCTGTGACTCACTTTAACCAATAGAATGTGACAGAGTGATGCTCTAATAACTGCTGTGATTTTGGGAGCCCCGAGCTGCCTTGTAAGAAGTTCAACTACCCTCTTGGAGTAGGCACTTGGAGAGGGGGAGGTTCTGGGCCTATGTGGAGAGAAGAAGGAAACCTAGTGTCCCAGCAAGGCCCAGCCTTCTAGCCGCTCCCTTTAAGGCACTGGACATGTGAGTGAAGCCATCTTACATGTCCAGCCTGAGTCACCATCTTACTGCAGCCACACAGGAGATCTCAAGTGAGAGCAGCAGCAGAACTACTTAGCTGAGCCCCAGTCAACCCACAGAATCAGGAGAAATAATGAAAGAGTTGCTGTTGTTAGCCGTGACATTTTGTGATGGTTTGTTATATAGCAGTAGATAATAATCCAAACAGATAAGATAGTCCAAAGTGTAATTTTAGAATTTTAAAATTAAATAAGCCTTGTATACTAGTTGAAATCTCATTTAATTTGTTTGAATCATCTCTTCTGTAGAGGGATAAATTTCAGTGTCTTCCTGCTTGCAATATTTACAAACAATTGTCATCAATAGTTATAGTTCGTTATATATTTCAAAAGTTGGGGGCTCTTGGTGTTTTATTTACTTAACAGGTTTTTCTTAAAAAATTTTTCAGCTGATTTTGAAAAGAAATAAATTCAGCATTTAAAGGTCTTATTTATAAAATAGTTCAAGACCAGTGTATATCAGCTTAGACTGATTGACAGAATGGTTCTTACTCTTCAAAGTCGAATGTTTCTAATATTCAACTGGTGATGACCAGCAGAGAGATAGTGCACACTGCCAGGAAGAAGTATTTATTTTTAATTAAGCATCAGCTGTCTCACAAAGATCAGGTAGTTCACTTATTCTGTGTGTATATAAAATATTTAAAATTTGACAGCTGTGGCTTCTACTTTGATTGTTAGAATATGGAAGCTTATTTGGATGACATTATAAATTATGTGTCTATCACAATCAGATCCAAATGTATTTCTGCTCAGTCTTGGAGTCAGTGATATCTCTGTAGAGATATGTTGGTACATGATAAAAGTTGAAAAGCATTTTGTGCAAATTACAGATCACCAGCTTTTCTAAGAAATGGAAATTCAGAATTTAATTTTTCATTAAACGTACTCTTTTTGAGCTCATTGTTGCTGATAGATTTTTTTTTTCAAAAGAAAAAAGCCTAACTCCAAATAGTTTTAGATTTATAGAATATAAAGATGACAAAAATATTGCTTTCAGTTTACTGTCCTCAGGAAATCTAGAGATTCCCCTTACATATGCCATGTTCACCTAACCTACAGATTCTCACACTTCTCACGCCTGGCTCACTGTGGGGGGCATGGTGCGTCTTTTTCTCTTGCAGGCTTGGGCTCAGGTCAGGACACACCAGCTAGTATGTTCAAATGGCTGCAGAGGCACTGCAGCACTGCATGCTTCTACTACCACCCAAGACTAGAAAGGGTTGGCTGTCGCTAGCCACAGATATTCCGAGTACCGTCAGTGAATGCCCTGCATGCTAAGAGTGTTTGTATTATGTTGGGGAGGGGGGGGGAAAGAGTCAAGTTTTGGTCTCCTTACAGAGTGAACCACACGTTCAAGTGAGATCTCTTGCACTTGCCTCGCACGCTGTTACTGCTGGAGACCATGGTAGAAGCTGGAGTCGACCAAACCCATCCTGGTTTATTTTGTTTGTTAGAAAATGAAATATATAAGGCAAATGCTAAACCAGATGGGATGGGCGTAAACTAGGCATGTCCTGGGCAAACCAGCATGATGTGGTCACCCTAGTGAGGACCAAAAGCTCAGCAGATGGACTGTATTGGGAAGAGTAGTCGAATTTTACTCCAGTAGTCACTTAGAGCCTGGAGTGGTCGGGAGAGGACTCAGCGAGATCAGCTCTGACAGTGTATTCTAATCTGTGAATTCTTCCATGAAGAGACTTATCTGAGAATATTTATGGTTAGTGAGCAGAAGAAACTCTTGAATTTTGTACTTTGTGAACCTTGGAGCCGCTTCTGGATTATCAACATTTCTTGGACTATTTACTCTCCAGATGGTAAGAATAGCACCAGAGAATGAGTAGCTCTTACTTGTTTGAAGGCAAATTTTAAAGACAGAATAGAAATGCTTCAGTCGTTGGACTGATGAGATTTTGACCACTCTCTCCATGCCGCTGCTAATGTTCTGGTTCAAGCTACCACCTGCTCTTGCTTGAGCCTCCTAATTGGCTTCCCTACAGCAGCCGGAGGGATTCTTTCAAAATGTAAATCAGATCACTTTCCCACCTTACTCGTTTCCATGCTGAAAAAGTCCCACTTAAGGGGCTTTCCACCCTTACTGGCCATGCCTCACAACAGGCAGTGTATTTAATATTGCTGCACAGTACATGCCAGCATACCAGTAATTGAAAGAAAATTTCCATCCAAGACCCTTACCTGTTGTAGCGTGATATTTTTTATTTTATTCTTTCTTCTTTTTATAAATGCTGGTTGCACCTGAGAAAGTTAATTTCATGACATGTCCATGGGTCATGACTCTGAGTTTGGAAAACATTTTACTATGTGATCTGGCCCTTGTCTACCTCTCCGACTTTACCGCTCCCTGCCTCTCTTGCTGACTCTCCTCCAGTTACGCCTGTGTCCCTGCTTTGCTTCGGATATGACGCTTTCACTCTTGCCTTAGGGCCTTTGCATTTGCTCTTCTGTCTGTCTAGAACACTGTTTCCCTAGACGTGGCCTCACTGCTCACCTCCTTATTTCATTTGGGGCTGTACTCTAATGTTTTCTTGTCAGAGACTTTCCCTGACGATGCCCATCCCTGCCTTCTCCATTCTCTTATCCGATATAACTTTTCATTGTAGCCCGTATATATCATATAATATATTCGATATTTATATGTTTATCTGTCTCATTAGAAAAAGCTCTGAGAGTAAGGATTTTGTTTTTTTATTTACTGCTGAATCTGCAGAGCCTGCAGCAGTGCTGGCACCATTGTGGGTACCCCTTTCATATTAGTTGAGTGAACGAATAAATGTAATTCATAGTCAGAATAGCGTTTATCAAACTTTCCAGGAGGTTTTCTGTCCTTTATCTGTCTCATATCTTAAGTTTCAGCTCTTAGTTTGGGGCGGAAACCTTTGTAGACTCTAAGCGGCACCATTTGGTCTAGGAATTCTGGAGTCCTGTGCACCTTGAGCATGGACTAGAAGGGAAATGTGGTCTTGGGGAAAGTCTGTAACCTTGTCCCCACAGATTCCTTACCTATGGGGAAGGGCACATCTATGGGTGGGCCAGAGCAGGCTCTCTAAAGTGTGATCCCATCTCATCCAGGTGTGATGTTGGTAACATCTGGGAGGGATACAATAATCAGATTCTGCCTGGTGGCCCGTGGTGCTGTGATCTTTTCTATGGGAACAGTAACGTGGCATTCTGTCATTATCATTTCTGCCTGGTGTCATGCAGCTTTGTCAGGCTGGCTTTGTGGAAGAGCTCGGTGGCAGAGGATTGGTCATGAAAGGTTTAGTGTGGTGAAATGCGCCAGGGAGGCGTTGTACAATGCTGGTGCCTAGATACAGCAACAGTCATCTTACTGGTTTACCTAGTCTGGTCTCCCTCTCTTTCCTCCTGTCCTGCACACTGCTGCCTGGCACTGCCTCTTGATTCAAAAGAGTTAAGTATAATTTGGTTTTACTGCTCAATAAGGTAATGCATGCTCTTTGTAAAAATTTTAAGTATTATGGAAATATATAACATGAGAAAGTAGAAATCTCTGATAACATGAGAAAGTAGAAATCTCCTCTGAAGAGGAACACCTCTATCACTTTGGTATATATTCTATTATTTTTTTTACACACAAGCCAACAGATATATGTTTTGTATTTTTGTTTTTATAAGTATTTTTATTTTAAGAAATCAACTGTAGGTTACTTATTTTCACTGAGTAATGTGTCATAATCAGTTTTCCATGGCAGTGCAGATGGATCTACCTCATTCTTTATAATGGCTGGATCATATTCTATATTATGGATTTGCTGTATTGCATTGAACCAATTATGGATCTTGGTATCATTTGCAACAATACTACCATAAATACCTTTTTGTATTTGCATTTACATACTCATGTAAGCATTTCTATGAGACATATTCTGTATGCTGATTGTTTTTTAAATATACTTCTTTAATTCTGTTACAGTCCACTTTGGAAATCTTCAGTTGCTCCTGATCACCTGTGGGATAAAGTCTAGTCTAGTGCTGTCTGATAGAACTATGAGGACTTGCACATGGGCGCTTCATTCCACTAAGGAGTGTGGCTACCTTGCTACATAAATGCATCACCAACTGGTGCTGGATTGACGCTGATAACTGCCTGATTATGGGCATCCTGGGACAAGTGGAACTGAAATAGCCAACCTGAGGACTGTACCAAACAGTATTTTAGTCGCCAGAATAAGTGACTAGGTTCTCTTTTCAGGGCCTAGATTAACCTACTGACAATAGCTGATAAAACGAGACGGATAATTGGGAGAAATAGGCAATTGATTACTAAAGAGCAGCAATTGTTGGGTAATGGCTAATATCTCAAGGAGAGATGAAGGATGAAAGAAAGTGAGGAAACCTTAAAATCATGATGTGACATTGCTATGTGAAGCAAGGTGCAAAAATGCACATACATTGTAATATGAACCCAGACCATCTTCCACTGTGATGATATATTCTGAAAGAATGTGATAACCCACGTAGCTGTGGATGCAGGACACACCAGAAATGGCAGCCAGATGGAAGACGAGTGTAAGCAGAGAATAGACAAGATTGGTGCAGAGAGAACAAATTGGCAGATCAAGTTGACCTTCAACTTGGTTCCAGCAATCTAAGTTGACATATTTCAGAGGGTGTAGTAAACTCATTACTCACCCAGACTTGGATTGATATCCCGAAGAAGGATCTGGTTGGTGAATATATGTGGGATGGGAGTGAGAGATTAGGAGCTGAGTGGCTGTGGGGAGATGTCATAGTAGCAAGGCTCTCTGGGCTGTGGCTATATATGTTGTCAGGTTGCCGGTATCTTGGTTTTTAGACCATCCGTCTGGATTCAAAGGGCTGGACTTACACAGAAGAATGTTAGGAGATTAGACTAACGTCTAGTAGGGGCATGGATGCCCCAGACAGCTCGTCCAGGGTTTATTGGATGCTAGGCCTTGGGAAGAAGACTAATTCTAGACCCCACCTGCCGGTAAGGATGAGGGTCCCAGGATAGTCTCTCTCTTGTATCTTTTTGGCTTAGGAACTGGATGAGGGTGTCTGCTCATGTATGTAAGTTGACTATCTTCTGAGCCTTTTTTCTATCCAAACTAACCCTTTCCAAGGCTAAGGCTGAAAGACTAGACATGATTAAGTTGATATTTCACTAGTTTTCAGTGTCTGAGGTAAAAAATAAATTTACTGTGATATCAGGGGCTTATTGAGTAACTGTTTCTGTGCTGGGAGCTTGCACATATGGGAGGGTGTGACTGATTCCTGGGAATTTGCACATTAGAATTGAGAATAACATAGAAACAACACAATAATAGCCAATAATTAGGTGAATACAGTAAGAAGAGTTACTTATTAATGGAATCTGGTGTTAAAACTGTGCTATACAAGTGCGTATCAGGAAACGGCTGGAGGCAGCACGAGGGAGTGAATTTGAGTGGTTCAATTAAATGTAAAAACCCAGAAAGAGTGAAAAAAGAAAACATAGAAAATTTAATCGTTCTAACTTTTCCCAAGTTTTGAGGAAAAAAGTCTCTAATAAAGTGTCACAATTTATTTTTCTCCATTAGGAACAAAGGTAAAATCAAAATACAAAATAAACCTCCTTTTGTAGAGTTATCATTTAGTGTTACGTGTTTTACGAATATTGTGAAGAAATACAAGAATAGCCATAGAAACACAAATGGAAGTGATAGAAAGGCTACAAAGTAGATTTGCAGGGAAAATGATCTCTGTCTCCACTGAGACTTAAACAGGAAAAATAATAATAATAAAAAATTGTGAAAAGAGTATTTGAGAACAAATTTATAACTGACAGAAGGGCCCGAAAGCCACCAAAATGACATACTAAGAGAAACAGTGGGATTTTTTTCACGAGAGAGTTTTAAGAAAAGAGTATTATCGCCTTCCAATTATGGTTTCATGTCTTTTCTCCCCAAAGGCACGTGTACTTGAAACCCCTCCTGGCCCCATAAGAGAAGATTCTATGGCCCTGATGAGATTGTGTGCATTAGAATCGCTTCTCCTGGAAAGGAGACACTAAAGGGTACTCGAATGAAATATTGAAAATGATGAAGGGCGTAACAAAGGCCAGTCAGTCCTTTCTTTTCCCCAGACCCCGTAATATGAGAACAAGGGTTATTTGATGAAATTAAAGAGTAGCAAATTAAGTGCTAATAAAATGAGATAGTCACTTATATAATTCATTACCATGGGAGGTCACAGAGCCAAATTCTGTAGCTGGATTAAATATGGGGCTGGATAATTTTATGACCGCTAATGATATTTTTAGCAGTGGAGGCTGATATTATGAGAGAAGTAATCCTATTACATTCTTCACTAGATGGTTTGCAGGGACCTCTGGCAAGTGGTGTCTGAGAAGTGTGAGAGCAGGCCTTGCAGGTTCTAACCTTCGATGGGGAATTGTACTGAAAATTAGTTTTTAAGGTGAATGTCGTCAAGGTATTCCGTTCATGTTTCAGTCCCAGCTTCTCTTTTGGAGATCCAAAAGTCCTTTTATCAGAAGAAATTGAGGTACAAAGTTTTGTTATACAAGGTGAATAAGTTCTGGAGATCTATTGAATAGCAATGTGACTATATTAACAATACTGTATTGTATACATGAAATTTGCTGAGTAGATCTTAAATATTCTTAGCACCCTCCCCCTCCCAAAAAAGAAAGAAGAAAATGGTACATGTGGTAAGTGAGAGACATATTAATTAGCATGATTGTGGTGATTATTTCACAGCGTACATGTGTATCAAAATACCAAGTTGTACACCCTAAATGCATACAGTTTTTGACAGTTATACCTCAATAAAGCTGGGAAAAATAAACACTAAATTTTTTTTTCCAAAAAGAAGCACTTGGGAAAGACATTGCCCAGAATTAGATCATTTCTGGTCTTTGGGAACCATTCAGTTTATTTATCGAATGCCAGTCATGTATCAGGCACTTTGCTTGGAGTTTTAAAAATCTGTTGGGAATATAAACAAGTAGGCAAATCATTGCCATTCGGAATGAAGGGGACTGCACCAACGGGAGACTATAAAGTAGCACGAAAGTACAAAGAAGCAAAGGAATAGCTCAACTCTGGTTCAGAGAAGATTCACAGAGAAGGTGACATTAGACCCGAGTCTTAAAGATTGAGTAGGAGTTCACTCTACAGGCAAGATAAGGAGTTCATTCTGGGCAGAAGGAACAAACAGCATGCACAGGTCAAGAGACAGAACATGTTGTAATGTGTCGATGAGCTCCCAGTAGTTTAGAAAGGCTGTGCCACAGGGTTAGGGGGCAGAGAGGGAGAAGGTAGGGCATGAGATGGAGAAGGGAGACAGATCATGAAGACCGGGATTGCCTGAGACGTCTCTCCAGCAATAGTGCTTCCAATGGTGGCGGTAGTGGGTGGGGAGTAGAGAAGAGGAGGTGAGGAGATTCTAGGAAGTGTCATATGACAGATAAAGGACAGCCCCTCAAAGCCTTGCCCCACTGTCCTAGGCTTCCCTTTTTTGGCCACTGTCAACAGTTGCCTGGTGGTGAGTGTTGTATTTCACACAACTCCTTGCTTCACTCATTTTTACTATCTGCCTGAAACAATCTTCACCATGAACTTAATCACCATTATTAGTAGTTAAAAAAAAAAAAAACCTTCCCTCCTTTGGGTAGAGAGAGGTTCTTATAGACCTGAAATAAATTGAGATAAGCCTGGCATGTCTGTCTGGTCTTGTTCCCTTGGGCTCTACCAAGAACCAAATCAGTCTTTGGGTGGGAAAGAAGAGGCAGATTTCATTCGCCTGACCTTAGACTCCCATTATCTCTGTGAAGTTGGGTCAGCAGATAGGCAGGAAAACACACAAGGCCTTTGAGGAACAGATGGATTGAAATGTTAAAAATCTGTTTTGTTAAATGATTTCGGCTAACAAAATAATTTAATTAGGAAAAAAAATCACCCAAACTCTGCTCCTTCTTCAGTGATATTTAAATAAGAATATCATTATTAATCACTCAAATGCTAACTTGGAATTTCTGCACCATTAATATTGATAAGAAGAATCAAATGGAAATGAGAGAGAGAGAGAGAACGTCTTTTGTAGAAACTGGTTTTCTTGGTGGTCTTATCTTTGTGGTGGATGCAAATACTTTATTATTATTATTATTTGTGTTGTTACATAGTACAGTAGGCAATCATCAGTTTTCACCATCAGATTATAAAGCATTGTATAATTGTGATGTATTTCCTAGTGCATAACCTTTTCCATAGTAGTCTTTGAAGGCTCTTTTAAGATAATTCTTCAAAAACATGGGGTTGCTAGAGGGATATAGAAATGAGGTTGGTTATGGAAAGTAAATGGGTGCGTATTCAATTTTCTGTGAGACCATCTATGTTATAGAGTGTCAGTGGATGAAATTGAAATATGTGTGCTCCAGGCACAGTGTTTGGTGTTAGATAAAGATGATTAATATCATGATTACTCACAATCTAGTAAGTACAAGAGACAATTTTACCACGACTTGATGAACTAAATACAAGTTCTATAGTAGAGGTATATCCAGATGTTAGCTCTGTCTGGGGAGTTGGCAGTGTTTTCATAAAAGCTAACATTTAGGCTGGGTCTTAAAGTAGAAATTACAGTCAACCATAAGAGAATGGAGGATGGGATCAAGGTGTAAGAGAGAGCATTTCAAAATAGAAACAACAGAGATGTCTCCTGGAATTTTAAATGGCTTGTTTTTTCTGTCCCTTTTTCTAACTTCTGTTATATCATTGTTGTAACTTCTAATACATTTTGAAAAATTCTCCTTTGGGTAAAAAATGGGCTATATCATATCAGCATCTATATAGCATCTAGTAGATATTAATCTTGTCAGTAAGGCGGTAGTGATCAAGGATTCCTTTAAGTCCCAACATTAATTCACTTAAGTATTGGTGAATCATTTGCTCTCCTGGACTGGGCACTGACAGATAAGTCTTTGCTGTCAGAAGTGAGGCACGTGGTATGGGTAACACAACATTTCCCCCTGTTGTTAGATATGTCTGTGTAATGAATCAATACAGGCTCTTTTAGTTCCAAAGGCACTTGATTTTACTTGAAGTGTGCCTTTTCATGACTAGACTTCCATCAACAAGGTTATTTGTTGGTAGTTGTGTGAAAAAGAAAACATAAGCTTTGAAAGAGCTTTGATGCCAAATGATGAATATATCCTTTCAAGGACCATGTAAAAAATAGGTGAATATATTTAATAAAACTTTTAAGTTTTAACAAGTGTTCTTCTTTCCCCTTTAGACCTTAGCTGGATCTCCAAAATACAAGTGAATCACCCAGCAGTTCTGAGGCGAGCAGAACAAGTCCAGGCTCGCAGAACCGTGAAAAAGGAGTGGCAAGTAAGGGTTCTTCTTGAGCATTCTGCTCCTGTATTTTCCAATGCCTGGTCTCTTCCCTCAAGGCCACAGTATTGAATTTCGCTCAAGATGCATCTAAACTTAAAAGATTGCAGCTGTCCATGACTTATTTTAATAATTCATATGTGGTGGTGATGGGTGGGAGAAAGATAACACATTTATCCAAACAAGTTAAAAATCTTATCACTCTTGAGTGGCAAAGCTGCAAATGAATTTGAGGCATCTTTATTCATGAGTGAATTAAATGGCATATTTTCTCAACACATTTATTCAGTTTCTTAGACATACATTCTTTGATTGTCTTCTTTTTTAATTTTAAAACCGTGACATGTAAACCTGGTATGTCCAGTGGTGAGGCCCTTAGGTATAAGAGTTGACCTTCTTTGATCGTCATGTTTACCTTACTATTAATTTTCATAAATCATTTTTCAAAATTCAAAAAATGATGTTCTGTAGTGTACTTGTGGTCAGCATATTCTCCACTGTATACCAACCAAAGACATGCTATGCATCGCAGGGCTAGAAGGAATTCAGAGTTCATTTCACAAGTGAGGCAAAATATTTTGATTGAATCCTTCAGGGTGACATTTCACATTTTACTCATCCTTGGAAATATTCTGATTGAAAAGATAAAAGAAAATTCACCAGAATGAGTTCTGAAATATGAATATTGTTTTAAAAATGGAATTGGATTAAATGGAAACAAACAAAGAAGTTAGAGACTCTTTTTTACAATGTTTCATCTCAGATCCCAGGGCTGGGGATAAAAGGTAAGATAGAACCCCCCTTCTTCTGAGTTCTCTCATATCAGAGTAGTCATCAGGGCTCCTTGTGGTTGAGATGGAGAAGTCAGATGTGGGGAGACTTGATCTAATAAAAGTTTTAATTTGAGGGGCCGGCCCAGTGGTGTAGTGGTTAAGTTTGTGTGTTTCACTCTGGCAGCCCAGGGTTTGCAGGTTTGGATCCTGGGCACGGACCTACACGCCACTCATCAAGCCATGCTGTGGTGGCATCCCATATACAAAATAGAGGAAGATGGGCACAGATGTTAGCTCAGGGCGAATCTTCCTCAGCAAAAGAGGGAGAGTGGCCACGGGTATTAGCTCAGGGCTGATCTTCCTCAGCCCCCCCAAAAAAGAAAAAAGTTTTAATTTGAGATCTCTATGAGAGAAGAAAAATTTTTAAGGCTATTCGCCCCTTTATTCTTTGTAATATTCATCTTGTTGGTCACTCTTGAGCAATGTTTTTATCATATATCAGAATAATATGCCTTAGAACAGTATAGATGTTAGATTTTAGCACATGTTTGTTTAATGATTTTCTGCTAACTAACTGGGTTGGAGATTACCTTTTTTTTTTTAACTTTGTTTTTACTTTTCCTCAAACCAGGCTGGTTGGCTCCTGAAAGCAGTTACCTTTATAGACCTTACTACACTTTCAGGCGATGACACATCTTCCAACGTTCAAAGGCTCTGTTATAAAGCCAAGTATCCAATCCGGGAAGATCTCTTAAAAGCTTTAAATATGCATGATAAAGGTAACCTTGTTGTGTATAATCTATCTGGTATTTACCTTCTTATAATACTAATTACTAAATCTAAGAGGACTTAAGACAAGATTCAGCTGCTAAGATAATAGCAGTAAAATCCATGATAGAATTGCATACATACACATATAATTGAGATTCTTCTCTGAAAAACAGCAGAGAGAGAATCTGACTCTCATTTTTAGGTCATTTCTTTCCATCATGGATTAAAGTTGCTGGTCGAGAGTTTCTTGATTTCTTTCCAGTTCTTCAGTTTGAGGAATTTTCTCTCTAGTGACTCTAAAATACTGATTCTGATTCCCTAGCCACATGTGAAAAAACCAGTCTCATTACTTAATAATCACATCTCATGCATAAAGTATTTTCTATGAGTAAATGAAATACTTTTGAGAATAAAATGCAAATGGGAAATATTGCTTACTTGTGTATTAGGTTAGATCTTTTGAAAAAAGTTATATTCACTCTCTTAGTATACATGAGAGAAAGGACTTTCTAAAGTTGCTGTAAGTTTAGGACCTTAACATTTTAGAAGTGGAGGAGACCTTTATGAGTCAATACTCGCTGGGCTGGTTTTAGGAACGAGATCTTTCCTTGAAGAGAAGCTTCATGATTCCTGAGTGCCTGTCTCTAATGAGCGCAGCTAGAGATGTTGCATTGACCCTATGCAGGTATTTTATCCCAAATAATTTGTAGATAATTTGTAGACCTAAGAATTCTACAGCTTTTGAAAAATATTTGTGTTTCTTTTGAGTTGATAATAAAAACACCACCTATTTATAGTACTTAAAAGTAACAACTTTGGGTGAGAGGGGCTGAAAAAAAGTAACAATTTTGCAGTATGAGTCTTATGCTATTGCTTTGTTTTTTATAGTGGCTATTTGATTTTTTAATTTTAATTTTTTAAATTTAAGAGTTTATTCCTCAACATGATGGCTCAAGATTCAGATTTTATTATTTCTTGCAAAAGAGGGAATAGGGTTAGTTAAATGTCATTTAGCTATACTACCCTGTAAGGTTCACTTATATTTTTCTTCATCCACTGTCAGTTTGAATGCTGTACAAATCTGGATTTTGTTATCTACATGAAATAAAATATTTTCACTGAGTCAAGACCACCAAGTTTACTATTTAAGAATTTTTAAAAAGTGGTATTATGTTAGCTACAAAGAACAATGTGTCACAGCTGTTATATTCTGACTGTAATGATGAGAAAATGATCCGTGTTGTCAAGAACTGGAAGGGAATATGGAAAGTAAAAACCTTTTAATTTGTTGCAGCATCGTAGGGGAATTATTTTTTCTCTCAGTTTGATATCTGCCAATGTTGCAGTATAAATAATAATTAAAAGCATATTGTGCGAATTGAACTTCACATAAAGTAGGCTGTTATGATTTCTTCCTTCATAGGCATTACTACAGCTGCCGTTTGTGTTTATCCTGCCCGGGTGTGTGATGCAGTAAAAGCGCTGAAGGCTGCAGGCTGTGATATTCCAGTGGCATCAGGTGAAATTTCTTGTGGCATTTATTGTTATTTTTCAACATGTTTCCAAGTCTTCAACTCAGACACCTTACGGTGTTATATATATTTTCATACTCTGATTTTAATTAGTTTTATACATTTAATTGGTTGTATATATTCATTCTTTTAGTGTTTAGTAATTGTTTTCTAAGTAGCAGGCATTATATTAATTCCCAAGAATACAGAACTATATCCCTGTCCTTAAGGAAGCTTAGTTGTTTTGGAGGTGTAGTCAAGTTAAAAAAAAATCATAACGCAGAATATGTAGTATTTTATATATATATATATATGTAAGATGGAATAACAAAGATATACAAACGGTACAGTTGTAACTCTGAGCAGGGAAGGGTTGGTGACGGGTTGGTGACACTCAGAGAGTAAGGGAATGATTCATAGAGAAGATGATAAGTGCATTGGGTCTTAAAGAGTAAGGAGGAGTTGACAGTGTTGATGGAAGAGTTGACAGTGTTGATAAGATAGGGAATGGCATTTTAGACAGAGGAACTAGCATGTGTGAAGGCACGGAAGCATGTTCAGGGAACTGAAAGTTGTTTGTGATTGTTGGATCCTAAGGTAGGACAAGGGGGGAGTTATGGGAATTGAAACTGGAAAGGTAGATCGGGGCCAGATCACGTAGGGAAACCATGCCTGGCTTGGTTTGGGCTTTATTCTGGCGATGGGGAAGATACTGAAAGGTTTTAAGCAGAGGCATGCTATGATCAGCTTCGTTAGGGGATAATAGCAGACAAATTAGAGAGGGGAGAAATGGAGTTAGGGAGACTTACCACAGGCCATGTGGGAGATGATGAGAGCCACCCTAGAGCCTGGAAGATAAAGAAGAAAGGGTATGTTCAAGAGTTATTGACTTAAGATAGACTCAGTAGGGCTTGGCATGAGGGAAAGAAAGTCTTAAAAGCTTCTATGTAGCTATGTGTCTATGTGTGTGTGTATGGATGGATAAATAGATATAAAATTAGATTCAAATTAGATTCTACTTTTAAAAGATGTTGGAGGAATATCTTGGTGCTTTAAAAAAGGAGTCTATAAAGATCATTAATTTATTTTATTAGGGCTACATCAAAAGAAACATAGTATACAGTATTTATGTCCATCCTATTTGTGAACATTCCCAGAGTATTTGACAGCTACACCTTTATCCACCTTAATTTTTAATTAGCCTCAGTTATTCGGCTTTTCCCTTATACAGCAGGGAGATGTGCTTTCCTCTAAGGGAGCAGACCCAAGGAATTTAATAACATCAAGGAAACACTAAAGTTATCTTTAGACATGGGAATGGAATCACTGATGTGCATGTAAAAAATGTTAATACTTTTTAAAAAATGTAGTTGTATTTTCATTTTGCTTTTATTTATATTTGGCCCTGCTCTTTGCAACTCTGCCCTGCCCCAATTTTGTGGACTAATTAGGTGCTTTTCCTCCTGCATTCTCTTCCCTTTCTTCCCATCTGCTTGGCTGGTTGTTTTAAGATATGCGGTGGGAGGAACCTATATTACAATTTGGTTACAACAACTAAAAATGTGGATGGTAAATCAAGAATATGGTGACGGCCAACTTGATTAAGAGTAGGATCCACAATTAATTAGTGTCCATCAAGACACGGCCACAGCTACTATTTTATGACCCCCAGTCTGATGATAATATATTTTTTTAATTGCTATTTACTTAAAGCATCCTCATGAACATCTCTGCAGCAACTTAATTTCATGTCTTCCAGAGGGTATAATACTAACATTTATCCTAACACCAATAATATGCGAGATAACGTTCTGTTTCTTCGTACTTAACTTTGCAAGATATGCATGAAATTGTTAAGTTTTATTAATGCTTTGGTCTAAATGCTGATTTTTTGGTCTGAAATTCTTTGTTAAGATATTGACCAATTGAAATTTGTCTTCCTTCTTTTTTTTTCTCTCTCTCTACTAGTGGCTACTGGCTTTCCAGCTGGACAGACTCATTTAAAAACACGATTAGAAGAGATCAGATTGGCTGTGGAAGATGGAGCTACAGAAATTGATGTAGTGATTAACAGGTCCTTGGTGCTGACAGGCCAGTGGGAAGGTAGGTGCATGTCCTTACCTATGAGGGAGACACAGTTCTTCCCTGGTGAATCAAATGAGGGTCTGGTGAGAGGAGGGATGTTTTGGAAGTCACTGTTCTCGACTATAAGTCACTAGATCAGAGCGTGGATCTGGGAGAAGACATGGTGAGGATTGCTCATCCTAGTGCCCCTCTTAAATCTAGGAAGTTGCCTACCTGCATGAACTTTTTAGATCCATTTGAGTGCTTGGTGAATAGTTGTTTCCATGCAGTAGATTATTAAATTTTATTCTATTCGGTACTGTTTTGTTACTCAATACGTAAATCAATGCGTGCAAGTCTTTTATGCAAAGTTTGTTTTAATATGATGTGGGAAACTTCCCTTTTTAATGTTAGTCTTTGTGGATTTTGAGGATGTGGGATTATTAATAAGTCTGCTAAGTCTGTATTTATTCCTACTATTCTTGCACTTAGCTCTTGTGACTATTATTTCATATTTGCCTTTGAGATTCGTGATTTACTATCACTCTGATTACAGTAAGGCATTGCCCATTCTGATAACGAGGTGTTGTTTTTGTAACTGGATATTAAAGAAATACATTTTGCCTCTGTCTTAAATATATTTTGTGTGTTAGAGATCATTGATAGCTAAAATAAGTACAATTCTCTATTTCAAAAAAATCATTATAACAAGTAGTTTAAAATTTTTAACAAAACTATAAGATAAAGCCAGAATAATAAATTATCTCTTTAGATGTGTGAATATCAAATAAAAGAAATATTTTATTCTAATTATGGAGGTTATATCTGCTCACTGTTAAAAACAAAGACTCCAATTAGTAATAAAGGACGTGAATGTTTCACATAATCTCACCCCCTAGAAATAACCCCTGATAACACTGCAATGCACAACTTTCCAGACTTTTCTCACATCATATATGCATATATGCAACTCCAAGCCTTTTTTAAAGTTTAAGTAAAAAATAAGATTATATTTAATGTATTTTTCCTTAACCTATTTATTGGATTTGCCAGTATCTTACGATGTCTTTCTGTGACTCTTTTTATCCATCAGTCAATCAATCTCATTGTCTTTAAATCCTGATTCCATTGTTTATCCATTAAGAATTGCTTTTGGTTTTAGAGTTGCAAAGATTCAGTCAGTGGTTTAATTACTTAAGGATTAATTCTCTTGTATAAAGTCTGGAAGTAGCTATGTTCAGCGGTGTTGCGGCATCCCCACGAAGTTCTTGGAGGCTACTTTTGTCTTCTACTTCCAAAGCATATGGCTCTACTGTCATACTCAAGGGCATCCCATTGTCTAAGATGGGTTCTGAAGCTCCAGCCTTTACACTGATATTCTAGACAACAGGAAAGAAGGGCTTGTTGTGTCACAAAATCTCACGCAACACTTTTGCTTATACCTCATTGGCCCGAACTGAGTTATATGGCCTTACTTGGCTGCAAGTGAAGCTGGAAAATGTAGTGTTTTAGCTTGGAACATTAGCTACATTCCCATATATTATTAATAAGTTAGATAGCATCCGTTTCTATGCCTAGATGGAAAGGAATGAGGGAAGAAATACTGGCAGGAAAGGACAGTGTACCATAACGAGCTAAACAGGATCTGACAGTAAAAAGCTAAACAGCAAAGGACCAGGCAAAACAACAATAACAAAAATACTTAAATAAAAAAATATACAAAATAAAAAAACACAGCAGTCTGGACCGTAAGCTGTGGGCTAAGTCATCTCAGAGATTTCAGTAGCTTCCTGAGAACATCATCTTATTCTAGGATAATACAGTCACAAGAGGTCTGAATGATCTAGAAAAAATATAAGGCTGTTCTCATTTGCCGTACACTCTCATCAGTACTAATCAACATTTTTAATCCTTGCCAAGCTTAAATTGTTGACAGTTCACGAATTTTTTTTGTGCTTTTAATTTTTGTTCCTTATGGTCCACGTGTGTTTTGGCCAATTGCAATCATTCTTAAAAGGCTTATTTTAAATAGATATTTCTTGTCCCTATATATTAATTCTGCTTGTCTGCTTCTAGTCACAGATTTCAGTTAAGATTTAAGGCTGGGTAAGAGAAAAAAATGAGTAAGCATAATATTTAAAACAAATCTAGAAATAAACTCTATGTGATTTAGTTGGATAAAAAACTGTATGCCCTTTATGTCTTTTATTAAGTTGTAGACATATAGTTTATATTATAACTTGTGCTCTTGTCTCTAGAATACTACTAATTGGAAAATAAAATATAATAGGAGATGAGTTTTGATGTAATTGGCAATCCCTAATGGTTGTTTTTAAGAACTGATAATTTCCCAATAACAGGCATTCATGCAAAATATAATAACACATCTTTGTCCTAGACCATACTTTTCTATTAACTCTTTTTTATGGTGTTAATAACCTCTTGACCCAAAACAAATTGAAAAGGAAAATTTAATACTAGAAATTTAATTCTAAATAGAAAGCTGGGATGACTTAGGACTTTTTCCACTGCAGTATTTTGTCTTGATTTTAGCTCTCAATTTGATTACATATTGTATTTTTCAGTGTCATGTGTTAATATTAGCTGTTTACTAAAATATGAGTCTAAAATTGATTTCTTGGAATTTGCTGATGGAAATGTCTGTCAGGCTGTTACATGTGCAAATCCAGGTTCCTCTCCTCTGTGCACTGAGGTGTGTAACACTGGTTAAAGCACAAAGAATCCCATTTTTTAAACCTGGCCATTCAGAGCGCATCCTAACCATGTCTCTTGGTCACAGAGGTCACAGTTTAGGGTGTGAGCTCAAAGAGGAGACTGGAGAGGGCTTGTATTCATCTTCTTGGATTCTCCTTGGTGATGATTTAAAATCTCTGCTCTCCTCAAACTTCTAACTCTTCTGCCACTTGAGGCTCTTTCACTCTCAGCAGACTACCTACTTGCTACTTCTCAGAGAGAACAGAAGCTGTTAGACAGGAACGCCCTTCAGGTCCTTGCATCAGCTCTGCTTTCCTTAGCTTCTTCCCTTTCTCCTTCTCCTAAGTCCAATGCCTCCGCTGTGCTGTGGCTCTCATCTCCTCCCACGTTTTCAGAGGCGTTGTTCCATTTGTTGGCCATTTTTTTCCTCCTGTATCTTCAGCATCTCTCTCTACTAGCTCATTCCCATCAGCATCTAAACATACTTAGGCTTTTCTTATCCATTAAAAAAAGCCCACATACCAGCATTCCCCCTCATCCCCAGCTAAGCCTCCCTTCCTGTTTTCTTCTTCATGGTTAAAATTCTTAAGAGTCATATGTACTTATTTCGCTTGAATCTGTTCTAACCAAGATACTAATGATCGCTCATTTCACTTGACCAGACGATACTCTTCAGTTGTTTATTTAGCTTTACTGTTCAGCAGCATTTGACACGGTGGACCACTTCCTCCTTCTGGAAACACTCTCTTGTCATGGCTTTGGTGACCCTACATTCGTCAGGTTTTCCTTCGTGTTTCTGCTGACCCCTGCGTCTTGTTTGCACGCTCCTCTGCCTCCTCTGTCATCCCTGAAGTGTTGGTGGTCCTCAGGTTCCCTCCCAGCAAACTCTCACACTTCTCCTTAAGCTCTGCGCACTTTCCCTTGGAAACCTCATCTCCTCGCCGATTTTAGCTATGTTCCTGTGCTGAAGAGTACCAGACCTTCTGAACGCGGGCATCTGCGTCTGCCTGACTCCAGAGCTCATGTTCCCTTTCCCCACTAAACCATGTTGATTTCTGTCAATCATTGTCACATAAGTAGACATTCAAAATCAGTGAATCCTGACCAAATCAGAGAATCTAGCCATTTTAAAAAGAACTCCATTAAAAACTATTTACATTTCTCTGACTTTATTATCAGTTTCTATTAAATTCAATTTAATGTTTTCCAGATCATTCAGAACTGTTGTATCAGTGATTGTATTACCCTGGAATACAGTGATGCTCTCAGGAGCTACTGAAATCTCTGAAATGACTTGCCCCATAGCTAACAGTTCAGACTGCTGTGCTATTTGACTTTGTGTTATCTTTTTATTTAAACATTTTTGTTATTGGTGTTTTACCTGGTCCTTTGCTGTTAAGCTTTTTACTGTCAGATGCTGTTTAGGTCATTTATGGCACCCTGTCCTTCCCTCCCAGTACTTCCCTCACTCCTTCCATCTGGCATAGAAAGATACGCCATCTAACCTATCGCTTGGAACAGTAATTTTAACTGGATAGCGTGTGGAATGTATTGCTGTTTCTCAGAATTACCTGACAAACATTTTCAAATTACTGCCCCAGCTCCTCTCCTCACAGAATCTAGCACATCCCCTTGAGTATGTGTAATCTCAGAATTGGGGATGGATGTGAGAGAACGGTAGTCTCCTATACTGGAATAATTGCTCCAGGTGATTTTGATTGCACCCCTGTCCCCCCGCCATCCCACAGTCCTGTAGAGAAGCACTAACTTGGAGCATCTTTTTTTTTTTAAACATACTTCTAGTCCTTGGTTCCACGTAGTTTAGGTGCAGGACAATTGAAGCATTGTTGAATTTACGTATTGATTGATTAGTACAAATCGTATTGTCCATGCATTTCTATTTATTTAGCCTGGATCTACTGTTAGCTGTAATAGGAGGCTTAAGGAATAAAGTGTGACTCTGGCGAGTTTAGCCAGAAAGTGCATCTACCTCTGTGCTCTGGGAGAAGGACAGTGCTCCTCTCTCTGGGAAGGTTGTGCTTGGGATGAAGATAGCAGCTTGGGGGGCTGTGCTGGCCTGTGAGAAAGGTGGGGGCACCCAGCCACACAGCCAGCCAGGTAGGCCAATCATCATTGGAGTAGGTCAGACCCAAAACTTACTCAGAATGAATACACTGAGGAGTAAGAAGGGAGAATAGCGCCAGGAATAGTTGAGAGCAGAGTCTTTGTGTTAGACAGACCTTGGTTGGAATCCTGGCGCTACCATTAGTGTCATTAGCGATTTTCACAGCAATCTAACTTGCTCTTGGACAAATTACTTAACTTCTGTGCCTTCTGTTCCTTCTCTGTAAGATAGGAATAATGGCATCGACTTCACGGCGTTATAATAGGGATTAAATTAGATAATGCATGTAAATTGATCATCCTGTTGTTTGGTCCAGATGAATCCCTACCTGCCAACTGCAGTTTCTTCTCTTCCCTCCTCCTCCTGGTGATGAGGGTATGTTGTCAAGAGAAGTAACCATATAGCACGTCTTGGGTAAATGAAGTGGAAATCTAAAGACTTGAGTTTTTAGTCTTGGTAATTTTGCTAATTTACACCTAGACGTTGGGCTAACACTTCTCTTTTTTCTGCCTCCATTTAAATAAAGTACCAGTGAGAGGATAAGACTTAAGGATTTCTATAGTCCTTTAGTACTGTAATGGCTGTGATTTTATATTTGGTGTTTTCATTGTTTGTGAGTATTATTCCCATGATAAGTACATGTAATACAGTACTTTTTAATGATGATATTGAAGTTGACATCTAAGTTGCATTCCTTAAACAGTTCTTTGAAAAAAGCATTCACTAGAATGGGTTCATCATCTCGTAAATCTTACTGAGCAGGTTTTGAAAGTTAAATGCATTCCGTGCTCTGTAAATATACAGGGGTGTTTATTTTCTACTTTTTTATGACCTCTCTCTGCTGCATATATTTACCTAATATATTACCAGTGACATCGAAATGCTATCAGATTCTGCCTCATTCAAGAACCTTCTAGTTCCTTGAGCTCAGGACCTAGTGCTGGCTTTACTAGTTTTTGGAAACCTGTTCCACACTGGAGCACCAGCAGACATGACTCCAAAGGTGGCTTCTTCTGTGACATTTTTCCAGCATAATATGTTCGTTCTAGCAATTGGAAATATTGTTTGTCTCCTGTGTCAGAGCCTTATGTACCTTTCACCTCCTTCAGTTTTTCAGCCCTGAGTTGCTCCCCTAAACTTTGTTTCCAGAGTACATGCTTCATGGCTAGCAAGAGTTTTAGGGTGAGAGAATGAAATATTCGGACCAAAGCCACAATGTCTGTCATCATCTCTTATGCAAGTGGATCCTAAAAATCTTGAATCTGGGCAACAGTTCATTTTTCTTATTTTTATACAAGAAGGATGGTAGAAAGAACATCTCTTAAAAGAAATTGATATTTTTCTTTGTTTTGTAGAGCTGTTAATCATAATATCTTATGAGAAAAGCAGTCTCTAAATCTATAGACACTTTTTCGGGGAGGAATCACATAATCCATAATCTGTGCTTTCTCTGTTTTGGGGGTTGTTTATAACAGAAAAATTCTGGAGATACTTATGGCAGCTGTATGCTTTTATGGTTTTTGTTTTTATGCTATGATTCTTCAAAACTTCAAATACTATTGACAAAAATGTGTGTGTTTTATCTTTTGTAAGTTATTTTACTACCTGGTGTTTTAGCTCATCTCTGTTTTAGTCTTACAAGATTAATTAGTTGCCTTGGTGGATGAAAACTGTTCCTGAACATTTTGTGACTTTTTTAGTTTAAAAGGTTGCTGTACGATTTGATATTAAGTGTTTTACTGTACATATAATTATCTTAAGAGTTATTTCAGGCCATTCTTGTGCAGTGTTGAACATCTTTCCGGTACTCAAAAAATAATTGCTTAGATATGTTCATTAACAATGATTTTTTAAGCGCCTTTGAATGGTGTGAAATATAAAAGGAAATCTACTTTATGACTTTTAGATAGGAAACATAGTCTTTAAACACTTGGATTCTGACTTAAATCATAATTTCTATGCATGAAAGCTTTACTAACATAGTTTTCTATGTCTATAGCAGTGCTTTTCCAGAAAACTTAATGGATTGTGATTAAGAATATACTTTCAAGATTAAGAATATATTTTCTTTTTAGTTGGAAGCTGGAGAGAAATAAGATCATTTTAAATAGAGGGAAATAGAATACTATAGATGCAAGTTCCTGCTGACATGGGGAGGCAGGTGCTACAGCTAGTTGTCAACCTATTTTGGATGCTGTTGGAAGCAGATGCTGTATGACCTCCTCTGCTGCTTGGATCTACATTCTCGTGCACACAGACCTTTCCCAGTGTGGCTCAGTTCTCTGATTCCTGTCAGTGAACCCTCCACCAGCACAGCCTCACTTCTTTTTCAGTTGGGAATGATGAGCAGAAAGTCAGGTTATGACCTCCATTTCTCCTCATCACTGTGGCAGTAGTAGGAGGGATGAGGGGAGACAGACAGGAGACAACTCCTCTGCTGGTTGTGCCACTATATTGATTAAGCATCTACAATGTAATATATCCTGCGTTTCTGGTACACCCACTTTCGCTACTCCTGAAAACCTCATTATAAGTCAAAACATTTGTTATCAGGTTTTTAATGTGACATCACTGTGCCAGCCACTTCTCTGGTGTATGTGTTTTGTTAAATTTTGCATTATTCTGACTAATTTGCAGTCATGGTGTTTTAATTCCCTTTTCATTTGTCAATCATCTTTTATAATAGCCTTCCAAATTATTATTTTTCTCGTATGTGCGAGAATTATTCTTTCTTTCTTTCTTTTTTTTTTTTTTTTTTGTGAGGAGATCAGCCCTGTGCTAACATCCGCCAATCCTCCTCTTTTTTTGCTGAGGAAGACGGCCCTGGGCTAACATCTGTGCCCATCTTCCTCCACTTTATATGGGACGCCGCCACAGCATGGCTTGCCAAGCAGTGCGTCGGTGCGCGCCCGGGATCTGAACCAGCGAACCCCGGGCCGCCGCAGCGGAGCGCGCGCACTTAACCGCTTGCGCCACCGGGCCGGCCCCCTATTCTTTCTTTCTTTTTATTAAATGGGGAATTTTCAGTTTCTGTAATGTTTGAATTTTTAACAATGAACATGTGTTACATGTGAGTATGTAGGCAGAAAAATTAAAAGGCTCTAGGGAATAAGGTTACGATATATGCGAAGATTTAACCATGAGGACGTTTACTGAAGTATTGTTTGTAATAGCAGAAAATCTGAAACCTTAAGTATCCAATAGTAGAAAAATGATTGAATAAATTATTTATGACCATGCAATGGAAGATTGTGCAACCATTAAAAATTGTGCTACACCTGTGTATGGTGACAGATGGCAACTAGATTTTTGGTGGTGAACACAATGCAGTCTATACAGAAGTCAAAATATAATGATGTACACTTGAAATTTATATAATGTTATAAACCGATGTTACTTCAAAAGAAAAAAAAAGATGTTTCTAACAAGCTAAAAAAAAAGTGCTACAGACCTATATTTATTAATATGGAAAGATGTCTGTGATATTTGAGGGGAAAAAAGCAGGTTACCAAATAATATGTACCATATATAATCACATTTCTTTTTTGTTTAAAAACCACAGAATGGTTGATAATTTTGAAAGCCCTCCCATAAGAAAAATACCTAGATGCTAAATAAATTACAACAGCATATCAAACCTATCTTTTTAACTTTTATTTTTGAATAATTTTAAACTTACAGAAAAGTTTCAAAAATGATACACAAAACTGTTTACTCTTCACTCAGATTCCTCAATTATAAAATTCTACCCCATTTACTTTTTTGCGTTATCAGTCTCATTGTCTCTCTTGTCTCTCTATATGTGTGTGTGTATGTACATATATATATGTAATTATATATGTATAATTTTTTTCTGAATTATTGAGATTAAGTTGCAGACCTGTGGATCCATTGCTCATAAATACTTCAGTGTGTATTTTCTAAAAACAAGGACACTCGTGTACCAAGCCACAGTACACCATCAAAATTAGGAAATTAACATTCATGTCATACTACCATTAAATCCACAGACTTTGTTGAAATTTTGTAGCTTGTCTCAATAATGTTCTTTATTAGATCTAGGACCAATTGTTACATGTCTCTTTAGTCTTCTTCCATCTGGAACAGTCCTCAATCTTTCCTTGTGTTTGCAGAATAGACCTATTATTTTGTAAAATGTACCTCAATTTGGCTTTGTTTGATATTTTCTCATGATTCAATTCAAGTTATGTATTTTAGGCAGAAATATGGAAGTTTTGCTCTGTTCTTCTCAGTGCGTTATTTCAGGAGTCACAAGATGTTGATTTGTCCCATTTTTGATGGTGTTACTTTTTTACTTGGCTAAGATGGTTTCTGCCAAGTTTCTCCGTTGTAAAATTAATAAATATTTTGTATTTTAATAAATAGTTAATATAGATTATGAATGGAGATATTTTGAGTCTCTGTTAGTATCCTGTTCCTCATCTAACTTTTATTCAGTAGTTTTAACGTTCATTGACAATTCGTCAGTTATTGCTCTGATACTTGCCAAATGGTGATTTTCTGATTCCATCATTTCTTTTATACTTGTTAGCTGGCATTACCTTCTCCTTCCTCCTTTTCTTCCTTTCTGTTGTAAGAACTCATGAATTCTTATTTTACTCAATTGGTTGTAACCCATTACTATTCATTATTTATTTTGATGCTCAAATTGCCCTGGATTTGCCAAGTGGGAGCTGCTTCAGACTGCTTCCTCTGTCTTTTTTTTCTTTTTCTTTTTTTTGCTATTTATTTTTTTTATTGAGGTAACATTGGCTTATAACATTATATAAATTTCAGGTGTACATCATTATATTTTGATTTCTGTGTGGACTACATCATGTTCACCACCCAAAGACTAATTACCATCCATCACCATACACATGTGCCCAGTCACCCCTTTTGCCTTTCCCCACCTGCCTTTCCCTCTGGTAACCACCAGTCTCATCTCTGTATTTATATGTTTGGTGGTTGTTGTTGTCTTTAGCTTCCACTTATAAGTGAAATCCTACGGTATTTGACTTTCTCCGTCTGGCTTATTTCACTTAGCATAATACCCTCACTGTCTGTCCGTGTTGTCACAAATGGCAAGATTTCATCTTTTTTATGGCTGAGTAGTATTCCATTGTGTGTATATACCACATGTTCTTTATCCATGCATCCATTGATGGGCACTTAGGTTGTTTCTAAGTCTTGGCTATCATGAATAATGCTGTAGTGAACACAGGAGTGCAAATGTCTTTCTGACTTCGTGTTTTCATGTTCTTTGGATAAATACCCAGAAGTGGAATAGCTGGATCATATAGTAGTTTTATTCTTAATTTTTTGAGGAATCTCCATACTGTTTTCTATAGTGGCTGTACCGGTTTACATTCCCACCAGCAGTGTATTAGTGTTCCCTGTTCTCCACATCCTTTCCAGCACTTGTTATTTTCTCTGTCCTTTTGACATGTTCCCATTATTCTTTGAGAACGTCCTTGCATTCTTATAAAAGATACTTCAGGCTTATCTTTGACTTTCTCTGCCCCAGCCCTGGAGTCAGCTATTTTTCCAAAAAGTTTTGCTTCCTTTTATTGAAGACTGTTATTTAGAAACTGAGATCTGGGTACCAGGTATACTCATTCCTATAGGGATGTTATTGTTTCTAGGCCTTCTCAGTGGACAGATCTAGGACATACATAAATGTTCACATATACGCAACACAAACATATAAACACACATACATGTATATCTGTTTATCTATCTATATTAGGACCATACTAATAACTTCCATTACAAGTCAACATCACATGGTTTATTCTTGCCCTCTCACTTTCTGTATTTATGTCCCACTTTCTTGTCAGTGAGAAGTCTTGCTCCCATTATCCTCAGTATATTTACCTATTTGATTAATTTCCTTATATATAAGAATCTCTTGACCATGCAGACTGTCTCCCAAACCCAATAGTGCATACTCAGGCTGGTTGCGCTCACCAAGTCCTCCAGAATTCCCAGCCTTCCCTGGTAAGGGTGTCCCTGGATTTCTGACGCTGATCTGGCAGCATGTGAGCTAAGAGTTTCCCTAGGCCCTGGTGTCATGCCTCACCCAAGGTTCCCTCCACCTTCACAGCAATGTGTGACTGAGTGCACCCCAGCTCCTCTACCTCTGGCTGAGAGCTCCCACAAAGTAGAGTTCAAAATTGTCTTTCTGAATAACAAGAGCCTATTTGGTCTTGGTTATAACAGCTTAAAGTTCTAGAGTAAATGAAAGTTTATCTTCCTTTTTAAATCTGCTTATTATAAAGGTGGGTCTGAAGGAAAAATACTTAGTTATCTTCATAATCATTTGAATAATTACTTTTACATTTATTCCCAGAATTTGAGATGTGTTTGAGCTGTAAAAGTAAAGATCTTTGATCTAATCTTGAGGAAAAAGTGAGGCTTGGAGAAGGTCAGTAACTTTCCCAAGTAACACAGCTGATAAATGGTCAAGCCAGTGCTGAAAAGTCCTGATTCGGAGGTGCGAACTTCATGACAACACAGTGCCCTGGTCTCGTCCCATCCAGAAGGCTAGTACGGCAATTGATAGATTACTTTTAGTATATTAAATCACACAAAATTAAGTATTTTATGTTTCCAAATTACCATGGAACTTTTCATTTTACTTAATTTTTTTTTTCCCCTAGAAGAATGAAAATCAGGTTCTAGGATCATAATGCTCATCTGTAAAGTTAGTAATTTGAACTAGATGGGAGTTGACGTCCCTGTAGGTTCTAGGTTTTAATTACTCTATTACTCTCAGTTCACACTTTATTTCCTTGAGAATGCATTTTAACTATAGCATGTGTGTACCTGGAGGCATGTGTGTGTGTGTGTGTGCTGGGATGAAGGCAGAAAAGTTTAAAGAAATAAAATTTTATTCAACAACTGAAGGCATGAATTCTGATCTCTATTCTACCACTGACTAGGGATAAAATTTTAGGAAAGTCATTAATCTCTCCACATTTCACTTTTCATATCTGAATTGTGAAGGTAACGACCAGCTACCTCACAAGGGATGTTTAAATGATGCGTAGGAAACACTTTGAGCATTTTTGAAGGAACATGCTTTGAAAACTTAGGGGATTTTTCATTCTTTTGAGTAATTACTCTTCATGAAGAATTATTTGAAAGAGGATCTCTCTTTTTTTTTTTTTTTTGTGAGGGAGATCAGCCTTGAGCTAACATCCGTGCTAATCCTCCTCTTTTTGCTGAGGAAGACCGGCTCTGAGCTAACATCTGTTGCCAATCCTCCTCGTTTTTTATTTTCCCCTAAAGCCCCAGTAGATAGTTGTGTGTCATAGCTGCACATCCTTCTAGTTGCTGTATGTGGGACACGGCCTCAGCATGGCTGGAGAAGCGGTGCGTCGGTGCGCGCCCAGGATCCGAACCCCAGGCCACCAGCAGCGGAGCGTGTGCGCACTTAACCGTTAACCCACCGGGCCGGCCCGAAAGAGGATCTCTTGATCTTACTACTTTACTTGTAATTTCCTCCACGTGTGTAGTCCACTAGCAATTATATAAATCCACATCCTGCTACTCTCCTTGCCTGCTGATGTCGGGGAAAATCTACCCATTAGTTTTTCCATTGTTTTGCTTGTTTATATTGAAAGAAAAGTGACAGTTGAGTATGTTAGAGGACATTATGATTTGAGATTGACTGGGCTACATTTCAGCCCCCAAATTGCTTTGATTTGCATGTATCATCTGTCTAGTTTCCAAGGTGTCTATCATTGTAATGCCAAGGTGCTCAAAACTACCTAGACACTAATAATGCCTCTTTGTGGCTTTCGTGGCTCACATTGGGGTGAAGTGGTCTATTTTTCTTATATGTAAGATCTGTAAATTCTCATTATGCTTTCTTAAGTATTAGGACATTGCTTGCTTTGTTTTGTTTTTTAAAGTTATTTTTGCATTTCTGGACGTAAGAAAAGAATGTGGAAAACTAGTATTGAATGATTAAATGCCTACTAAATGCCTGGTGCTATTCCAGTCACATGTATTATTTAGTCTTCACAAAAATATGTGAGCAAACTGAGGCTCCCTAAGTAATTAGGCTTAGGAAAATTGAGTAATTCCTCAACTTTACATAACTAGCAAGTAGCCAAAGCTGGCTTATCCCAGGAGCCTGTGCTATCCAAAGGAGCATGGCTCTGAGTATAAAAAAAAATTGTTTGTGATATAGTGAACTTTTTTACTCCAGACTGCTCATTTAGTGCCGGCAAAAGGTTGTATCTTATGTCTTTAAGAAATGTAGTTCATGGCGTCCTCTGCTTTATCAGTCCCTCTGTTCTCTGAACCTAATAAGCAGTCAGCAATAGTGGTAACAGCACTACCACCAATGGCAGCAACAGGAAAACAAGTAACTGACATTCCTCAAGCGTTAACTATGTGCCAGATAACTGTCTTAGCGCTTTATATGTATGAACCTATTTAATGGTTGAAATAATTCCATGAGGTGTGCGTATCTCTATTATCCCCATTTTATAAATGAGGAAACTGAGGAAACAAAGATTAAGAGTTAAGTAACTTGCTCAAATCAAACAACAAATCAGTTTTAGAGCTGGGATACGAACCCAGGCAGTCAGGGCACCCACGCTATTGTCCACTATACAATACTTCCTCGGTCAATACTTGTTATACTAGAGGTATGAGTTGACAGCTAATGAAACCAATTCTGATTAAGTTAAATGGAAAAGGGATTTATTAGGAGGATGTAGAGTAGCTCACTGAATCAGTAGGAAGCTTGGAGAACCAGGCTTGGAAAACAAGCATGACCGTGAAAGACTGGGGAGCAGACAACGCAGCCGAGTTGTGCCATAGGAAGAGTTTGGTCACAGGGCCACTTCTGGTGCTGCTGCCTGGTGGCCGCTGGGCCTTTGGGCTCTTGGATCTGCTGCCATTGCTGATGCGGCAATACTAATGAACATCTCTATTCCTTCATCTTCGCATCACTCGGTAAGATTCAAAGGCCCAGGTAGAAGAAGCATTCGTTTGGTGGAGCCCAGGCCACAGTTTGAAAAGGCCAGATTTGGTGTTGTTGTTGTTGTTGCTTTTATATTATTGTTCTGGTATATTCTGGGCAGAATGGTAACAGAAAGAAATGACAACTTTCCCAGTGTTGAACTTTAAAGATTAATATATTTGCTCTGAAAAACTTGACCCTGTTATGTGGTGAAATAGGTCAGTAAAATGATTTGACGAGTTGGCAGTTAAAGAATGAGAAGGCACTGGTTGCATATTTGTCAGATTCAGTTAAGCTCTAAGTGACCATTTTTGGTTCACTCTGTTTGGATCATGGATTAAAGAGCGTAACTTCCAGGTGGCTGATAATTGAGTCGTAAAATACATCTGTTTTTTTTTTTTTTTTTGGTTAATTTTAAATGTAGATGAAGAAATTCACTGGATAGCAAAAGGTAATACTGTTTAGAAAAAGGGCAGTAGTTTTGTTCATAAATATGATCAGGATCGATGTTTTAAGAATTTTGTTATACAGGCCAAAGCGCACTTTAACAAATGCTGTAATAAAATATTTTCAAGCCTTATCTGATGGCTCACTGATTGTAAGCACTAATCCATCTAGAAAATTTCAGTGCAGTACAAGGAGTTGGGTCAGGCCGTGAAACAAAATTTGACTTTTATCACATAGCACTAAATGGGAACTCATTTTACTAGAATTCTGAGCTTAATAATGATTAAATTTTTTGAATGCTTACAGTATACCAGGCAATGTGCAAAGTACTTTATCTATATCTTCCCTTTAATTCTCGTACTAACCCTCTAAAGTAAATATTATTATTGATACTTTAAGGATGGAACTGAGGCTGAGAGAAACAACTTGCCTAAAGTCACACAGAAAGTGATAGAGTTGGGTTTTAAATCCACGCTTGTCTGGTTCTCAAGCTTGCTTTTGATGGCAACACTGTACTGTGAAAGAAAAATCACTAATTAAATCAGAAGTTAACTCTGGATTAGCATTCTTGAATTTTTAGATCAAGAGATTTCCTTGTCACTAGTTCTTAGAGAACAACTTTCTCTTTTTAGATTCAGTAACTCAAGAATGTCATTCCATCCAAGATTCATTCTCTGAGTTAAAAGAATATAAATTGTTATTGCTACATACTCTTCTACTGTTTATACCCTTCTCACACATGTTGTCATAGTGGATGTATGGGTAGGACGGTTTTCTCACAGTTTAGGTAGGATGGGCAGGGTAAGTAAGCTAGATGGTACGGCATCTCAGATCATCTCAAAACTACCAATTATTAGGGACATGTGAAAATATGCAATCCTTTTTTGAAAAACCTTCTGTGGGTACCATCTCTTGACAGCGACAAACTCTAAACTTTACCAGGCATCTTGTAATCGAATATTTGCCTTTATTTGTATTCAGTTTTCACTTTTGAGCTTCAAGTTAAGTTCAGGTTTTGTAGGACTAGGAAGGCAAATTTTGCTCATCTTGTTATAATTTTATGATTTTGACTGAGTTTGCTGACTTGAGACCAATTTTTAGTCTTTTATATGTACTTTCATAAACCTATGAATTATACATCTCTCACCTTACATTAAAAAATGCTTACTCTAACTTGAACCCTTATTATGAATATTTATTTCCTATAAGTACTTTCTATGAAACACACACACATACAAAGGAAAGATAAAGCCCCAATCTTAGCCCTGATAGTGTAGCAATAGCTGTTAGTTTAAGAAATGGGTGTGGCCAACCTGATGCAGGGTAAGAGCCAGAATCCACTGGGGTCATTGGCAAAAGACTGTGTTGAATAATTTTTCAAAAACTTAATACTCATTATACTGATTTTGTTTATTAAAATTCTATTACTTTGAATATGAAATGTTTTCCCCGTTTTATTTTATTATGTATGTTTTTTTTGGGGGGTGTGTGTGTGTGTGTGTGTGTGTGTGTATATATATATATATATATTTTTTTTTTAATCAAGATGCTTTCAGGGTGCTATATGGAGCCCCAGAAAGCCAGATATGGTACTGGGGCTAGGTGTTAATGGATTCGAGGCTGCATCTCTGAATCCTTCTACAGCTGGCTTTGTTCACATATATCCCGTACTACCTGGACAGACTCACTACTTTTTAGTCAGCTATATAGACACATACACTGGCAGACGGTGGGGCAGCTATTATGTCTTTATTGTCATTAGTTGAGCTCTCAGGAAAGGCCTGCTTTATATTCCAACAAGAGAACCTATTATGTGTGAATGGAAGAATTAATAAGGACCTGAGGATTTTTTTTTTTTAGTTTGCAAAGTAGTCCACCCCTATATGTATGGTAGATCGATTTCTTTTTTCTTATAAGTAATCACCATATGGAAAAGGTAGAAATTATTTGTAATTTGCATGTCATTATAACGATATTTAAAAAGCTCCATGGCTCTGGACCTCGGGCCAGGGCTTAGAAGCAGTTTCACGGTAGCAAACTAAGCATTCCTTGTAACAGGATGTGAACTGCAACAGAATGCTCTAGGCAATATTAAATTGGGGTGATTTTTAGAAAGTGACAAATGTTTCATGTTTCCTAAATCTGAGATGGGTTCTACCAGCTCTAAATGGCTGCCAAGTTATGTTATCACTTGCCTGCTTTGTAACTGCCTCAATTATTTCCTTCCCCAGCCCTGTATGATGAGATTCGTCAGTTTCGCAAGGCCTGTGGGGAGGCTCATCTCAAAACCATCTTAGCAACAGGAGAACTTGGATCTCTTACTAATGTCTATAAAGCCAGTATGATAGCAATGATGGCAGGTAAGCATTTTATGTTCACATAATGTTATGTAATGAATTGATGTTTTTAGGAGAAATAAGTCGATGAAAGCATTTCTATTAGCTAAAAGTGCTAACCACTTGGAATTTTTTTGTGGGAGGGGTCAGATATTTTGTGAATACATGTACAATGTGAAGTGGTCAAAAACTCTTGGCTTTCTTCCACATTTTTTTTTTGGTGACATTTCAATGCTGCACTATCCTTGTAAGGCAGTAGATGGCTCTCTTGTTAGTGAATTGCCTTCCGTGTTATTCTTTGATTATTCATTCATCAACATATGTTAGACAGGAATTTCTTTAACTCTGACTTATTCCTCTCTGTGAATTTAAGCATTGATTTTTCTCAGAGATGTGTATCCATATTGTCTAAGGCAGCCTGTGCTTTTGTTTGTGTTAATTTTTTCTTTTTAAATGTAGTGCAGTATCATTGTTTCTTATACTTTCAAATGTAGATCGACTTATTCTTTATCTCCATGAACAGCGGTCTGTCCATTCATACGTCCAAGCTTGCAACCTGGGAGTCATGCTCAATTCCTCCTTTTTCTCACCTTCACACAAGTCAGTGAACAAGTCTTGAGAATTCTACCTCTTTCCTGCATCTAATACATCTTCTCTCCATTCTGAGTGCTGCTGTCTTCGGCCACTGTCATTCCCCACACGGATCATGTCAACAGGCTCCTAACTAGTTTCCCTGTCTCTACTTTTGTCCCCTTCCAATCTGTTCTCCACACTGTTGCCAGAATGCTCTCTTAAAAATGCTAATTTGATTGTGGTACTGCTTGCTTAAAATCCTTCAGTGGCTTGCCTTCATCTTCAAGGTGAAATGTAAATTCAGCCTGATTTATAAAGGTCCTTCCCAAGACCCTGCCTGTGCCTCTGCCATCTCCTCGTTTTCCCTTCACACCATATGCTCCAGATATGTGGAATTACTTGCAGTTCTCTGCAGATGGCACCATCCAACCCTCTTGAGTCTCTGTACATGCTGTGCCCCCTGCCTGGAATGCCTTTTGCCCAAATAACTCCTTAACATCTTTGGATTCAGCACAGGTGTCACTCTCTTCAAGACTATTTCCTGATACTGCTTCCTCCCCCACCACTTGGTTCATTGTCTCCTCTCTGTGCCTCCATAGCATCTGTTAAAACCTCTGTCAGATAACGTATCATACTATACGGTGATTGAGTATTGAATTTCTAGGTGAGGATACATGACTTTTCAGATCTTAAATCTGGCCCTCTATTGTTGTTACCCTCTAGATTTTTATTCTCTTGTGTACTTTTTGAATACTCTGTCAGATCTAGCATCGTTCCCTGGAATTCTACTGGAAATCAGCCTGCTAGGCGTTAATGATGCTATTGCTCTGGTCACTGCTGCTGTATCCAGAAGATCTCTGCTCTGGTTGTCTCATTTAGAGCAAAATCTCTGACAACCTAAGGATGAGGAGGAATGGAGAACTCTAAACAGTGGGTCATCAGTTGTGTTGGCATTTCAAAGGTCCACAGTAACAAAAGAGTCACTGCAACTCTTAGCAGCTTGGGTAGCCCCTTGGAGTCTCAGGTAGACAAGTAGCCTCCCTTTTCACTCTCCTTGCTAGGACAAGGGATTGTTAGCCCAGAATGCTGTGATCCAGGTCACAATGAAAGTATTTGCATTCTGGGAGGTCAGCCACCTGTATCCTACTCACTGCACCAGCTGCTCATGATAGGAACTTGGTATTAGGTCATCGTGCTTGGAAGTCTCTGTTCCACCCTCTACCCCAACCATCCGTAGAACAAAATGTGACTATGAGCATGCTCTCCCCTCTCTCTTCCTGTCTGCTTGTATCCCTGTCCATATTGTTGTTTATCTCCTTCATTTCTTCATTTAATCAGCGTCTATTGAGCACTTAATGTGAGTGATATAACTTGTGTTTGTGGTGTGCTTTACTAGATGCTTTAAAATAATATTCCTTAATCTTCACATCAGCCCTGTGGTTGATGAAGAACCTGAAACAGTGACTTGTCTAAGGTCACAAAGCTAGCAGATCAAATATAGTCATTATTTGAACCCGGGTCTTCTCACCCCAGGTTTATTGCTTTTTCACTTGTAACACAGCTGTCTCCCAAGGCACCATGCTAGATCTTACTGTGAATTAAAGATACAATCTTTGTGTGGTATCATAAGTGAAAACGTCTAGCACACTTCCTGGCCCATAGTTTATGCTTCCTGTCCTCTTAAGATGGTATATAATAGAAATGATGTATTTTTTGAAGAATTTTTAAAATTTTAAAAAATTTTGGACTAAATTGACATTGCTTCCTATTTCTGTGGGTTTTTTTCCCTTAAAAATCAACTTCATTGAGATAAATTTACATTCAAGGAAGTTCAGGTAAGTGTACAGTGTGATGAGTTTTGACAGTTTGTGTATTCCATCATCCCAGAAATATCATTTGTGCCCCTTTGCAGTGAGTTCCACTCGTCTCACCTCTGCCCCAGTTGTAACCACTGATCTAATTATATTACCATAGATTAGCTTTGCCAGTTTTGAAACATCATGTAATTCTACAGTATGTATAATTATATGCTTGTACTTGTCCCCCTTCACCCTCCCCAAGATAATAGCTGTGAGATCTGTCCATGTTGTTCTGTGTGTAAGGAGTTGGGTTAGCAGTATTCCATTGTACAAATATACTGAGTGGCTAAATTTATTGGTATAAAGTTGTTTCTAATATTCTCTTATTAGTCTGATGTCTATAGGGTCTGTAGTTCTATGTCCTTTTTTATTTTTGATATTGGTCATTATTTTTGTTTTGTTTTCTATTGTTGTTGTTATTGTTCTTTTTTTTTTTTTTGGTAAAAAGAGCCTTGCTCGGGTTCTGGCAATTTTATTAATCTTTTCAAAGAGCCAATTTTTTGCCTCGTTGTTTTTTCATTATCATTCAGTTAAAAATAATTTCTTGTTTTCCTTGGATTTCTTTGTTATTTTGAATGTTATTAGAGTTTTATTTAGATAAAAATGTTTAATTTCCAAATATTTTGTGCTTTTCTGGAGATCTGATTGTTATTGACTTATATTTTAAACATCTCTTATGTTCAGAGAATGTCCATTGTAAGAATCTTCTGTCTTTTGAAATTAGTGAGACTTATTTTATAGCCCATTTTATGACATATTTAGGTATATGCTTCAAGTGCATGTGAAAAGAATGTTGTGTGTTTGCAGATATTAGTGGTAGTGTTCTGTAAATGTCAATTAGGTCAAGTTGGTTAACAGCTTTTTTCAGATCTGGTTTTGTTTTGTTTTGGTCTGCTTATTCTATTTATTACCGAGAGGGGTATTAAAATCCCCAAATATGATTGTAGATTTGTTTACACATCCCTGTAGTTCTGTCAGTTGGGAGTATAAAAATACATTATTCTAAATGTATTTGGGAGCTCTTTTGTTAGGTGTATACACTTTTAGGGTTATATTTGCTTGTTATTTAGCACGTTTATCATTATGACGTGTCCCTCTTTGTCTCTAGTACTAGACCTTCTCTGAATGTCCGCTTTGTCTGATAATAACCTAGCCACACCAGATTTCTTGTGCTTATTGTTTACATGGTATATCTTTTTTTCATTCTTTTATTTTCAACTCATCCGTAGTGATATATTTAAAGTTTATCTCTTGTAGGCAGTCTTTTTTTTTTTTTTTTTTGCTGAGGAAGATTCACCCTGAGCTAATATCCACTGCCAATCGTTCTCTTTTTGTATGTGAGCTGCCACCACAGCATGGCCACTGACAGACGAGTGGTGTGGTTCCGCTCCCAGGAACCAAACGCGGGCCGCCAAAGCGGAGTGCGCTGAACTTAACCACTAGGCTACCAGGGCTGGCCCAGGCAGTCTTTTTTTAATCCATTGTGATAATCTCTGCTTTTTAATCGGAATGCTTTGTCCATTTACACTTCACATAATTACTCATATGATAGGATTAGTCTGTCATCTTGCAATTTGTTTCCTGTTTGTTCTGGTCTATTTTTTGTTCCTTTTTTCCTGTTACCTTTTGGGTTCATTGAATATTTATGATATTCATAAATATTCATAAAATGAAATATTGAGTATTTCATTGTATTTTTTCTATTGGCTTTTTATCTACTACCTTTTTATATTTTTTTAGTGGTTGCTTTAGCAATTACAATATGCATCCGTAACTTATCACAGGCTACCTAGAATTAATACTATTCCACTTTACACTTCATATGTCACAAATGTGAGAACCTTACAGCAGTTCCATTTACACCCTCATCAATACTTTGAATTATTTTAGTGTTCTTCTTCTTCTACCTATGTTATAAACTCCTCCTTACAATGATGTGGTTTTTGTTTTAACAGTCGTTTCTCTTTTAAGGAAATTAAAAGAAGAAAACTAAGTGAGCTATCTTTATATTTTTTCCCACACATATATCATTTCCATCTTTATTCCTTCCTGTAAGTCTGCTGGCGATTAATTCTTTCGGGTTTTGTTCATCTGAAAATGTCTTTATTTCACCCCTATGTTTCAAGGATAGTTTGCTGAAAATAGAGTTCTGAGTTCTGGGTTGACAGTTTTATTTTTATTTCAGCACTTTAATCATGTCATTCCATTTCTTTTTGTTTTCCTGTAAGTAATGTCTCATCTTACTCTGGCTGTAGTCAATCAATATTTTCTCTTTATCTTTGTTTTTTACTAATTTGACCATGATATGCCTAAGTATGATTTTCTTTGTATATCTCCTGCTTATAGTTTGCTGAGCTTCCAGGATCTGTAGGTTGATGTTTTCCACTCAATTTAGGACTTTTTCTTTTTTTTTTTTTTTTTTGGTGAGGAAGATTTTCCCTGAAGCTAAAATCTTATTGCGAATCTTCCTCTTTTTGCTTGAGGAAGATTGTCCCTGAGCTAACATCTGTGCCAATCTTCCTCTGTTTTATATGTGGGATGCTGCCACAGCATGGCTTGATGAACGGTGTGTAGGTCCATGTCCGGGATCCGAACCTGCAAACCCAGGGCTGCTGAAGTGGAGTGCGTGAACTTAACCACTACATCACTGGGCCTAGCCCTCAATTTAGGACTTTTTAAAAATTATTTTTTAAAATATATTTTCGGCCCCATTCCATCTCTCTTCCTTCTAGGACCTCCATAGGTTACTGAGGTTCTGTTTATTTTAATTTTAACCTTTTTTCCCCCTCTCCATTCTGATTGGCTAATTTACAGGGATCTTTTTTCAAGTTCATTGACCCTCATTTTCTATCTCAAATTTGCTTTTAAGCCCATCCAGTGAAATTTATGCTATTGTACATTTTTAGTATTGCCATTTGATTCTTTTTTATAATTTTTATTTCTCTGCTGAGATTTCCCAGTTTTTCATTCATTAAGACCATATTTTCCTTTAAGTCCTTGAACATATTTATAATAGCTGATTTAAAGTCCTTATCTGCTGATTTGTATATCTGGATTATCTCAGGGTATATCTTGAGCTGCCAGTTTTCCAGTGCTTGAAAATAGTTGCCTTAATATGTTCAGTTGTATTGTTATTTATAGCAGGAAGGCAACATTTATTTTGTCACATATGGAATTCTTCATTGCTTTTGTTTTCCCATTAATTTAGCATCAAAATCTCAAAAGGAAGGGGTTTATCATTTACATTCATAATAATTTATCTTGTAATTTTGATAGCCATTTAGATTATTGCAAAAACAATGCTCTGGAGAAGAGAGTAAGGTAGAGATATATAACTATGTTTGTCTAGTATTATACATGATTGTAAGTAAAAACTTAGTTAACCAGAGTTTTTGCATTTTTGGTCAACTGAGTGATTAGTAGCCTACTTTTGGTTTAATCTTGTTTAAGAATCTTTCAAAATGTTTTAGGGGAAGGGGCCATGGTCATAGAAGTTAGAAGACCTGGACTCTTGTCCCATCTTGCACATTTTGTGACTTTGAGCAAATAAATTATTCTGATTATTAATTCAAATGAAGTAATATATATGACTGCATTATAACTATAAACTAAGTACTTTTAAGTTATTAAAAATATCAGTATACCTTCCTACCCCATCCTACTTTAATAAGAAAGGAAATATAATTGAATCTTTTATTTTCTAGACTATTACAAGGCATTTATTCAGAGCATCACTTTTCATAATTATTTGATTCAGCTGTAGGAGATATAAGATATTAAGCTGAATTTCATTTTAGATTGATCCCAAAGCTTACTATAGGCTTACCTCGTTTTATTGCACTTTATTGCACTTTGCACATATTGTGTTTTTTACAAATTGAAGGTTTGTGGCAACCCTGCATTGAGCACATCTATTGGCTCCATTTTTCCAACAGCTCATTTTGTGTCTTGTGTTACAGCTTGGTAATTCTTGCAATATTTCAAACTTTTTCATTATTATTATATTTTTTATGGTGAGCTGTGATGAGTGATCTTTGATGTTACTATTGTAATCGTTTTGGGGTGCCACGAACCGCGCCCAGATAAGATGACAAACTTAACCAATAAATGTTGTGTGTGTTCTGACTGCTCCACTGACCCACTGTTCGCCCACCTCTCTCCCTCTCCTTGGGTCTCCCTACTCCCTGAGACACAACAATATTGAAATTAGGCCAATTAATAACCCTACAATGGCCTCTAAGTGTTCAAGTGAAAGGAAGAGTTGCACATCTCTCCATTTAAAGCAAAAGCTAGAAATGATTAAGCTTCTTGAAGAAGGCATGTTGAAAGCCAAGACAGGACAAAAGCTAGGCCTCTTGGCACCAAACAGTTAGCCAAGTTGTGAATGGAAGGAAAAGTTCTTGAAGGAAATTAAAAGTGCTACTCTAGTGAACACACGAATGATAAGAAAGTGAAACAGCGTTATTGCTGATATGGAGAAAGTTTTAATGGTCTGGATAGAAGATCAAACCAGCGACAACATCCCCTTAAGCCACATGCTAGTCCAGGGCAAGGCCCTAACTCTCTTCAGTTCTGTGAAGGCTGAGAGAGGTGAGGAAGCTGCAGAAGGAAAGTTTGAAGCTGGCAGAGTTCAGGAGGTTTAAGGAAAGAAGTCGTATCCATAACATGGATGGCTTAGAGGGGTTCAAGACTTCAGTGGAGGAAGTTGCTGCAGATGTGGTGGAAAGAGCAAGAAAATTAGAATTAGGAGTGGCCTGAAGATATGACTGAATTGCTTCAATATCATGATAAAACTTTAACAGATGAGGAGTTGCTTCTTATGGATGAGCAAAGAAAGTGGTTTCTTCAGATGGAATCTACTCCTGGTGAAGATGCTGTGAAGATTGTTGAAATGACAGCAAAGGATTTAGAATATTATGTAAACTTAGTTGATAAAGCAGGGGCAGGGTTTGAGAGGCTTGACTTTTTACTCTGGGTAAAAATGCTATCAAATAGCATCGCATGCTACAGAGAAATTGTTTGAGAAAGGAAGAGTCAGTCAACACGACAAACTTCATTGTTGTCTTACTTTAGGAAATAACCCCCGAACCTTCAGCAACCACCAACAGCCATCAGTCAGCAGCCATCAACATCGAGGCAAGACCCTCCACCAGCAAAAAGATTACAACTCGCTGAAGGCTCAGATATGGTTAGCATTTTTTAGCAATAAAGTATTTTTTTAATTAAGGTGTCTACACTATTTTTTTAGACATAAGGCTATTGCACACTTAATAGACTACAGTATAGTGTAAATATAACTTCTGTACGTACTGGGAAACCAAAAAATTTGTTCATTCTCTTTGTTGTGATAGTCGCTTTATGATGGTGATCTGGAACTGAACCTGCAATATCTCCGAGGTATGCCTGTATATTAGTAGGATTGTTTAATGAATCTTAGATGTGAATTTCTTTTGCCAACTTTTGGCTCTGTCTTAAAAAAGAAAGGTGTAAAAAGAATCTGATTAGTTGAGAATCATAATTAGATGTAGTCCAGTTAATTCTTTTTATGGTAGACTTCTCAGCTGTGTTTATTTGTCATCTCTCCTAATTCTTTTACTCTGGAAGCGATAGCAGCCACCTCAGCTCTTCAGATGTGTATCCAAATAAAATGTCATTTAAGTGGAAGTTGCTTACTCGGCAGCCACAGTGATCCAGAACCAAGCCAGGAACCAGAAAAAATTAAAAAAGAAAACATTTTGAGTAGATGAAATATATGTGATATAATCTGTAATACAACAATAATAATAGCTAACATTTCTTGAGCATTTACTATGTGCCAGGGACTATTTTAAGGGCTTTATATATATTTACATTTAATCTTCACAACAACTCTATGAGGTAGATACTCTTCTATGGTAGAAAGGAGCATCAATTAAAAGGATATTTTTGCTTCTATTCTATTTGGTTATTATTGATATTTGGAAACATTCCAGGTACTTCTGTCTTTGTTATATCATTTCCTCTGTCTGTTACAGCCTTCTCTACTCCCCTTAGCCATTTTTAAAGATTTAAATAAAATTTCTATACTCTGTCAAATCTCTCCATGATCCTCTAGAGGCAGAATTAATTAATTGTTCATGCTATTGTGCTCCTAGGATGGTTGTAAATACCAGTAGCATTTGTCACATAGTATCATCATGAACTAAGAAACTATGAACCTCCCAGAGACCAAGTACTGTGTCTCACCTATCTGTATTCCCCTGTGGTTACTGCCATGCCTGGCATGTGGGAGAGCCTAAGAAAATATTTTGGAATACACGAATGAATGAATGAGAAAGAAAAATAAAGATAAAAAAAAGTGAAAATAGGCAAAGTGAAATTTGAAAATCTAGATTCATCTTTCCAGATATGCCACAACTTTGCAGAGTTGGGCCATGTTATTTTGAGAGCAAACTTTTATTTTGATTGAACAAAAAGATGGATAATGTATACCTTTGACAAGGAGACTATGTATAGATTATATATCCAAGGCATTGTTTAGGCGATCCAAGCAGTGGTATGACATTAAAGGTTTCTGAGGATTCTGAGGTAGTTCTAGAGGCAAGGAAGGACTAAGGAAAATTTTTTGCCTTGGCTTTTTAGTCAAAGAAAATGGATCTTCCGTTTACATTAGTGGAAATGTGGTGAGAGAAATACAAATAAAGGAGGCGGTGAGGCAGGAGTAAACAATTTGAAAGGAATATAAACAGAAGAGAAACGAGAGCCATATTTTTTTCCTCAAACAATCCAAGAACAAGATGATAGGAGGTAAGATAGAAAGGGAAACATGCATACACAAAAGAAAAGTCTACAGCAGGTCAATCTACTGCTCAGGGATTTCAGCCCAGCAAATGCACACATTAAGAATAATGCCAGGATGTAGAAAAGTGGCTTTATCTCTCAGTAGCGGTGGACTGTTTGCGCACACGCCACAGCTAACAAGCTCCGCTCTGAAGTGATTCTAGACCTTATCTTTGGAAATAATGCAGGCATGATAAATAAGGTTGGTGTAGAAAAGCACTAAAGATGCAATCATAATGTCATCAGGTTTGAATTGCTGATGAAGATCTGTGGGAAGAGTACTAACACAAAAATATGGGGCTTGAGGAAAGCAGACCTTGAAGGAATGCAAAATGAGTTTTTGACTTCCCTGGAATTTTTTAATGTATAGGAAATCAAAAAAGAAAAAAGTAGGAACCAGGGAGAGAATAGTTGAAATTCAGGCCAATAAGATCAAAGTAATACAGAAACAATGAGAGGAAGCAGAGAAAGAAAAGAAAATGTAAGAGAAGCCATTAAAAAAATAAAGGGGAAAAAATCGTGGGGAAGTTGCTATGACTGAAGGAAACCATAATCCCCAAAAATGCTGTGATTAATAGCAAATTAACATCTAAGATTTAAAAAAAAATTTTTTTTTTAAATTTAAATATGAACCAACCGTGGAGTAAATAACAGCGTAGATTTATTTTTCTAAAGATTGTCACAAGTAACACCAAGTCCTTCGTCTTAGGCTGCAAATCTTCGTATACTCAAGGAGTATGGATCCAGATGGCACATCCAGACCCCTGTGGTGTTCCAGCCTGCTTTTTTTTTTCTAAATAAGACCTTGCCTTTTATAGAAAAAGCATTTAATTTACGAAAAGGTATGCTGCGATTGAAAGTTCATCACTGGTGAAAGCATATGAATACAGGTGTGTATTAGGTTACGAGTTAAAGGACTTAAAGTGTAAATTTATTTATAGTTCATTTAACTAGCCCTAAAAATTAAACCACTTATAGGATAAAAATTAGTTAACTTGGCATCTCATTCAGGGAGTAAATTTAAATTCAGGCCCCCAAGCAAAAATTGCAGAAAGTTTATCCCCGCTCACCTATGTCCTCGCCATCCTTTGTTGGGTGCAAAATAAAGAGCTCTGCAGAAGAGGGAAGTTTCCATGTTTTCTGGCCTCCCAGCAGTGCAGGAACTACTGATGGTGTGTTTTAGTATATGCATATCATTTTAAAGAAAAGGTTAAGTCTGTGGCATACATTTCAACATAAAGCGTTTCCTTGCCTCTTCATGGCTGGGATTCTGGGAAAAAAGAAAAGAAAACCTTGTAAGCTTAGTTTTTTATGTGCTATATACTAGTCTGTATAAAATTTTACTCTATGAAATTTTAAAAAATGGAGCCCAACTTCTTCCAAAAATCACCTAACTGCCTTCTCCAGACCTAGCTTGCCTAGAGAAATTCATGGGCATCCTGGCTAGCTAGCTATACAGTAAGTGCCTATGAAATGCTTGTTGATAGGTCCACTTACCAGGTTCAGGGGCATCAATAGATGTATTTGTGAACAACATGTATAAAATTCGATTTTGTGTGTGTGTGAGGAAGATTAGCCCTGGGCTAACATCCATGCTCATCTTCCTCTACTTTATATGGGATGCCACCACAGCATGGCTTGACAAGCGGTGCGTCTGTCCCTGCCCAGGATCCGAACCTGCGAACCCCAGGCCGCTGAAGTGGAGCATGTGAACTTAACCGCTACGCCACTGGGCTGGCCCCTAAAATTCAATTTTTTAATAAACATATTTTCCCATTAAAAGAAACATTAAGAGGTTGTTTGTTTTTTTCTTTTCTTAGTGAATTTCTGCTACATGATGTAGAGGTTAGACCTGTAGATACTGGCTCATGTCTCTTAGATTCTGTTATTCATTTGTCTTTAATTCCTAACACGTTAGCTTTTGTTATTTATTCTTTAATGTCTGTGCTGTCTATTGGCAAATTAAGTGCTGGGAAATTGGAATCTTTGAATGGGTCCTTCAGTATATTGTACCAGGTAGATACTTAATATACATATTTGTTGAATGATCAAATGAATAAAGGTTAGTAAGTCATGCGAAGTTAGTAGTTTACAGATTTTTTTGCAACTATCATAAGAGGGAAATGGGGGAGGCTGTACCTTGTTTTCTTTTAGTAGATGAAAACCTGAGGCTCAGAAGTTAAGTGACTAGACCAAGGCCACACATTGAGGAAGTGGCAGAATTCTGAAGGACTCTTGACTCCAAATTCCATGCTTTAGTTATTACGCAACCCCGCTCTCCACCCTGCAATTGATCTGTATGTAAGATATTATATATAAGCTGTGTTCAACCTTCGGAGACACAGATGTATTTCTAGAGTCACTGAATGAGATTTATGTGCTGCCCTCTACTTTTCTATTGAGGATGAGAAAAGTAAGACAATAGAGAGATACAGTGTTTGGAGAAGAACTATAGGGGGTGGTGGACATGAAAGAGAAAAATGAAGGCAAGCCCAGACCCACCCATGAGAGGCCCCCAGTAAATCCTTATTGAAATTAAAAGGAAGGAAAAGGATGGAAAAGGAAAAGGATGCCAAGAGCGCTTTCACCTCAGGCAGCTTCCACTGCTTTTTGCTCTGCTGATGGTCCCATAAGGATGCACTTGGAACATGAGCAGGGTCATGACCTTCCCCTTGTCCACCTGATGAAGGATGAGGAGAAATGTCAAAGCTGAGGGCAGTCTGAGAATAAGGAGCAGAGGGAGTGAGATAAAAGAGTATAGGAGAATGGAAGTGGTATTAAAGCATATGCGGAAGGCTGTCCCAGCAGAGGATGAGGGAAATTGAAACGTTCCCTTGAAGAGTGATTGAAAGGAAAGTGGAAGTCTTATTTAGGAAGAGAGCAATCATTGGCATTGTGATATTGTGTTCAAATGCTTGTACACATCCACAAAAAGGGTGTAAAAGGATGACTGTTGCCTATTACCCCAAAGTAGGAGGGCTGGGACCAACTTTTAGAAGTTATGGAAAGGTGGGTTTTGGCCTGTTATAAGGCAGAGTTTTATTAGAGTCCAGGTTGTCCAGAAATTGGATGGCCACTTCAGAGGTAGGACATGTTCACGGGCTGGATGACAACCTGATGGAGCTACTGTTAGATGTGTGATACTCAGGAACCATTAGAGATGCTTTCTGTTTCTTTCTGTTTGTGTTTGTGTGTGTGTGTGTGTGTGTGTGTGTGTGTGTGTGTGTGTGTGAAATTTCAGTGTAGATTACAATTACAGACAGGGCCCCAAATTATGGAAATAAAGGGAAAAGAGGAGTGTATTGTCTTCCTAATGCTGCTGTAACAAAATTCCTTAAACTTGATGGCTTAAAACAACAGAAATCTATTCTCATGATTCTTGAGGGTAGAAGTTCGAAATCAAGGTATCTGCAGGGTCCTGCTCCTTCTGAAGTCTGCAGGGGAGAATCCTTCCTTGCTGTTTCTAGCTGCTGGTGTGTGCTGGCGATGCTTGGTACCTTGCCTTGTAGATGCATCAGTTCAGTCTCTGCCTCCGTCATCACTCCCATCCTTCCATCTTGTCCCTGGGTATTTTTGTGTCTCTTCTCCTCTTCTCATAAGGACACTAGTCATTCAATGACCCATCTTGCTTAGTAAGACTTTATCTTTACTGAACTAATTACGTCTGCAATGACCTTATTTCCAAATATGTTACTTTCTGAGGTACTGGGGGTTGGAACTTTGACATATCTTGTGCGGGGCACAATTCAACCCATAACAAAGATAAATAGGGTTGTTACATTATGGTTCTATTATTTCCTGTAAAGACCTGAAGAAGTTAGAGAAAAATACTTTGAGTCAAACCAGCAAACTTAAATTCAGGTACAAAAGATTGATTTTTCTTTCTAAGCAATGTTGGATGGTTTTGTGGATAGGGGAAATCTAGTAGATATTAAATATTTTTATCTGCAAAAAGCATTTGGTAAAGTTCTCAATGGGAGATTAATGGCTAAAATAAAGAATGAGGCGTTAGGAGATAAATTTGCTTATGAGCAAGAGACAGAGACTAACAGTCGAAGGAAATACTTTTTAGATTGGATAGGAGTGACAAACAGCACAAGCCAGGAATCAGTTTTGGGACCTATGGGTTTTTCACTTTATTTTTATTGGACTTTGTAATAAAAATACAGATCTTCAAACAGTCCAAGACAGAGTGAGTAATACTACAAGCATCAGTAATCAAAAGTTATTCTCTATCATAAACTAAATGACTGATAATAAATACTGACATAAGACTACACAATGTACCATAATATTATACAATGGAGCAAGTGATTCTCCTGTGTTCTCTTTTCTTCTGCATGGATGAATATTTGTTTATTTGCTTTTTAAACAATATTTGCAGGTTTCCAGGTTTACTTTATAAGCCAAGTAAATGAAAAAATGTTTTTTTAAACTTGGAAAGATGTGTTAACTGAGGGAAAAATTGGTTGAAGCAAGACAAAGGTTATATTGCCATCACAAAATAAAGAAAGTAGGGACCCTGTGTGTTACATTTCTCAGCAAGCTATTCAGTAAAAAGACTTAAGGAGTGAGGGGGCGTTATTGAAATCAACTTATTCTGCAGTCATAACTTTAATGGAAGCATATGCAAAAAAATCCTTGTTAGAATGATGAAACTACATATCTGAGGGAGTGAAATATTATAGTATGGAACTTTTTGCTTTGCTTTTCCTTTTTTTAAATTTTAACATAATGGCTCTAAAAAATCCATAAAATTCAGTGCTGGTATACGTAACCTTTGTCCTCTTAGGAACTAGTTAAGTATGTGAGAAACATACTTTTCAAATAGGAATTTTGCCTACAACTCCTTTTGTCTAAGTCACTAAGAGGTCTTTACAAATTCATGTCTGTTCTTCCTTGATTTGTACATTGTCAGATAAGCCAAGAGAAATGGAGCAACTCAGTGTTCAAAAGTTAACTCATAAAAGTTGTAAATGCTTTGAAAACTGGAAAGGATTATAAGTATAAAGAAACTTCCTTAACTTCAAAGCTTTCATTTTACAGGTGAGAAAACTGAGATCCAGAAAGCTCAGGTTCTCAAGGAATTTGCCCACAAATAACTAAAGTCAAAACACAGTCTAGAGCAAGGTTCTCAGCCCAGGCTGCACATTAGAATTTCCTGAAGATCTCCTTAAATAAACTATTGAAAAGATCCTACCATGAAAAGTTCAGATTCTCCTCCATCTTGAATGGAGCCTAGACAATTAGTACTTTTTTAAACTTCCTCAGGTGCTTCTGTGTAGGCAAGAATGAGAACCTCTGGTCTGGAGTCTAGGTTCCCTGATGCTAAGACAAGAGTTCTTTCCTCTTGCACTGGTAGTTGAAAAATTGTTTAGGGAAAGAATTTCAAATTCTAGAGTGAAAAATTTTTTAGCAGAGACAGGCCACAATTAACAAACTGATTGTCCTAGTAATTAGTTACCCTACAGATTGCTTGTTTGGAACTCTGACCCTATATTCTCATAGAAACAAGATTATAAATGTTTATTTGGTCTCTAGACCAGCCCAGAGTTTAGCATACAGAATAACTGAAATTTAGCTCTGCATCAATAGTTCCACAGGTCCTAACCAATACACATAATGGTGTTTTTTGGAAGGACATGAATTTATATTTCTAATTGGGTCGCTAAGAACACTTTTTATCCTTCCACTGCCTTGATAGTGGTACCAAGGTTTCTCCTCCTTCCATCTTCAACATATTAGATTTAGGATTTGAATGTGACTTCCCCAATTTCAAGCTGTGCCAAGGAATGGAAGGAAATGAGGGACTGGGGGGTGGGGAGGGTTTGTAGTAAAGACTAAGGAACTGGGTGGTAGGGAAGGAGACTAGTCAAGAAGAGAAGGACTGGGATTATCTGTCATCTTAATGCCTAGGGACATTTCTTTCCCTGAGATAGGTTCAATCAGCAAATATTTAATGAACATTTATCAGTATTTGAGCATTGACACTATTGTGGGCATTGGAGAAGGATAAGAAGAGAGAAAGGGGAGGGAACAAGAAGTAAGACATAACTCCTTCCCTTTAAACACTGACAATATCTCTTAGTCTGATGAGGAAGTGAAAACAGGGTTTATGATTTGCCCTGTTGGGACTGCAAGGGCCATAGGGACACTGATGCCAAGTGCTGCAGGAACAGGGCTGACCCTCTCTGGAGGAGTCGTGAATGTGTTCACAAAAGCAAATGGCATTTCTATAGGAGTCCTTAGGTGCAGATGTAGAGGAAGGGCATTTCAGGCAGAGAAACACATGCTCTTTTGTACACAGAGCTGTGAACGAGCATGTCAAAGTGAGAAAGCTGGTATGGTTGAGGTGGAGAGGAAATGGAGAAGTGACAGAAGAGGTGGAGGATGAAGCTGATAAGTTGCTTGGGGCTTAATGCCATGCTAAAGAATTTGGGTTTCCTGTTTGTGGGTAGGGAAAGTTTTTAGTTTTTGAAAGTTTTTAGCCTGAGAAATGAGCGATTGAGTAATTCATCCATCCATTTATTCATTCACTAGGACTTATCGAAGTCTCCTCGTTGCCAGGCACTGGGGATAATGATCAATAACACACCCTCGCTCCAGCTACTTTATAGTAGGGGAGCAATGATCAGATTTTCGTGTTAGAAGCATAACCTTTGGGCAGTGTGTTTAGGCTGGAGACAGGGAACCCGTTAGGAAGCTGTTGCAACAGTCTAGCTGACCATGACGAGGAGCTGAACTGAGGCAGTGCAATGGGGATGGAGGGGTATGGACGGCTATGGGAGATATTAAGGGGGCAGAATGAATTATGTTTGTTGTGTGATTGTATGCTGAGCAGGGGAGGGAGAGGACAAAACAAGTCATAATGTTGTCATTTGTCAGGGCAGGGAATTCAAGAGAAGCAAGTCTTCCCAGCCCAGGAAGCCAAGCCTCTGCTTCCCTTTGTAGGACCTCCGCCTATTCATTCTATTGTTGGCTTACTGCAGGATGAGCCATTGTCTCACCACTTGTCCTCTACTTTTCTGTTCTTCCAACAAGGAAAAAAATATTTAAAGTTTTTAAGGAAATCTGATTCAGGCTATGAAGATAAAAGAAAGAGAGGCTATTTTTCTGTTTAGAAAACATTGGCAAGACAAGGCATGTAAAGCAAAATGGAGAACTAATACAGTTGTTTTAGTGATTCAGGAGGAAAAGGAAATTCATGCTTTTACTTGAATTATTGGGATGATGCTTTGCTTTGCTAGTGACCCAAGAATGAGTGTTATAGTATGCTTTGTGTAAAAAATTGATCATCAACTGGGGCATCGAAAGTAAGTTTCCTATGCTACAAAGCTGCTAAATTGGGCAGGGACAACAGAGGAGGCACTGAATAGTCAATGGAATCGGAAAGAATTTAGATCATCCATGTCACACAAAGCCAGCAAAAGGCTGTTTGTAGAACGTTAGCTGCTATCACACTGGTTGGATATTAACATTCTAGTGAATAATTAAAATATTCCTGTTTATTTTTTAATAAAAAGAAAAAGCATATAAATTACCTCAGAGTTTACAGTGTTACCTATGGTTGCATTCACAGATGTGGAGGTTTCTGCCTAAGATTGTAGGTTAGATACCTTAGACAATTAAAAACCAGATTTTCTTCTGCCTTTCTTACATTCTCATTTTACAGTATTCATTCTCATAGTGCTTTCAAAAATATAAAATAAAAATCCTTAAAACTGCTTTGAGACATTTTCATTATAGATGGTATTTTCTAAATTGAGTGGTTATTAAATATGTTTTCTGCTGAAATTGTTTTTGAAGTACATTTCTCATTTTCATCTTCTGTCCGTAAGCACACACCCAGGCAGAGCTGATTCTGTTTCTTCCTGCTTTGCTTTTTAACATCCAGACTCCCATGAGGTGATCAGGTACTCCCTTATAATTGAATATTTTTCTTTTCCATTAAACCAACTCCTTTCCACTAACTGTTTTCTTTGGTTGTTCCTTCAGGGCGAGACTGGAAAAGTTCAGGGTTTTTATTCAAGACAATTGACTCAGAGAAAACAGTGACTCACCCAGAGACGGGCTAGATTCATGCCCAGAAACAAAGAGAAAGAGACTGATGCTTATGAAGCCATAGTCTTAGGGTCTTGTGTGGTGTTATATTTGATGCTCTTAAAGGTGTGCAGTGTTTGAGTAATTCTAGACATATATGGGATTACTGGACTCCACCAATTTCCAGAGGATATGCCTGGATTTATGTCTGTTAGGTGGTAGTAAAAATGTTAATAGAGTTGTAAGAGGGAAAATGTAACCAAGGAAGGATAAGAAGAGAGTGAATGGTATTAGAGGAAGAATTTTCCGAGGAGGACGAGGTAATGAGTTGGGAGAAGATCAAGACTGAGCTCTCTGCCTCCTGCTCCCTGGAGTCAGAAATGGCTGGCACATTGAGGAGAAGGCATTCAACTAGAAACTTGTTGAAAGTGCAGGTGCTTTGGGAGCTTAGAAAGGAAATCCTAGTGTGGACTTTTCAGACGAAATATTCTTTTCCTTAGTACCCACTCGGATAATGGCTGCGAGGCGCTGTATAATAGCAAGGTTATAAACTCTAAGTGATTTACTAGAGAAATTACAGATGTAGAAAGAAATACCAGGTAGGACCCAATGTACATAACCTTTGCTTAAATGTGGCTCTTATTCATCACCAGGAACTAGCAAGAACATTGGCAGAAAACATGGGAACGCCCCTGCTCCTCAGAGCTGCCCTATGGGAGGTTCCTCTGTCTCTCCTTCTCTTATTTCCTTAGTTAGTTGCTGCCTGTGACTATTTCCTTACCTTCTCCTGAAATACCACCTTGTCTTGAATGGGGCAACAGGCCTGTCTTCTCATATCTTCTCTTGCAATGTTGCTGTGCTAGGCCCAGTGCTAGTTTCTTATCTGCGCCCTCCTTCCTCCTCTCATCTCTTTATCAGTCGCCTACCTTGCCCCAGCTCCATGAGGAAATACCCTGGAGAGCTGAGTTTGGGTTTGTTCTGAAATATAAGTGACCAAACCTCAGTCTTTGAACTTTTCAAGACTCACCTCTTAATACCTATGTGTGTGATGTCTGTTTTTTTAATGGATTCTTATCAGTTTCCTAGGGCTGTCGTTAACAGTACCACAAACCGAGTGGTTTAAACAATAGAAATGTATCGTCACCTAGTTCTGAAGGCTAGAAGTCTGAGATCAAGGTGTCGGCAGGGTTGGTTCCTTCTAAGGGCCGAGAGGGAGAATCTGTTCCATGCTTCTCCTCTAGCTTCTGGTGGTTTGCTAGAGTTCCTTGGCTTGTAGAAGCATCACTCCAATCTCTGCCTTGATGTTCACATGGCGTTCTCCCTGTGTGTGTGTCTCTGTCTCGTCATATTGGATTAGGGGCCCACCTTACTCCAGTTACTAATTACATCTGCAGTGACTCTAATTCCAAATAAAGTCACATTCCAATGGGCTAGAGATTAGGACTTCGACATATGAATTTTGGGGAGGACACAATTCAGCCCATAACGGATGAGTTCTAAGTGAGGAAAGCAAAGCTAGAGTTTAGGGAGGACCTCTGTGCTCATTTTGCTCATGTGCCTGAGGTCCGAGTGCTTATTTTAGGTTGTAGAGAGGCCTTGAGATAATATTTTTCTATTGCTGTGAGCTTCACACTAGCTAAAAACAATCACTAAGTGGCAATGGTGAGGGAAGTAGACTCCAGGGCTGATGGAAGAAAAGCAAGGGAGTCTGTGGGTTGGTCGGGGAGTGCCAGGAGGCCAGAGTGACTAGGACCTGGCTCATGAATGTGAAAATATTCTTGGTGATTTGTGCCTGAGAAGCTCCAAGATCTCATAATTCCTCACCGCCCTCCCCCTGCAAATCCTGGATACCCAGCCCTTCTCTGCCTCACCGTCTTGAGATTCCTGGCCCAATGCAAACACCATTGGTAGGTTAAAGCTCAGAGCAACCTCCTCCCCAACCTGGCATATGATCGAGGCGATAGGTTATAGACAGTCAGATGTGTCTGGCTTTCCTGTTTCCTAAGAAAACATTGTTATGCAGAATGCTTAGGAGGGGTTAATAGGACTTAGATTCAATAAAGGTAAAATGTGCTTTTCTGCGCTGACCTGGGACTTATTACCAGGTGAACTATTGTTTATCTGGAGAAGTGCATTTTGATTTCCAGCCAGTCATGAATTTACAAACTTTTGGAATGCAATCTGTTTCTAGGTTGGAGAATTGCATATTAAACTGGTCAATTTAATAATTAAAGGTAGAAAAATGGAATTAGTTTATCTGTGTAGTCAAGCAGCAGTTTAGTATATGCAGATTATTTAAATCTGAATCTAAAACTAAGTATTCAAAATATCAATAGATACAGAGAAAAAATAAAAAGCACACATAATTCCCCCAGAGACTAAACAAAACCAAACCAAAAAAGCCTTAATTGCTCCCTAACAACCTTGTTCCCCCACCAAATCTTGATTTTTACCTTTGGTTTGAGAATCTAGAAATCTCATACTTTGTGGAATCCTTAATAAAAGACTTTTGAACTCAACAATTCTCAATTTCTATTAATGTGTTGAAAAGATAATTGAAACTAATGAGGAAAAGGGGAACCTCACTAATTTCTGATGTCAGAAGAAAAAAAAGGACTAGCCATCTTCCTAAATTTTTATTAGTAATCACTTTAATTTATTAAATTATATGCTCTCTTCTTAAAAACAAGAGGGTGTTTGCAAATGTATCCTTTATACAATGGCAATAAATGACATAATGGGACTTTGGTTCTTTGTTACGTGCTTTTTTTCAAAAATTAACATGGATTATGTTTATTAAATTTTTTTTAAGAATTAAATCCTACGATAAATTAAGCTAGAGATACTTTAGAAGCTTCTAAAATCAAGGTTAGGAACCATTAATTTATAAGGATCATCTGCATATGTGTGTTCCTTAGTGCAAGGGGTTAGAAACCTTTTTATAATTTAATGAGATTTATGAACCTACTTTAAGAATTAGAATCTGAATAACTAGATAAAGAAGAAACCACAACACAGGATTTGGTTTCAGGCCCTATGGGTGCAAATTAAATTTTGCTAAAAGACGATTTAGAAGTTTAAAAGATTGTTTTCTTTCTTTTCGCGCAGTCTACTTTCAAAACTCATTTTCATTAGCTGCCTAACTTAAGGAACTTGACAGCATGTGCCCTTGGATGATTTGGAGTACCAGAAAACTAGTCTTAGAATTGAAAATGTTGTTCTAAAGACCAGCTTGCCTCTAACCAAATGAATAAAGAAAGGATGTGTGTTTTGGGATAATTTTCAGCTAAAACAGTGATTTCTAAATTGTGTTCTGTGAAACAGTATTTCAGTGAAACCTTCTCAGACGAAGGGGTCTCATGGTCATACAACTTTGGGGACATTGTGTAATATATACCCCTGTAAGCCATTCACAGTGCACATGAGCTTGGAAAAGACCTTGAAAGTTTATAAAGAGGAAAGTGATGTATTTTTGTTTAAACCCATAGTACCAAACTTATTTGTAAGTATGGCAAAGTTTTTCCAATGTATCGTTATTAATGTTGAACCAAAGAATAGAGTATGTGAATACTTATTAGGTTCTGTCAGGTCCTGTAGACATAGATGGTTATGCTCTGTAGGAGTGTAAATTTTTAAGCGGACAAGATTACAATGAACACGTAACTATAGGAGAATAAGCATCCGTTGTAAGTGGTCCAGTTTTAGAAAACCTCCCTTGCAATCTCTTTAAATACTGCCCCCTCCCTGCTCGTATGCTGATGTCTGAAATTCCACTGTTAGATCCTCATTTTTTAGTTTAAGCCTGTCAAAATTTAAATCCATTTGAAAGAAGTAACACATTCAGTAACTGGGTAACATTACTTGTGCAAAACTAATTGATAGATGAAGAGAACTAGACGTGGACTTTGTGAAAATATTTGCTTAAAAAAAAAATCCACTAAGTTGAAACCATAGGTTACAATCTCTTCCTCACCCGACCCTTCCCCTGCCCATGAAAAAAGTCAGGACTTTTCTCCAACCAAAATCAGAAACTCTTCAAGAAAATAGGAAATTTCTGTTTAGACTGAAAACAGTGTTGCCAATCAAGATATTTTGTGTTAATGCTCCTACTAAATAAATAGCTTAAAAAAGGAGAGCAGAAGAAATTTTCTTTGGTTAAACTGACTGAAACAAGGACTAAAACCAGAAAAACAAGACCCAAACTTAACAGTGAGTTAGTGAGTAGCCCCAGTTTAGAGTGTGCTGGAACAAAATTGCTCTCTTCATATACGGCCCCTCAGGCTCCGCCGGCTGAGGACAGAAACCTCGGCCATTCACTTCCTCACATCAACCCCTTGTGGACTCCAAATCTGTCATTGCTCCCTGATTGTACCTCTTCACCGTCCCTCTCCTCTCCAGCATGTTGTGCACGCCACTTAGCACCTGTGTGTGCCTCCCTTTCAGAATGGGGCAGTTTCCGGTCAGGGAAGCTTATTAATCATTGTTGAGCCCACAGCCTGGAACACAGCAGTCATTCACAGATGCTTGTGGTGGGACAGACTAGGTCCAGGAAAGGTCTCTAGAGCCCAGAAGCATAAGCCTGTGCTGCCGTCAAGGATTCTCCAGATTCCTTCTTGGATACTTTAGCCTTAAAAATACATCTTCTCCTCGTGTTACTCCAAAACTTTGTCAGCAAGATAGCCTCAGTTAGAGCCTGAGTGTCAGATAACTGCTTGTTTTAAAGATCTGTCAGATTATTGATAAGCTCTTAGGACAGTGACCAGCACATGGTAAGTGCTGTGTAAGTATTTATTAAAGAAATTAATTAAATAAAAACCCATTTCTTTATACAAGTAGGCAGCTGTGGAATTGTTGAAGAGGTCAGTTATGTTCAGTATAGACATTAAGGTTTATTAAAGCTTGCCCAACACTGAATTCATTAAGATTTTGTATTTATTAAGTTTATACTATGACAACTGTGCTAGCTGTATATGGTCGATATGATGGTGATGAATGAGGTACCATGGCCCTCGAGTGTGCAATTCACTGGGATGGTGAGAGGGGGGCAGACACATGGAAATTTCTCGGCCTATTCAGGCCAGTATCTTCTCCAATTAGCTTTTTAAGACTTGTGCCTTAGTTTCTTCCTCCATTTTCTCCATTTCTCCTCCATTTCTAGTGCTAGAGCTCCTTATATTTCTTGTTCTTTCATAAAATGATTCCTTCCTCTCTGTGTCTTTAATAGTTTGTTCAGACAGATGGGTATAGGATGCTTCATTCGCTAGTCTCTCAGATGGTTGCTTCTCCAACAGAAATCTCTGGTCTTCTGTGACTTTTCACTTCTAGCTTTTCCCAATCACTCCTAACAGCTTTCTGGAATCCCCTTTCACCTACTACTTTTCTTTCTACATTTTATTCAGTTGGACTTTGACACCTTCTGTCTCATTTATCAATGTAGGTGGAGTGGGGAGTTAGGGGCCTGGATAGGCATAGCTGGTGCTGTCCTACGGGTCTCAGCCAGACAGAGCAGAGCATGTGTAGGGGGTGACACTTTGTGCGTCTGGTTGCAGAGAGTGATGCCCATGGGAGATTAACAGATGTAGTGTACCATTGGATTTCTAGGTCAGCAGAGTGAAAGTAAACAGTCCAGGGACTGCATCAGTTAGGATTGAGTATGGCTGCAAATAGCACAGAACTTCACAACAGTGGCTTACGTAAATAAGGAAGTATTTTTCTCATATAACAAGAAGTGTGGAGGTGTAGCCAGTCACTGCTGTTGGTTCATCGTTGTCAGGATTGGCACCTCTGTAGTTCTCTTGGCATTTCCCTCATGGTTGAAAAATGGCTGCCACAGCTCCAGTCATTATGCTTACAGTCAAGATAGAAAGAAAGCAATGTCAGTGCCACTTCATATTGAAGGAAACAGTTGAACTGGTCCAGGTAGGATTTTGACAGGGAGAGAAAGGATGGAGAGTACAAAGTTGATAAGATAGAGAATATTTCTGCAAAACAATAACTAGTCTGGTTTGGGAGGCAGAAGTATGTAGTAGTTAAAAGCCTGGAGTTAGAAAAAGCTGTGTTAAATTCCATTCATGAAATTGTTGTATTAGACGAGTTCCTGAGTATCTCTAACCCCTGTTTCTTCATTTGTAAATGGAGATGATAAGAGAACCTGTCTTAAGGTGTTGTGAAGTTTAAATGAGAATAAACAGTATATATAGTCATGCGCCACATTAAGACGTTTCCGTCAATGACAAACCACACATACGACGGTGGTCCCATAAGATTAGTACCGTAAAGCCTAGGTGCGTAGTAGGCTATAGCATCTATGTTGTGTGAGTGTACTCTATGATGTTTGCACAACAATGAAATCGCCTAACGACACATTTCTCAAGACGTATCCCCGTCGTGAAGCGATGCATGATTGTAAATTGTTTAGCTGCAGCCAAGTACCTAGTGAGTTCTCAGAAAAGGAGACCTAGTATTCTACTACTGCTACTACTACTGCTGCTGTTGTTATATTATCATCATCATCATAATTAGCTACAGTCCAAGATGCTTTAGGGTGAGTTGCAGAGGGAACAATGGAATATTAGGTTAATTCAGATCCTGGAGAGTGGGAATCCTAGGGTTTTATTCTTTAAGCAGTTGAAGGTTTTGAGATGAAAAAATGCCTTGATCAAACCCATCTTATCTGTTCATTCCATATATCAACACTTTTTAGCTCCTCATACTTAAAAATTTCTGTGCTCTTTGGTTTCCACATATTAAATGTAAAAAACTGAGCCAAGTCAACCCAAAAAACTTTCTTCTTTCTCAACAGTAAATTTATGATATTTGTGACAGAAGCACAAGTAAGTGGATCTCCAGCATAAGTTGACACTGTTATCCGTCTCTAACCCAGTTTTCTAAATGCCTTTTTACCTTATAGGTTATCGTTGTGAATCCCATTTCCCATTTTTGGTAATAAACTTAGCAGCTGAGATTTTTTCTTCACTGAGGTTTTACATTTTTTAAGTTACCTATGCATTCGCTTTGGATTTTGACATTTAATAACTCCCCTGAAATACCTGGGAGAAATTATATCTACAATATAACATGTACTTTAGGAGGAGGAAATAAATGCCAGACTCAAAGCAATTATACAGGTACTATTGAAAACATTAAATATGTGTCAAAAATTTTAAATGTAGGTTTAAAAGGAAGGTAGGTAAAGACCTAACTTATACATATTAGGAAACTATTTATATTCTGTTTTCTGGTGGGGGTAAATCTCCTAAAAACGAATAGCCTGTAATCAAACCTATTAGTTTTGTAATAGGAAGTTCTGTGAGAGACAGATAAAAACTGTATTAAGTATGTAGTGTTAAGCTATTTGTCTGAAATATGCGTCGTTACCAGGGTTATATGTAATTTCTATTTAAGAGTTTTGGAACAAGAACCCATAGCCCTTCTGCTATGAGGGAAATACAGGATATGAGCATATATATTCATTGGCTAGGCAGTGCCTTGAAAAAAAAAGTGTGCCATCCAGGGAGATTTTAGATGAGTTCTAGTTAATATGCAAAATGGATCCAGCTTGCAGGCATGTGATATTAATTCATGCCTTTTGCAGAGTCTAGATCAGTACCATTCTTCCTGCCCAGTTGACAAACTTCTTTTTCCCCTCCTTTCCCCTTGCCTCATGTGTTTTCAGGAATTTGTGAGTGATTCTAATATGCTAGTGATGCACGTGACTTGGTAAAAGTTTGTGGCAACCTTTTCTGATTATATCCTTACCTGTAGATGGGGTTTGCTGGGCTCTGTCACTTCTCCTTTGCCAGCAGATACCTCTTTTGTTGAGGAATCAAGGTCTCTGGTGGTGGCTGAGTGAAAAGGAATAAAGATAAAAATGAAGGTGTGACTAGTTGAAAAATAGAGGCAGAATTTTAACTTGAAAGTTGTTTGTGAACAGTAGGAGAGAGGCAGCATTGTCTGTATAAGTGGTTGGTAAGTGGTAACTGCAGTAACCCAGATGGCCAGCCCGAGAGTTCCACATGGTAAATGCTCTCCATTCAGAGCCTTTTCAAGGTTCACCCATCTATAGATCTGCTAATGGGAAGCACATGAGTCTCCAGGTACAATGAAACAATCACCTAGAGATAAAACTCCCCACAGAAAAATTAACACAACTTCTTTTATGAAAGACAGGTCACTGTAAAAAGTAACTCTACATACTTATCATCAATTGTTGAAAAAAAAAAAGATTTATGATGACATTGAGGTATGATAATCTCAAATATGTTCTGCATTGTTTTTAAAAGCTTTGTGTTTAAAATTCATAGCACTTTCTAATCCTGATAAAGTAGCCTAATTTTCTAGCTTGCTTTGTTCAGTAAAATGTATTTCTAAATCCATTTTAAGCAGCTATTTCTTCAATTTGAGTAATTTTCTCTCAAGTTAATAGATTCCACACAAGCATACCCGACTTTTAATGTTAATATATACTATATATTCCAAACTTGCCAGTGACAATAGGAAGCACAATCAAAATGAAATTCAGTTGTTTAAAGCATATCTAGCTTGTTATTTTGTTGAAACGCTTCTTCGTTTTACTCTTTTTTACCCAAGTACAGTGATACCAAATCACATTTTGCCTTGTATTCAGGTTCTGTCTCCCCCTTCCCTCCCAGCAAATATAAAGGGAAAAAGAAAGTGTTAGATATGGTTGTGTCATTTTAAGATAAGATGACTTTAAAACTACCATATCCATAGAGGACATTTACTTAACATGGGCTGTAGAGGCTGGCCAAAAAGGAAGGCATTTTGATTTTGAGGCATTTGGCATCAGTAACTTGATTTACAGATTGATGTTTCTATTTTATATTGAGTCTAAAACACTTTGCTATTTTATCCAAATTATTATACCTATACAATTACAATGCCTGTGGGTATTTCTGGCATTTTCTTTTGATCGGAGGGTACTGGCCTAATGTCATGAATCTCATTTTTTTCTTCTCACCAATGCTGCCAGCTCTGAAAAACAGAGGATGTGATGGAGACAGATAAAGATTTTTTTCTTTAGATAGCCAGACCAAGAGAAAACAACTGATATAACTGAGTCAATGTTGCCTTTAACAGTGCACAGTCCTATTAAGAAAGCTTTACCTTGTACACTACTGTTTGTACAATACTAACACATAGTAGATGCTCAGGAAATATTAGTTGCATGGATGTTGAAGGTTGGGAAAGAGAGTAGCTGGGTTGAGCACAGGGCTGTGAGCACAAGTCATACGCAGCCATGAGTTGGTAGGTGTGGTTTTAGAGTTATTCCTGTGTATTTGAAAACTGAAAGCAAGGCCAGTTCCAACAGGATTAAGGGGCCAGCCAGCTGGACACTTTCTGGGGTGCTAATCCGTAAGAGGCATTGAAACCACTGAAAATATTCACGACAGAGAAAATTGCATTTACTAGAATTCCTCTGCTGTATGTGATTGGGACTGGGCATAAGACATTCTAGGGACATGCTCTTATGTTCTCCAAACAGATATTCTCTGCTTTCTAAGGAGGCTGGGTCCAGTTAATTACAGAGCTTTTGTCTGGCTGAGTGAAGTATTCAGATTTTGAGGCAGAGCCGTATTGTTTGGACAAGAGAGAATAGTTAAATACTGTCACCAGGGATCCTCCTACTCTACCTATAGGCACAATTAAGCCTTTTTTTCTAAATAAATTTAAACCAACATTTAAAGGATATTAGTTTAAAAGGACATCAAACTGTAGCCTAGCCAAGATGATTACAGATTTTGGTGTCTCACTGAAGCCCCTTAGACCAGTCCTGTCTAACAGAAATATATAATTAAAAATTTTCTAATAACCACATTAATAAAGTAAAACGAAACAGGTGAAAGTAATTTAATAATATATTTTATTTAACCCAGTAAATCCACAATTATCATTTCAATGAGTAATCAATATAAAAATTATTAGTAAGATATTTTACATTCTACTTTTTATACTAAGTCTTAGAACTGTGTGTATTTTACACTGGTAGCACATCCCAGTTTGGACTAACCACTTTTCAAGTGCTCAGTAGCCACACTGGTGAGTGACTACCCTATTGGGCAGTGCAGCCCTAGACTGTGCACAGAACAGAGTCAGTGACTCCCAGCTGGCATCATTGAGCTGGTCCGAAAAGGCCCTTTAATCAAAATTCTCTCTCTTTGGCCAGCGTGAAATTTCCAGTGTTGGTACCACTCTTTAAAAATCTTTTTTTATGTGTGTGAGGAAGATCAGCCCTGAGCTGACGTCCATGCCAATCCTCCTCTTTTGTTTTTGCTGAGGAAGACTGGCCCAGAGCTAACATCCATGCCTATCTTCCTCCACTTTATGTGTGTTGCCGCCACAGCATGGCCTGACAAGCAGTGCATCGGTGCGCGCCTGGGATCCGAACCGGGCCGCCAGCAGCAAAGCGTGCGCACTTAACCGCTATGCCACAGGCCGGCCCCTCTTTAAAAATCTTTTTAAGGAACTATAATGATGAATGTGTTGAAGTATTTTTCTTCAAAAGTCATGCGTTAGGTGGGGCCGGCCCGGTGGCGCAGGCGGTTGGGTGCGTGCGCTCCGCTGCGGCGGCACAGGGTTCTCTAGTTTGGATCCCGGGCGCACACTGATACACTGCTTGGCAAGCTGTGCTGTGGCGGCGTCCCATGTAAAGTGGAGAAAGATGGGCACAGATGTTAGCCCAGGGCCAGTCTTCCTCAGCACAAAAGGAAGAGGATTGGCAGATGTTAGCACAGGGCTGATCTTCCTCACACACACACACACACACACACACACAGTAATGCGTTAGGTAGTTTAGTGCTTGAATATGAATGCTTTTCATTTGGTTAACCTTATCTACACAGTGAAGCCTTATCAGTAGATAACTCTATCTATTTAGACCAGTGACAGCTAAATGTTATGTTATAATCATTAATGATGATTACAGAAACAAAACAGAGTTGTTTGAAAGATTATACAATTTAAATCCACCCTAAGATAGATGTTATTTGCATTGATTGGTAACTCATCTCCAGCATTATTACAGTTCTGAAACTCATTTCAAATAAGCTAAGTTTTAGAAGTGAAAGGAAACTTCTGGCATATTAGACATGAGTCAAGGACTCTTGTTTGTGTCAAGCAGTTCTACCACACATCTTTGTATGGTTAGGATAATTGTTTAGAATATTCTCTCAGGGACATTACTGTCAATTAACAAGGGGTATATAGTCAGAGTCCCCACCTTGTATTCTGTTTCAATCATACTGTTTCGCATTATTTTAAATGGCCACATTTTTATTTTTATGGAGGGGAAGGCAACTGCAAGGAATGTGGTTATCTTGAGCTAATCTTACCCTTGGGGTATTTGAGATACTTTCTGACTCTGAGACTGTGATTGCTTTCTGATTACTGTTCTGCTTGAACATGCCTTACTGCTTAATTATGATACTCATTTGCCTTTCTCATGCAATGGACTGGACCAACGGAAAAGTACTTCCAGAGCTCACTCTTCAGATTGAAGGAAAGAACTGAGAGAGTAGGCGTTTTTATTTTCTTCTTAGGCTTTTTGTCTTTCTTTTTGAAAACATTTCCCCCCTTTTTCACAAGGTTGGCTATTATCCCTGGATCATGTAAGGATGTCTTTGTGATATAATTGTCTCCAGATTACGTATTCGCACCATATCAGTACCTCCACAGGGGCCTTCTGCTTCTATCTTTACTCTGGCCAGTTCTTTAACCATAACACTGGATCTTTATATCTTGCCCTAAATTATTTTCAAGACTATGTGGAGTGAAAGAATACAGTATCGAAGAATATGTTTTAGTTTGGGGCTTCATATTTTGTACAGTATATTTGTTAAAAAAAAGTGTCTCATTGCAGGTTGCAAGTATAAATTAGTGTCAGAATTACCAGAATTACCTTACAAAACTCGCTTGCTAACTTTAATCGATAATTTCTTAGAGAGCACTAGAAAACATGGTGCTAATGAATAATGTGCCCAGAAGCTCTTATTATGGGATTGGCATGAATTCCACTTAATGACAAGCTTTCTCAAGCAGCAGTTGATTTTAAATCCTATTTTTCATTAGTGAAGTATAAAATGTTAATAATACCTTCCATTGTGCTGTTCTTTTGTAGCATAGTAGCATATAGCTTCCATGTTCACCAAGACTCTCTTTAAGATCCTGCTAGTAACTTCCTATCTCATATATAAGATTAGTTCAGGAAGTAAAAATGTATGTTTTCCCATTGTTAGCTATATGTTTTTCTAATAATCACATCTGACGCTTATTATGCAGTAATAGCCTTAAGATATTATTTTTTTTAAATGTATTACTTTGGTCTTAATACTAATTTTTAATCTCTTCTTGTTTCTATGAAGTCTGAATGAGATTTTCAAAATTGAATAATAATTTGATCCGTTAATCTTTTGAAGCTAGTAATTTTATTTTCCTCTCTTTGCAGTCTCTGAGGTTCGCAAATGAATAGAGCTTCATTACTGCAGTCTGCATTTAATAACCATTATCCATTATCTTGTAATTAAGACTCCCTGTAACGAATCATGAGGACAATGCAAAAATACATAGTACATTTCTTTAATGAACTGGAAAATGTTCATCTTGTTCTATTTAGTAATGAGTTGCTGAATAGTCATTAAATCCACTGGAGAATAGAGCTAGATGGATTTTGAAGACTGTCTTGAGTTTGTGGTTAATCTATTAGAATTAAAATTTCATCTTCTATTTTTATCAACAGCTGATTAGAAGTCATTCTGTTTGACCAAATTGATTAGAAGACCATATACAAGGGCAGCTGTTGTTTAATAAAAGTTTTAATGAAACTGTACCATGGAGACTTGTAATTATAGGCCTTAGAAAAGCTTTGAGTTGCTTTAGACCACAAAAAAAGTATTGTGCTAGAGATTTCAAATTAGGAAAATAAAAAAATACAATTTAATATAATACTATAAATTTATTATTAATTTTAATTTCAACTAATCACAATTGAATACTAGTCTATTTAATGTGTTACTTTGACTTTTCACACCTTTCATATCCTAGTTTAGTCATTTCATTGAAATTGTGGGCACTGATGAAAGAATATTTATATGGATGGCTATTTTAATTGTGAGATATTTTCTCATAAGGCTTTTTTTCCCCAAGCTGAGCAGAGGTGAGCTTGGTTAATGTTGGGTTTACATGAGCTCCGAGGAGTCTGTGGTGCTCTGTGGTATTGGTAATTCAAAATCTAGCATTTATTTCTCTAAGGTAATTTTGTTTTAGCAGAGGGGCAAGAGAAGCAATATTAAAATAAGAAGTAAAACAGAAGTGTGTGCCTACTTAGTCTCATTGGAAAATCCATTGTTCTTTTGACAGTAGTAAAATACTAACATACTTTCTAAAGTATTTTGTGTAATTAAAGCTAGGTCTTATTCCTGGATTTAAAGAAATAACCAGTGGTGCCTACATGCTTGAACTGCTATTTTAATCTCTTGTGTGCTCTCTGACTCTCAATTGTCCTTCCTCAACCTGTCCAACACTGACACCAAATTTAACATCTTAAACACTGATTTCAGGTGATCAGACCTTATGTTTCCCAAGAGACTTTAATATTATTACAGTCTCATGTTGTAAAACACAAGTTGATACCCCGCCAAATATCACCATCCCCCACCCCCATGCTCCCTGCCCCTCACAGAGATTCCTTAGATGAATCCATTTATTATTGTTTGGATGTGTCTTATATTTTCTATGCTTTTCGTGTTTCTTCTAATGGTGGTGTAAAGTCTATACCAAACTCTACCTGTTCCTTGAAGCCTTTCCTTATCATTCTAGCTAAAGGGAATCTCTCTGAATCTTTCCAGTTCTTGTTGACTATAATAGTTACTTGGCATATGTCTAAAACACCTTAAATACCACATCTAATATGTATCTCCGTCCATACCAAATTTCTAGGTAATAAAGGCTAGCCTTAATATTTAAGGACTTCTGGTTTCAGCTTTGACATATAAAGAGCTTAGAAGTTGTCATTCCTGTCCTTAGAACAAGAAAAAGCTGAATAAACGGAAAATTATTGACTTTTCTCAGACTCATCAAAGAACTTGGGTCACAGGGCAAACTGCCACCTTGAAATCTGGAGAGACAGCAAATTCTGAGAGGCAATCTTAGAAGCTGAGATCTGCTTACCTGCTAGAGCCGTAAACTGGTAGGAATACTTAAATGGTAATTTTGACAAATTGTTGGAGGCTGAGTGTGGTCCCAACCTTTTTGTGGGTTTTACCTCCAAGAACCCCAGTTTCTCATAGTGAAGAGCCAAGAAAGAACCCCTCTTGGCTGTGGCAGGGGAAGGGGAAGGTAATCATTGCAGAATATGCCCAGAGCATTTTCCTTAACAAAGGGCTACTCTCCAGCACAAAAGGCTTTATTAGAGTCTTATCCCACCTGGGAGGGCATTTCCATTATAGTCTTCCTGTCTCACCAAAGTGGGGGAGAAAAGCTAAGGCACACTTGTGAAGGTTACCGCCCAGGGACACGGACCCACTAAAAGACTGAAATTTAATCATAAGATTATAAAAAAATACTTCCTCTCCCCCATACATTACCACCACACCATTAGGGCTCTAATAATTCAGTGGATTACAGCTAAGAGGCCTAAAAGACATAGACTCTCTCTGAGGAGGAATATTCAGGAAGCCCAAAGTAAACAGGGAAGAAAAAAACAAGGATACTATTGGATTTGAAGACTCTGGCACCTGTAGCTACAGCAAACATTAAGCACAGCCCAATTCGTAGTCAGAGTAATATAAAATCACACACTACAGGCTTGTTTATGTCAGTTCCTCTTACCCAATATGTCATGTTTGGCTTTCAACAAAAAATTACAAGAGATGCTAAAAGGCAAGAAAAAACACAGTCTGTAGAGACAAAATAAGCATCAGAACTAGATTCAGATATAACAGAGATGTTGGAATTATTAGAAAGAGAAATTTAAAATAACTCTGATTAATATGTTAATGAATCTAATGGAAAAAGTAGACCACATGAAAGAATAATAAGTACTGTAAGCAGAGATGGAAACTTTAAGAAATAGTCAAAAGAAAATGCTAGAAATTGAAAACACTGGAACAGAACTCAAGAATGCCTTATGGGCTCATCAGTAGGCTGTACTGAGCCCATTGGTAGATGGGCTCATTGGTAGACTGTGGAAAGAATCAGTGACCACAAAGATAGGTCAAAAGAAACCTCCTAAACAGAAATAAGAAAAAAAAACACCGGAAAAAAATAGAACATAACATCTAAAGATTGTGGGACAATTTCAAAATGTGTGACATATGTGTAATTGGAATACCAGCAGAAGAAAGAGAAAATGGAGCAGACAACATATTTGAAGTAATAATGGCCAAGAATTTTCCAAAATTAATGACAGATACCAAATCACAAATTCGGGAAACTCACATATCACCTAGCAAGATAAATATAAAAAAAATTATACCAAGATATATTATATTCACACAAAAGAAAACCAAAGATAGATGGGAAATCTTGGAAAAAAACAGAAAAAGAAAAGATCTTACCTATAGAAGAAAAAGGAAACAATTACAGTGGTCTTCTCATTAGAAACCATGTCAACAAGAAGTGAATAGAGTGAAATACTTAAAATGTTGAAAGAAAAAAACTCACCAACCTAGAAATCTATATCCAGTGAGATTATCCTTTAAAAGTGAAGGCGCTCAGACGTTCAAAAACTGAGGAAATTCATTGCCAGTAGACCTGCCCTATAAGAAATGTTAAAAGATATTCTTCTGGGAATGGGAAAATCATATAGGTCAGGAACTCTGATCTACATTAAAAAAGAGTGTCAGAGAAGGAATAAATGAAGAATAAAAATTTTTCTTTCTCAATTGATCTAAAAGATAACTATTTAAAGTAATAATAGTAACAATGTATTGGGTTATTATACCACATAAATAAGTGAAATGAATGACAGCAGTGTTACCAGAGACAGGAGGGAGGATTGGGGAACACTTTATTAAAAGGTACATGCAGTTGACCTGTGCAGTGGTATAGTGTTGTTTGAAGATGGACTTAGATTAGTTAAAAATGTATATTGAAAACTCTAGTGCAATCACTAAAAAAATGTACAAAAAAAGTATAATTGATACTTTTTTTTTTTTTTTTTTTTGCTGAGGAAGATTTGCCCTGAGTTAACATCCATGGCAGTCGTCTTCTACTTTTTAGTATGTGGGCCACCAACACAGCATGGCCACTAAGAGAGCGGCGTAGGTCCACACCCAGGAACTGAACCCAGGCTGCTGAAGCAGAGTGTGCCGAACTTAACCACTGGCCACTGGGGCTGGCCCATAATTGATATTCTGAGAGGAGAAAAAATAGAGTCATATAAAATGTTCAGTTAAAGCCAGAGAAGGCAAAAAAAGAGGTGTAAAAATTAATAAAGAAAAAATACAACAAATAGAAAAATTATAAACATTGTAGATATTAATCGAGCTAAATCAACAGTAACTATAAATGTTAATGGTCTAAATATACCAATTAAAAAACAGATTGTCAAAAAACAAGACTCTACGTTGTATATAAGAAATCCTCTTTAAATATAAAGACTTAGCAGGTTCAAAGTAAAGGGATGGAGAAAGACACACCATGCTAACACTAATCAAAGTATAGCAGAAGTAGCTACATTAATTTTAGACAAAGCAGACTTCAGAAAATGGAAAATTATCAAGGATAAAGAAGCATATTACACACTAATAAAGGAATCATTTCTCGAAGAAGACATAACACTCCTAAACCTGTATGTACCTAACAACAAAGCATCAAAATAGGTGAGGCAAAATCTGACAGAGCTGAAAAGAGAAATAGACAAATCTACTGTTACAGCTAGAGACTTCAAAACCCCTCTTTCAGTAACTGATAGCTCAAACAGGCAAAATATCAGCAAAGATATAGTCGACCTGAATAGCATTATCAATCAGCATGATCAAATTGACATTTATAGAAAACTCCACCCAACAACAGCAGAATACATATTCTCAAGTTCACATGGAACGTTGACCAAGATTAGACACATTCTGGCCCATAAAAGACACCTTAATGGACTTAAAAGTATAGAAATCATACAAAGTATGTTCTCAGACCACAGTGGAATGAAACTAGAAATCAATAACAGAAAGATAGCTGAAAATGCCCAAATAGTTGGAAATTAAACAGCATACTCCTGAATAACATGAGGTTCAAAGAATTCTCAAGAGAAATTATTAAAAAATATTTTAAACTAAATAAAATTAAAATACAACTTATTAAAATGTGTGGGATGCTGCAAAAGCAGTGGTTAGAGAGAAATTTATGTGATATCTATATCTATATCTATATATGTATATATATCTAAAATAAGAAAATAAGAATGATATAAAACCAGTAACCTCAGCTTCTACCTTAGACAAGTAGAGAAAGAACAATTTAAGCATAGAGAAAGAACAATTTAAGCATAAAGGCAAGCAGAACAAAAGAAATAAAAATTAGAGCAGAAATCAGTGAAATTGGAAACAAAAGCAATAGAGAAAATTAAAAAACTCTAAAAGCTAGTTCTTTGAAGAAATCAATAAAATTGATAAACCTCAATTTTGTCAGACAGACTAACCAAGAATGAAAGAGAGGGAACATAAATTACTAATATCAGAAATAAAAGATGAGTGATCACTACTGGTCTTATGCACATTAAAATGATAATAAAGGAATACTGTGAACAACTCTAGGCCCACCATTTGATAACTTAGATGAAATGGATCAATTCCTTGAAAGATATAAACAACTAAAACTCACATAAAAGGAAATAGTCTGAATAGGCTTATATCCATTAAAAAATTATTTTAATTTTAATTTATTTTATAAAATATTTTAATTATAGAATGTTGTGAAATAATCATTTTATTACTTATTTAATAATTTCATAAATTATTAAAGAAAAATAATTATAATGTTCCAAAAAGGAAATCACTAGCTCTAGATAATTTCACAGGTAAATTCTACCAAACATTTAAGGAAGAAATAATACTAGTTCTCTACAATCTCTCCCAGAAAATAGAAGCGAGAGCAGTCACTCTGTGAGACTATCATTACCCTAATACTAAAACCAGATAAAGATATTACAAGAAAGGAAAACTATAGATCAGTATCACTCATGAACGTAGATGCAAAAATCCTGAACAATATATCAGCAAAATGAGCCCAACAATGTATAAAAAGAATTTATACTATGACCAAGTAGGATTTACTCCAGATATGCAAGCCTGGTTCAATGTAATGTAATCCAGCATATCAGTAAGCCAAAAAGGAAAATCACATGATCATATCAGTTGATACAGATTAGGCATTTGACACATTCCAACACTTATTTGTAATAAAAACTCTCAGCAAAGTAGGAATAGAGGAGAATATCCTTAGTTGATAAAGAACATCTGTAAACAAACTTAAGCTAACATACTTATGATGAGAAACTGGATGCTTTTTCCCTAAGATCCACCTAAGAACAAGGAAGGAAGTTCTCTCTCACCACTCTTATTCAGTGATGTACTGTAAGTCCTAGCTGGTGCAATAAGACAAGAAAAGAAAATAAAATGTATACAGATTGGAAAGTGTGGTAAGCTGATAATGGCTCACAAAGGTATGTCTACTTCCTAATCCCCAGAACCTGCGAATATTACCTTATTTGGAAAAAAGGGTCTTTGTAGAGGTGGTTAAATTGAGGATCTTGTGATGAAGTGATTATTCTGGATTTTCCAAGTGGGCTCTAAATGTCATCACAAATGTCCTTAAAAAAGAGAGGCAGAGAAAGATTAAACTCGCAGACAGAAGAGAAGCCTATATGAAGATGGAGACAGAGATTGGAGTGATGCAGCCAAGGAATGCTGGCGGCCATAAGAAGTTGGAAGAGGCAAGAAACAGATGCTTGCTAGAGTCTCCACAGAGAGTGTAGCCCTGCTGACACCTTGATTTTGGACTTCTGGCTTCCAAAACTGTGAGAAAATAAAATTCTGTTACTTTAAGCCACCAAGTTTGTTATATTTTGTTATAACAACCACAAGAAATTAATACCAGAAGAAAGATATGAAACTGTCTTTGTTCGTAGATGACCTGATTATCTATGGAGAAAATCCCAAAAAACCAACAAACTCCTGAAACTACTAAGTGAGTTTACCCAGGTTGCATGATACAAGGTTAATAGACAAAAGTCTGTTTCTTTCCTATCTACCAGCAATGAACAATTGGAATTTGAAATTTTAAAAACTGCCATTTACAGTAGCAATCCATAAATGACATACTTAGGTGTAATCTAACAAAGGATCTATATGCACACCTATTACCTTGACTAAAATCCAGAAATTGACAACACAAATTGCTGGTGAGGATGTAGAGCAATGGGAACTCTCGTTCATTGCTGTTGGAAATGTAGGATGGTACAGCTGCTTTGGAAGATAGTTTGGCAGTCTCTTTCAAGGCTAAACATGGTGTTACCATATAGTCTAGCAAGTGCCCTCCTAGGTATTTATCCAACTGATTTGAAAACTTATGTCTGCACAAAACCTGCATATGAATGCTTATAGCAGCTTTATTCATAATCCCCAAAAACTGGAAGCAACCAAGATATCCTTTAATAGGTGAATGAATAAACAAATGTGGTATATCCATATAATGGAATATTATTCAGCTCTAAAAAGAAATGAAATGTACGTGAAAAGACATGAGTAAACCTTAAATGCATATTGCTAAGTGAGAGAAGCCAGTCTGAAAGGCTGTATGATTCCAATTATATGACATTCTGGAAAAGACAAAAGTCTTGAGATAGTTAAAAGATCAGTGGTTGCCAGTGGGAGGAGGAGGTGAAAATGTGAAGCACAGGAGATTTTTTAGAGTGGTGAAAGTATTCTGTATGATACTGTAATGATGGACATGACACTGTACGCTTGTTAAAGCTACTAGAAGTTTCATAAAGAATGAACCTTAATGTATGTAAATGAAAAAAAATTATTTAGGAGGTCAGGGGATTCCAGGATAGAATGCAGACTGTGACCAAAGAATATAATTGTATTACATATGTATTAAACAACCTCACCGAAGGAGGTGGGAGAAAAAGGTGCTGATCTAAGTAACTTTATAAATGAGTGCAGTCTGTAAGCTGAAGGCAGAGACACTGCACATTAGCACTATACTCTAATTGGTAAAGTTGTTTCCAGTGGTGGAATGGTTAACAATTCTGCTATCACTATACATGGATACTGGATGTGAACAATTAAATAAATAGATGACAGATGGCAGGTGCCAGGTTTCTCACTGTTGGAGTGGGAGTTTACAGATAAGCAAAGGGAAGGGGCTAGAATGATCCGTGTGGTAATGAGTCAGAGTTGGAGACATCAATATAACTTGTGTTTAGTTTAATATAGATGTAGACAGTTACATATGCAATTATTGATAGATATGTGTATATAAGTGGGTTAGTATACACATATATATTTCCTTGCTCAGTCAGCTGAGAGGGCATAAAAACAAGACCCCTACTGTAGCAATGAGTGCACCTAGCACCAAGGTCTTGGTTTCTAATACCATTCTCCAGTAAAAGCAACCAGGGTTCTTTGGAGAAATGGCTTATTCTAGGACTGCGCCAGAAAACATACAAGATGAGGCAGGAGCATTTGGTAATACCAGAAAGTAAGAGCTTAAAAAACAAAAAGTCCATGATGGGAGTATGTCAAAGGATAAGGAAGCAACTGAAAGAGTTCCCAATGGCCAAAGCTAGAACCATATGAGCAACAAAATAAATAAAGTAATATTGGCTTATAAACCCAAGTATAAAATAAATGTCTTTGAGTCTGTACTGATATAAATAAATGGTTGTAAAGAAAGAAAGAAAGAAATGGACAAGCGATGACTCTCCCATGCAAAAAATTCCCAATAATTTATGTAGTTATTCCCCCCTGAAGGAGGTGGATTATAACTCCCCCTTCCTTAAGTGAGGTTTACACACCCCATTCTTAAGTGTGGGATACACATAAGGACTTCTTTCCAAAGAGTACAGAATGGAAAAGAGGAAGAACGGAGTGACTTTATAGTGGAGAAATCTGGCAAACACCTCTGCCAAGTGCGGAGGTCAACCTCAACAGTGCTGTCACGTTGATAGTATGTACCCTTGATGTGATGTGATGAAAATGGTACTTCACCTCTATGGTCTTCCTCCCTAAAAACCCATAACCCCTGTTTAGTCATATGAAGCATCAGACAAATCCCAATTGAGGGAAATTTTACAAAATACCTAACCAGTACTCCTCAAGACTGTTAAGGTCATCAAAATAAGGAAAGTCTAAGAAACTGTCACAGCTAAGAGGAGCCTTTGGAGACATGATAAATGTATGGTAGTATCCTGGATGAGACTGGATTCTGAGTAAAACTAAGGAAATCTAAATAAAGTATGGATTTTGGTTAATAATAATATATCGATATCAGTTCATTAATTATAACAATGTACCATACTGCTATAAGTTGTTAATAGTAGGGAACCCTGGGTGTGGGGTATATGGAAACTCTGTACTATCTTCACAATGTTTCATATAGCACCTGCCCTGAAACATGCTTATAATAGTCAAGAAAGGAGGATAGACAGACAAATAATGTGTAGGCCACTGTTACTACTCCCAGGCTGCTGTTGCTACCATGGTAAGTGTTCTGCTCTGCTCCTCCCAAATATATTAGGAGGAGAGTCTCCTCCCTTACCCTGCCTCTAGACTCTTCCAAGGGAGTTTGGCTCTTTTGGTTAACTTTAGGTGGTGTGATTTTTAAGTGACCATACCGTTTTTTTAGGCCTCCAGATGTGGTCTTTGTCTTTTATTTTAATCATCTTCTCTTCCAAGATGCTTAAAAGAATTTAGATAATATCCAGTGTTGTGCTCAAAAGCCTTCTAGTGAATCAGAAGACAGTGTCACATATTAGAAAACACATCTTGATCTCATTGTGAATCCTCTTGGGATGTTCCCCTCACCTTCTTACATCTATTTGGAGGCTTGAATCTCTTCCCTTTGATTGTGTTTCTTCTGATGTTATGGGGGCCAGGCATTGACTCTGTGGTCACATTCATTCATTCATTCACTGATGAACTTAGCACATGCCCACCTCAGGGATGTTTCCTGCTTGTGATGCTCTTTTCACAGATTCTCTTCATTCAGTCTCTTAATTTCCCTTCTCAGAGATGCCTTTATAATGACTCTGTTTAAATATAGCTACCTCTCCCCAACTCCATCACTCTCTATCTCAGTACACTGTACTATTTTTCTTCATAGCACTTATCTCTACCTAACATTTATTATATGTTTATTAGTTTATTGTCTTTCTCTTCTAGAAAATCTGCTCACTTTGTTTTGTTTAGTGGTCTATTCTCAGCATCTAGAACAGAGTCTAGCATATAGTAAGTTCTCGCTAAGTATTTGTTGAGTGAATGCATGCATGATGGGTAGCCTTCATTTCTCCCAATGGACCTACAAACCCAAAGAAAAGAAGGCTTCCGACGACCTATTCTGATAGATGGGAATACCAGAATTCCTATGGTATTTTCACAGATGGCAACCCTACCTAGGTCCTTGCTCCGTTTATATTTGTATAACACATGAGGGTTTTCGAAATACTTTCACATAGATTGTCTCTTTTGATTCCTCGTATAACACTATGAAGCAATTAAGAATTTTCAGATGTATTGTTCAAATGAGAAAGGTTAGGAGATGGAATTTGCAAGATAAATATCAGAGCTAGAGCTGGAAACCAGATCTCCTAGACTTCTAGCTCATCAAGTCATTACCCAGGATCTGTGTTCATCTCCACCTGCACCTAGGATGTATATGCTTTTGAGAGCAAGGACTTGAATTACTTGTTTATATATTTTCCACCGTGCCTCACACACGATGTGCTTACTAAAGGTGTGTCGATTTGAGTCTTGATCCACAGAATGGTCGTGAAAGTATCTTTTCTGATTGAAACTAGAGAGGAAAGTTTTGGCCACTTCTTTCGTCCACTTCTATTAACTACCTTTTTGACGGACCTTGGGAGAATCTCTGAACTTAGCGTTATGGATGGTTCCAAGATTCAGTGGGCTGAGGCTGTGACTTTGCACGGGAATCACCTAGCAACCTTGTTTAGATTCAGATTCAGATTCACTTGTCTCGTGTGGGGCCTGAGAGTCTGCATTTTTAACAAGCTCCCTGGTGGTGCCCATGCTGCTGGTCTGTCAGCCACACGTTGAGTATTTCGGGGATAGGTAACCACATGAAAAATGGAGTCTTTGTTTGGCTATCTGACGGTGTGACCCTACATAAGTCTCTTGGAGACGCTGTAGCATATTGGTTAAGCTGTATTGCTTTGGTTAGAATTCTGCCTCTCCTGCTTATACACTGTGTGGCCTCAGTCAAATCACTTAACTTTTCTGTGCCTCAATTTCCTCTTTCAAAATGAGGATCACAGGGGCTGGCCCAGTGGCATAGTGGTTAAGTTTGTGTGCTCTGCTTCAGCGGCCAGGGGTCGCAGGTTCGGATGCCGGGCGAGGACCTGCACACCACTCATTAAGCCATGCTGTGGCAGGCGTCCCACATAAAACGGAGGAAGATGGACATGGATGTTAGCTCAGGGCCAATCTTCCTAAGCAAAAAGAGGAGGATTGGTCACAGATGTTAACTCAGGGCTGGTCTTCCTCGCCAAAAAAAAAAGAGGATCATATTAGTACTTAACTTGTACAGTTATTGTGAGAATTGACTGAGTTAATACTTGTAAAGCACCTAGAAGAGTGCACGGTGCGTAGTGAGTCTTAACTGTTATTATTTCTGTCTCCTTGTGCTATTCTGCTAAACTAGGCTTAAGATACATTTGAGAGACAGGAAATTATTTAAAATATTTGCAGGTTATAAAATAGCATGATGTCTTTCATGAAAATCTTAATCTGGTTGGAAGACATAGTACTTTCATTAACAAACAATGCAGTAGAAGTCAGCTAATGGTGATTCTTCTTATGTTGTCACAGCTGTACTGTGTGCTTTCTATCCATCATAAGAAAATGAGGGGAAGATGAGTAGGCACTCCAGTTTTGTAGTAAAGCCTTATGATATAGGATATTAGGCACAGGGAATAAAATTGTTTTTATTCATCTCAGTTACACATTAAATAAACCAACTTGATTTTAATTGGTGACATGGAACGTGGAGACAAGAGTCCCAGGGGTCAGTGAGATTCCCTTTGGTGCTTAATTTAATTCATCTTATAATAAAAGGGGGGAAAAAGTATGGACAAAATTATTTTAAAGAGTGATTTTGTTTTTAGTTTTCCAAATAATTAATGAAAAATAAAGTTGTGTTCCTCAGGGAGAAAATTTACACAGCTCATTTCTGCCACTGACTCACAGAAGTAAAAAATAAGTTTTTTAATTAACATAGAGTTTTTCTTCCTTTTGTTTTAGGATCAGATTTTATTAAGACCTCTACTGGAAAAGAAACAGTAAATGCCACCTTCCCAGTAGCTATAGTAATGCTACGGGCCATTAGAGATTTCTTCTGGAAAACTGGAAACAAGGTATATTATTGCCAGCAAATCTTTCTTCAGAGGAAAGATTATGTTATTTATAATACTAGTTACAGCCTCGATAACTGTCTTCATATGCAAAAGGTGTGAATGAGTTACCTTTATTAAGATAAATGTTTAATTTACCTTTCATTACAAAAGAACACATTCACGGAGAAAAATGTGTGATTAACAGGAAGTGAGTGTGAGTAGGTGTGTGTGATCAAGATGTAAACTCACTTTATGTCCTTTTATTAACCGAAGACAATTTTATCACTGCCAAGAGATTCCTAAATGGGTTCTTTAACGAACTAATTCTGCTGCAACACAGAGGCTTTCTGGTAAGGCGTTGGCCAGCGAAAACAGGTTAATGCAGAAATTAAACTTCCTTGAGGAGTGGAAAGAATTGCAGAGTAACATTTATTGAATGATAAGCTGTGGTGGTGATATGAAAAGTATGCAATATAATGGGAAATAATCTTTTCCTGTCATTATTGAAGGACACACATAAATTGGTTTTTCTGTTGGGAAACCCCCGGTCCAGAAAAACTTATTACTTTTAATAATATGAGGTGAAGAGAAAATTCTCGAGGAGATGAACTTATTAAACAAAATAATGAAATGCTGTGAAACAGCGGGGAAAAGGTAGCTAGACGTTATATAGCTCTTGAATTAAATATCCATTTTTGCGTTTTATGGCAGTTGGATGTGCTCTTTGGAAGACTGTTAAGCTGAGGAGGGTATATGCTAGCTTTTATCAGCTTTTCGAAAAATAATACATATTCTTTGAAACATGTGAAGTTAAAAGCAAAAGTGTGTATGAGGTGTTTTTTAAAATGAGTTTGGATTTTCCTTTTCACTTCAAGTTGCTTGTTTAGCTACAAATTATCTCAAAGGATTTTTTTTTTTTACATCATTGGAGAGAAAGGTAATTTTTTTTTAAAATGAGACTTTCCCTTCCTCAGAAGGCATCTTTTAAAACCAATCTCTTGATTTCTGCTGAGTAGAACCCCAAAAAAAGACCTTAAAACCTTTGCCAATTGGATGTGATGACTTTATATGTGACTGTGGCTTCAGTTTATTTTGGAATCGGAGACCTTTTTTAGAATATACTGGGTTTGAGAGGAAATAAACTCCTTCCAGAATTTTCTCCTTCAGAATAACTTCATGTCTTTAAAAAAGTACAAATAGGATAAATATCTACTGTGACCTACATATGAAAGTTGACACAACTTGGGTAACCTCTATTTGGTAGACTTTCTGCAGTGATCCAAATGAAAAATTTTGTAAGAAAAACTGTAAAAGTGAGAACTCTGTCTTTGGGCCCCCCAGTTGAGACCACCACCATTCACTAGACCAGTGGTTCTTATTCTCAGCCAAAGAACATCCAACTAGATATGAAGCTTTTTTTGTGTGTGTGTGAGAAAGATTAGCCCTGAGGTAACATCCAATGCCAATCCTCCTCTTTTTTGCTGAGGAAGATTGGCCCTGGGCTAACATCCATGCCCATCTTCCTCTACTTTGTATGGGACGTCGCCACAGCATGGGTTGACAAGCGATGTGTTGGTGTGCGCCTGGGATCCGAACCTGTGAACCCCGGGCCGCCACAGAGAAGCGCGCGCACCCAATCACTTGTGCCACCAGGCCGGCCCCGATATCAAGCTTTTTATACTTATAGATACCTGGGCCTTCATCCTTGGCAGTGCTGGATCAGGGGTAGACCTCAGGAATCTATGTTTCATAAGCTCTGTAGTCAGGGTTAAAACTCACCACTGGGGACCCAATCCTGTTTTATTCTCAGCAAACATTTATTGTCATTAACTATGCACCATGTTAACCTATGGTAAATGCCAGGGATACAAAAGTGAACAGGTCCTTTCGCAGGAGAGCCCTTAGACAACAAGCAAAGAATTTGAATAAAAATTATAAGTGCTCAGTGTTCTAGACCAGAGTACAGAGGGAGGGTCACTTTGCTGTCTTTCAATACTTTCTTTTTAACTGTATTGACCCCTTAAACAAAGTTCATCCCAGTTATGTTAAGAAATGGACAGGTACAAGTCAAATCATACTCATTTAATCACACAGTGAGGATTTGTGTATGTATCTGCAAATCAGATGCATCCTTTCGGGTTGTTGACAAGTTGCCTGGGCAGCCCTTAGACTGTAAAGTTTCTACATCATTGATTTAAGGGGTGTTTTAAAATGTGATGGGCCGCCTTCCAAACCATGATTAGTGTCACTCCTGAGCAGCAGAGGTTTAATATTTCATAACTGATTTCATTGCAGATTTGTGTTTTCCATATTCCCCCTTTAAAAAAAAAAATAGGATAAACTTAATGCTGGAACCTCTCTTTAGAAACACTGCCAGACTTGCTGACACAACTGAACTATATAGAAAAATCTATATGTGTCACTGCCTAATTGACAGAAATGCTCCTATGATTAACATGTACACTAATATCAGCTAATTGATTTTTTGGGGCCTCTTCTCAATAAATAACCTCATCCTACTTACCTCCCCCACTCCCACCACCTCCCCTCACTTGTACAGAGTCACTTGGGCTCCAGAGTAGTAGGCAGATAGGATTAGAATCCCAGGCTGCTCCGTGGCTGTGTGACGTTGTGTGATTGAGCCAGGGAAAATGGGAGACTTTTACTGATATTGCATGTGTGAGTTGATGAAGGTCTAAACTAAAACAGTAGAAGTGAGAGTAGAGAGGAAAGTTTGCGTATTGGGAGATATAGAAGTTAAGAAGGTAGGATTGGTAGGACTTGACTGTTGATCGATTGGGTGTGGTGTGGAAAATGGCGGAGTATAGGTTAACTATGAGGTTTCTAGCTTGGGTTGATAATGGGACCATTCGTATATTGTCTCCCTTCTCTAGCATTCTGTTAGCAATCACCCCCTGCTAGTGCTCTGAGTGGTCAGATCTGTGAGCTTTAGGACTTGGTCTGTGGGGTGTGTTTTTGATTGCTCCCATCTGTAGAATCTCTACTGGATAGTCAAGTTCTTGAGACAAGTAAATCCAAATCAGCAGGTTTTCCTGTATACAGAACACATGTATCCTTTTCTAATGGACTCAGGGCCATCATTTGTAAACATCAGATGTTGGCTGACTTGTGCTGTTTTATGGTTACCTTCAAAGACTACTGAAGTGTGAAGAGCCCCTACGCTGTCTCTTTCTGCTGTGCTGGTTTACCTGGTCTGGCTGCTTTATATAACTCTGTCTACTTACAACTTAGAAGAAAAGTCCCTGCAGTTTAGTTGATTAAAACAACTGTCAACTCTTCTTGCTGACTGCTGCCAGTTTGGTTCGCATGACCTCACCTCTTCTCCTCTTATTTTAAATACACCTATGTGTCTTCTGCCCCTCAAGATGAAGACTGAAGGGTGACTATACAGGCTTACTTGTAGAAATGTAGAATGAGTGAGCCTTTGTGATATCTGTTTTCCTATTTATTGACCCTCTCTTGTTTGCCCCTGGTTCCCAACTGTGCTCTACATGGTTGAGGTTTATGACTTTCCAATAAGTGAAATGTTAATGAGGGTTATTAACGCTCATTAGTGTCTCCTCAGAAGCAGTGACATTCTTCCTATTAATCTTGAAAAGTCATTTAGTAGTGTGAATGGGCATGAGTCAGTGATCTAAGAAGCTCTTTTGCTGGATGAAGTGAAATAGACTTTAAAAAAGAGAGAGACTCGAGACCCTGTATTAATGCAGTGCCATTTTTTAAAGTAATCAAATAACAATAAACATTATTCTCTTTCCCACCTTCCCTTTTAGGTAGGCTTTAAACCAGCAGGAGGCATCCGCACTGCAAAGGATTCCCTTGCTTGGCTCTCTCTCATAAAGGAGGAGCTAGGAGATGAGTGGCTGAAACCAGAACTCTTTCGAATAGGTGCCAGCACTCTGCTTTCGGACATCGAGAGGCAGGTGAGTAAATAACCCATTGTCCTTGGAACAAATTGACAAGTATTTTTGAGAAGGAAATGAAAAGTCACCTTTTGGGCTATGAGAACTACAGATGAAACTCATCTGATTGACCTCTCCATACCCAAACCTCTGCCGTCTTCCAAGCAAACCTCCACCTGAAGTAGGTTGGATGGAGATTCTGTTGAAGCACATAGTAGTGGGGCTTTGTAATGAAATGTTAATTAAGAATTATTAATTATGTAATAGTATAATTGTTAATTGATATATATAATAATATAATAATTATTAATTATTAATTATTTTCTCTGCAGATTTACCATCATGTGACTGGAAGATATGCAGCTTATCATGATCTTCCAATGTCTTAAATCAGCAACGAATTCTGGAAAAGTTTTTTACAACAACATTTAAAAATTATTTTCCACGTAATTGCTAAAATTATTTAATTAAAAAATGAAGTAATAGATAACTGACTTTTTTCCCTTAAAATTTCCATTGAATTTAATTCAAAGAGTGAAAGAAAAAAACAGCTCATCCACGCATGTTGCTTATTTCAGGCACATCTGAAATGGTCTTAATTCCTAGAAGATCTGCACTGTTAATTTTGTGAAGGTTTTCTCTTAAAAACTCTGAGTAAAATGTTAATGATAACTTTGATAACATTAAATAATAAGGGGAAAAAATGTTCAACTGCATAAGAAATGTGCTCTAGCCAAAGAAAATGCAGCATCCCTGATCTGCTGGCTGTACTGTAACTAGACTTCAGGAGTCCTGACTCGGCACTAATTTCCTGCCATGAAAAGCCATCTTTAATTTTTGCAAGTGATATGCTCTTTTATTAATTGTTTTGCTAATGGAATTTCTATCATTGTTGTTTAAAACTATGGATATCATAGAATTTTTTAAATAAAAAAAATCCCTGTAGTTGTCTATTTTAAAAAAAGAAAACTTTAAATTGTAACAATACATATTGAAAAATTAATCCACTAAACATATGAAGAGGTTTTATCAATGACTTTCTGAATCTCTCTCGTGGAGTCCTTGAGTATTTATTTCACGTAAAGCAGCTCGGTACATTATAGTGAATACAACTTATGTGTATATTCTGGAACTTTTAAGATTCTCTGGTATAGTGAATAAGAGAAAAAGAGCAAACACTAACGTAGCACTTAATATGTGCTAAGTTCTTTACATATGTCAGTGCATTTAACCCTTATTTAATTCCCGTAACAGTAAGGTAAGTACAGGGAGGTTTTTTATCCTTACAACAGAAAGTACTGATATTATCCTTTTATACAGATGAGGAACTGAGGCACAGAGAGCTTAGGCAACTTGCCAACAGTCACAGACCTCAAAATTAGCCGAGTCAAGAATTAAGCGCACGGGCCGGCCTTGTGGCGTAGCAGTTAAGTGTGCGCGCTCTGCTGCTGGCGGCCCGGGTTTGGATCCTTGGTGCGCACCCAACGCACTGCTTGTCAGGCCATGCTGTGGTGGCGTCCCACATAAAGTGGAGGAAGACGGGCATGGATGTTAGCTCAGGGCCACTCTTACTCAGCAAAAAAGAGGAGGATTGGCATGGATGTTAGCTCAGGGCTGATCTTCCTCACAAAAAATAAAAATAAAAAAAAAAAAGAATTAAGCCCAGACGGGCAGTCTAGCTCATGAATCTATGCAGTCACCCCTGTGTATAACTGTCGCTCCCTCAGGACACACAGACACATAAACAGAACTCACTGTCAGCTCTGGGGAATGGTAATCTGCTTTGGAGTCTTTTGGTTCCCTTGCCCTCTCTCTCTCCCAACTCCCCACCTCCATCTTTTTTTTTTTTCTTGCTGAGGAAGATTCGCCCTGAGCTAACATCTGTGCCAGTTTTCCTCTATTTTGTATGTGGGTCACTGCCACAGCATGGCTGCCAACGAGTGGTGTAGGTCCATGCCCGGGAACCAAACCCAGGCTGCCGAAGCGGAATGTGCCGGGGGCCTGCCCGCCACCTCCACCTTTTTTGCTTGCTAGCACCTCTACCACATTATAGAACCTAAGTTTTCTTAAATGGTGATTTTCATGGAGAAAGTCTTTTCCTCCCTGAATGAAACTCCAGCTACTCATAAGCAGAAAACCCCCAGATGAGGAATCACTTTTGGTTTCATCATCTCATCTGCTGAATTCTAGCCCAGGCTCTTCCTCTTTCTAGCTTTGTGACCTTGGTCCAGTCACTTCACATTTGTGGACCTCAGTTTCTTCATCTGCAAAATAAAGAGGTTGGGGCAGGTGATATCAAGGTTCTTTAAGACCCTCAGGATAATTACAACAATCCAAGAAAATGTTTTATGGCTATAAAGAGAAAACACTTTTGTAGCAATCTAAATTAGAATTTGCCTCTCGGGAGTCAATTAGGCAAGTCCCTCAAAGCTCCTCTCTAACTGTAAATGAAATGACTAAAATAAGAGCGGAGAAGAAACCCTGCTTCCCTGAGCGCCTCAGCGGAAAGCCGCCTCGTGACTTATACCTTTGGATATGGTCAGTGGCTCTGAACACTGTATCTTCCTTCATAACATACTGGCCTAGGTGCCCACCAGCTCATTGGCCAGTCACCTTTGGAGAAGAAGCTTTGCAGAAAAATAATTATGTTCTGTCACCTTTGAAGCTATTCCAATTTCACAGGGGTTTCTGTTTTCCTCCCGTTAAACCCACTGGTCATTTTAGTTGATCAAGTGAACAGGCATCGTTATTTTCAATTCTGATTTATGTGAGGCATCCACTCAAATTGACCTCTGCGGACAATTATAGATTCACATAGGAAATTAAGACTGGTGAGTCCCTCAAACCTATTAGAGGCTGATGAGCATGGCCTGATCTAAAGGTAAGTAATCTTATATTTTGGGGGACAATTTATTCCAAGGACTGTCGGGGCTTTTCATCAGGAATGCCTGCCCTTTACCTGGCTCTTGAAATCAAATGTAATACAGATGACTTTAATAGGAAGCCTCTAGTAAATGTTGATTGCTATGAAAACGTAAGAGGAAGAGGTCATTTCTGAGGTGACTCTGATTTACTACAAGCAGACTTGTGTACTTCAGAGCATAGGGAGCAGATGCTTTATACACTCAGAAAATGAGTTGCTGTATTCTCTGCTTAAAGCTTCCAAGTTAATAAAAGTAATCCTCCCCCCCAAAATTGTCGCAGTTTTTCAATACAGCATATTAGACCTTAAGGTTACTTTTAAGCAACCAATCATATCATTTAGGGGCTTAAAGAGACTTTAGAGAATATCTAGTTCTATAGATCATTTTTTACATGAGAAAAGAAACTCCAAGTAGGAAGTTGCAGATTCAAGGTCATATAGAAAGTCGGAGCTGAGCCCAGAACCTGGATCTGCGTCACACCATGAAATATTTTGCAAGACATAGCCAGGGCTTTGGAATTGAAAATGTCTTACTTGTTTATACATGCTGTCCCACCTAATATTATGTTTGTTAGCATGTGAACTTCAGACTTTCAAAAAACTCACTTTTGCCTCTTGGAATCTTCTAAATGGTGATTTGGAGAAGACCAACCATCTAAATCTGGCCTAAGTGATAGTGTGGTTAATTTCACCGGTTAGACTTTCAGAATTTTGGGGTGACCTCAAGAATCTGAATGACTTTTAAAAAAAGAAAGTGGAATATTGCTTTTTTTAAGAAAAAAGAAGAGGAGCTTGTTTGGATTCTAGTTTGTCTACAAATGAAGAGAAAATTACTAGTGTAATCACAAAACAATTTTATAACTACAGTTTCTTTGCCTCGTCCTGGATTATTTCAGCACTAATGGGAAACTTTGGCAAATTTGTTTGCATGAAATATAGCTTCTAAGGAGACCTGCGGAAAAGCAAGAATGTTACAAATATCTACCTGGAATTGCATCCTCACAGGAACATGATATAGTCTCTATCCTGATTCAGCAGAACAGTTTACTATGACATCCATACTTGACTTAAACCAAATCTAGAGAAATAAAATCAGTTTTGGAAAAGTCAACTTACGCTTGTAGTACAGAGGGAAATCAACATTAATTTTTCTTCCATCAACTTGATCATCTTTTGACACAACGTAAGTAGGGCCAGAGAGCAGAGATAGAAGAAGGAATTTGAATAGATTGGACTTTCAGAGGAAATGAAAGATTATGCCCATTTTGACACTAGGAGAAAGTTATGATGTGAAATCAGTTTCTACATTTGTTTTCCTGATTGTGCTCAAGAGCCTTGCCTCCCAAAGGAAAATATACATTTTATAACCACCACCAAATGATCCTTTCCAGAAATGACCACAGGTAACATCTGGCTGATATATAAAATATGTAGTAAAAATAATCATTTTTAATTAACTAAAATCTGCTCAGGAGAGAGAGAGGAATATCCATCTGGTCAATTCTTATTTAATAGGGCAAATGAGGATCAGAATGTTTAATGCAATATATGTGAAATACTTAGTGACCTTATGATGAACTAAAACTTTTTTTAGGAAGAGCAGGGGTGAGGAGGAGGAATCACAATATCTAGAAAAGACAGACCTAAAATTTGATTTTTTTATTTTTAGAAGTACATCTTGTACTGTAAAACGTAGAATATAAGAAACCTGGGTTTTGTGGCATTAGTTTCTATGGTTCAATGATAGGAAATATGTTTTAATTCATTTGAACAGTAAAAGGAGGTTTTACTTTATTCTGGAGCTTGACAAGGATGATGAAGAGTTTTAAAAAGTCTTTATAAATAAAGGTAAAAGGAACTGGGATTATTTAGGGCCAGCCTGGTGGTGTAGTGGTTAAGTTTGTGGGCTCCACTTCGGCAGCCCAGGGTTCGTGGGTTTGGATCCCAGGCACAGACCTACACACTGCTCATCAAGCCATGCTGTGGTGGCATCCCACACACAACATAGAGGATGATTGGCATGTGTGTTAGCTCAGAGACAATCTTCCTCAAGCAAAAAGAGGAAGATTGGCAACAGGTGTTAGCTCAGGGCCAATCTTCCTCACCCCCCCCCCCCCCCAAAAAAAGGAACTGGGATTATTTAGCCCAAGGAGAAGATTGAAGGGTACTTGCTGTCTAATAGTCCCACAAAATGTTACTTCTATATTAGATTTCGGTAACCAAGAGTCCTATATTTCCTCTGCAGAAGAAGAAATGAGTTTATGCTACATGTGAAGTTAGGTTAGTTCTAGGGAAGACTTTAATGCTCTGAAATGTGTTATGAGTAAGGTACATTTGCTGTTCCCTTCTCAGAAGTAGATTCTCCTTTGGACTGGTTTAGTTGTGCTGCCAAAGATCTTTCTCAAACTGTAGTATACATCAGAAATACCGGGAAAGTTTATAAAACAGAATTCTGGGCCCCACCCCCTGAGTTTCCACTTCAGTAAATCAACTATGGGGCCTGAGAATTTGCATTTCCAAGAAGTCCCCAGGTGATGTTGATGCTACGATCCAGGAACCACACTTTGAGAAGCACTGGACTAGAAAGCCTCCTAGTCAACACCTAGCTTCCAAAGTCAGTGCATCCTTTCAGTCCTCAGCCCACCAGCTGCAGCGCTGCTTCATCACGAAACTCCAGGATAAAGTGTACGTTTTGTTGCTTTTCATAGACAAGAGCAACAGAGGGAACAATGGAAATGACATGATCCCTTCGTCTCCCTCCCACGGTAGGCAGTGAACCTATTATACTTTGGGCTTAAAAGCAAGCTTGGGAGCCTAGAATAAACATTTTAGATGAGTTGGTAATCATTATCCACAAAATCTTCCCAAGGATTTCAGCAAGCCAAGATAGCAAGATTCAGCTGTATTTGATTTTACCTATTTGGAATGCCTTAACTTTTGGTGATTCTGGTAAAATTTATCAGCTTCAGTGATGTTTCTATCCTCTGCTCCACCAGATGAGAAAATCAGCGTATTGATGTTACTACCCACCATCTGTCTTCCTCCCCTCCAAACCTTTGCTGTTTTATTTCTACATCATTAGAGTTTATAACATTTACATTCTGTTCTGTGACCATAATCTCCACAATCGTTTTATTTTTTAGTCCTACAGATAAATGAAGTCAATACTTAGGACCAAGACTCCATTTAACTCTTTGCTTTTCAAAATTTGGCCTGTAGTCGTTTCTTCAGGAAGGGCTTGGGGTATATCCCCTGAGTTTTTGCAAGTTCAAAAAAATGTTCATTTTCATTACACTTTAACGGCTATTTGGCTGTGAACAATTCGTAGATCATGTACTTTATTTCCTGAGGACTTTGTACCATTGCTCTAATGTTTTCTAACATTGAACATTGCTGTGGAAAGTAATATTCTGACAAACTTTTCAACAGCTTTTTTCTTTCAATTCCAGTAACTACTATAACGTGATTCAGAGCTGAATGTTTTCTGTCAATTTTTCCTGGAGTTCAGTGTGCCCTCTCAGTCTATAGAGTCGTGAGTTATATTTCTGGAAAGTTAGTTTGAAGTATATCTTTAACTTTTTTCCTATTTTATTATTTTTTTATCTCTCCTTCAGGATGCCAGTTATTGCACGTGTTAAGATCTTATTATCTATTCTGTCTAGCTATTATTTTTTCTAATTCTTTTTTTTCCACTTCATTGAATTGTACTTTCTTTTCCTGATGTCCTTGTTTCTTTCTGTGTTTTTAGCAGAATCTGATTGCTGTCACTGAAATGTTTGTTTCCGGGGCTCTGCCAAATCGTATTTCATTTCTCCTTGTCTTACAGTATCTTCCGTGAGCTCCTGGGTATTTGATATCAGCTCTTGCTTTATGGGTATGGTAGCTTAGTTTAGGTCTTTTGTCTTTTCTTTTTTTAAGTTTATGGCAATATGTTTGGCCCAAAGTTTTATCTGCTCAGTGGAAAAATTTTCCTGGTGAGTATTCTTTGTTTTCCATTTTTATCTGTTTATTTCTTCTGTTATTTTCTTGTAGTAGCTTTGCATAGATGCTCATTTTTGCATGTGATGAGTGTTTTCTGGACTAGCTACTGGCAGGAGGTTTGTGTGGGAGAAATGCCATGTCCATGTTCTATGCTAGCAGGAATTCTTGATGTTTGCAGACACATAAGTTCCTTATGACACAAGATTGTGTGTTTGAGTGAATTCTTTTGGCCTGAACTTTCCCTAGCCACCAGAGATCAGTGGCTTTAGGGCTACTCACAGTGCAGTCCTGTCCTCTGGCCCTGCCTCAACAACAGGCTGCTTCCTGCAAATATGGGGTTGCTGTATGCTTTTTCTTTCAACCCTATCTCCCTGCTTCTCTTTGATGCCATACGGGGTCCAGGGAAACTCCTGCTGCTAGTCCATGCACACTATCCCTGTGGATCTGTGGAAGTTTTGGGTCTGTCTTCCTAGGGTGTGTCACCTACTTTGATCTGGTGCCTTTGTCTGAGGTCAAGAAGTTGGAATTTGTATAAATGTTACATTTGAATAGGAAGAATTGTTAATTGTGTTTGGGATGAACATAAATTCTGATTCACTTTGAAATTGGTAGTGAAAGCCACAGCAATTTTAAAACTGAAAGTGCTAAGAAATGGGGAGTTCAAACTGTAGTACGTAAGGCATCTGGCATTATTCAATATTTCACCCTCAGATAAAACCTCTTATCCATTGGTATGTGGTGGGGAATAAAAAATACAACTGAACTCGGAAAGCGTCTTGCATATAGAAGCTGTTCAAAAAGTTCTAGCTACTCTCTCTACCACCATGGTGACACTACAGAAAAAGGTGGAACATCACACATGTAAAAATACATGACTGTATTTTGGTAATACAAGTATAATCTAATCTTTGTATGAATACAAACACGCTGCTTCTGAGCCAGTTCCTCCTCCTGAGCATCATTTACGCCCACACTAAGCAGCATCGGAAAAGAAGATTCAAAATCAGAAGCCATCTCTCACTCTTTTGACTCACTGTAATGACTGGTTTCTGTCATTCTTTATGTCGTTCTTACAATGAAATTGTTGCCTTTGTCTTTTTTTGATTCCCCTTCTATGGCAGGCAGATTGTGGGGAGAGGGGGAAGCAAGGGCAGTGATCTAGGCTAAGTAGTGTCAGCCTTACAAAGCAGAACTGGCAGATAAATCTCTTACCTGGAGCTTTGTAAGTCTGAAACCCAAGAGTGGGGAGAAATCTGAGTCAGCAAAGAGTCTCTGAATGTGTCTGTCAACAAACACAGCAGCCTGGGGTGGGTATAGGGAGCCAGATTTTAAACTAGGAGATCACAGAATGAGAAATTGGGGCTGGTGGCAAACAAGAAAAGCAGGAGCGGTCTAAGACAGAGGTCTGGTTGGCTTGTGTGTTGTCCCTTCATCATGGTGGCATACTAGGCTTGGGACTTGTAAAGGGACAGGGACAGAGCTGATGGTCTTGTATTCGGTTTATTTGCCTCCATTGCCTTTTGCTCTCCCTGAGTGGGAACTTTGAGGAGTAAGCCTGTTGTAACCAGCTTTAAACCCCTTACAATATCCATCCAAGTAGCTTACAGAGAGTAGGCGTTCCATATTTATTTGTTAAATTAATTTGAAGATAATTATCACTTTGGATAAATACAGGGAAGGTTTGATTATGAAATGAGACCTAGCCACAAGATAAGCATGAACAGTCAGTGCCGTTCAGGTAGACGAAGGTCAAGCTTTGCTAGCAAATGGAATTCCAAAGTAAACGCATAATACATATTGTTAAAGGAGCTTTTCAAAGAATAACCACACCTTGAGTTTGATGCATTTTTATTTTGGGGAACAACGATACATTTCACCAATGGTTTCTATAATTTCAGATTTAAAACTTGCTGGATGAGTTGCAAATGTATGAGAAATGGTTTGGGAAAACCATTTTTATTCATTAAGTTGTTTGTTTTGATAGATAAAAAGGCACATCTTTTTTAAGTGATGTTTGTTTCATATTTTGAGTGGCAGCAAAAATAATTGCATGTTTGAAATCTTTGAAATATGTTTTAATGCTTTTAAAATGACTTAAGAGCAAATGTGCCAAATTTACCCACTGCTTAATCTTTCCATGGTTGAAAGTTAGCTTCACTTTCCAAGCTTTATGGAATTACTTAATATGTTCTTCGATTATGTGTTTTAAATCGCAGTCAGTGTCTGTACCTGGTGAACTGATTAGAACATTTGACACACCTATAGCAAGATTTTGCAAAAAAAGGTATTACAGTTGTATAAATGGTTAATTCAGGCTCTAGAAAATGGATATGAATATTTTTGAATATAATAGAATTATGCAAACATGGTCTTATAATAGGATTTCATTGATAGATTCAATATGTATATGCCTGGAATATATGCTGACAATTAGTTTTCAAAAAAGACTGTCTTTCTAATTTAAAAATCTTTTCATTTTAATGAGACAAGGTATTTTAAAGGATTTGGATAAGTCTATAAAATTTAGACCCAAGATCAGTCTCCACTGTTCCCTGAGTGAGTGCCTATTAAATGTATATTTTATGTTACTGGGAATTCATGAAATTGTAGAATTCTTTGAACACATATTTGGTGGTACTAACTAGTAATTGATAGTTTATTGTACACTTAGCATATGGTAGGCACTGTTCTAAATGCCTTATATGTGCTAATGAATCCTCCCAACATGCCTATGAGATAGGTTTCATTACCATCATCATTTTACAGGTGAGTTGATGGAGGCATAGAGAAAGGAAGTGATTGGTTTTAAGGTCACGCATAGAGCTGGGATTTGAGGCCAATTACTCTTGGCTTCAGCATCTGTGCTTTTAACTACTGTGACAGAGTACTTGCCAGGCACTTTAGTAAAATGAAGCCTTTGTGTCATACTTTCAAGAAAAGGAAACCCACCAGAATCATAGAGTTTCAGGGGGTAAAAACAGACTAGAAGAAACATTTGCCACACAAGAAGGGAAAATATTCAAAGCCTTGATATATAAAAAGCTTACAATCAATAAATAAGACATCGTAGTAGAAAAGTGGACCAAAGACAGAAATAGGTATTTTGCAAAACATAGGTAGCTAAATTTATGAAACGTTGTTCACACTCACTGATAGTCAAGAAACAATAAACTAGAAGATATATTACTTTCTATTTATCAGCCTGGTAATGATTAACAATGGACATAATAATACCAACGTTGCCAAGTGTGTGGGTGATTGGCAATCCATCTACTGCTAATAGAAGGGTAAGTTGGGACAATTTTGTAGGAAGCCAATTTGATAACACGCAAAGTCACAAAAAGTTGCAATTTCATATACAGGAATTTATTTTAGGAAATAAGGATGTGCACAAATATATCTCTAAGAACTTCCATCAAGCATTATTTATAATAAGAAATCTTAAGAAACAATAATAGAAAAATAATTAAATAAATTACAAGAGGATATCATCATTGTAGAAGAATATTAAATGGCATGGGAAAATGATTTAAAGTATTAAAAAACAATATGAGGGGCCGGCCCTGTGGCTTAGCAGTTAAGTGCACGCGCTCCGCTACTGGTGGCCCGGGTTCAGATCCTGGGCGCGCACCAACGCACCGCTTCTCCGGCCATGCTGAGGCGTGTCCCACATACAGCAACTGGAATGATGTGCAGCTATGACATACAACTATCTACTGGGGCTTTGGGGAGGGGGGGAAAGGAGGAGGATTGGCAATGGATGTTAGCTCAGAGCTGGTCTTCCTCAGCAAAAAGAGGAGGATTAGCATGGATGTTAGCTCAGGGCTGGTCTTCTTCACACACACACACAAAAAAACAATATGAAAGGATATGTATAAGGCAATTATATTTCCAAAGGTTATACATAGAGGAAAAGACATGGAACTAACAAAATAGTAATAATTGAATATCCTGGGGTAGTGGGATCATGTATGATTTATTTTTGTTTGTGTGGTTGTCTAAGATTTTTTTTCTTTTCTTTTTTCTTTTTTTTTTTTTTTTGCTGAGTAAGATTGGCCCTGAGCTAACATCTGTGCCCATCTTCCTCTATTTTATATGTGGGACACCTGCCACAGCATGGCTTGATAAGCAGTGCGCAAGTCTGCGCCCAGGATCCAAACCTGGGAATCCCGGGCTGCTGAAGCAGAGTGCAGGAATTTAACCACTATGCCACCGGGCTGGCCCCTAAGTTGTTCGTTTTTAAATGTTGATCATGTATTACTTTTGTAAGCAAAGCAATAAATAAAACAGATTTTAATAAAATCAGTCAATCAAATTTATTAAACTTCCATTATTCTAGATGGTACAGAAACAATACTCTTCTATACTTTTAAAGATTATAATCTAAAGAATAAGCTAATATAAGACAGTTGGAACACCTAAACATGCATATAATCAAGTAAAACTGTACAGTCATGCACAGCATAAGGACATTTCGGTCAACAATGGACCACATATACAACAGTGGTCTTATAAGATTAGTACCATATAGCCTAGGTGTGTAGTAGGCTATACCATCTAGGTTTGTAAGCTCTATTTTGTTCACGCAACAACGAAATCACCCCACGATGCATTTCTCAGAATGTATCCCTGTTGCTGGGCCATGCATGACTGTATAGGAGAGCTAAGAGGAAGCCTACAAAGAAAAGAATGTGAACTTGAAAGTCAGTCAGATCTGGTCTTAAATCCTACCTTTACTGATTAAAAAAAGTTCCATTTTCTCATCTAAGATTAGGAATAATAACCCCTACGTCATCTGAGCTAAAATGAGAATTAAATGAAATAAGGTGCATAAATGCCTAGTGTACAGAATATGTTCAATAATTGTTAGTTTCTTTTCCCAAAGACAGTCATGGTAATAAAAGAAGTATGTCTTGGAAAGTTTGGAAAATGAAAAATAAAAACACAATAAAGAGGTAAGAGGTCATAGGCTATTCCAGAGTGGAGTCAGATGGGGGTGGGTGAGTGTTGTGGGCGGAGAAGGAACGGTACTAACAGACTGAAATGGAGGATAGCTGCCGCCTGAGGGGAGGAGAGCTTCTCTGATTAGGAGGGGAGGGAGGAGGAGATTATAGTAGAAAGGAAATGGGAAACTTGCTAAAATATTGATTGCTGTTCCACTGGATTTAAGCTTCTAGAGGGCAGGCACCTGTCTGGTTCGCTCATACACCCCAGCTCCTAGAACAGTGCGTGGCACGTGGTAAGTACTCGCTGATATTTATGGAATGGACAAATCTTCAATTCTAATATTTATTCACGTGGAATGTTTTTTAATACCACTTCCAAAGACTACGCCAGATAGAAGCCTCCTTTTATTGTTCTAATCAGCAGTGCTTTATTTACTCATTTATTCATTCACTGACTGTACTAGGTTTACCGAATGCCTACATGTGCCCTAAAGTAGGGCTTACAGTAGTGAATAACAAGGTGCCCCGTGTCCTCAAGCAGTGGTGTGCTGGAGCCAGTTTGCACCTACTTGTGACTGTCAGTTGTTAAATTTTCAGGAATTTTGAAAGCCAGTTGTTAAACAGAGCCATTGTAAAAAATTAAATTATATGACCTTACAAATAAAATAAATTATATTACAAATGAAGATAATAAACACTCAAAACTGATTACTTCCCAATTCATTTATGACATTTTACTAGCACTGGTGCGTTTGAGGTTCTTTATTCTGTCATATCTGTGCAGTAGAAATACTACATAATTAGTGCCGGTGCTCATCTCCTCCCAATTTCATAGGTGATGTCATGTTGGTAGCTTGAATTTGGTCATGGTGGAAGTATTTAGACCAAAGAAATTGACAAAGGCTGTAAATCAGGGCTTTTTTCTCATGCATTTTTAAACATTACCAGAAAAGCACTGTTCTCAGAGAGAAACTTACCATGCATAGAGACCCATGGGAGGGAATCTGGTGTGTGGGTTTTATGGCCAGATAGGCAGAAAGTATGGCTAACTAGGGGTGTCTCTACGTTATAGCAGGGCTTGAACCAATCTGTGAATCTAAGAGACAAGACTTAGTCCCCAAAGAAAAAAGGACCAGGGAGGGCAGAATGGGGCAATCAAAATGGCGATTCATTCCTGAGACCTGATGCGTGGAGGCAGGAAGAGCTTCACCCAAGGCAGACAGGGGATGCCAGTGGTTGCCCTGGGCCACCAGATCCCAGGATTTAGGGTCAGCAGAGGGATATGGGAAGTCCCATTTGTCAGCATCAGAATACATGGGAGAATGACTGATATTAACTCACCTACACATACATGTATGTATGTGCCTATTTTTTACGTATGTGTGTATGCACATATACATGTATGTATGTGTGTGTGTGTGTATGTGTTGTAGGAGGAATGGAGTTGAGACTATTTAAATGCTTCTTACATCTTGCCTTAATTCTTGGAGGAACTGAAGTCTGAGTCTGTACCTTATGTGGGAGCAACGATCATTTGACTTAGCTGTGTGGTGTGAGAATGAAGATAAATTGACTTAGCTGTGAGCTTTGAGGGGAGGCAGAAAGTGAGGAACTAAAGCAGGTGGGTGAAACCTGGAAACTGGCAGCCCGTGGACTGAACCCAGCTCATATATTTGACGATCACAGTGAATTCTCATGTGCCATCAATGTTGAGACCTTTTCTTGCAAGCAGCCTGTGTTCTTTATGTCCAGATTAGATATGCTTTCTCTTCCTTCTTGATGACCAGGTCCTGGTAAATGTAGATATTTATCAGTAAATAATCCATACTCCATGCCTCATTTCTTCTCTATCACAATGTGATAAATCACCAAGGGTTAATAAGGGCTGATTGATTAGATTTCGTGTTTTTGTAAAAACAAGGTTAGCACTAAACAGAGAGGGCCAGCTGAGGGCACTGGTTTTTCCTACAGGCTTTGGATTCAGGTGGATGGAACTTTGAGTCCCAACTCTATCCATTTTTAGTTGTGTGACTGCAGTTGCCCTCTCTAAGCCTTGGTTTCCTTGTCTATAAAATGGGGGTAATAATAGTATGTTACCCGTTAAGTGACACATTGCATATAAAACACCTACCATAGTGCCTGACATATAGAAAGCACTCAAAAATTTAAAATTATTTGTATGAATTTAATCTTAATGTCATGATTTTACATTTTAACATGCCACAAATTTGTGCATGTGTGTGTGTGTGTGCCACAATAGAAATGGGAAACAGTCTTTGTGCACATAACAGCAGAATAGTTATTGCCAACCTAATACACCCTGTTGTCTGGTTTCTTTCATGCAAGAAAATGTCTGTGAGATGTACCCATAGTATTGCTGTATCAGGAGTTTTCTCCTTTTCATAGCTGAGTAGTATTCGATTGTATGACTATATGACTATACTATAGTTTATTCACCTGTAGATGGACGTTTGGGTTATTTCCAGTTTGGGGCTGTAATGAATAAATCTGCTATGAACATTCTTCTACATGTCTTTTTGAGGGCATATGTGTTCATTTTTATCGGGTAAATACGTAGGAATGCAATTGCGCAGTCATTGTGTAGGTTACGTTTAACTTTATAGGAAACTCAAATACCCATTTCCAAAGGATTGTACCACTTAACACTCCCATCAGCAATGTATTTGTGTTCTGACTGCTTCACATCTTCACCAACCTTTGGTAATGTCCATCTCTTCACTTTTAACTGTTTGACTGGGTGTGTAGTTATCTCATTGCGGTTTAATTTGCACTTCTCTGGTGACTAATGATGTCGAGCATTTTGTCAGATTTTTGTCCTTTGCACTGATTCTGTGCACCCTTATCAAACGAGAATGACAATAATTTAAAATCAATCCCATCAACAGTGTAAAATACCTCCTACAAACAGTTTGCTTATTGATTTACCTTTATTTCCTCCCCAGTTAGTGTATTGTTGTACATACACCTTTAGGACATATGTTAGTTTCTGTCTCTTCCATGCATTTTTTGGTCATTATTTAGCTGGATTTAGTACAAAGTAACTGCTCTTTTGGTAAAATCCTCCCGATTATTTATATGATAATCATGAAGTGGAGCCTTTCAGATTACTTAATGCCCTGTATTTGGAGGCCTGCCTTTCTTCAGGAGTGCTCAAAGCCTTTGATGTCAATATTCACAACATCTTTGTGAAGTGAGTGGGAAGCACTGGGAGAAGAAATGGCAGTTCCAGAAGGTGAAGTGACTTAACCCAAATCTCAAAACAAACTGGTGAAATTCAGACTGTAACTTGAATCACAGTCATCAGATATGTCACCAGACCTACTGCAACCTGGCAAACCAAGGTACCTCTCCTTATGGGGTCAGACTGATGAAGGTATCAAATAAAGTCGAGTCGCTTCATCTGCTGATATAAAGTTAATACAGTTTCCCCCAAAATCTCTCAGAAAGAGAAAGTTATCATGAGCTGTGCCGTGTAGAGTCCCCATGGATTTGTGAACTGATGGTTATAAAGAAAAACAGAGTCATTTTGCCCCACGGAAAAAGATGTGTGAGAATACAGTAATGTAGAAAAAAAAGTTTCAAAGCACAATGCACAAAAATCTCCTATCCCTTCATACACACATAAATATTTTCAAATAAGAAGACTGTGTTTTGAGAAAAACAACAAAGAAAAGGATAGGACCTCCAGCAATAAAGAAATAAAACACACCAGTGTTCCAGGTTGGTTTTTCCTGTGTCTGAACATATTGCATATTTAGAGTCACTCTAAAGTAATATGTCTGATGTTTAACAAATATGCCAGAATTCACACACCCAAATAGGTGCTTTTCTCCTCAAAGTAGGCATCTTGGGATGTTTATACACTTACTTCAATGTCACTTTGTCATTGATAAAAGCATTTTTGGAATTGTTATTTTGGAATTGCCTTCAGAGCCTTAGGAACATTCTTTTGAATATCTTCAGGATTTTGTGGCTCTATAAAAAAATATTCTTCAAATATTCTTTTACCATCTTATTGCCTTACGTCTAGGTTCTTTATCCTGAGTCTCTTCTTACTCCATCCCTCACCCAGTTCTGATCCTCCTAGTTTTTGAATTCATTACTTAATCTCCCATTTGCATCTCATCTTATAATTCAGACGTGACAATTAGCTCCACAATTTTAGCTGTGATCTTCACTTCTCTTCTTGATTTTTCTTCTGCCTACGGTGGTACAGGCAACTCTAGGCGAAAACTCTCTTGGTCCAGCCTGACACCAGGAACAATTATCCCACCCGACCCCTAGATACGTGACTACACACCCAACACACCCATCATCCCCGGGAGCAGTGGTTAAGACGCAGTGGCAGTGATCCTCATCCTCTAAGAGCAAAATTAATTTGTTAAAATGGCCCCAAGTCATTTGGTACCAATGACTGATATGTAGTGAATGACACCTAGGCTCATACTGTATGAGGAAAATAAAGGTTGAAGAGTGGCTGGCTGTAAAGTAGTGAGACTGGATTTATCCTATGGCTCTGAATCCTGCATTGAATCACTCAGCGTGGACCAGGGAATGCTTCTTTCACGCGCAGCACAAGTTCACATCCTGCTCCCACTGCATTTGGGTCAGCTGGGGCTCTGCTCCACCTCTTGTCTCTGGCACCCGTGCTGATGGGACTTGTCTCTTGATAGAGTAAAATGAGACGTAATGAACCACATACTCACAAACATTTGGGCCAATGTCAGTAGAGTGGGAATAAATACATTGCTTGCCATAGTTTGTTGAAGGGAAAACTAATATTGATTTATTTCGAAAAGGTAGATTTTTGTTGGTTTTGATTGAAATATCTTTATTGAGGGAGGGCACTTATGTTCCTATATATATCTAGCAACTCTAGAAATATTCACATTGTGTAAGGCAAAATAATGTATGAGTAAATAAAAACACCAACAATAAAAATGTTACTTTTTTTTTGGATAGTACATTTTTATAGTAGCATTTATCAATTTATTATTATAATTGCATTTTACCTGAATTAATATAAACATGAGTTGTATTTTCAAGTGTAGAAAAGCAGATTATCCCAAATACAGAAAAGTGGAAGCTCACTTTGTGTGTGGGTTCACAACCTCGGGAGTTCCCTGGGTGAAATCTGAAACTGGCCTCCAGACACGGAGGGCAAGGGAAGACCAAAGAACAGGGCAGATCATTCCAGATTGGTAGGTGGCACTTTTTGTTTGTTTGTTTTTTTGGGTAAGGAGGATTGGCCCTGAGCTAACATCAGTTGCCAATCCTCCTCTTTTTGCTTGAGAAAGACCGGCCCTGAGTTAACATTTGCGGCAGTCTTCCTCTATTTTGTATGTGAGTTGCCAACACAGCATGGTTCAATGAGCGGTGTGTAGGTGAGTGGTGTGTAGGTGAGCAGCGTATAGGTGCGCACCCGGGATCCGGGTCTGTGAACCCCTGGCTGCTAAAGTGGAGTGCACCGCACTCAACCACTACGCCACCAGCTGGCCTGGCCTCTGGTAGGTGGCACTTTTAATAAGCAAGGGAATTTACAAGAGGCTTATCTTGGGTGCGGCAAGATGAGTAGATCTCCATGTCCGCCCACCAAAATCTTAAAAGTTTATACAGAGGCCTTAATGGGGCTCAGTCACGTGTACAGTCCGGGTGGTCTCAACAACACATTACTCTCTCAGGATTGCATCCTTGAAATGGCTCTGGCTATGGGTACGGTGGGTAGAATGTATGTTCCAAAGACAGGGCAGGGGGAGGGAGCCGTCATTGCCTGGTCAAGTTCGGAGGTCAACAGGAGGTCACGTCCTCTCCGTGACCTCCTCCAACACTGCGGTCATTTCTCACGCTCCAAGATGACCTATTTGCGGAATCCCTGGATCCTGTTCGTATACTGGGGTAAGTCAGAATCCAGTGCATAATTTGCAATATTTCCCATGCCAGAAGAAGAATCTGATTTAAAAGCAAAAAGAAACCCACCCACTTAATAAAAACGCTAAGGATTAGCGCCAGGATTTAGATTGATGCGTAAGAGAATTAGGTAGTTCTCCAAGCACGTAGGGAAGGAGGTAATTATAAGAGTTTATGGGGAGAGCAGGGCAGCCCAGGCGGGAGAGGGTCGGGGAGGCCTGGGCAGCACTGCTCTTGTCTCCGTGAGCAAGGCTGCAACATACTCACATGGAAGGAGAGGAGAACAGTTGAGGAGGACTTTATATCGCATTTTGTCTTTTCTGTACGCACTTAGCTCGCAGTTCTGACATGCAGGAGAGAGGATAGAAAGGGCACTCTGTCAAAGCTCCATCATGGCAATCCTAGAAAAGAAACAGATTTTAAAAGCTGCAAGAAGGATTTATGACTTCAGGGACCTTTGTGAGTCCTTTTATTAGCCTAGTACATCACTTCTCTCCCATCTTTATGCTGACAACACTCCTTAGCCCTTCTCTGGATTTCTTGTCATACTGGGCAACTATATAAAATGAACAGACAAGAGCTGCAGGAAGGGCTGATTGATTCCTGTGTACGCCTGCACATTAGGAGCAATTTTATTCCGCTAAGAGGTTCTCTTATGCAGTCTTCCAGTGAGGGAATCTTGGATTGTTTCTGACAACTACGTGTTTTTAAAGAGTTTTATTTTTTCTTATAATGGTCTTTCTAAGAGCACAAATCAACATGTAAAGAGAATAGCATGCTGGCCTAAATAGTTTTACGAAAGTTATTTGAAAGTTTGGAGAGGGCTCTGATTAATGTGGCTTGGCCATCAAAGTCGGTAAATGATGTAGGTCCTTTCAAACCGTCTATATGGCTGGCTTTTCATTTCCACTGACTTTGCTTATGAATGTGAAGTTCCTAAGGGACAGCTCAAATGTTATCTCCTCTGTAAAGCCTTCCTTGATTCCTCCAAGATTGAGTTAATTTCTCCCTCTTCTGTATTCCAACGACCAAAACAACAACAAAATTAACATTTACATGTTCTAGAGGCATTATTCTAGGCATGTTGACTCACATTCTCTACAACAACCCTGCGGTGTCTGCATTGTCATTTTCTGAGACCCGGAATAGTTAAGTGACTTGCCTAAGACAGCACAGCTGTGAAATGAAAGAATATGGATTTTAACCTAGACATAGGTAGTCTGACTCCAGAGCATGCCTTAACGTCTGCCCTCTACTGCACTTTTTTTATGCTTTAATAGCATAAAACTTCAGGAACAATCACAACAACAGTAGCCAGCCTATACCGAGAGTTGAGTGTGTATCAGACACTCCGCAAAATGATTTCACAATCACAAATGCTAAGAGCAGGGATGGCTACATAATTTGTGGGGCCCAGTGCAAAATGAAAATGCAGAGTCTTTTATTCAAAAAAAGTACTAAAATATAAAGCTTTTTCCTTTTTTCTATGGTCTGTCTCTCTTAACTCGGGCGTCGTGTTTTTTATTTGCTATTTGATGTCATTTTAACCAAAATTTTTATTAATTATTATCATAAATTTTACCATTCATATTCATATTTATAAGCACCAGTTTTAAATGCAAATATAAGAACATTTAACTCATATGCAGAATCATCAAAATTATACAACTTGAATTTTGTAGCTCATACATGCCTATTTATTTTGTTTTTATCAGAATAACAGAATGCTGTGCAAAATTAGCTCGAGTGTTTTAATTTTACTTCTTGATATGTGCACATTCTACCAACACTCTATACCTTTGGTTTACTGATGAGCAAGGAGGGACTGAAAAGGAGTTATGGGTTGCCTTATCTTTCCCTTTCTTTCACTGTCATCATTTTCAGCATAAGTGGTTGGCTGATACAGGAAAGTAACATGTGAGTAAGAAAGGATAGGGTAAGTTCCTTGGTTGTTCCTGTTTTTTTGAATGCACTTTCCTTCTTTCTTTACTTCAAACAAGAAATAAGCTTCAAAGGGCAAGAATGGCCTCTCAGGCTGTCAGTGCTGCATTTACTCAGTCAGACCTAACACGCTTATCTTGCAGTTGCTTTGAATCTCACTGAACTTCCATGCACGATGGGTACTGGGATTCTGTGCTCATGGGCATCTCGAATGTCATATGCTAATAGAGTAGCAAGGAATTCAGGCAGACACACATATTGTGAGTATCTCTTCTGCTCATGTGCATGCTCCATTGTTACATTAGATTTCACTTAGAAAACACAGGTTCAAAGATAAAATTATTAAGAGTTTCAAGTTAGTGACGGCAGAGCATTAAACCAATCGTGGGGCCCTCTGAACATGGGATCCTGTGTAACTACAGTCGTGTGTTGCATAATGACGTTTCACCGATGGACCACATATACAACAGTGGTTGCATAAGATTAGTACCACATAGCCTAGGTGTGCAGTAGGCTATACCATCTAGCTTTGTGTAAGTATGCTCTGTGATGTTCCCACAATGATGAAATTGCCTAATGACGCATTTTTCAGAACGTATCCTCGTCATTAAGCAACGCATAACTGGACTCAGGTTGCATGTCTATGAAATCAGCCCTGGCTACGAGAGAGTACTTTTTGTTTTCCAGATGAGATACTGATAGTGGGAGAGGTTAAGTAACATACTTCAGCTCAAACAAACAAATTGGGGGAGCCTGAATTTGAACTCTGGCCTATCTGTCTGATCCTGGAGCTCACATTCCTAAGTATTCAGTACTGCAATAACTCAGCTATGCAACTGTCTGTGACCATTGGTGGATTTTAGTAACCTAAAAATAATTATCAACTGTGGGTTATAAAGAGTCCAAATTGTTCTCCCTCTCTACTTGTTCTCCTGTGTAGCACCTGACCAAAGTACCTGTTACCTAAAGTACCTAAATACCAAAGTACCAAGTACCTAAAGTATCTAAATATTTTCTTTTCTAATACATTATCTCATTTGATCGTCACCACAATCTTATGAGAGACTTAGGGTCATTATTCATTTTGAAGGTGAGGAAATTGAGGTTCAAGGGCACGAATTGACTTTCCTAGGTTACTCTTTCCATCAATGGCAGAGCCAAGTCTAGAGTTCTTCTATTTACGAGTCACTTCTTGCGCCAAAATTCAAATAAACACAGCAGGACTTTTAGCCAAGTGATAAGGGAAGGAAGAATATTGGCTCATAAAGCAAAATGATGTTTTCAGATTTCTTCATGTAACAGGGAACATGATTTGGTGGAAAGAACCTGTGCCTTGAGGTCAGAAAGAGTGGGCTTTAAGTATAGTTCTGCCATCTCTTAATTGAGTAATACTTGGCAACTTTCACTTCTAAGCCCCCAAATCCTAATATGCAAAAATGGGAACTTATATTTACCCTGAAGGACTGTTGTATCAAATGAGAAAACTTCCAAGGCTCAGTAATTTTAGTTTTCCTGTCCCTACTGGTCGTGATCTACTGGCCATCCGGATAGTGGAGAGCTCAGTCTAACATCATCCATTCCAGGTAGGCCATGCTGGCCAAAGGCGAATTCAGAGTGAAGGAAGCACCTCGAGTCTTACACGTTCCTTTCTTCGTCTTCACACAATCCCTGCTTCTGCTTCTATCATGTCATCAATGATAGCTATGAAGAACAGGTGCCATCGGGTACTACGATTAATACATAAAAGATGTGCTAAATGTGCGAGGCCACGGACATTCCAGTCTTTATACAATACCGATTCAGAAATTTCATTGTGAAGTCATTTAAAAGTATGAACTAATGGGTAGTTTGGCCACACTTACTAGATTTGAAATCATTATTAATTTCTTTAGTACTGTAATAACATTGATTTAGATGAACCTTTATAACATAGAAAGTATATAGTATTTAGCGGTAATTAACATCCTTTAATTAGGAAGAATTGCCAAGTAGTTTTCTCTCTTGGCTCTGTTGTAGCAAGTGCAGCTGGATGAAAATTCAGCTTAATCACAAAGGGAACAGCTTGTGTTTTATGTTAAATTTGCCTTTAATGGATTAAAAAATATTCTTTGGTATTATATTTTATCATAAAAGTGCATATTTGAATCACCAATGTTATAGAATCTGAATAGTCTAAATGCCATAAACCTTACGGATAAAACCCTTCACCTAGAGATGCACACATAGGATATAAAGTGAGTATAGAAATTGGATATATCTATCCATATGCTCATCGAATTTTGTAGATCTTAATAGTGGCTTTGCTATTATTACTCCTCTAGAATCACAATATAAAATTTCATATTTTCAAGTGCATTTATAGTAAATGTTACTCCTTGCTAACCAGAGAGGCATTTAGGCAATTGCTGGGTATGAAAATTGCTGACATTTTCTGAATTTCAAATGACAAATGAGATGCTCCTGTCAGTTTACTGTGTAACTCCATAGCATATGGTGCTTCTGCTGGTGGGTGTTATTTCAAAGTTTGCAAATCACACCATGAGAAAGTCCCTCTGGTGGGCTCCTGGAACACTTAGCAACTGTGAATCTGAAGTGACAGTACAGAGGGAAAGGACTAAAAAAACTAGTTTTTTTTTGACAGTGAGAAGACAGAACAAAGTGAATGATGAGTTAATACAGGGAGGTGGAGGAGTAGAGACACCAATCTAGCCAAAGAAAAAAAAAGAAGCAGTTTTCCCTTCTATAGGACAAACCAGGAAGTTATCTAAATTCTTAAAATGGAGTGTATAATGTCAGATTTCAGAGAAAGAATAAGAATTTAGAGACTCACTAGAATTAGAATAATTGTCAACTATGCTACACAGAAGCTTAGAAACAGAGGGGAGATTGTATCAAGTGATGGAGAATAGTGCCAAAATTATATCTACACTAGAAATTGCAAAATAACGCCAAATAATGAAGATTTGAAAAGAAAGCCTCTGCTATTCAAACTGGGGGAACTTCTTTAAAACCAGCTCCCAGCAGAGTCTCTTTTCTTTCATTGCAATCCATTCTAATGGGTCACTTTGTTCTGCTTTGTTCGATAATGCGCACATTCCAGAGCATTTCTATACAATGATCAAGCTACCAGTCAATTACATGGAAAAGCCAGTGAAATTGGTGGCTGGAACTAATTCACTGGCCAGTTCCATTACAGTAGTTCAGCCAACCTCCCTAAGGACCACTGCCCAAGACTCATTTTTATACATGTTCCTTGTTGGAATCCAAAACCTTTCCATTGTTTATCAACCACAGAATTTTTTATTTATGCCTAAAGAGTGCAGAAGTGTGAGTGACCTAAAATGATGTGTTTTTTAAAAAAGAGTTGAAATTCCCATTCCTCTTATTCTGGAATCTTTCAATATTTTTACTTTCAAATCTATGAAATACTAGATTTTTTATGTAGGCAAGGAGAAATGATCTAGTAATATAGGGAATATGCTGAATAGTATTGAATCTCTAGGTTATTAAACTTACAGGTGTTAGGAGTTGACCCCAGACAATAACAGCAAACAATAATCATCATAATAGGTAGAATGTATTGTAGTCTAAGCATGTCATGTGAATTAGATCACATAATCCTCACAAAAAACTTATTATCCCCATTTACAGATGGGGAAATTGAGGCACACAGAGGCCAAGTTCCTTACTCAAGTTCCCTTGGGAAGTAGTGTAGCAGTAACCTCCTCCTAGTATTGATGTAGAATAGATATTGGTTAATTTGCCTGCAAAACCTTCCTCTTCCCTCCCCCTCGTATACTCATCAGCCCTAGGTTGAGCCATTACAGCCCCACATTTGATTTTATGACTCTGACTCTCCACCTCAAGCCGTAAATGATTAGATCTAAGAGTGGATCATCCAAAGGCTGGACTGGGTCAAACATTTCATTTTTCCCAAGGCTGCTGGAGTTTTCTTAGGGTTGGGGTGATCCAGAGGCACCTGAGTAAAGAGAAGAGGCCAGAAGGCTGATACAGAGAAGAATCTCTGTAGAGAGCAGTGGGGATGAGAGAGACCATGTGACCCTGGGAGAGAAGGAAGGGGCAAACCCTGTTCATGTTTCCTCCCCAGTTTATGTCCACAGGAGACCTGGATGTACTTCTTGCAGTTGAGTTCCATGGGAGACGTTTCTGGCCTTCTACTAAAACTCTTTTTATTTTTTCTTAACCGTGTTTGAGTGAGTTCCTGTTATATACAACCAAATGATTCTTAAGAAAATTGTGACTCTTCTTTGAGGGGCTTCTGTTCTACTTTATCCCAAACCCCTATGAAATACTATAGCTAAACACGTGTCTGTTCATCAGCTTCCAAAACATCTGTTTTATTCCCCCAGCATTGATACTGTCATCAGAAGGCAGGATTGACAAAGGGTAAAAATAAAGAAGCCAAGTACTGCTTACTACCTGCAAGATTGGGAATGAGTTTTGTCAAGATTGTACATGTCAAGTCATCTACCGTGGAGCTTGGGGTATCAGAGTCTCTTTCAAAATATTTGTTTTCTTTTCCTTTCCGTTTATTCAGCAAACATCATAGCAACTATAGGTTCTATATTTTATAGGTTAATACCAATGGAAATCTCATGTTCTTCCATAAATACGTTAACATGTATTAGAGTGTGTGTCTCTATTTTCGAGTGTGTGTCTCTATTTTCAGTTGGGGAAATATGCAGTGGAGCAGTGTGATTAAAAGTGGAGTCAGACTGGCTGATAATCACAGTCCCCACCTGTGGTGGTTAATTTTCTGTCAACTTGACTGGGCCAAGGGATGTCCAAATAGCTGGTAAAACATTATTTCTGGGTGTGTCTATAGGGTATTTCCAGAAGAGATTCACATTTGAATTGGTAGACTGAGTAAAGAAGATTGCTCTCACCCATGTGGGTGGACATCATACAACTCCTTGAGGGCCTGAATAGAACCAAAAGGGAAATTAGCTCTCTGAGCTGAGACATTCATCTTCTCCTGCCCTTGAACATCATCCTGGTTCTCAAGCCTTTGGATTTGGACTGCATTACATCCCAGCTTTCCTGGGTCTCCAGCTTGCAGACAGCAGATCAGGGGACTTCTTGGCCTCCGTGATCTTGTGAGCAAATTCTTTTGATAAATCTCTCTTTCCTCTCTCTCTCTCTCTCTCTTGCGCGCGCTCTCTCTCTCTCTATATATACATATATGTCAGATTGGTTCTGTTTCTCTGGTGAACACTAACATACCATCTAGAGGCTTAGAACAGTGCCTGGCTCACCAAAAGTGTTCAAGGAATATTACATTAATTATCATTTTTATTATCATCATTATACCTCTGACTTTCCTCTCTCAACAGCATCATTCCTACATTCTTAGGATTAGTACTAACCAAGCTTATTCTCTAAATTCTGTGGAAAGACATCATTGGTAAGTTTGATTTACAGTAGCTGTCGATGTTTCTTTTCTTAAAAGTAATGGTTATTAAGCCCACTACATCTTATTTGCTTGCAAATCTTATTTTTTCTGTATTTCTCCAAGAAATATGGTGAAACGCTCAAAGCTTCCCTATAGATTTTTGTTTTGTGTGACACTTTTCTAGCATACAAAGATTTGCTTACCAAAGACATTTTAATAGAGCTAGAGTTAAATTTACTTTCCAACTGTTTGCCTTTTCCAAGGTTTTTGGTAAATGAGGATATGCATCTCAAGGTGAAGGAAACGGTTGTTTAAAGTAATGCTCAACAAAATCCAGATAGTCATGTGGCGCAGCTCTCCAGTTTTCTGCTTTCATTTAATATCAAACTATCACAGAATAGAGGAGAAATAACATAAAAAAAAATGCAGTATACAGAATCCAATAGAAAGCCATAACAGGAAATATTAGATTGTATGTTATTTTAGGGCAAGGATATAATATCTTCTTCTTTCTTTGTAACTTCACCAGACTCAATAAATTTTGACTGAACTAACTGACATTGATTCTGCCCTTAATACATTAGAAATAGAACTTTTCCTTCAACATATAATTAGTGTATTTGTTCAGAGCAGCAAAATAAACAGAGACTCCTAGGTGTTTAAAGCATGCTATCATTTCATTTTATAGAAAAATAATACAAATAGGAAGAGATGACAAGCCATAGTTTCATGCTGTGTATCTCTATGCAAGTATCTATTACTATTATATCCCTATTAGTGGAGACACTATTGTGATTTGATGTCACAAAATATTACCCCTCTCTGACAGATATTGTAAACCAAACTGCTTTTAAGAGCCAGTCAGCCTCAAAATGACAGAAGTCCTGTATCCTCACCAGATTCAGCATTGGGAAAGGTTTCGTCTTTCATCTGTCACACTTACTTGATGTACATAACATCAATTGCGAGTCCCACATTTGTAATAACAAGATGTCCAGGTGTTCTGTTGACACCAATACTCAGAGAGTACAGGCTGCTGTGTCACAGGAAAGGAAGCCACCAGGATACAGAATCAGTTGGTGATCTCAGTCAGATGTGAGACATGAAGGAGTACCAAGAGGCTACTAAGTTCAGTTTGAAGGCACAGTCAATGGAAATAACTAAGAGATTACGCTTGCACAAGTTGTTTCTGAGAAGCGGCCATCTGAGCAGGATAGTTGCTAAGAGCAAACCAGACTAAGAACAACCCTTGAACACCAGGTACCCCAAACCATGTTTTCATGACTCTTTAGAAAAACAGGTAGGGTCGTAGAGTCCCTTTGTGAGAATCTGAAAAAGGCCTTCCTTATGGGCGGACAAATTAGAAAAAGGCTGCTTTCTAGCTGGATGTGCCAGTTATCAATCTCTGTCCTCTCGGTCACAAATCCACTCTTCACTGCCCTGCTAATGATACTGGAACATTTCTCCATTGCCAACTGGCACTAAGTGAAGTCTGTCAATAGAGGAAACTGGAGGGACACTGGAGGAAGAAGAGGTCCCTCTTCGTGGTTCCAGTGTGTGGCTTCTTTTGGCATGTGTGGCACTTCCCTATTGGTATCTTCCCCTAGTTCTCCAGAGGATGGCTTCCCAGCAAGTTCTGCTCTTGTTGCGTCTCAGCAAACTTGTCCACCATTTAGTGGACCTCTGTCATGCTCTCTCCAACAAAGCCTGTATCTCGGCCCTGGTGGACAGGGGTCCTTCTTTGAGATTTATTCCTCCTTACTTGGGTGCTTTGCCTCAGTCGTAGAGGTAGTGGCTGATCCCTAAATCAATTATCCCTGCATTGTTTAGACTTCTCTTTATCCTTAGTAGCTAACCCTCTGTTACTCCAAACCCCTGTTGTAGTTAATTACTCTTCATATTAAACTTTCCCTGTTCAAATTATGTATGGTTTCTGTCTCCTGAATAGACCTGACTGACACAGTGGATGAATCAGGATAGTGGCCCTTTGACAAGATTTAGTGAGTAAAGGTGTCTTTGTACAAAGGAAAAAGTGCCTCTCTCTCCCAGTGCCAGCAGCCCTCACCAGGACATTCAACTTGTTGGGTGAGCAAGGGCTGGACTTCAGCCTCCATTTGCCTCAGCACACTGGGCAGGCACTTTTGAGCGGTTGTACAACCTGTAGAATCATTAGGAATAGTCCTTCTCTGGACTATTGAAACTCTATAAATTAAAAGATGAATTGCTGTGTCTCTCCTCTCAAGATGACCTCAGGCTAGTGGAAGAGACAGACAAGGAAATAGACAATGGGAAATAGGCTTTGATGGAGGGAAACATGGGGTACTATGGAAAAATATGGGAAAGAGACCCTGTATCTGTTGCTGCATAACAAATTACCCCAAAACATATAAGCTTAAAGCAACAATAAATATTCATTCTCTTATATAGTTTCTATGAGTCAAGAATTTAGGAGTAGCTTAGGTGAGTGATTCTGGCTGGGGATCTCTCATGACCTGACAGTCAACATGTCAGCCAGGGCTGCAGTCATCTGAAGGCTCAACTGGGGCTGCAGGATCTGCTTCTAAGATGGCTCACTCACATGGCTGGCAAGTTGATACTAGCTGTTGGCACAAGGCTTTACCACACTGACCTCTCCATAAGGCTGATTGAATGATTTCAAGAAATGGCCATGGGCTCCCCCTAGAGTAAGTGATAAAAGAGAGACGAAGGTAGGATTTACTATTTTTACCATGACCTAGCCTCAAAAGTCACACACTTGACAACTTCCTGTAGGTTATACAGGTCACCTTTATCCAATGTGTGTGGAGACCACAAGAGTGCGCATATCAGGAGGTAATATCATGGGGGCCATCGTAAAGGTTGGCTACCACAGACCACTGAGAAAAACGTGGAGGGAGGAAAGCTTCCTGCAGGAAAGAACATGGGAGGTGAGTCGGTAGGCTGCGTTAGCAAGTGAAGTAGAGTAGAAGAATGTTCCAAGAAAGGTCTCAGCACGTGCAAAGGTATGGCAAGTGTTTGGGTATCACTCTGTTGTAAGATTCAGGGTTCTGAGGTAGGCAAGTGGTGCTGGGTGAAGGCAGTGAGAAATGAAGCTGAATGAATTGTCAGAGGTAAAATCATAAAGAACCTTGTTTGGCATTTTACTTAGAAGATATGGGTAGCCATGGACAAATTTTAATCAGAATAACGATTCTTAATACTTGCATCTCAAAAGAAAGCCACCCAGATTCAGTGCACCTCTTGTAGTGTTAATTTCCAACACTTCTTAGAAGCAGAGTCAAATGCCTTCAGTGTGCACCTCCTGCCTTCCTTTCTGTTCCTTCTTTGGTTTTCTTCTCCTTAAACACACCTGAAGCATAAGGGGCATCGCCAGGGTGAATTGAAAAGTTATGTTCCAGGTTTCTCCAACCTTCCAGGGAAGTCCTCTTTACAGGCCTGCTGGTGGGGGCCAGCCCCATGGTGTAGCGGTTAAGTGCACGCGCTCTGCTGCTGGCAGCCCGGGGTTCAGATCCCAGGCGTGCATTGACGCACCGCTCGTCAAGCCATGCTGTGGCAGCGTCCCACATAAAGTGAAGGAAGATGGGCACGGATGTTAGCCCAGGGCCAGTCTTCCTCAGCAAAAAGAGGAGGATTGGCATGAATGTTAGCTCAGGGCTGATCTTACTCACAAAAAAAAAAAACAAAAAACCCCACAACATTACAGGCCTGCTGGCTTGCTGTGGGCGTTGCAGGGACTCTGGTCAAAAACAGACTAAGTGATACCAGCCTTAGTCAGTGACAGCGCTTGAGTCAAGGGACATCATCACTCTGAAAGGACATTTTATACATGTGTCAGTGCGGCAGGTCAGCTGCAGATGCTTCCGACTTTTTAGCTATAATCACAAACAAGGATAACAACGCTGTCAACATTAGCATTTTCAAAGGTGAAGGACATGTGTGAGTATATATATATATACACACACACACATATATATATATATATATATATATATGTATATCAGGTCTGGGACCGTGAATTAGGAAACATTATCTGTCTCTTCTAGGAACAGATGCGATCCATTAAAGTCAATTTTCAATTTTCCACAAAAGAAGGAGTAGGAATAAGACGGAAAATTAAAATCCTTACATAATCCCCCAGTCTTACTTTCATTACTATTGTCATATTCTTCTCTTAAAGCACCCCAGAGGTGTAAGCAAGTCGGTTTACAAGTAGCAATTGCCTAATTTTAATCCCTTCTACTAACTCATTCACATGCCTTGGCAATTTATTGTCCCTTGTTATGACAATTGGCTAACCCACAAAGTTAAGGAGCAGCATGGTTAGCCTTTAAGGCTCTTTCAGATTGAAAAGATCTCATTTTATGAATTTCACTTTTCAAAGCCACACTCTTATTGGAGATGCTAATGAATGTGAGAAGTGTGAGATATGAAAAGAGATATAGTAATTCACAAGCCACATAATCAGTCTCTGAATAATTTAAAATTTCATGTACTCCTAGACCCTGTGTTTTACTTGCTATTGACATAATGCAGATAACAAAGGGAAGAGTCATCAAAAGACTCTTAATGAAGAGGAAGTCCATATTGCTGATTCCTGGTCTAAGTTTTTTCCAGAAGTACCCTAATTGGACTAGTAGAGCTCTTAGGAAAAGATGATGCACATTTAAAATTCACTATCCGTTTAAAAAATATTAATTTTTTTTTTTTTAAGATTACCTTGGGGTCTTGCACCTCCTTATTCAGTCCATTCTTCCCAAGATATTTCTTGGTTCCTTATACATTTTCTCAGTGCTCTGTTGCTGACTTGCGCTGCTTGTGATCTGCAGAGGCCCAAGGACTGAGGAGCCATTCCAGCAGCCAAGAAAGACACAGGAAGCCCCAGCTGGGAGAGGCAAAACTCCCAAATGAGAAAGACACCAGGGAGTTCACAGGGCAGGGACAGGGTGGAGGGGAAAAGCTGTGACGGATTACTTAATTGCCCCAAAGTTCTCAAAGTACAGCTATTTGAGTTGACTGTGGACAAAATTTCAACTGGTCACTTAGCTTGTTAGTGAACATGATGATAGTTAATTTTATTTGTCAATGTGACTGGGCCATGGGGTGCCCAGATATTTGGTCAATTGTTATTCTGGGTATTTCTATGAGGATGTTTTTGGATGAGGTTACCATTTAAATTGGTAGACTGAGTAAAGCAGATTGCCCTCCCTAATGTGGGTGGGCCCCATCCAATCAGTTGAAGGCCTGAATAGGACAAAAATGCTGACTCTGCCCCAAGTAGTAGAGAACTCCTCCTGCCTGTGGACAGAACTGTCTGCCTAGGAAGAGTATAATTATTTGGGGGTGGGGCAGGGAAAACTTTTTTCTACTCCCACAAAAGTCTTCTCTATCTACTGAAATGTGCCTAAAATTCTCCTTCATTCTTTTTTTCTTGATGTACTTCCAAAACTTCTGAGAATATAACATTTCAGATGGTTATTTAGAGCACTTTTGGATCAGTTAGGGTCCAGATAGAAAATAAGAAACCCCACTAGATCTTTCAATAGAGAAAATTTAAAATAAAGAATTGCTTAAACAAACATTGGAAGAATGGGAAAGCAAAAGGTGAACATTTAAGTAACACAAAGATAGTGATTACAGGAAGTAGCCCCCACTCAGGGCCCTAGGAACAAAGGTAAGATGTTGGAGTTATCTAAGGCTAGAAGCTTAGGGAAGCGGCCCTGCAGAGTTGGGACTCAGACTTCTCAGTAGGGGGAGCTGTCTAGCAGCTTTGGGTACCTCAGAAGTCAGAGGAGTGGCCCCACGGATTTAGGACTCAGAACCTTGAGGAGGGGCACTTCCGAGCTGGTGCCTCTAAGGTGTCTGGGAGAAATGAAGCAAGCTGGAGACTGGGACTATGGCTACCACTAGGCTATTGCTGGCAACACATGAATAACTCACATATAAAAAGGAAGCCCCCTCCCTCTCTACCGCCCTCTACTGGTCATCCTTAAACAAACAAAGGAGAAATAGTTTTTGCCAAGTCACAGAGTATAAAGGGATGGATTTCAATCTGAAAGACAGTAGCTTAATAACCAGCACACTTATTTTGAATGGAAAGATTTGAAAACTGGTTTTTATAGAGAAGAAAACCTAGGGAGACAGATTCTAATGGAATTAGAGGGAACCATGGATGAAATCACTAGGAGGGTGGACAGCAGAATAGGAAGGTCTCCTTGTGACAGTTTTGCATAGTGTCAGCTTTGACTGAGATAGTTGATGCCTCTAGATAAAAATATTAACAAAGAAAAGTTAAAGCTAGTTCTAAATATTAGTAAGCATATAAGTAACAAAATAATAATATACGTTTATGTTTAAAATCTGTATTCCCTATCCAACTGTACTAAGCACAGTTAAGAAATACTTTATACCTGCACTGATATTTTGTAATCTTCAATGACTCTGATAAAAATGATTAAACTTATTGTAGATGTAAGAAATAACTGTAGTAATAGAATTGAAACATTAGAACATAATCACTTTGAGAAATTATGCAATATTCCAAATATTTAAAGAGTTAACATTGGATAATTACCATGTGCCTGGCAATGTTTTAAGCATATATTAACTCACTTAGTTCTCATGGTAACTAACCTATTTCTCTTATTTTTCCCATTTTATAGAGGAAACAACTATGGCAGAGAGAGGTTAAGTAACTTGCTAATAATCACAGAGCCCTACGTGGCAGAGCTAGGATTTTAATCCAGTATTCTGACTCTTAAGCATTCCACTCCATGTCATTAGTAAAAACATTTTTGGATTTAAAAAAATCCCTTCAAGTCATACTGTAAGCCTTAGTTCCCTTATCTATAAATAGGGATAATAACTCCTGCATGATAGGATTGTTATAATGATTAGATAGTAGAATATTTGTTAAAAGTTCTAGTACAAGGTTTGTCATGTGTTAAGTCCGTAATAAACACTAGCTGTCACTTATACTTCTGAGTATCTTCACTGAGGTAGGTGAAACGTAAGTCATCTAGGTGGGCAAGTGATATTTTGGAAATAAACAAAAATATCTCCTGTAACCAAGATTAATGAATAAAGGGAGAGATCATACTGGCCACTAATACAGCCTGATCAACAACAAGACGTTCTGTGAAGGATAGTGTGGATTTTCTTATGTGCTTTCTAAATGGCTAGTTATATTAATAGATCATTATCTGAATAATCCATCCTAACTTTTAAAACCTCAATTTCCTAAATAAATGGGGAAGCAACAAAACAAAACAATTACTAGCAGAGACCTGTTATGGAGGTCTACATTTTGGCCTGCCCTAGCAGCCCTGCTCAGTCCACACTCAAATGGGAAAATACTATTTTGGGACTGGGATAGTGATGGGCTATAAGGTGACATTTTTCTGTTTGCTTTTAAAAAAAAGAGATATGAGAGTATAATGTAGAGTAATGACTGCATTGTGTGATTGTGGGTAGAGCAAATATAATAATATGCTTCTCTAGCACGAAACAATAACTCTGATTCCTTCTCATTATTCTAAACGAGCATGAACATGTATATACAAATGTTTTCAATGAAAGCTCTGTTTTGTAGGGTTATTTATTGAAGAGACCTCCTACAGATATCCATATGAGACTAGACCTCCATATTGGTTCAAACTAACTTAGATCCACCACAAGGAAGAATAGAAAAGAATGCAATACTTTGTTCTTGGGATGTTTTAGGAAATTTCTAAACATGGCTGGAACTGTAATACCAAAAGCATCTCAGGTTTGTAACCAAGGCAACTCGTCTCTCTCTGCTTCAGGCTTTCCTGTTGATTATCTATTGTAATAGCAATAATTGCAGCTGAGAGGAGTCTCTGTTTGTTGTGAGAGACAATTAGCACTTGAAATAAAATAATAGATTTAAATAAATTGGGGGACTCAACAGTGTGACCTGATCTCTTAGGAACAAGCAACAGCTTTGGAATATGACTGACTCTTGGGTTTGCAGCAGCCTCCAGAGTGAAAGAGTTGTCATCCAAAGTTACTCAAGGTCTTATTGGCTATTACTTTAGTTGTTATGGTTGAAAATCATGTTTCTTCTTAGCTTATATTGGAAAATAGTTTAGTAAGTCCAAACCTGCAAGAAGGTGATACTGAATTTTCAGTGATAGGCTTATTCAAACAACTTGTCTCTACATGTAATGCTTTGTTAAAAATATTTCCTCCCGTTACTGTCATAATTACTCTTCCCTGTTATATAGACTGTATTTTAAATTGCTATTTATTTTAATTCAGATGTGAATGGAGAGCTTGCAACTCCTGATCTGTCTATCTTTGCTTCACCTGCAATTTTTGCTTTCAAAATGAAAATCACCATTAGTATTTATGACCATTTACTGAAACCATTACATGGCACAAACTCTCAAAATCAGTGTTAATTAACCCATGGACCCATTACTCTCAGAGTTTTTAATAAGTCTCAATAAATCTTTAGTGTTCCTCGGAAAAATAAGTTTTCCCTGACTCAACTATACTTGTTTTCAGAGTCTTATTTGTTATCTGTATAAATAGTCACTCAGGTCTCATGTTTCCTTGTGATGGGATTTCCGCCAGAATGATACTCCTAGCCTCTCCCTTCCCCTAGCTGATTTGTGAGTTTAAGAGAAGGAACCAAACATGCTGGACTCAGCCCCTTCAGGACTTGTTTTTTGTGAGGAAAATTAACTCTAAGCTAACATCTGTTGCCAATCTTCCTCTTTTTGCTTGAGTAAGATTGTCCCTGAGCTAACATCTGTGCCAGTCTTCCTCTACTTTGTATGTGGGACACTGCCATAACACGGCTTGTTGAGCAGTGTGCAGGTCTGTGCCAGGGATGCAAACCCCCGGCCACTGAAGTTGAGCACGTGAACTTAACCACTATGCCACTAGGCTGGCCCCAAGACTTTTCTTTTTGTGAGTGAACATGTCCACAGCATTCATGCATTCCCATCAGACCTCTGCCATGTGGTAAGGGCTCTGTTTCTAGGGAGAAATGGCCACCAGCTGTCAAACTATACCAGTGAATAAGGAAACGAGTCTTTTAAATTCAGCGATAAAGGCAGATCTAAAGCCACATTTTTCAATCAGCTTTAACAGTAATAAAGCCATTGGTTTGAACTCCATCTATCTCTTCCATCTCTAAACTGGTTCTGAATTTAATTGGAAAGGAGAGATGTTATTTATTGGCTGCCCCTAACACCTAACATATGTTTTCCATATCAAATGTAGTTGATAAATATTAACTAATGACAAAGTCACGGAATGTAAATTCCATGAGAGCAGAGCCCTCGCTCATCCTGTTCACTTCACTGCCATTTCTCTAGTACATAGGTGTTGTCAAAAAAAATCTGTTGAATGACTGAAGTTATAGCTTCTCTAGTTCAGATCACTCACTCACATCTCAGAATAAGCATTTGGGGTACCTCATATTTTTCTAACACCCACAAGACTAACGAAAGATGATCTCAATGTAAATGAAAGGATCAGAACTGCTACAGAATCACTGAATTATTCGCAACAGAGATTGGCAGTGTGGTGTGCCGCGGACTGGAATTTAGGCTTATCTAAGGCTTGTTCTTTGGCCCAGGACCACAGGACCAGGAAATCTCAAAGGATGGAAAAGGAAAAAAGAATACCGTCGTAGGCCACTGGTGAAGGCTGGTCCTAAGGAACACAAAGAAAGGACCTGAGGATGTGAAAGGTGGATCACAGAGTAGAGAAGGAGCTCACACAATACTGGGTATGAAATGGTTGAAGAGTAATGTCTCTGAGCCACTGCCTCCAACAAGAGGTATGTACTGACAGAGAATATAATGGCACAGAACACTGGGAAATATGTTTCTAAAACAGGATGCTGTTCTTGTTACCAGTGACAGTGGACTTTAAAATCTATACTTTGATTCTATCTGCCAGAGAGACAGAAATTGGCAGAGAGAGCTCTGGCAGGACAGACTAGTCTGAGCCAAAAACAAATGAGGAAGGCAAGCACCTAGAACTCTACATATTGGAGGGGAGGAAAGCCCATGGAAAGTCATAAAGGGGGTACCTAGAGAGAACTACAGGTATTTGCAAATGAAAAGACCAAGAATTTATCTTAGATGCCTCAAAACAAAGAGAAGATAATTCTAGAGGCCAAGAGTGTAGAAGAACTGGGACCACACACAGAGAAAAATAATTGAGATTAGAACAAAGCAGAGATAAACTAGTCTTTTGCTCACACTAGCTAAAAGTTCCTAAGAGGAATTGGTATGTCATCTCCACTGTATAGTGTTTATAATTTGTTGTCTATAATTAGGCCTAAGAATAGCAAATGTATGTAGCTTTCACTCCTGTGTATGGATTTCAGGCATTCCCCAAAATCTCTTAATGAAGTCATGAGGCCACATCATCCTTCTGAGTATTGTTATATATAGGACTCAACTGTCAGAGGTAACATTACGCTGCCCTGCATAGGTAAGAACATGCAAACCGAATTGTACGATTGTGTCTTAATAAGGCATATTGCTTCAGTCCAGAGTCATTGAGTTCTGGAACAGTGCCTAAATGCAGCCTCTGGAGTTAGAGCACCCAGGTTTGAACCCTGTTCAGCCACTTACTAGCTAGTTGTAAAAGCTTGGGTCAGTTACTCATCATTTTCAGCTTCAATTTCCTCATCTGTGTAATGTACAAATAGAGATTATAATAGTACTTACATCATAGAGCTGTAGCAAGAATTCAATCAGGTGAGTCATATGCTTCATGTATAAATAAGTATTTATATAAAAAGGACTGATTACCTGTTTATATAAATTTAATGAGTTTTTCAAAATAGATAATTCACATACAGCCCTTTGCATAGTGACTGGCATATGATGGAGTTCATACAAATGGCGAGATGTCACTATTAATGGATCCTACAAATGTGTGTTGAGTCCCTGCTGCGCACTGGGTGACTGTCAAAATGTGCTGAAAATCCAGCTATAGCTCTCTAACCAACTTTATATTGCTTATTTATTTCAGCCTCTTTAAAAGCTGATGATTTTCCTTCTCTCTACAGTAGCATTGATTTTTTTCTTCCAAAAAGAATGAACAGTGTATGACTGGGCTATCTCTTCCAGTCTACCTCTCTCTTTCCCTGTAGAAATTTTAGTGACAAGCGAGTTGGTGATATGATCAGTAAGCCCTGGATTCCCTGCTTTCTCCATCCTGGTGTTATTCAAGGACTCTTATTCCCATGGCCTCTTTCTTCCCCCTTTCCTTCCCTTCCTTCCTTCTTCACATATTTCTAAGACGCTACTATGTACACTGTATAGTGCTAGAAGCTGTGGAATATCCCAAAAGCATGCGTACACACACATGCACACACACGACATACACACATTCCATGTTCTCAAGCATTTAGAATCTATTTAAGGAGACAAGACATAAAAAGTTAAGTATAAGAGTTGAATGGCAATATAAGATACTATTGTGAGATATGTACCAAGGCTGTTTTTGATATGTGATCAATGATATTCCTTACAAACTTAGCATATCACACAGCCAATCTCTGCTGTGAATAATTTAGAGTTTTTGATCCCTTCTTTCACATAGAGATAGCTTTACTCCATAGATCATGAAGATGTAGAAATATCTACTCCAATGATGCTAGATGAACTTAATATCTCACGCAAGAATAAGTTAGAAATTCAAACGACTACATAGGAAATTCGATATCAGTAACGTTTTCTGAATTTGATGCAATTATTTGTTAGAGGGATTTTCAAAGTCATCACCAAATTCCTACTGGAGTGTGCATGAGCACAGAACGTGAAAAGAAAATTTGCTGACTAACGATACACAGAGAATTATTCTAAATGGTGATATTTTGATAAATGAACCTAATGTATTGGGAAATGTGATATGAAACACAGACACTCATATAAGAGGAAAACCTTGGAAAGTAGTAATGTTAAATGGACTGGGGTGATAACTGGTAGCAAATTCATATGAACGTGTAATGCAGGGGGGCGCAGAAAAAAAGGCAATATGACTTAGGTAGACTAAGCAAAGAAATCACATTATAGATCAAGGAAAATATAGGCAAGTCTGTTTATATCTCTGTGGTGAAACACTTTTGGAATAATACACACAGTCTCATGATTTCAGCACAAGGAAGACGTTGAAAAACAAAGGAGATTCAGACTTGCAAAGCACGAGTGATTATAAGGACCTGCCAGGTTGATTTATGAGGTATAAATGGCACAACCACCACCTAAATATGTGCATATGTGAGAGTATCTCTTACAGAAACCCAATGGTTATCAAAATAATTGTCATCTTCTTTTGCAGTTCTATTGTCAAGAATAAGCAATTGTTGACTTAAATAAGATCCCTTGCCCTGAAGAGAAGCTTATTTTAAAATTTGTCATCAGGCAGCCCCTATCCAGGAGATAAAAATATGTGCAAGTCACATGTAATTGTCAAATTGAAGCTCATTTGTAATAAACTAAAGAGACTATAGTTCTAAAAACAAATGGTTCTGGTGGCAATAGAGATGAAAAATAACCTTAGCTGATAGACAACTAGTAGTTGTTGCTGGACTTATTCTTGGCCAATAGCCCCCTTGCAGGGTTTGGAATTTTATAAACATAATATCTGAGAAGGGAGAGATGACTAATAGCCTTCAGAGAGGAGAGGTAATAGAATAGAAAAAAGACATGGAAAATAAAAGGGCTAAAGGATGAGATGTGCCCATTCAGTGATATAGGTTTTTAGAAATCGCAAGAGAGCTTGAACTAATTTAATTTATCATCAGGAAGGGGCTTAAAATTACCTTGTTCATTTAAAAAAAAGGTAACTAGGGGCTGGCTTGGTGGCATAGTGGTTAAGTTCGCATGCTCCACTTCGGCGACCTGTTCACAGGTTCAGACCCCGGGCGCGCACCTATGTACTGCTTATCAAGCCATGCTGTGGCAGGCATCCCACATATAAAGTAGAGGAAGATGGGCATGGATGTTAGCCCAGAGCCAATCTTCCTCAGCAAAAAGAGGAGGATTGGCAACAGATGTTAGCTCAGGGCTAATCTTCCTCACCAAAAAAAAAAAAAAGGTAACTATATTATAAGCCACAAATTACTGAATTTATTATGTGAATATATAAAGAAAACATAAATGTTTTAAATATAGAATAAAAATAGTCCTGTTACAGATACTATTTACTCAAAAGGCTGACTATGCATATATAAAAGTAAAGAAGTAACTTTAAATTCTTTACATAATCAACTGACATTTTGGCATTTTATAGTGAACTGCAAAAAAGAGTCAACAGCAAATGTGAAGAATTTTAGAATACCTATATCTCAGAAATTATTGCCTTTTATTTGTGAATGGACTTTTGAATATATTCAGCATGAATTATTTTCCATTTGGAAGTAATTGTCTATAAGTGGTATGAAAAAAGGAAAGTTGTAGGCAAACACGCAGCTTATAAAACTAAAGTATTTTAATGATTGTGGTTCCACATATATTTATGCTAGAGTTCATGGCAAGTGTTTTGAAATTCATGTAGAACATTGAATAAAAGTTATAAAAGATTCAAATTGAGGTCAACCAAGTTACAAATCAAAACATAAATGTACTTCATAGTACATTTATTTTCAACATAGTTGATAAAATAATCTGTTTACTTGCTGAAAAAGCATATAAATTTTAAAATTTTAGTCAGAATTAACATCTTTTGAAAAAGCCACAATTAGCTGCAATCATAGCACTCCTCTGTACAAAAGCCTTCGATTGCTCACCATTTTTTATCGAATCAAATTAACAATTTTCAGCTTATAGGCAACTTGCTTATCTTTTCCAGTCTTCTCCACAGTGTAAGAGACTCAATACACTTTTTCTATTTCATTAATTTATGGCTTATAACTTAATAGTTGGTCACTTATTTTTGAGGTGAACAGCATAATTTTAAGCACCTTCCTAAACATATTAAAATTGTTTCAAGTTCTTAGAAGACATGTCGTGTTTCTTCTGGACTAGCTGTTGCAAATTCAAATGCCTACGCCGAGGCCATGTAGGTAACATTAATAAGTACAGTGGATCTGGAAGGGACCAGACACATCCTATCTAAGGGTTGGTCTCCACACAGCTCTGATTGTTGACATACGGTAACGGTTCCTCTGGTTGCCAGCTCTTCCATTTCTTTAAGAGGAGCCAGAAATCTAACTTGTGAAATCTCCAACTTTTGAGTGTTTGAATTGATTCAGATTAAAAAAAAAAACAAACAAAAAACCACTGTGTAAACCCAAAAAGAAACTGAAGTTTTCAGGCTGAATATGGTTCACGGATTCTAGTTTTAACCTCCATGGCAAACTCTAAACCAACTAAACCCCCAACCCCCAATTCAATTTTCTGCCCCATTCTCCTTGTTCACACCAGCTCATGGACCAGGGCAGCTGCCTTCTCTCTTTTCCTGTCAATTCACTCTGAACCTTCCCCTGATCCTCTTCTTCATGAAACCTCCCTTCTCTTTCTCCAGATCTCTTTTTTCTCTGAATCCATGTAAGATTAAACTCTTTCCTACACCAAATTCTGCCTTGTATCTTACTCATTTAGATATGTGTTTTATTCTTATTGCTAACAGTATAAACTCTATGAAGGCAGACATTATTTTACTGTGCCTGATACTTAAGAGACATACATGGGCCGGCCCCGTGGCTTAGCGGTTAAGTGCTCGCGCTCCGCTGCTGAAGGCCCGGGTTCGGATCCCTGGCGCTCACTGAGGCACCGCTTCTCTGGCCATGCTGTGGCCGTGTCCCACATACAGCAACTAGAAGGATGTGCAACCATGACATACAACTATCTACTGGGGCTTTGGGGGAAAAAAAAAAAAAAAAAGAGACATACAGTAAATGCTTGTAGGATTGAATTGAATTGAATATGGAGGATACCATTTACAGATGCCCCATCAGCAATATTTTTCATGGAGACTCTCCTTTGAGCTGAACAACGTAGAGTTAATATTTATAAGGCTGAAGTCTGGTGAAAAAAAATCAGTTAAACCATGTTTCCTTAACAGATGCTGCATCTGTGTTTCCTAATGCAATAGCCTAACTGTGTATAGTTGTCAGAATTAAGTAATAGTTGCCTGCACAATCTTTGGTGACTGAAGAATTTTTGCTATATGTTCCAATCCTGAGCAATAACTACTCCTGCATTTGATTCAGTGCTGACTGTTTCTGGGTGGATTTCCTTCTTTGACCCCAAACAACTGATGAAGTCCTTCTTGGTTTCAGTTTGGGAAGGCAGGCAGTTTAGGGTGAACTAGGCCTATATGGTTAATTCCTGAAATAACCCTGAGACTCAGGAGACAGAATTTTCTGGCTTTCTGGTTACTCACATCTTGGTCTAACGCTTGAGTTAGTATCATGGGGCACTCAACAGAGCTTGAGGAGTGTTGATGGATGTTTTTCACTCTTTTCAGCACCAGCTACACTTATCCACAGAGCTTTGTTTAGAAATTGTTATCCACCATACTTCTTCCTGTTTGATCTGTATAAAGTGCATTGTTCATGAGACAATTGGGTGTATGGTGGTAAGATCATTGAAACTGAAATCAAGAAATCAACTGTTTGATCTTGAAAAGCAAGAAGTTACCTGAGCACTCCTAGTCTAGTTTTCTCATGTGTAAAACAAAAAAATGATATGCCTGCCTCTCAGAGTAATCCTCATTTCAGGCTTAAATGAAATAATATACGTGAAAACCCTTTGTGAATGTACTTTCCAAGTGTTCACTATTGTTTATTTAAAGAACGTACACACTTCCTTTGGTGGTACCAATATCTGATTTCCAATTAAATATCTAATTTCTTGAGAACTCTTTTAAGTCAGTAAACAATGACTGGCCAAGCCTATTGGTTTACATATTGTGCATGGCTGCTTCACTCAACAATGGCAAATGGCATGCTGAGTAGTCATGACAGAAACCTTAGGTCCCGCAAAGTAAAAAATATTTAATATCTAGTTCTTTACAGAAAAGTTTGCTTCCTCTTGCATAGTTTTTCACTTGCGGGAAATATTCAAACATTTGGCTTCCAGAGTGAACTTGAAGAGCCACCCCAACTAGACCTTCTCAGATTTACTGTTTATTTTTCCCGTGGTCACAGGGCAGGAATGAAAACACCTGTGGGATTTGGGACCAGAACAATAATTACTTCTGAGTCTTATCTGCTGCAGCCAGAAGAAAACATCTACTTTTTTAATTCTGTAGAGAAGGGCAGAATTAAAACTCTCTAGGGACTTCCGCTATATCTCTAGCACAGAGAAGGAAGGGAGGAAGGCAAGCAAGAACATTTCCGGTTTCACTGCATGCAAAGTTAATGCAAATCAAATTAGCTGAGGGTGAAGCCTTGGCTTTAAAGTTTAAACCTAAATAGGGCTCATTGCTGTTCTTGAACCAATGGATAGATGTTGGCAAAAGACCACTAGTTCTTTGATTTGTTTAATAAAAGTCATTTAAAAAAATCAAATGGATCACTGGGCAGGAATTTGACCAGAAACACCTTCCAAGTGATAATTAGCTAGCCAATTTTTTTCCGAGTTTTATGTTACCATAAATATTCATGACACATTCCCCATCAAATTGTAAGTTCTTCAGGAAACACTGTTATCAGTTTAAGAAGAACATGAATCAGACTGATAAAGCTAATTGGTTAGCGTTCTTTTTTCTCCTTCATTTTAAATAAAGCTGTCGAAGGTTCCCAGGGTAATGAAGAGCTTTGTTGTTATGACAACTGCTTACTCCTTTCCCTTTGAAGACGCTTGTGATGTGATAGGCAACACATCAGGAATAATTAAAACAAATGATAAGCGAGAGACATCTGCTTAGAGGAATAAACCAGCACACACTTAAACCATCTTACTGGTTTTCAGTTACCATTTTCATAGCAGGAAATTCGCATCTTCTGAGCTGGTCATTTGTGCCAATTTCCCCCGTTTTTTGATCCAAGAATCATGTCACTCTGAGAGGATTCAGATACCTACTGAGACCTTTTTTGCCCATTGCTTCTCACTATCTAACCTACTCTTCTCCAGACCATAAATGATGGTTTATCAGGGCTATGGGGCACACTCTAAAATGATTGCAAAAGCTCGCATGTTTTACTGACTCTGATTTCTTCAAGCAAAAGGGAAGTTGTACTATGGCTTTAGAACTCACTCCCTGGAACCAGAACACAGCTTCATTTGCTGCTTTGTGCCAGGTCTTTTCACATTCCCTTTCTCCTTGAACTTCTACAACAGCTCAGGGGACTTGTTGATATTAACTCTGTTTCACAGAGGAGAAAGCAGTCCCAGACAAGTCTAAGGGACACGCTCAAGGTAATCTGGCTGAAACTAGCTAAGTGAGAATTCGAACTCAAGTCTTTTGACTCCAGTTGGTCTTTATAAGATGTGATAGCTGAAGGAGAAAATTGGTTTGAATAATTAAAATATAACAGATAATTCTCTACTGAGGTATGCTATTACTGTTACTTTAATTCCTCCTCATTTCTTTGCTAGACACTTAGTCCAGCTAGCCTAATGCATTTTTCCCCCCAGCTCCAGGTCATGAACCATTGGGGTTATAAAAATTTTATGGATACAACAAATTCTTTTTTTTTTTTAGGTAATCACAGACTAGCATATAAACTGTCAGGGCTTCTTCACATGTAGTGAGGGTAAGTAAGAAGAGGAAGATCGGCCCTGAGCTAACATCTGCCAATCCTCCTCTTTTTGCTAAGGAAGAATGGCTGTGGGCTAACATCCATGCCCATCTTCCTCCACTTTATATGGGATGCCGCCACAGCATGGCTTGCCAAGTGGTGCATCGGTGTGCGCCCGGGATCCGAACTGGGGAACCCCAGGCTGCTGCAGCAGAGCATTCACACTTAATCGCTTGCGCCACTGGGCCGGACCCCATGAATTTTTGTTTTTTAATTTCATTTCATACTTTATTTTTATTGAGGTAACATTGGTTTATATCATTATATAAATTTCAGATGTACATCATTATATTTTGATTTCTGTGTAGGCTACATCATGTTCACCACCCAAAGACTAATTACTACCCATTACCATACATATGTGCCCTTTTACCCCTTTTGCCCTCCCCCTCTCTCCTTCCCCTCTGGTAATCACCAATCTATTCTCTATATCAATATATTTGTTTGTTGTTGTTTTTATCTTCCACTTAGGAGTGAAATCATACAGTATTTGACTTTCTCTGTCTACCTTATTTTGCTTAGCATAATACCCTCAAGGTCCATCCATGTTGTTGCAAATGGCAAGATTTCATCTTTTTTTTTATGACTGAGCAGTATTCCATTGCATATGTATATATATATATCACATCTTCCTTATCTATTCATCCATTGATGGGCACTTAGGTTGTTTCCAGGACTTGGCTATTGTGAATAATGCTGCAATGAACATAGGGGTGCAAATATCTTTTCACATTAGTGTTTTCACGCGCTTTGGATAAATACTCAGAAGTGGGATAGCTGTCGTAGAATATGGTTGTTCTATTCTTAATTTTTTGAGGACTCTCCATACTGTTTTCCATAGTGTCTGCACCAGTTTACACTCCCTCAAATGGTGCATGAGGTATACTCATGTACACTTGGTAGAATCATGGTCTGCAAAGTTTGAAAGCCAGCTCTCTGATACTTCATGGTTCCCCTACTGATTCTCCAATTTCATTTTACTTCTCTATTCTGCCTTTTTATGCAGACATGAAATACACTGGGAAATATTTGTCTTTAATAAGTAATAAACAAGCAAAAACAGACTTGGATACCTCTCTCTAAAGTAATAAGAAGAAAAAGCATGCTGTCCTTCTTATATAAGAGTGAAGATTCTCTTTTGCCATCATGAAGATCAGGGAACTAAGACCTCAGTGAAAATGATGCTGCGGTCATCTAAGTCAAACTGCCATGCACATATTGACAAGCATTTCTTCCATATTTTATGTGAACTTCTTTAGTTTTACTGAAGAATTCTAGAAGCTTAACTGCTGTTACTCTTGGAAATAGTTGCAGAGAATAGGGAAGGAAGTTATATGAGAAGAATGAATAAGAAAGTATATTGGATAGATGTAAAGATAGGGTATACTTCTGTGAAGTATTCTTGTCAGATAGTATTTAACTTGAATACATTAAGTCTCTAGATCTACTCTGTAGTGTAGAGGAAATACAAGGGATAGAGGCATAAGTTAAATGACACCATAGAGGAACAGATAAATCCAGAGCATGGAATACTCAAAAAGACAAGTTGGGTGGACTTTCCAAAAAGGAAATGTCATGGAGAAAAAAGAAGTAGGGCTTGGGTTCTAGGTTAAGAGACTAAAGAGGCAGTTAACAACCAAAAGCAATGAGTTAGACCTGATTGAATACTGCTCAGAAAAAGGGTTTATAAAAGTAATTTTTTTTGCATGTGTGTGAGGAAGATTGGCCCTGAGCTAACATCTGTTGCCAATCTTCTTTTTTTTAGCTTGAGGAAGATTGTCGCTGAGCTAACATCTGTGCCAATCTTCCTTTATCTTGTATATGGGCCACCACCACAGCATGGCTTGATGAGCAGTGTGTAGGTCCATGCCTGGGATCTGAACCCGCAAACCCTGGGCTGCCAAAGCATCGCGTATGAACTTAACCACTACACCACCAGGCTGGCCCCTGTAAAAGTCATTTTTGGCATTACTGAGGAAAATTAAATATGGATTGGATATTAGATATTATGGAATTATTAATTTTTTTAAGTGTGATAATGTTATGGTTCTGTAGCAGAATGGCTTTATTCTTAGGACATGCATGGTGAAGTATTTAAAAATGAGGTTTTGGGGCCGGCCCGGTGGCGCAAGCGGTTAAGTGCGCGCGCTCCGCTGCGGCGGCCCGGGGTTCGCTGGTTCGGATCCCGGGCGCGCACCGACGCACTGCTTGGTAAGCCATGCTGTGGCGGCGTCCCATATAAAGTGGAGGAAGATGGGCACCGATGTCAGCCCAGGGCTGTCTTCCTCAGCAAAAAAAAAAAAAAAAAAAAAAAAGAGGAGGATTGGCGGATGTTAGCTCAGGGCTGATCTCCTCACAAAAAAAAAAAAAAATGAGGTTTTGTGTCTATAATCTGTAATTTACTTCCTAATGATCTCTCTGTCTAAATAATCTATCTATTATCTGTCTATCAAAAGAGAGAGAGTGAGATTGAGCAAGTGTGGCTAAATATCTACAACTAGTAAACCTAGGTTAATGATATTTAGAGGTTTTTTGTACAATCTTACAGCTTTTCTGTCGGTTTAAAAGTTTTCCAAATGAAAAGTTGGGAGAACAAAAAATACATATGGTATAATTCCATTATGTAAAGTTCAAAAATAGGCAAAACTAATCTATGGAGTTAGATGTCAGGATATAGGTGACTTCTGGGAAGAAGTGAAGGAATTATGATTGGGAGGGGACATAAGTGGACTGAGGTCTAGGACTGTTCTAATCCTTAATTTGAAGAGTGGATATTGGGTGTGTTCCCATTGAGATAGATCACTGAGTTGCATTCTTATTATTTGCCATGTTCTGTATGTATATATTGTACTTAAAAAATTAAAAAGACAGAATAGGGAATTAACATTCTGGAATAGCTTGTTCCTGCTGGGGCTGAAGTGATTGGTTTTCAGTGTGAGCAAAGGGAAGGTAAAATGCTGGACTTATCAAAGGCTATGTCTGAGCTTGGCCAAAGCCTTCAGAAATTGCTTGAGTTTGGGGAAATGGGGACTTAAGCTAATTTGTATAGTTTCTGCATGTGGCTAATTAAAAAATATTATGCTGTTTAAATTGCTTGCTTAGATGTAAAATAAATTACAGTAATTAAAAAATGATTATTGCTTCAGATGGTGAACTTGAAAGCCCTGCTATACAATGTATGGTTATCATATTGCTTTAAGTTCATTATTACACAGTACTGTTATAGCAATTTCTGTAAGATTTTTGCAATAAGATCTAAAATACAATCTTTTTTTTATGATAAGAGGATATGTACTTATCTTCCAAAGGTAATGGTACTGCTAGGTGGAGTGGAATCTGGTTTATGGGCAAAAGTAGATTTCTCTCAGTTGGTATCTTTCTAAGCTTTTTATTTTGGGTCAAGAAGAGAAAGACTAATTCTCCCCACCTCTGCTACTCCCCTCCCACCATGGATAGTTGCAAGTCTACTCCACGATGGTTTAGGACCCGTTTGTTTACTGGGGAATTGGCTGCTCAAAGGGGATTGAGTGCTATAGTGGTGTAAAATGGTCTTATCTGATATTATGGTGATTCTGTATGTATCATGACAGTTTCTGGGGGAAAAACACTCATTATGATCTGGGTATTGTTTATTTTTCTCCTGATGTAGTCATCCCTTCTTTCATTCATTTATTCAACAGAGTTCTTCACTTGAATGTAAGTTTGATGAGGGCAGGGACTTCTCTGTCTTGTGCATTACTGAATCCCTAGTACCCAGTACTTGGCACGTGGGAGGTGCTCAGAAATTATTTGTTGAAATAATGAATGGATAAATGTACTTTCAGTCCCTACTATGTGTCCAAAATTTTTCTAGGCATAGCACAGAGAGAAGAAATGGAGATAGAGTTAGTATGAGCAGTGCAGTGGACTCCTCCATCTCTGGATTTTTAGGGATTTCAGCTTAGAGTTTTATATCCTTAACTCTTATATTAGTTAAGGTAATGCTAGTTGCTGTAACTGGAAACCCCCAAGTTTTAGTGGCTTATCACATCAGACATTTATTTTTTACTTAACATCCAAAGTTTTTGTTTAGTACCAGTTGAAGTGGGGGAGGGGAGAGCAGGCTCTGGGGCGCATGGTTATTCTGAGACCCAAGATCATGGAGGCTCTGACGTGCTCAACAAGGGCACCTGAGCTCACTCTGACCAGTGATATCCGGCTAGAAGAAGAGAGAGGATGGAGAAGGCACACTTGCTTCTTAACCATCTTGGCTTGAAGTGATACCTACTGTTACCAGATACATACCCAGGTTCTTTACCCGCCACACAAGAGGGGCCAAATAAAACTAGAACACCAGGCTTATGGCAAGGACAGAGTTTTTATCTCAGGTGACATCAGCCTGGAGATGAGAGCTCTCAAATTTGTCCCGTCTCCCCGAAAGATGGGAGGCAAGGGGTTTTCAAGGTTGTGAGGGAGAGCATGTGCTGGGAGAGCATGTAGGGGAGGGGGAGCGTGTGGACGTGCTGGCTGGCACCTTCCCTGCAGCTTGCATTTGACCTTGAAGACTGAATTTCTTTCCTTTGATGGTCTGGACTTTCTTGGTTAGTTTTCATCTTCAGCCTGTGTTTGACCTTATGAGGCTGAATCTTGATGCCTGGACCTTGATTTCCTGGGAAAGACAGTTCACTCATATACTAAGCTCACTCATATACTAAGGAGGGTCAGAAAGACCTGGTTAGTTTTAAACAACAGTTGATTGTGCTGAATATGCACAGCTGCAGTTAGCAAAGCTTATCTCCAAGTTTTTGCTAACTTCTTCTAGCCCAGGGAAGACTTTTTTTTTAAGCTCTTCATGCTGGGTTTCACTCCACTTGTGCTCACATTCCACTGACAGGAACTAACCACGCTCTTCCTCATCCCCTACTCCAGACACAATGGCGGCTGAGCAGGTATGGCTTCACGGGCATGTGAGCTGTGCTGCACAGGGACCCATGCTGAGAGGGACATGCTGGGTTTAACGCTCTGCTATCATTACCTTGAAGTTTTAAATAAATTTTTTTAGAGGCCGGCCCCGTGGCGTAGTGGTTAAGTGCACGCGCTCCGCTGCTGGCGACCCGGATTCAGATCCCGGGCTCGCACCAAGCACCGCTTGTCAGGCCATGCTGTGGCGGCGTCCCACATAAAGTGGAGGAAGATGGGCACAGATGTTAGCCCAGGGCCAGTCTTCCTCAGCAAAAAAAGAGGAGGATTGGCATGGATGTTAGCTCAGGGCTGATATTCCTCCCAAAAAAAACAAAAAAAATTTTTTTTAAAGAGTTGTGCATTTTTATTTTGTACTATGTCACATGAATTATTTAGCCGGGCCTGAGGCTGAGAAATGTAATGTTGCCAGGGCAGCCCCTTTCATAGCTCTATATTACGGAAGAAGATCATGAATATTTGGTGGATAGCTAGCAATCTCTGCCACCCTTGAGCACCTGTTTCCAAGTTTGAAGCAAATAAGAGTCCATATGATATTTAAAAACATCCAGTATTTAAGAATCCCCAGTAGCCAAGTAAAAAGGGTCAAAAAAGTGCTGCTAAGATTAATGTTTTTTTAAATGACAGAATGCCTGGAAAAATTTTACAGTTGGGGCATGTCTTAATAGAATGGCCATCTTCCATACAAGACCCTGGGGAAAGACAACATGGCACAGATACATGTGACAACTGTAACCACATGTCAGTTTTTCTAATATTTTGAATTTCGAGAAATATTCAATAAGTATATAGTATGTGTCAGCTATTCCTCTATGGTTGGGATACCACAGTTAAGATAGAAAAAAGAATCCTTGCCTCATAGGGCTTATATTTAATACGATTTTTTTATATTTTAAAAACAGCTTTATAGGGGCATGCCCAGTGGCCTGGTGGTTAAGTTCATGCGCTCTGCTTTGGCGGCCCAGAGTTCACAGGTTTGGATCCCGGGCGTGGATCTACCCACCGCTTATCGAGACGTGCTGTGGCAAGTGTCCCACATATAAAGTAGAGGAAAATGGGCATGAACGTTAGCCCAGGGCCAATCTTCCTCAGCAAAAAAGAGGAGGATTGGCAACAGATGTTAGCTCAGGGCTAATCTTCCTTGCCAAAAACAAACAAAAAAGCCCCTGGCTTTATAGAAGTAGGTAGGAAGCTAGGGCAATTGTAAGGCTTACCTCATTTCTTTCTTCTCTTTCAGTGATCATTGCCCTTAGTTTTCTGCTGTCCAATTTCTTATAAACCACTTTTTAAATATATTTTGTCTGTTTTTCTGGTTGGTTCAGGCAGAGGGGTAAGTCTGTTCACTGTTATTCATCTTGGCTGGAAGTAGATCTCTCATCATTCCTGACTACCCCTTAGAATCTCACCACCACCATCACCAAAAAAAATGCCCTGACGGAGAATTGAATAGTGGTGAAGAATATAAATTCCTTGCACACAATTACTACTCAATACATGTTACACAGATAAATCAATGAAGTACCGTGTTTGGAAGAGATACTTCTGAGGAGAAATGCACAGGAGGAAGACAAGTAGAATTCTATTTGCCTTCCTCATACCACATCTTGTTGGTGGGGATAACAAAGACAGAGTCTTCAGTGATGTCATTTGTCAGGTATTACTGGTTTAGAAAGCAACAGTGGCGGGTGTAGATCCCAGTGAAATGAAGCGCTACTATTTAGCAGAATGGGAACACTTCAATGTTCATGCTAATGTCTTCACAGGAATAAAAGAAAATTCATCTTAGCAGATATTAAAAATGAAAAAATAAAAAAGGGGGGTGAAATGTGTAGTGTCTACCGTGTAAAATATCTTTGGATTGAGATATGCAATTCGTGAAATAATGTCATAGCACTTCAAAGAGCAGTTTCTTGCTGCCCCGATCCCCTCTTGAAATGTCTTCTTTCCTCGGCAAAGAAACAAGGTATTGCATGAATGTAGTGATGTTTGGGGAGAGCCCAGAGTGTCGGTGTAGAACATTATCTTAGCTGTGTGTTATGAGGAATCCTGCAGCCTGAGAAAATGGGAGACTGCTGTGCCTACCAGCATTCCTGTGAGCACATTATTCTCCACATAAAGCTGGGTTATATTTTTCGAGTTTGAAAAAAAAAAACCAGATTGAGTATCATATAATACTTATATACAAAAAGCACTTTTTTATAAATCCACTTGAGGACCTAAAAAGATTTAAGGAGAGATTTTAATGACATAATGTAAGAACTGTGCACAGAATTAGCACGTCTGAATTTTTTCTTTCTTTCTCCTTTAAATTATTGAATAAAGGACAATAGAGAGTTTCTGAGGTTGAGATATGTGGCTTATTGACATAAAAACCATGTACCACAAGGGCCATTTTATTTTTTTTATTTATTTTTTTGGCAAGGAAGAGCGTCGCTGAGCTAACATCTGTTGCCAATCTTCCTCTTTTTGCTGAGAAAGATTAGCCCTGAGCTAACATCTGTGCCCACCTTTCTCTACCTTGTATATGGGACGCTGCCACAGCATGGCTTGATGAGTGGTGCATAGGTCCGCACCCAGGTTCCAAACCTGCGAACCCCGGGCCACTGAAGTGGAGTGCGCAAACTTAACCACTATGCCACCACTATGCCCACTTAGCCACTATGCCCTTTGTGGGCCGGCCCCACAAGGGCCATTTTAGACAATGGGAACGTAACTTTGTTGTTACCTCTAAGGGAGAGGCTTCCTCTCCGCTGACTTCCACAACAGCCCATGTCTCTGGGTCAGCAACCAAGAGGATGAGCTTACACTGCGTTTTCTATATATGTATGAGTGATAAACACTGCCATCCCCTAATATATTTTTCAAATCAAAATAATTACTTCTTTATAGTTACTTCTATATCATATGAGAATTCTGTCTCTGCTATACACAGGGACATGAGATGGTTGCAAACACCCTCTGATGAATCCCAAATTATCCTTGCCTTGCCATTCACTTGTTTTTGTTAAATTGTGCCACCCCATTGACCTCTCAACATGCAAATATATTCCTGGGAGAGGTATCACATTTTTCACGGGGAAAGTTTTATCAGACCATTTTTTCTCTTGCACAAAAAAGACTGGTCACCGTGAAAGGCTGAGTCCCTTGGGAGAAGAAGGAATAACAGAAGAGATATAGAAAAGGAAGTCAGGGACCAAACATATGCTTCCTACTTCATTTCCTAAGGAGCAATCCTGCCATCATTCATTCATTCATTTATTCAATTCAACAAATATTTACTGTGCAAATGAATAATTTATTAAATCCTTCCTCTTACTGAAAAGGATTTTTGTGTTATGACACAAACCTGGTTCCCAGTGTGAACATGACATAGACTCCAAAGGCCACAGAATAATGGATTATAGAAAAATGTAAAAAAAGGCCAATCATAGTTCAAAGTATAAAGTGCTACGTAAATGAATGTGTTACAGGTTATGACAAGCACAGTTCAGAGGAAGAAGAACTCTGAGAAGAAAAGGGATAGGATTTGGTGAATAACCAGAAGTAGGGATAGCCCCAAGATTCCTAGCTTGGGCAACTAAGAGTCATCATAACCGAGATATAAAATGCAGGCAAAGGACAAATTTAGGGGGAAGATAATGAGTTCAACTTTGGAAATATTGAGTTTGGCTGCTCTATAGGCAATGCCCAGTGGGTGGTTGGATATACTGCCCTGGAGCTAAGGAGAGACCTTTCTAAAGAGAAGGTAGAGATTTTGGAGGTCTCTGTTTTTAGATGGTAGTTTCAGGTCAGTTGATGGGATTGACCAAGAAGGTCAAACACCCTGAAAAGAGGGTCAAGGGTGGTCTAACGACTTTAGTGGGTAGCATAAGCAATGTGGAAAAAACTGAATTGGGAGGTTGGGGCACTGAAAGGCAGGAAAGAAATGAAGGGACAGTGATGTGACAGAAACCAAGAGGAGAGAAAATTTCCTGGGGGTGGGAAGAGATTGTCAGCAGTGCCAAATGCTTTAGAGGGGTTGGTGAGACCAATCTAGAAACTGGACACTGGAGGACAATTCAAAAAGACTCAGTAATATGATGGAAGTGGGAGCCAGACTTCAGTGGGTTGGAGAGTAAATGTCAGGGAAAGAAGTGCACATGCTATATGTACTTTTTCAAGGCAGGTTAGCTTTGACTCTATTAAACCCCTTCAAAATGCAATCTCTGGCCAAGAAATTGCATTTTGTTACTAAGGAAATGATCAGAGATATACACAAAATTTACATGTACAGATAGACTTCACGGCATTATTTATAATGATAAAAAAATTGGAAACAGCTTTAATGTTCAGTTATAAGGCATTGGTTAAGTAACTTATGGTTCAGTCATGTGATAAAAAAAAGTCCACCATTAAAATTATGTTGAAGAAAATATACAGACATAAAAATGCTTGTGAAACATGTTTCCTAAGACTTGTATATTAAAATTATATTTACTTTTTAATTTTGGGGGTGAAGTTGCTAACAATGCTGCCTACCTCCAAACTAAAGCTGGCTATGAATGGAGGGCAGAGATAAGGGAGTTAGTAGAGGGGATCAGCCAAGGAATGGTTTTGCTTTACTTCGTCTTCCTCTCCCTCCTCAATTTAATTAATTGGAGACACTGGAACATGCTTATTTGCTCAGATGAAGGAGCCAGTAGAAAAATGCTTAAAATACTGAAGATTGGATGTGTGACAGGGAAGAACAAGTGAGGAAGCAAGATTCATCTGCAGTTGGGAGAAAATACATCCAGAAAAGAGATGAAGAGTGTAATGTTAGGCAAGAATGAGAATGAGATGAAGAAGGAGATAAATAGATGGGGATATAAATGAGTGGGTTGATGAGGGACAGGCGAGAGAAAGTTTGAGAAATGTTCGTTTAATATGCTTTACTTTTTCTGTGAAAGGAAAAGCTAGATTGTCCATCTGCAGAATGTAAGCGGGGCATGGGTGGGGCTGAAGACTTGAGAACGGTTGGTGTTTAGCAATAAGACCATTTGTAGAAAATGAGAAAGGACACATCTTTCTTATGAATGAAAACTTATATTGCATGCTTTGTTTCCTTTGATACTGATTCCATGGTAGGGCACAAAAAGGAAAGCAGATTATTATATTAATAATAGGAATTTACCTGTGTAAATGTGTGAGTGAATAAGGTCTTGCCTCTCCATCTCATCATGTATTTCTTGAATTCTTGTGGTCAAGGCACTGAAGAGATTGCAAAAATGATGAGATATGGTGCCCATCCTTATGGAACTTACATCTGGTTGGGGAGATGAATCGTAGCCACTTGAAAAGTTAACTACATTACAAGGTAATTTTGCGATAAGGGATGAAAGTGGCATAAAGAATCATAGAAATGGTTGATCACTTACAATTGGAATAGTCAAAGAAGAATTCGTATTATTTTTGCATTGCTTTTCTGTACTCACTTATTTCTCCTTTCCTATAGAGTAGACACTGCCGTATTCATCTTCAACCCCTATCACATTTCTTGATACATGTCAAGCACTGAATAACAATCGCTGAATGAATAGACTAATGAATAAATTAATAAACAAATGCAGTACGATTTGAATGGATGGAGGGGTGGAAATTCATTTTAGTAGGGTTATGGTAACATATAAAAATACAGAAGAAAGGGGAAAAGAAAAGGAAAAAAGAAAATAGCATTTCCTGTGTATTTACATGAGGCCCTATGTTATACATTTCCACCTACATTATAGACTCATTTAATTGTCACTGTAACCTTATGAAATAGATCTAAATATCTCCACTTTAAAGGATGAAAAAGAGTTTCAGAGAGATTAGATGACTTGCTCACGTGGTGAATAAGTGTCAGCGCTGAGAGCGGAACCTGTGAACACAAGGCTGGTTCTAGGGCAGTGAAGAGGCGGCTTTTCACATTCTCCTTTGCAACGATGAGGCTCGACTACAGCACATTGTGTTTCTCTATCTTTAAGCTCCTGTAACTACTAGTTACCTCTCAGTACATGGTGTTGTTAATGGCGTGAGTCCCCACTGCCTGAGATGCCGAGATGAAAGTCTTCAGTATGGCAAAAGGCCCTGTGTGGCCTGGCCCCTGCTTGTCTCTCCAGTCTTATTCTCAGATGACTATCCCTATTCACCAATATCCACTTCTTGAGCTACGCTTGCTCATTCATCCTTCTCCACCTTCCCTCATGCTATTCTCTATGTCTCGAATGCCCTTCCTCATCTTGGTACCTGTTCCTCTTTCCAAATTTAACTCTATGACCACTTCCTCTTTTCCTGACTTGCAAATATTGGTTGCATGAATTGATACTTTTGTATTCCTGAGTTTCCGTCATATTGTTTTCTCTTTTCCTGCAAATAGCTATGTTAATAGATTCTTCTCTTCTCTCTCTTCCTCTAAAGAGGCCCCTGGACAAGGTGCAGTTTAATATTTCTACAGCTACAGGTGGCTCTCGACTTCAATATTGTGCAACACAAGGGAAATTTGGGCCCTTATCCCTAAGGCTATGACTCTGAAATTATATACCTCCTATAACTATGGAATTTCCTCCCCTAATCCCATGAGATAAAGAAGAAAGGGAATTGAAGTTATGCATATATATATTAATTCATTCAAAATCCCATATAATTGTTCAGTTTTATCAAGTTCTAGAATTCCTGAACTGTTCTATCTGCATCTTCTTCTGTCTCTCCTTACATTTCTATTTTGGGGTTGTCTGCTGAGCTGCTCAAGAAGAGTAGAAAGGACGCTTCTGCAGGCTCTGCCCAGAGATGACAGCAGGTGTGCAACTGTGCAGGCCTCTTCCGGAGAACTTCAGAATTTCAGAGACTGTGAGGGACACACTAGTGCCCTGAGAGAGGCTTTTTCTCAGGAACAGCGTGAAACAACACCCTTGTCTAGCTCCAGGGGTTAATTAACACTGCTCTAAAATAAATCCCTTAGAAGAATTTCACTTCTCTGCAACAGAAAGCCATTTTCAAATTTGGGCTAATTTGCTATTAAATGAGACTCAGCATGGTGTCCCCACATAGTCTTCTTTTTCTGGAAGCAGCTGAATTCTCCAAAGCTAAATATCACCCTTAAACCACTATGACTAGGCCTCATCCCTAGGGCATGCAGAGGGTGTGACAATTGTGGTCTTCCCACAGGCTGGGTCTGGAGTTAAGTACTTTGGTGGTGGTGGTAGTGGAGATTGGGGTTGATGCACAGTTGAACCTGACTCAAGTTCAAGAGTGCTTAGAGATAGCCCTATTGACACTCACCTGGATAGAAGGTCAGGAGGGGAAGGAAGACTGTTTCAAGAACTCTTAGGAGAGTCTTCGCTGATTCCCGTCTCTATAGTTAGATGGCAGCTGGAAGCAGCCACCTGTGTGCTCATAGTCCACCAAGAAGGCCACCAAGATTCCCAGCTTGTCCGCGCCTCCTCCAGATCTTCCGTCTCTCCCTCATGAGTGCTGCGAAGCTCCGTAAGGAGCCCTAACCCGCAGCTCTCCTGCCATCTTGCTCTGGTAAAGTGGTATCACAGAACGTTTGTAGGTGACCTCTTGCACTTCATTAATTTTTACAAAATCTGATAAAATCTTTGCTTCTTATCAAAGAGAACAAATGTCTTCCAGCAGGTAGACACATCAGTTAAGCGTTCATTCATATAGTTGCTAAGAATCATCTATTCCTAAAATTTTTATATATTAATAACAACTAAAAGCCATTGGTAACCAAAATAAAAGCATAATGTTTTTGCTAAAGCTCAAGTTTTGTTTTGTTTTTGTTTCTTTTTGAGTTCGGAAAATGAAAATTGAGGCATCTTGGAAACTCTTTTTCTATGTAGAATATATTTCCTGAATTACAGGAAATGCAATGACTGAGGATAACAAAGACCATCCAAGTTTTCAAGAAGCATTAATGAAATAAACAAAAGTAAAATCAGAAATATCATTTGACTACTCATTTGTGTACATTTAAGATTATTAATTTAGGATAAATTCTTAGATGTGAACTTGCTCTGTCGAAGTATATAAAAATTTTATAGATAATTATCATCATATTGCAGTTCCCTGTCCTCCAGTTTAATTCATTTTAACACGTTAACATCTAACACTTACTGAGTCCCTCCCATGTTTGAGGGGCTGCATTAAGGCTGGACACAAAAAGGTAAATAGGATGTAGTCCCCTCTCTGAAGGAGTTTCTAATAGAGAGGAGGACACCAATATGTAAATCAATCATGACAAAGGAGCTAGAGAATGTATCAAGGACATGGGTAGTTAAAGGAAGTGGTGACTGATTATGCCTGAAGGTGTTGAGAAAATCTGCTCAGATAAAGTGACATTTTAGTGAGGGCCTTGAAGGATAAGCAGAAGTTCACCAGGTGGAGAATAATTTGGCAGAGGGCTAGTAGAGTCACCATGAAAGAGAAACAGCCATGAGTACCTGGTTTGGCTGGATATGGGATGTCTGATGGAGTGGAGTGAGAGAGGAGCTGGAAAAGCAGGTTGAATCAGAATAAACATTTTGGTCTTTTGACAATGGGGAACCTTAGAAGACGTTTAAGCAGAGAAGGGACACCATCATGTCTTTGCTTAGAGTAACACCTCTAGGGGCAGTGTTGTGACTAGAGAAAGGAAAGACAGGAGGTAGGAAGGTATTCTAGGATGCCATTGTGATAAAGGACCAGAAATAAGGCAGAAGAGTGAGGAGGAGAAGATGAATGTAAACGATGCCAAATGGGTAAAATAGTGAGTATTTGGCAAACCACTGAATGTAGGGTAATGCTAAAGACAAGAAGCATTGAAGTCACTTTGGGATTCACTTTAGATGACTGGGTTGATGATTATCATGATGATTATGAGAATAATGTGCTTAGTCTTGAGTCTGAAGTGCATGCAGGTATCCAGGCAGAAACACCTCCTAGACAATTGGAAGAATGTATGTGGATCAGGAGGATAAATACTTACAAATATGAAGACTTGGGAGACAAAGCGAATACATGGTAGTTGAGGTTGAAGGAGAGGGTAAAATTCCCCAGGGGAACATAGTAGGGACAAAGGAAAAGGAATCACTTTAGAATATCAAATTTAGTGAATATCTGAGAGGACGAGAGGCAATGAGTTGGGGTCAGAAAGTTTAGGAGAGAACTAAAAGAGAGGGGTATGGCAATGCTAAGGGAGGAAAGAGTTTCAAAAGGAAGCATTTAACAAATGACATCATATGCCATAAATAGATGCAGAAGTAGAACTAAGTTGGACCTAGTGATTGTATTAGTCAGAGTTCTCCAGAAACACAGAACTAATAAGATCTATATCTATATCTATATCTATATCTATATCTATATCTATATCTATATCTATATCTATATCTATATCAACTACATCTATGTCTGAGTCTGAAGGCAGGAGAAGACAGACATCCCAGGTCAAGGACAGTCAGACAGAAAAAGAGAATTCTTTCTTACTCAGCCTTTTTGTTCTATTCAGGCCTTTAGTGGATTGGATGAGGCCCACCCACATTGGGGAGGGCAATCTGCTCTACTCAGTCTACCAATTCAAATATCAATCTCATCCAGAAACAACCTCACAGTTACACCCAGAAAAATGTTTAATCAAATATCTGGGCACCCCACACCCAGGCAAATTGATACGTAGAATTTATCATCCCGGCAGGGAAAAATTACTGGTGACCAGAGATGTTATCAAGAGGAGTTCCAGTTGAGTGGTTCTGGTGATGTCCAGTATCAAAGGATTGAGAAATAAACAGGAAGTGAGTAAATGGAGACAGTAGGTGAAGACTTCTCATTCAAGAAAGTTAGTTGACTGATCAAGAAGAAAAGAGATAAAGCAATAAATTCAGAAGGAAGATAAGTTGAGGAGGAGATTTTTTTTAAGATGAAGGAAATTTGAGTATCTTTAATATTTACTGGCTGAGACCGAGGTACTTCTGAAGAGCAAGTGATTGAAGTGACAAATGGGAAGAAGAAATAATTGACAGGACAGGATATTGAGGGAGGCAAGAAGGAATGAGATTTACATGCAAACAGTTAGAAAGTAAAGCAACCTAATGGTAATAATAATAACATTATAAAGTGAAAAATACATTCCACTGCCCAAGTATTAGTTTTAGGCTTTAAACCTGCAGATATGTGAAAGATCCATGGAGAATTTTTATCCCAATACATATTCTATGCATTTATGTAAGAAAGTGAATGATATCAAATGATCACAAACACAGGCTGTGTGATTTTTTTTTTCAACTGTCCCAGAGTGTGAAACTTGATCATTATAAAGGTGTCAGGGACACTATCTTGAATTGATATCTAAAGCCCCTGCCTAATTCTTCTGGCTACAATCTCAAATAGATATCAAGTCGAAGAAGCCACTTAGTACAGAGAAAAAATGTCACGGAAAAATCTTGAAGTGTTATAGATTTTTCAAGAATGACATAATTATCTTTTGTAGCATTCAACTGCAGAATGGAAGTGAAATAAAAGATTACTCTGAACCTATGCAGAATGTCATCATTAGGCAGAATTGAACAACACTGAATGATAGTAAGCTTTAGCCAAAAGGGCACTCTGTTCTATTCACCAGTGTGTTAGCTGCCAGGCCTCGGCACCTAGAAAGCATTCAGTAAATATTGGTTGAACGAGTGAATGAGAATGTCACTTAAATTGAATTTTGATATGCAAAGAAAATTCTTTGAAGGCCAAGCTTCTAAACATCTTTGGAACTTTGAAGCAAACTCTTCTTCAGAGCATAAGACCAAAAGGTACAGAGGGGCAAGGTGAAATGCAAGCTTGTGGAGACAAAGTATGCCTGATACGTGGATTGACTGAAGCTAAGTGAGATGGTCGAATTCCTCTCCCCAGTGGATGCTGTGGTACACTGCCCAGGTCCTCTTTAGGATGAGGCACTCATGTCCTATCACCTGGGAATATTGGTGGCTGACAGCTCTTAGCTGAGTAACTCTCAGGGAATTACCCTCAAGGGAAGAGAGCTACTTAGCCTAAGTTCACACTGCTTCCCCAGGAGCAGCTCACATCCAATGACTGGTTAATGGGAGTGGGATTTGGTAATAAAGTCCAATGCCCCTGGCTTCAAGGTGGGACAACTCTGAATAGCTATCCCAGCTCCAGGGCTTTCCATAGGATTGTCTGAAGTCTGTATTTCGCCTGCATCACAGTTCCATTCTTTCCTCTGCCCAATTCTTCTTCCTTCACTCCCTCACAGATGTTGGTCCCCATGAGCATTCCCCATAAACCTGATGCATGCAGTTCTCTGTCTCAGAGTCAGCCTGCTGTGGAGCCTGACCTGAGACATTCTATGTCACTTGTTACTTCTAGATAGAGAAGAGGGCACTCTTTTAAGAGCTAAAACATTCCAAGGACCATTGGACTTAGGGTCTTGGTTCCAGCTCCGTGTTAGTCATGCGTGTATTCCAAAAAATTAACAATGGTAACCAGATACAGGAGGGCTGGGGTGGCTTGTGTGGGTCAGAACAATTGTCTTTGTCCTCTCACACAGAGGATGTCACTTCCTCACACTTGTAGCACACAACTGCTGAATGCCACATGTCTGTGCCTTTTCAGCACCAAAACATACCTTGTTAGGGTTTTAATTTTCTTATCCCAGTTCTTTCAAAGGTTATTCTCCTTTTGTTTTTGTTGTTCCCAGCACTTACAGTTGATTCATTCTTTTGAGAGCTCTTATTCTGATGGGCAACTTCCTCTTCCAACCCGGGAAAAAACCACAGCCCTTTAATTTCATATCTGCACTGTAGTCAGTTCCCAAGATTAAAGCCAAATCTAGGTATTTCCTAAGACTTTCTTAGAACATCTAAATTTTGAATCTCTGTTTCCTAACACTTAGCTGCTTATTATTATGTTAGGACATTTAAAGATGTTTTCAGTTTAATTTTAAGTATAGCTAATATTTATTTAGCACTTACTATTTATTTGTTTGACATTTCTATTGTAAAATGAAACACAGATACAGAAAATCACACAGAAATGCCTAGATTAATGAACTATGCGTTTGTTGTAACCCTTACTCAGCTTTAGAAATAGAACTTTCCTGGCTACCCCAAAAGTTCCCCCATGCACCCCATCCCAATCTCAGCACTCTTCCTTCTCCCCAAAGTAACTACTACCCTGATTCTCAAATAATCGCTTCTTTTCATTTCTTTGTAGTTTTATCAAAAAGTGTATGTCTCTAGACACTAGAATTTTGTCTTGCCTATTTGTAAAAATTAAATTTTTAAATCTCTTTTAACCTACAGTTTCCCCCTCTATCCCTTTCTTCTCCTCACAAATTATCTGTTGAAGAACCTGATGCATCTTAGCTGCAGGTTCTCATAGTCTGGATTTTTCACTTTGACACTTTCTTCTCTCTTCTGTCTTCCCTACAAATTGGCAGTTGATCAGGACACTTGACCAGACTCAGTTTTGATTCCTTCTGCAAGTGATGGAATTTCAATCCTCATTCTGTCCATTCCAATATCTTTATTGAAGCTCATATTGCCCTGTATTTGGCTAGTGGGAGCCCCTTCGTGTTGGCTTCTGAGTCCTTTTACCATGACTCTTTGATAACGTCTTTGCTGTTTGGTGTGACAAGGTTTTCCAGGCTCATCTTGTACATCTCCAGCCCCAGACATGGAAATAGCTACTTCTCTAAGAAGCCTTGGGTATTTTTTCAGAGAAAGTTGTATTTCAAAACCACAATCTGTTCTCTGGAGATGGTCATTGTTTCTAGGCCTGTTCAGTGGACAAAGTTACTTGATGAGTTCACACTGATAGGTCTAATTTAAATTCAGGAACACAAGGTTTTTACTTAACTTCTGTATTACATCTCTATTTCCTTTCTTCCATACCAAAATCTTAGTTCTCAGGGCCACAAAGGATGATAGAATCAGAATAGTGCATCATTACTCATTTATTCAATTCCAATACTATATTCACAAATACTAATATTATCACTGGCAATATGATCATTGAAAATAAGTAATTTTTTTTTGCATACATGTTCCCCATCTCCCGTTAATTTTTTTAGCTGCATTTTATCTATATTGCCTAAGCATATAGCCGTTAATACTATACTTTCCCCTTTTAATGCTCATTTGATCTTAGTGCTGTAATAACTATATGTTTATTAAAAGTTTAGTCCTCACCATCAGTCCTTGTGTCTATGTCTCTCTAGTGATTTTGGTTCTCTGAAGCTCATTTCTAGTATATTCCTCAGGAAGGGCTCAAGGGAGTAATATTCCTTGCGTTCTTACATGTTGATAACAGTTTATTTATGCTCTTTATATCTGAATGTCAGTTTTGCTGGATAAAAAATCCTTTTCTTTATATTTCCTTTAGACATTTCTTTCCTTGAGTATATTAATTAGGTTGCTCTATGTTTTTTCTGTCATAAAGCACTGCTGTTGTATGATGGTAACTTAATTTTTTCCCTGATAAATCACTTGCCTTTTTCCCCTAAGTGCTCAAAGAATTTTTTTTTTTCTTTAAGATTGTATGATTTTATTAGTATGCCTTAGTGTTGGTCATTCTGAGTTGATATTCTCAGATGTGTGGTGCTTTCTTTCAATATATAATCAATTTCATTTTTTAATTTCAGGAAAGTTTTCTTTTTTTTTTTTTATGGACTAAATGCTCCAATTAAAAGGCGTAGGGTGGCTGATTGGATAAAAAACAAGACCCATATATATGCTGCATACAAGAGACACACTTCAGACCTAAATACACTCATAAACTGAAAGTGAAGGGATGGAAAAAGATACTCCATGCAAATGACAATGGAAAGAAAGCTGGGGTAGCAATACTCATATCAGACAAAATAGACTTTAAAACAAAAACTGTAACAAGAGACAAAGAAAGGCACTACATAATGATCAAGGGAACAATCCAACAAGAGGATATAATACTTGTAAATATCTATGCACCCAACATAGGAGCACCTAAATATATAAAGCAATTATTGACAGACATAAAAGGAGAAATAGACAGTAATGCAATAATAGTAGGGGATTTTAACACTCCACGTACACCAAAGGATAAATCATCCAAACAGAAGATCAATAAGGAAACATTGGCCTTAAATGACTCACTAGAACAGATGGACCTAGTAGATATATACAGAGCATTCCATCCGAAAACCAAAGAATACACATTCTTTTCAAATGCAAATGGAACATTCTCCAGGATTGATCACATATTAGGCCACAAAACAAGTCTCCATAAATTTAAGAAGATTGAAATAATACCAAGCATCTTTTCTGACCACAACGGTATGAAACTAGAAATCAACTATAGGAAAAAAAACAGAAAGCCACAAATATGTGGATATTAAATAAAATGCTACTGAATAACGATTGGGTCAATGAAGAAAGCAAAGGAGAAATCAAAAAATACCTGGAGACAATTGAAAATGAAAATACGACATGCCAGAATTTATGGGATACAGCAAAAGCGGTTCTAAGAGGGAAGTTTATAGCAATACAGGCCTATCTCGACAAACAATAAAAATCTCAAGTAAACAGTCTAACAGCACACCTAAAGGAACTGGAAAAAGAAGAACAAACAAAGCCCCAAATCAGTAGAAGAAGGGAAATAATAAAAATCAGAGCAGAAATAAATGAAATAGAGACTAAAAAAATAACAGAAAAAAATTAATAAAACCAATAGCTGGTTCTTTGAAAAGATAAACCAAATTGACAAACCTTTGGCTAGACTCACCAAAAAAAAGAGAGAGAGGGCTCAAATAAGTAAAATCAGAAATGAAAGAGGATAAATTACAACGGACACCTCAGAAATACAAAAGATTATAAGAGAATGCTATGAAAAGCTATATGGGAACAAATGGGATTATCTAGAAGAAATGGACAAATTCTTAGAATCATACCTTCTGAAACTGAATCAAGAAGAAATAGAGAATTTGAATAGACCAATCACCAGTAAGGAGATTGAAAGAGTAACGAAAAACCTCCCCAAAAATAAAAGTCCAAGACTACATGGCTTTCCTGGTGGATTCTACCAAACATTCAAAGAAGACTTGATGCCTATCCTTCTCAAACTCTTCCAAAAAATTGAGGAAAGGGGGAAGCTCTTGAACTCATTCTACGAAGCCGACATTATCCTGTTACCAAAACCAGACAAGGACAACATAAAAAATGAAAATTACAGGCCAATATCACTGATGAATATCTATGCAAAAATCCTCAACAAAATACTAGCAAATCACATACAACAATACATTAAAAAGATTATACACCATGATCAGGTGGGATTTATTCCAGGGATGCAGGAATGGTTCAACATCCACAAATCAATCAACATGAGACACCACATTAATAAAATGAAGAATAAAAATCACATGATCATCTCAATAGATGCAGAGAAAGCATTTGACAAGATACAGCATCGATTTATGATAAAAACTCTGAATAAAATGGGTATAGAACGAAAGTAGCTCAACATAATAACGGCCGTATATGACAAACCCACAGCAAAGTCATCCTCAATGGTGAAAAGCTGAAATGGTGAAAAACTATCCCTCTAAGAATCGGAACCAGACAAGGAAGCCAGGACTCTCACCAGTCCTGTTTAACATAGTATTGGAAGTCCTAGACAGAGCAATCAGGCAAGAAAAAGAAATAAAAGGGTTCCAAATTGGAAAGGAAGAAGTAAAACTATCACTATTTGCAGATGACATGATTTTATATATAGAAAACCCTAAAGAATCCACCAAAAAACTCTTAGAATTAATGAATGAATACGGTAAAATTGCAGGATACAAAATCAACATACAAAAATCAGTTGCATTTCTATACACTAACAATGAAGCAGCAGAAAGAGAAATTAAGAATGCAATCCCATTTACAATTGCAACAAAAAGAATAAAATACCTAGGAATAAACTTAACCAAAGAGGTAAAAGATCTGCACACTGAAAACTATAAAATATTGCTGAAAGAAATTGAAGAAGACACAAAGAAATGGAAAGATATTCCGTGCTCTTGGATTGGAAGAATTAACATAGTTAAGATGTCCATACTTCCTAAAGCCATCTATAGATTCAATGCAATCCCTATCAAAGTTCCAACAACATTTTTCACAGAAATAGAACACACAATCCTAAAATTTATATGGAACAACAAAAGACCCTGAATAGCCAAAGGAATCCTGAGAAAAAAGAACAAAACTGTAGGTATCAAACTCCCTGGTTTCAAAATATACTACAAAGCTATAGTAACCAAAACAGCATGGTACTTGCACAAAAACAGACACACAGATCATTGGAACAGAATCTAGAGCCCAGAAATAAACTCACACATCTATGGACAGCTAATTTTCGACAAAGGAGCCAAGAACATATAATGGGGAAAAGAAAGTCTCTTCAACAAATGGTGTTGGGAAAACTGGACAGTCACATGCAAAAAAATGAAAGTAGACCATTACCTTACACCATACACAAAAATTAACTCAAAATGGATTAAAGATTTGAGTGTAAGACCTGAAACCATGAAACTTCTAGAAGAAAACATAAGAAGTATGCTCTTCGACACTGGTGTCAGCAACATATTTTCAAGCACCATGTTGGACCAGGCAAGAGAAACAATAGAAAAAATAAACAAATGGGACTAGATCAAGCTGAAAAGCTTCTGCACAGTAAAGGAAACCATCAGCAAAATGAAAAGACAACCTAACAATTGGGAGAAGATATTTTCAAACCATACATATGATAAGGGGTTAATCTCCAAAATATATAAAAAACTCATACATCTCAACAACAAAAAAACTACCAACCCAATTAAAAAATGGGCAAAAGACCTGAACAGACATTTCTCCAAAGAAGATATACAGATGGCCAACAGGCACATGAAAAGATGTTCAATATGATTAACTATCAGGGAAATGCAAACCAAAACTACAATGAGATATCACCTCACTCCCATCAGGATGCTATAATTAACAAGACTGGAAACAACAAGTGTTGGAGAGCATGTGGCGAGAAGGGAACACTCATACACTGCTGGTGGGAGTGCAAACTGGTGCAGCCACTATGGAAAACAGTATGGACATTTCTCAAAAAATTAAGGATAGAACTACCATATGATCCAGCTGTTCCACTGCTGGGTATTTATCCAAAGAACATGAAAACACTGATGCATAAAGATACATGCACCCCTGTGTTCATTGCAGCGTTATTCACAATAGCCAAGACTTGGAAGCTACCTAAGTGCCCATCAAGGAATGAATGGATGAAGAAGATGTATATATACACAATGGAATACTACTCAGCCATAAGAAACGATGAAATCCAGCCATTTGTGACAACATGGATGGACACTGAGGGTATTATGCTAAGCAAAATAGGTCAGAGGGAGAAAGTCAAAGACCATATGATCTCACTCGTTAAGTAGAAGATAAAAACAACAAGAAACAAACACATAGACACAGAGATTGGATTGGTGGTTACCAGAGTGGAAGGGGGGAGGGAGGAGGGTGAAAGGGATGATTAGGCACATGTGTGTGGTGATGGATTGTAATTAGTATTTGGGTGGTGAACATGATGTAATCAACACAGAAATAGAAGTATAATGATGTATGCCTGAAATTTATACAATGTTACAAACCAATGTTACTGCAATAAAAAAAATAAGTAAAAAAAATATTCTCAAATGTGTGGTGGGTTCTTTCAATATATAATAAATTTTATTTTTTAATTTCAGGAAAGTTTTCTTGAATTATTGTTTTTAGTGTTTGTTCTCTTCCTTGCTTTGGTTTTCTTCCTCAGGGATTCCTATATGACGTAATTTGGATCTTCCTATATTGTGTAATTTGCCTATCTTCCCTTTGTCACTCTCTCTTTAATCTTTTTCTTTATTTCTTTTTGATTTTTAAGGAACCTGGTTCCTTAAAACCATGGTTCCTTTTCAAACCATACATATGGTTTGAACCTGGTTACGGAACCAGGTTCCTTTTGCCTGCCGCAAAATTACACCAATCACCGAGACGATGAGTTTGCAAAGAGAAAGGGGTTAATCACAAGGCAGCCAAGCGAGGAGACAGGAGAACAAATCTCAAATCTGCCTCCCTGAACAATGGGGATTAGGGATATTGATGGGATTAAAGGGGGGGAGTGGTCTGAAGTGTGGGGATAGATGATTGGAGGTAGGGAGAAGTGGGGTAACTGATGATCTGCACAAGCATAGTCAAGCTTCATGGCCTTTCACAGGATGCATGTTCACAAAATGGTGGCATTACCATGATCTGAGGGTGGAGTTGTTAGCTCCTTGGTGTCAAAGGGTTACCTATTGGTCATCTGCACAGGCCCAGTTGACAAGTCGGTGATCTTAACCAGCCTGAACTGGACAAGGAGTTGACTTTCAGTTCCTGAAAAACATAAGCACCCCACCCATTACCATGGTGACCCATGTGGCAGAGATGTTATCTACAGGGTGGGCTTTAGTAATGCATTTTCTAACTACTCTTGCAAACAGACAACTGAGTGTATTTAAAGCAAGTTGGCCCGTTGTTTCAAAATCTTCCTCCTTTTCACCTTCTATTTTCTAAAGGCATATTTTGTGCTTATTTGCTTCTGTGTTCCTTCTAATTTAGTCTTCATTTCCAAATGTCTTTTCATTTATTTATAATTCTTTCCTATGCTGTCACCTCATTTCTGAGTTTTCCTAATTCTGATTTATTCTGTTCTTTTACATCTTGTATCATTTTCTTAATGTCTCTTAGCTCATTTGGAAATAAGTTACAGTTCTGATCTGTCTCTGTCTTTCTGATATGCTTTTATTATCTAAAGTGATGTTATTCTGCTCTTTATTCTCTTTTATCTTATAATAACTTTGCATGAGACTTGACATCGATACTTCTCTGCTGCTCATTTTTATGTGAAATAGTTTTCTGAAATGTTAGAGGCCTCGTTCAGGGTAGCTTTTCTAACTTCAGAAAACTTCAGCTTTTCTAACTTTTGTTGTGTTCCAAGACTTCCTGGTTCTGTTCTACTCCAGTTTTATCTGGATCTTTTCTTTCCTTTGTCTCTATTGGGCCTATTCTGTTCAATTTTGATTATGTTCCAGCAATTTCTCCTCAATGCAGAGCCCTTTCGTGGAAGGATCCCTGTTGTGGAAGAAAATTCGTAAGAGCTGGATTCCTCCAAACCCTCCAGTCCCCACCCAGAGCCCCCTTGCACTCTCCCATTCCTGGATTGGATAAAACCCTTCTGGTTTCAGTGGCTATTCTCAAATGGGTTCACAGTGCTCTGTCATTGCTTCTCTCTGCTTTCTTCTGCATAGACGCTGATACCACACTGGTCTTGCAGCTATGGTGGTTTGTCCTCAGCGGCTGGTATTTTGATGTTTCTTAAAGAAATCTAGTCATCTAGTTTCATTGTAAGTGTTGACCATGGATTTTTGGTTTGCTATTTAATTGCTTTGTCTGTTTTACTGTAGAGATTCAGAGAGATAAAGCAAAAATATTCCATCTCCACCAAAACCATCTTCTCCCAACCACTAAGTATTTACTAAGCACTCTACATATATTGTCTCATTTAATTTTCAGGTCATCCCAGGGATATAGGAATAATTATTATTTTTATTTTACATACAAGGAAACTCAGGCTTAAGAGGTCAAATAGCTACTTAAGGTCACCCGGCCAGGAAGTGGGAGCACTGGAATTTGAACCTATATCTGCTTGACTCCTAAGTCTGATAACCTTTATGTCAAAAATATTTTAAAATCAGTTCTTTAAAGTTTAAAATATACACCCCCATAGAATGTTTTCCTAACCAAAATGTTGTAATTTATGGTTAAGAAAATATTAGAAAGTATTCATCTTTAAACATAAGAATTTGGATGATATTTTTCTTTTTTCTTTCTTTGTGCACATCTCCAAATTTCTCCAGCGAATAGATCTTAAATTCAAATTGAAGAACCCAATATATCTTAATTTAAAAAATTAAAATGAGCATGGTTGAAAGGTTCCTTGGCTAGTCTCAAAGGTTATTTAACCTGTGAAGCGCCTGAAATACAGTACAAATATGTGTATGTGTGTATGTAAATATATAAATACATATACACACACACATTTGATTAAAGCAACAAATCATGCATCTGCAGTATTGTTATACCATAATTGTTTAGGTACATAGTGGTTAAAGATGTAAGGTCTGTGTTCAGACAAACCTGAGTTTGAATTCTGGATCTTGATCTGATTTGGGTTACCTTGGACAAATTTTTTAGCTCATTTAAGCTTCAGTTTCCTTATCTGTAACATGGGAATAATTTCATTGCATTGTCCTGAACCTAAAATGACATCATGCATGTGAAGCAGAGCACCCAGGACAGTGCCCAGCAAGAATAAGCACTCACGGAAGATGAATAGTTGTTTTTTCTTTTTTTGTGTGTGTGAGGAGATCAGCCCTGTGCTAACATCTGCCAATCCTCCTCTTTTTTTTGCTGAGGAAGACTGGCCCTGGGCTAACATTCATGCCCATCGTCCTCCACTTTATATGGGATGCCACCACAGCATGGCTTGCCAAGCAGTGCGTCCATGCATGCCGGGGATCTGAACCGGTGAACCCCGGGCCACCGCAGCAGGACGCGCACACTTAACCACTTGCACCACCGGGCCAGCCCAGATGAATAGTTGTTAAACATAACCAAAACAATAGAGAAATTAGGCTTAGTTAGGGGAAATAGACGGAGGATTAGAGCCATTCTGAAAATAAATTCTGTATAACATCAAGCCTTTAGAAATAGATGACTTTTTGTTTGTTTATTTTAGAGGCGTTGATTTTTTTTTCAATTTATCAAAGATCACTGCTAAAATTTTCACAGCTGGGGAAAACAAGAGTTATAGTAAGTAGCCTTAGAGTAGGTGGTCTGGTGTGAAAATGACAATCCGCACATCACATAAAAGGCACGTATAGGTATGATACTTGTTGTAGGTTGGCAATTGACTGCCTGTAGTGTTCTGGGGCCAGATTGTAAATTGCCCTGCTGGGCCAGTATGTACTTGACAGAAAACTTTGTCAGGCTGCCTCAGGATGTGATTTGAAAGGCCATTTATGACCCTGATAATTGTAAACAAATTGTACTGAAGGGGTAACTTGAAATGTGCATTGGTGACAGTTGTTAGAATATTCAATTGCAATAAGTTTTTTTTTTTTTTTTGTGAGGAAGATCAGCCCTGAGCTAACATCCATGCTAATCCTCCTCTTTTTGCTGAAGAAGACCGGCTCTGGGCTAGCAACCATTGCCAATCCTCCTCGTTTTTTTTCCCAAAGCCCCAGTAGATAGTTGTATGTCATAGCTGCACATCCTTCTAGTTGCTGTATGTGGGACGCAGCCTCAGCATGGCTGGAGAAGTGGTGCGTTGGCGCGCACCCCGGATCCCAACCCCAGCTGCCAGCAGCGGAGTGCGCGCACCTAACTGCTAAGCCACGGAGCGGCCCTGAATTGCAATAAGTTTAATTGGTTATAAAAATGTGATTCTTCTTGGACAATGTGATACACACCACCCTTCCCCCGGTGAGTTTGCTATTTTGTGATATTTGCTATAGAGATAACAGAAGCATTAAATTTTATTGAGCAAAAATGTGTGATTTGAAGTGTGTAAACGTGATGGCTCCCTCTCTGATTTCCTGACTACCACATCATTTGTTCAGTGATACGATGCCTGCTAACATCCAGAAACTGACATAGAGGTCATTTCCTGTGCCCAGAACCTGGGGAAGATTGAGAAGAGGTGGGGACAGTGCGTGTATTGTAAGAGAAATCACCTGGTGCCTCAGGCAATGGTGTCAGCTGAGGTTCATTCCTGCCAATTAGTGACTGTATCAGTCCACCTGCCTTCCCAGGTCCAGCTCCTTCCCACCACCCACGTCTCCCTGAAACCACCCAGGAAGTCCAGTAGGGCTGATAATAAGCACGAGTGAGGACAACTTCATGGTTAGCTCCAGTGCATCCCTATGAAGGGGAATCTTAATGTGAAGAGAACCTGTTAGCTAATGTTAAGTGTAGAAAACCTCCTGCTACAAATGTTAGTTGTGGCCCATACAAAACAGGTGACTCGCAGCTCCAAGAATCTAGAATGGATTCTTCTCAGGTTCCCAGGTCTTGAAAAGGTGCATTTCTTCTGAGCAACTAGTTGTTTTTCTTTTCTGATAGGTATTTGGTGAATTTTGAAACAAATGATGATTTTCTCTTTGTTTTGCTCACCAGGAAGTCACATTAGTGGCCCATCTCTACAAACCCTACAATATCTAAGCTCTAAAGACATGAGTTTTTATGTAGTTAGTTACCTGGGGAACAGGGATATATCTCTGGATGTTTCTGTCTTTGTTTTCTCTTCATTGTGATTTCCTCATGTATCATTTATTCCCTAGTATATATATTTCTGGAAGGCATTGCAAATCCTTTTTGAATCAAGTTAAATTAGATCCATACCTAACATTTTCCAAGCCAGGACAAGAGTACAGATGGAGGCCTACCTTCCTTCTCATTGTTTGATTGGTAATTAAATCTTCACTTTCTGAAGAAGATGAGTTGCAGGGATTTTATATGGTCTGTTCCACTTATTGTCTTTTGAAAAAAAATTTTCTTGCTCATTTAATTGTTATGATCAGTAATTACATCTTTATTAAATAAAGAATTTGTAATATCCTGTTCTTGAACTCTACATGTGGGTGTAATATAGTTTTAAAAAATTCTGTGTTGACCGAGTTTTGAGGCCCTGGCTAGAGGCTGGTCAGCTTCTCTTTTGGGCAGCTAAGTCTACACCCCCCAACCACCTGCTCTATCTGCTTGTCTACTCTGGGCCACTGTACATTCCCTCTAATTGTCCCAGGGCCAGGCACCAGACAACCAGGGACAGCCCCTCAGCCCCAGATTCCGCTGAATTTATTCAAATTAGCCAATCCAAAACCAGCTTGCCCTGTCTCGTCCTTTTCTTCCCACAGAAACCACAATAGGGATGCTTACTGCCCCTTCCCCCACCCCTACTCTGATTCCTGATTGGCCCGGGTGCTTTCCCTGTGTGTCCCTGTGTGGCGGCTGTCTTCTCCCCACTGAACTGTGAGTATAACAGAATGGTACAACTCTTTCCGGTTTCTCTCTCTTGGTCTGCGTCTGGCTTCACCATCCTTCAATCAAGGTAATATGATTAAAACAGTGGATGATGCTTCACCGATGTCCATTCACTTTCATTGCTCCTAGTTTTTAAAAATTTAAGCAGTCTACCTTTTAAAGATTTTCTATTTATGTTTTTAGGCTTTTCGTTTGGTTTTATTTTCTGCGATTTACTTAAGTATTTTTTATTTCTATCATTTTCAACTAATTTAAAAGATTAAAAATGAAATGTAATTCATACAAAGTACATTTCAATACATTTTCATCAAAAAATATAAATTAAAGTGAATATAGAAAACAAAAATTAAAATTTCTCTTCATATATGCTTGCAAAAAAGTTATATTTTCCTGAAAGATTCAAAATCATCTACTAAAAGGCAAAATACAAATTATAAGGAAGGAATATCAAAATTTAAAATGTTATTTAATAGAGCTGGTGTTTTAAATTTAATTTTAAACTATTTAAATAATCTTATTAAATATTTTTATACAGATGGATGTCTTCACAGTTCTAGAGTTCAATATCCATCAGGCTGCCAATGTAATGAAACAATGTCATGTTTCATGGATGTAATATCCAGTCTAGTCGTTCTCAACTAGGGAGATCTGGCAATTTCTGGAGATATTTTTGGTTGTCACAGTGGCGGGGGAAGGGAGGGAAGCGGGGACCAGCGAGAAGCTGCTGGCATCTAGTGGAAGAGGACTGGGATGCTGCTAAGTATCTGCACAACGCACAGTAAAACCCCCTTTCCTCCCCCTCAAAAATAAACCCCAAAGAATTATCCTACCCTAAATGTCAATAGTTCAGGAGTTGAGAAATCCTGGTATCTATCTACCTACCTACCTACCTATCTATGACACACACAAATGTTAAGAGTAATATGAACTATTTAAGATTGTAAAATGTTTCTCAGCTACCATGTGCAGCGACTGCATATATTGTACTTATCTGTGAGTACCTCTGGAACTAGGAATTGGAACACAAAGAAAAGCAAGAAAACATTTAGCATTCCTGGGAAACAATACTTTGTTATGCAATAATCGATTGCATTCACGCTACCGCAGAGGAAAGATTTGACAGGTTAGTTAATTTGTCTCGTCTCTGAAGTACCTCTGCCACTGAAATCTTCTTCGTACTCAAAAGCAGTGCCCAAAGCATTCATCAGCAGTGGCACAACCCACAAACTTTTACGGCAATTGAATGAAGTCACCTTTTGTGTGGAGGATGTGGCGCAGGAGATGAAAAGTGTTTCTCTGGGGCATTAACGGTGTTGGTCATGAGGGTGGATGTTTAGAATACAAACTGAGCTCTGCTGGCACTGCATCCTGAGGGCCGGAGACACCCATCCAGTCCTTAATAAATTCATGCGTGTGTGTGTGTGTGTGTGTGTGTGTGTGCGTGTAGTGGGGGGATACAGTGTGCTATGGGGACCCTCCAAAGCACTGGCCCAGCACAGAGGTCCCTTGTGCTCAGACCTAAGGGCACTACTGACACACTTTTTAAAAATGTGTGAAATTTAAGGCCTTGGATTTTCAGTTTGAAACCAGAAGGTGTTTAGGTGGGAACCAAGTCAGAAATAAGTGGGGCATATGGTAATATTAGAAGAATTTGCTTTACATTTATATTTGAATATGGTAATAAAGAGCAAGCACTTCTGTACATCTGATAGACTCCTGAGTAAAGGGTAGCCCCTGTGTAGACTAATCCCAGGCGAAGTTGTTTGCGCCTAGAGCAAGATTAGAGGTGAAAAGGCCGGATGTGGGTGAGGCCGGGGGCCACAGGGACCCTTGATCCGGAAGCTGCCTCTGCTTGATTCTACCCAGGGGATCGCAAGTGAAAGAAAACTTAGGTTTAAATACTTTCACTTTGCAGGATCTTATTTCTCTTCCCCATTCCAATTTCCCTGGTTCATTTTCTCTTAATTGGTCCTGATTGGAAGTCATCATAAATCAGAATAATTTCTCTTTCATGCTCTTCAAATTTTAACTTACCAAAAAAAGTCTTTAGCTGGAAACGTCCATAAAAAATGAATGTCAGTGGTTTCATCTCTAACAGGGAGAAAATGAAACGCAGACATTTTGGAGTCACAGTCAAACTACCTCAGTATGATTGTGAATTGATTTATATGGGGCCTTTAAGGAACTTCGTGTCCTTTTCGGAATATACTAAGCAGGAATCACTCTTTCACTAATCCAGAAATTATAGCCACCCGTGAAGTTAAATGCTATATCTGTCTTAGCCTGGGTCTGTACTAGGCTGATAATTTACTTCAAGTCTCAAAAAGATGATTTGACTCTGCTATCTAGTTCTTAAAATGACTTATTCAATACTGAGTATTTAGATAAAGGCTAAAGATTCTTTCTTTTTGCCTGCCTTTCTCCCACCCTTCCTTCCTTCCTTGCTTCCTTCCTTCATTCATGCTTCCTTCCTTCCTCCCTCCCTCCCTCTGTCCCTCCCTCCGACCCTCCCTCCCTTCTTTCCTTCCATTTTTTAGCCCATATGCTGTGGGTGACAGCCTGGTGATAGCCTGCTGTCACACGGGAGCTATGTGGGAAATATCAATTTATATATGGATAGAGGTTACACGTGTTCCCTTTGCCCCAAGGTTGCAAATGGGAACAACCTGCTTTCTAGTAATTTCCAGTCATTATTTGAGTAATTAAAATCTAGTATGTTAAAGACATTCATGCATCAGTATATATGAGTTTGCTAGACACCAACTACCAAATCTAGATTGTTGAGATTGAAAAGGAGTGGGGTATGTGTAACTTACTTCATTTCATTTGGATAGCCAAGGAACTTATTTTATATATTCCATTAACTTCTTCAAGTAGTAGAGTCTGGGTATTAGCCTCAGAGAAAACTTGAGAAGACATTTCAGCAAAAGAGATCCAAGTACCTAGCTTAAATCATAGGCTAGTCTATTTTTTGGAGCAATTTTTAATTTTTAAAAATTCACGGTATTAGTGCTGTACAGTGCTGTTCTGGAGGTCAACCAGAAAGGCCGAGAAAAGATTAATGTTAAGAGAGTTGAACTTGCATGTTGGAATCATGTCTCACTCTTTCTCTGTAGTTCCATAGAGGCACATCCAAATGGAGCTCCTCTCATGCTGTCATCTCATTAAGGCCAATAGGAAGGCTGCCCTACATTATTTTTTACTTTATGACGTATGACCTTGAAGAATTCCTGAGCTTCAGGTCATCTGTTCGTGAAATGAAGACAACTGTTTTACTTGCTTTGCAGAGTCGTGAAGCCTAAGAGTGGAAATATCAATTATAACCCTGGGCAAACACCAAAGCTTTATGCTGATGTCAGGCAGTAGTATTATGACAAACATCAGTGGTTCTAAAGAATAATGAAGAAAAGATTGTTGCTATTTTATGGAGAGCAAAGGGTGCAGGATAGAATCCTAGGATTAGGCAGGTAGAACAGGTAAGGGACACTGTAAGAGGGCGGGTAAAAAAGGTGAAATATGAGTTTTTCCCACTTCAAATTTTGCTCAGGCATTGTCATTCCTCTCACCTCGTAAGGGCAGTTACACTCCATCTACTGAAGGAAAAACAGAGATTTTAGAGTCTTCAGATTTGGAGAGTCTTCAGATTTCACCTACATGAAATATAGAAATATTTTCTCCTACAGGATGCATAAAAGGCTACCTGGCCAGAAAACTATGTTCCTCCCCTTAGCCTTCCAACACTTCTTAAAAACAGTTCAGAGACTTCTAAGTATTCATGTCTTGAATAGGATTTCTCACCTTACTTATTGAGCTAAAGTAAGGTAATTGGGGTCATAAGATACTCTTCTGCCTGTTTTTTATGCCAGTTCTGTACAGTAAGGTGGTAACAGAAGCAGATGGAAAGAGAAGAAAAGAGAGGGGACAGAGAAGGAAGAGAAGGGGAGGGAAAGGACCAGAACAATTGAGCACCTGGTATGTGTCAAGCACAGCATCACACATTTTATATTTTAGAAAGTTAAACCATATAGTCTGGCACTTTCTTTGCCTACTCCAATGACTATTAGGCATTTGAGATTAATTTATGGTTTTCAGATTAAGTGGTAATAACTTAAAAATTACTTTCTATCTCTCTGAGCCAAGTGGTAATCTTTGGATGGTGTCTTGGTCAGCTCAGGCTGCTATAACAAAAATACCATACACTGCGTAGCTTAAACAACAGACATTTACTTCTCACAGTTCTAGAGGCTGGGATGTTCAAGATCAAGGCATTGGCAGATTTGGTATCTGTTGAGAACCTGCTTCCTGGTTCATAGACAGCCATCTTCTCACTGTGTCCTCACATGGTGGAAGGGGCAAGAGAGCTCGAGGGGGGGGGGGGAGTCTCTTCTATAAGGGCTCTAATCCTATCCATGAGGGCTCTACTTTCCTGACCTAATCACCTCCCAAAGGCCCCACCTCCTAATACCAACACATGGAAAGTTAGACATCAACACATAAATTTGGGGGGGACACAAACATTCAGTCCATAACAGATGGGGAAAAAGAAATGCTCCCTGCCTTGCTAAATAGACAAGGCATCGTCCTGTACTCATAAAGCAAAGTTTGGCACTCTACATTTTAGCCCAGCCCCTGAGTATCACAGGCTCTGACAGAATGCAAAAAGTCCTGATGAAGCTATTCACCAGCTCTTGAGAATTTTTGTGTGTTTCCTCCTTAGGAGCAGCAAGTTTAGTGATAAGAGATAGATGAATAAAGCCTAGAGACAAATTAACAGGCGTGATGTGCCTTATCTAATCAGACCGTGGCATTCAAACAAAAGCTTTCCTTGAGCGCCTGCCTAGAAGGTATTTTGTGGGGAACACAGATGCTTAAAAACGAGCACCTGTTTTTGGGTGAACACAGTGGGATCACAGATCTGATTTTCCTGGGTTGATGAAATACTTGCTTTTTTTTTTTTTTTTTAAAGAGTCCTGTCTTTGGGCTAAAGGGATTTGAAGTCTTCAGTGAAACTTTACTTTTTTCACATTTTAGACAGGCTCTCACTTGACTCTACTGGCCTGCTGGAATTCATAGACAAGGCTGAAAAATAACAGAAATAAAGAGAGGGATCAAGCTGAATTTGGCAGGCCAATGGAGTCTTTTCAATAAGCGTGGTGGGGTGCTTTTGCAGGGTGATCCACGTGGTCTGCTATTGAAAGTGTCTGATAAGACCAACTCTCTGTATAAAAAGTCCCAAATCTCCCCTTCTTGTATGAGGATGAAGAGCTTCTGTTAAAGCAATAGAATTCTGGGAGAGTGATTATTTTGACTTTCCATCTCTCCTTTACTTTAAAAGACCTCTCCCTCCAATTAACTAAGATCAAGAGTCAAGATCAAAGAGATCGAGTTGGTTTAGGAAGGGGTGGGTTGGGAGAAGGGAATGAAAAATGAATTCTGTTGGCCATTTTTTTTCTTTTTGGTGAGGAAGATTGTCCCTCAGCTAACATCTGTGCCAATCTTCCTCTGTTTTGTATGTGGGATGCCACCTCAACGTGGCTTGATGTGCAGTGTGTAGGTCGGCGCCTGGGGTCTGGGACCCGAACTCCAGGCTGCCGCAGTGGAGCATGTGAACTTAACCAGTATGCCACCAGTCTGGCCCCCTCAGTTTGGACATTTTGAAATTGAAGCCCTCCACGTGGAGATACCTAATAGGTGGGTTTAGAAATAGTTCTGGAACTCAGGAAAGAAGTATGGGCTGAAGATACAGACTTGACTCATGTAGGCATGGATGATAGTAGACACCATGAAAGTAAAGGAGATTTCCTAGCAGCAGTGATGCATAAAGTAAGAAATGGAATCTAGGGTAGGACTGTGGAGGAGACACCAACCTCTTGTGGCATTGATGGCAAAAGAAAATCAGTACGAGAAAATTACCACCAGAACACATGCTATCCAGCTAGAATTAAAATAGAAACCTTCACTCTTCTAAGCCATGAATATAACATGTCAGCCATCTTCATAAATTATACTCAGAGATGGATGGTCCAATTAGTGGTGGTTGGTGGCAAAACAGGGACTCTTTCAGAGTGCAGGATTGCATACAGATTTGTGTGTGAGGGGGTCGTGGGACCAAAGTGTGAGAGAATGAAAGAGGTAGAGAAAAATATGTTTAAAAGGAGGGAAAAATAGAGGTATATGTCTGTTTATGTGTATGTGCATGTGTTTGCAAAGTTTGAGTTGTAGAATATTCAGTGAGTATCTCTTCATATTTAGCAGTCATTTCTAAAACTAACTAATATTGTGAACAAAAATATACTCCAGAAATAACTGATTATATACTTGATTCTTTGGCCACACACATCATCCACCTAGTAAAAGCATTACTATGAAGTTTAAAAGTATGCCTCCAACATTCATCTCTGGCAACAGCGTGCATTTAAAATTTCAAAAGTTTAAAGTACAAGGGTACATTTCCTTCCTCGGGTTCATTTAGTAATTTTTTTTTTTTTTTGTGAGGAAGATCAGCCCTGAGCTAACACCCGTGCTAATCCTCCTCTTTTTGTTGAGGAAGACCGGCTCTGAGCTAACATCTGTTGCCAATCCTCCTCGTTTTTTTGCCCCAAAGCCCCAGTAGATAGTTGTATGTCATAGCTGCACATCCTTCTAGTTGCTGTATGTGGGACGTGGCCTCAGCATGGCCGGAGAAGCGATGTGTTGGTGCGCGCCCAGGATCCGAACCCGGGCCGCCAGTAGTGGAGCACGCGCACTTAACCACTAAGCCATGGGGCCGGCCCATTTATTAATTTTTTAATTTGTTCATCAAGTATTAATTGACTTCACTTTTTGTCCAGTGTTTACTGAAATATATACAGGATTTGGGAAAATTATTTCCTCCTCTTATGGGGCAACAGGGTCACAGAGCAAAGCAGTACCCAGACAAGGAGGTGAGAAGTGTGGAGCTGCCTCTTATGGATCCAGCATATTCTTTCTCAGATGGATCTCCCCAAAAGGTCAGCTTTGGAGTTAAAGCTCAGATCTCGGGCACCTGTAAAGTCTGAACGAAAGCAGCCCAGACAAGCTTTAGTCCCAGCACATCCAAAGTAACATGTCTAAAGCTTGATTCTTTATCCTGCCTCCTTCCCTTCAACTTCTCCTCCTCTCAGATTTAATTCTCTTCTGACAGTATCACCGTCCCCTCAGTATGTGTTTTCCTAAGTACTTTCTAAATTGTGACCCATTAATAGGTTGTAAAATCAATTTAGTGGGTTGTGACCAGCGTTAAAAAACAAAAACAGAATTAAAAATATCAGAGTGCATTGCGTATAGTAAGGCTAAATATTGCTTCGTAAAACTTCAGTCTCGGTTATACACAGGTGTGTATGTACGTGTGATGTGTATGTGTGTATGCTAGTCTACATGTAAAATGTTTCTTAATGTGGGTTGCAGTTGGGCCGGTTCCGTGGCTTAGCGGTTAAGCGTGCGCGCTCTGCTACTGGCGGCGCGGGTTCCGATCCCAGGCGCGCACCAACGCACCGCTTCTCCCGCCATGCTGAGGCCACGTCCCACATACAGCAACTAGAAGGATGTGCAACTATGACATACAACTGTCTACGGGGGCTTTGGGGGAAAAAAAAATAAGGGGGAGGATTGGCAATAGATGTTAGCTCAGAGCCAGTCTCCCTCAACAAAAAGAGGAGGATTAGCATGGATGTTAGCTCAGGGCTGATCTTCCTCACAAAAAAAATAATAAAATAAAATGTGGGTCGCAGTCAAAAAATTTTGAAAGCTGCTGTTCTCTGTCATCCAGCTGAGAAGACTGGGGGTCATATTAACTTTCATCTTGTGATTAGATATGTTTCCTTTCCATCCCTTCCACTACTGCCTTCTTTCAAGTCTCTGTGTTTTAGTGAGATTTATTGCAGTCACGTCTTAACTGGTCTTTGTTGCCAGTGGTGCCTTTCTCACACTCTTCCTTCATTTACCTGCTGGAGCCATCCTTCTGACATGCATGATCTGGCCCCAGCCTACCTCACTAGCCCCTTCTCCTTCTACTATTCCTAATCCAGCTCTTACATCAGTCATTCGGAAAGAATTCCAGTACCTTGAATATTCTTTCTTGCCTCTGTGCCTAAACTTAGGTTGTTCTCCACCAGGAAGGCCTTTGCATTTTTCTTATCCCTTGTTGCTATGCATCTAATTCTTACTCTTCCCGTGGGGCTTAACTCAAGCCCGATGCTTCTGATAAACACTCCCTAGCTCTTCAGTCTGGTTTCTCTGATCTTCTTTGTGCTCTAAAAATCCTTTGTCCACCTTCTCAAATGTATTGCGATGTGTCTGAATTTCAGTCCACGATCCAGGAAAGCACAAAGTATAAGTTTGCTACACCTTAATTTATATATTAAGATCTCATTCTCCCAAGGCAATAGACACTTAATGTCAGTCAATTTGAGGTTTCTCCTTCTTTTCCTGGAGTCGAGGCTGAGTTTTAGTGGCCTTGCATGGTGCTAAGGCTTGGACAAAGGGGAGGGTCTGGGGACGGAGAACATATGATCCTTGATGTCCTGTCTCAAAGCCAGCATCTACTAAACATCCATCACCCCACGTTGTGGGTTGAATTGTGTCCCCCAAAAGATATGTTAAAGTCCTACCCCCCAGTACCTGTGAATGTGACCTTATTTGGAAATAGGGTCTTTGCAGATGTAATCAAGTTAAGATGAGGTCATACTGGATTAGGATGGGCCCATAATCCAATGACTGGTGTCCTGACAAGGAGAGAGAAATTTGAAGACAGAGAGGAGACACGGGGAAGAGGGCTGTGTGAAGATGGAGGCAGAGATTGGAGTGATGTGTCCACAAGCCATTGGATACCAAGGAGTGCCAGCAACCACCACAGGCTAGGAGACAGCATTCCCTAGGGCCTTCAGAGGGAGTATGGCCCTACTGACACCTTGATTTTGGACTTCTGGCTGCCGCAACTGTGAGAGAATACATTTCTGTTGTTTTAAGTCACCTAGTTTGTGGTGTTTTGTTATGGAATCCCTAGGAAATGAATCCACTCCATCATCCACGTGGCCCCTTCAGGCCCCTGCTGCTACCATGCCTTGCTCAGTAGGAAATCATTCTGATTTCTTGTGGCTCTATGTAGATTTACAATATAGGGTGTCTCTGTCTCTCTTCTCCTTTCCTGCATTTTGTATCAGTATGAAGGTGTTATTTAAAAAATAATATCCTGCCACATAATTAATACCCTTTCCTGTAGTCCATGATTTACGTGACTATTTCTTGAGGAGAGAGATTATATCTTTTTGACTTCATGTCTATAATGCCTAACCCCCAGTGTGTGTTTAATAAATGAGTCTGGTTGGCAATGTGTCTGAAGGAGAGAATAATGAGCAGAGGTTCTCAAACATCTGTGTGTCAACATCCTTTATAACACCAGACTTTCTGGGAACGTACTTAAAGGCATTAAAACATAAAAAGTTGTTTAAATAAGCAAATTGGGAAAACTGAGAAAAAAATGTTCATTGTTATCATGCTATTCACTTGCTGCCATTCAACAACGTAAGACTGTTTATTACCCTGTTCATGTTTTCTTACTTTTTTATGAAGCAAAGTTATGACAATTTTAGTAATCACACGATGTGGGATCACAAATATACTCACAACTATAGTCAGATGTGCAAAGAAACGGTAAATTCTCAATTTTTCAGTAGTATTCTGATCTTCTTCACAAGCCCTCACCCACTGATAGCGGGGGAAGAAAACCCCAGCTGTCTTTTAGTCTAGTGTTTCAATAGTCTTTTTATGTAATTTGGCCTCTGTGTAGATGACTCAGATAAAATGCTCAGTCTTTTGGAATTCCATCTCCATGCCCATTATATTATTTTCCTGCGGCTTCTATAACAACATACCACAAACTGATTGGCTTAAAACACAGAAATTTATTGTCTGACAGTTTTGGAGGCCAGAAGTCCAAAATCAAGGTGTCGATAGGGCCATGCTTCACTGGAAACTTTTAGGGGCCTCCTTCCTTGGCTATTCCCAGCTTCTGGTAGTATGCTAGCAATCTTTGGTGTTCCTCGGTTTGCAGATGCATAACTCTAGTCTGCCTTCATCATCACGTGGTGTTCCCCCTGTGTATCTCTGTCTTCACATGGCCATCTTCTTATAAGGACCCCAGTCATATTGGATTAGGAGCCCACCCTCCTCCAGTATGACCTCATTTTAACTAATTACATCTGCGATGACCTTATTTCCAAATAAGGTCACATTCTGAGGTACTAGGGGTTAGGAATTCAACATATCTTTTCTGGGGGGACACAATTCAAACCATAATAACCATCTTTTCTTTAAGATGGTGCTGAGGTGCATGAAGGAGAGTAATTGCTTACCTGACTTTGGGTCACTGTTTTGTACCGTGCTGGTATCTGCTGAGGGATGGTTGTTCTGAGTTGCCTCTGGGACTGAGTGCTAAAGTACAACTTTTCCTATTCTTGTTCTAATAGTGTCCACTGCTGAAGTGTGCTACTGGTGTAACCCATGATCCATTCTCTTCTGCTTGGTTCAGACTCAACTAATTTCCTAATTTTCCTTTGGGAGCATGTGGGAAATTTTTGGTCCAATTTCTCAATCTCATCTCCATCATCAGGAACTGAGGTGGTCAGGAGAGCTGAATTCTGGCTTTCCTTTTGCCTAACCATGACAAGCCATCCAGATTACGTTACTGTAGCCAATGGTAGATAAGGGATAATGCATGAAGCAGCCTTTTCCCAGAGTCACAAGTAGGAAGTAGAGTAAAACCTCTCTGTTCTTAGGCTCTGACATACCTAACTGTAGGTTTCTACTGCTTTCTCTACACTCAACCTCTCTACTTCCACAAGGTCGTGAGAAAGGTCTGGGTAAGGGAAGAAAATACTAAAGGACTCTGATATCTGCCTTCCTTTTCTACCTCTGCCTTCCACATTCTTTCCATTATCCGATGGGCTGAAAGGAGTAGACTTTTCTTCCTATGTATCAAATGGCCCTTTTACCTTAGGGCAATAAGCTTTGTTGCCAGATCTTCACGGAAAAGGGAGTATGCCCTTTTCAGTTTGGAAAGAACCCTATGACTTGAGTCATCTAGACATAGGTTTAACATGGGAGCTGTAAGACATTTTTGCATTGGGAATAACCAAAGATAACCAAATAGATTGGTTTACTAACACAAAAAATATTATTTTATGTGTTACTAACTTGAATTACAGTGTCTAAATTAAGAGAATAGGCTTTGGCGTGAGACTTCCTGGGTTCAAATCCTAGCTCTACCACTTACTGTTTGAAATTGGCAAAGTTACTTAATCTTTATGAGTCTGTGTTTCCTGGTCTTGAAAATAGGAATAATAACAATACCTCACTTGAGGGTTATTGTGAAGATTAAAAGAAGTAATAAGGTGTTCCAAGAGCACTTCATACATAGTGATTGCTCAGTAAATGCTGGCTGATAATACTAGTAGCATTTCTTTGGCATTACCTACTTGGCTATTATGTTATACCTTTTGTTTTTTAACTCCCAGCAAATTGTAGTCCTCCCTCTGGCATTTTGTCTGATAAGACACTACCAGTCACACAACAGTATATATATCCTCAGTTTTAACACAGACACATTTCACACTTGGATCACAAATTGCTGATATGTCCATGGAGAGTTTGTGGTGGAGGACTGATTAAGAACCACTGATCCAGGGTTGAATAACTCCATGCCCAAGCAGAGCCCTGAACTTTCTAAGCTGAAGAGGAAAAGTTGACCTCTTAAATGCTAAAACAGATGTAACATCATTTACTTAAAAATTTTTTTTTGTTTTATTTTCAAGGAGTGCTTTTCTTTGTATTCTGAAAATATAGGAAAGATGACATTGTAGGATACTTTTCATCTTTCTGTGTGACGCATGTATCAATTTAAAATAAATATGATGGAAAACTTTATGAAACCAACCTGATCCTTTCTGGTGGAAAGAGGATACTTTGATGTCTGATTTTTAATTTATACTGCTTTATGGAAAACTCCCTGATGATTTATTGATCTTGAGAATAAGAGTTCAACTGAGAGAGAAAGTTCTATAAGGACAGGAGACTGCCATTCCAAATTTATATTTAACTTATTACTTTTGACAAAGGACTTTGCATTATTAGTGCTGTTACATGGGACTTTACCTAGCAAATGCTCTTGTAGCATATTTTGAAGAGTAATAGAACTTAATTCTATAGAGAGTTCTTCATCTACCTTTGTACTGTTAAATGCTTATTGATATATCTAAGACTACCAGTTTTCTTTCTGGAATTATAAGGTTTGGAAATTATTGAAGTGAGAATTAACGAGGTTCTGCTCTATTTAACCCATATTTTCCATCCTACAGCTTAAAAGCCATTAGTTCTTGCTCTGCCTTCTTGACTAATGAGAATAATTGATTCCTGTCTTCTTTTTACATTATCCATTTATGTACTTTTGTTCATTAAGCTTTCCCTTTTAAAGCGATGTTTTCAAGAAGTGCCATATAGATGATCTGTGACTAGAGGTTCCTGGTTATACTAATACGAAAGGGCGAGTAACCTTATTTCTGGGTCATTAAATCCATTGGTGGAATTGGAATTAGACAAACAGATCTTTTCTGTCTCTAACTTTAGTGTATCTATCAGATTGGAATAAAATGCTTTGCTTAATGCTTTTCATCTCCCTACTTACCCACTAATTACTTGAGTCTGTTCTTTATAGAATTTTAGAGCAGGAAGTATCATTTGAAACCATATAGCTCAATTTCATCATTTTACGGATAGCCCGGAATGGTTAAGTTCTTTCCAGCCCCAGGTTTTCTCACATGCCTGAAACATCTTCTTAACCTTCAGGTCTTAGCTGAAAGCTTAAATGTCACCACTTTAAAGAGATCTTCTCTGACTCTCCTATCTGGGGTGGCTCTTTGTCTTTCCCCTGTCTCTGTACCTTCTTGATTTTCTTCCAAGTACTTAACTTAGGAGTCATGATACGTTGTGTACTTACTTATTCATTTTCTGCCTTTTCTGCTATACCGTAAGGTTCGTGAAGGCTAGGTTGGTGATGGAACTAGCAATCACCAGTGCCCAGCAAGGAGTCTGATGCTGTGCAGGCACTTGAGCTGGGACCAGAACTTTATCTTCTCTCTTTTCTTCTTTAGTTACATACACACACCTCTGATATAAACCAGCAACATTGTTTGCCTAAAGCTCTTGGTCATGTGACTGCCATTAGGCTTTTGCAAATAATGTTGCATAATCGGTCCACATAGGAGTTCTTATGTTAGTGTTATGTGCAAGGGACTGACACAGTTATGCAGAAATCATTGGTTGTAGCATCTAGGAAGAGGAGTGGTCACGATTTTGCTTCCAAAAGGGAATGTAGATTCTGAAAACAGAAAATGCATGGTAAGCTAAAGAACTGACTTTCAAAACAGTGTGTGGACATGCTCATGTAACAAGCTGAAGCCAGTTATTTTGGAAATTGGTACAATAAGAAAATGTGCTGAGCCATTGTTTGCAATTGTAGTGCCACTTAGGATCACCTGTAGAGTTTTTGAAAACCACTGATGCTCTGACTGTATTCCTGGATCCACTGGATTAGAAACTCCAGTGGTGGGTCCTACGAGTGTATATGTTTAAAAATCGCCACTTGTCATTCTGTTGTATACCAGAGTTTAGGACAAAATGGAGGATGCATTTTGGTTCTGGGAAACCCAATTTTTGTTCAGTGTGTTGAGTATGTCCTTTTGAAAATCAATAAGCCAGTAACTACAGTGAATGCAAGATTATGCATGACATTTAAGTTTCTCAATTGAAGATATTTTGTAGATAATCATTGATAGTGTCACTTAGGCTGCAATCTATATGATTGGTTATAGAACAGTTCTGAAATGATTCTGACTTGTTTTAAATGTGGTCCAACTACATGGTAATTTTGTTGCAGCAATTATTTTTCCTGGAAATATGCCAATTGTGTCTTCCTGTAGATTTGTCACCTCTCTCTGCCCACTCACCATATGGACTCTTTCTCCTGCTTTAAGTCAGGGTTCAGGGCTTGTCTCCTTCAGAAAGCTTTCCATAAACAGCTCTGTCTGTTCTCCTTAAGCATACGGTTTGACAAAGTGATCCTGATCCACCTTTGTAAATCACTGTGTCTAATGCACATACTTCTCTGAGCTGCATATTAGTCACAATGTCCACCTTAATAGCTGTTCAGCAACTCTTTAATATGGGTTACAAGGACCCAAAGACATATGGCCCCAGCTGATGAATGTCCAGTAAATATTTGTTGACTAAATGAGTAGCCATGTCTGCTCATTCCAGGCAAGCATTTTTACAAGGGCAAGTAGAAAGAAAAAGTGGAGGGAGGTTGTTGGCAGTTTGTTCCTGTGAAATAAAAATGAAATAGAGTTTTCTTTTTTATTGTGGCTGATTTCCTTTCACAGGATTCTTCACCAACTGGCTAGTGTCCAACTTTGTCAGAGCTGAAACATCAGACAGCTAGAAAAGAGGTTCTCAGTTGATAAATATTTGATTTACAAGGTATTGAGAGGTTTAAAGAAATGGAAGCGAGTTTGCCTAATCGGAGTTGTGTTTAATATAGTGAGGAAGATCACCAACAACCAGGTCTGTTTTTCTTTCCAGTGGCCAGTGGGTACCTAACTTTATCAGGCTTGCTGCACTACAGATTATTCTGGACTGAGCTGACAACTAAGCAAAACGAGTAGGTCTGGGATGCTCCTGGTTCCACAACAGAAATACAGCTGAAGGGAATATTCTTAGATTTTCTTTTCTTCTCGTCTATAACCTGTGATAAATATTGTATGTCTCAGCAGCATAGGGAAAAAATGATTGATCCTTTCTCAGTGATATAGATATGTGGCTGTATACGTTATATGCAGAATGAATGATTGAGAGAGAATGGGGGAGGGGGCAAAGAGAGAAATGCAAGCCACTATGTGGAGAATTGCCAATAGCAATCTATCAAAGGAACGTCAGGAGTCCTAGAATAGACGGTGAATTTTATCTCTAATTTAATCATTTATTGGCTTTCTGTTGTCAAAGTTTTGCTTTCTTTTGAAATTTTGTTTCTCACCCCCCTGCAAAGTTTCAAAGAAATAGGAACCATTTGAAAAAAAAAGTACACTGACTGAATCAAATGCTTAAGAAGATAATGTGCTGCCTTTTATGTATGCTGTGAATCTTATGTACAAAGATAATACTACAGATCTGGCACTGCATTTAAAGAGCATTGCACTTTAATTGTTTTATTTTTTTTTATTGAAATAGTGCAGTCTATTCATTCTCAATGGGGATGATATTGCCCCCAAGGGAGCAAAAACTGGTTTGGGGTGGGGGTAGGGGGCAAAAAATTATTGCGTATCATTATAGTTTATGACCCTCCAAAGGGCTATAGTACATAAATAAATATACAGTATCTGTCTTTTATTTTAGTCTGGCCTTATAATAGGCAGCTTTAACTAGTGAAATTTTTTTTTTGCTGAACATATTATTCTGGAGGATATTTAACCAGGTAATTTTACAAGGACTGTGCTTTGTTTGAAACTTGGTTTAAAGACTAACAGCTGAACAAAAAAAGTTGTGTAGGCTTGCAGGTGTAAATTCAAATTCTTCGTAGATTACTTAGCTATGTTAGTCTCCTCAAACTGTTGGAGAGAGGAGTATGGGTGGAGGATGTTTATCACAATTTTGGAAAAATGTGCTTTCTGTTGATTATGAATACTATATAACTCTTGAAAGGTTAGTAGCTAATATACTTGAGTCTGTTTTTCCAAGCAGTGGAGATGGGTTTATGAGTTTTCACCAGGACATTTATGTTTTCTTGCCCCCCATCACCCCATAGTATGAACATAATTCAGTACTTCGTTGTAACTCTCAGAGTTGTCTACACTGAGCCTCCAGAAATTCATCAATTACTGTTAAGATTTTCCTACCTGGCAGTGGTTCCCACAGCGGTTTCCACTTGTGAGTCTCTGCTCCGGGGGCCATGACTCCTTCCATTCATCTATCTGTCTCTCCAATCTTGGGCAGTGGTTTGCCCTGTGTCCTCCCCTCTCTATTGGATCCAAGAAGAGTTGTTGATTTTTCAGTTTGTTCAGCTGTTTAGTTTTTGTAACGATGGAGTGCGACTTCCAAGCTCCTTACGTGCGGAACCAGAAACCGGAAGTCAGTGCTTCATTATAAAAGAGTCTTCTTTTATTCACAATTGTTATATGTCTTTATTTTGTCTTCCTATCTAAATCGTATACTGTGAAAGAGAAGAGATCATGTAGAGTCATAAAGCACTAGAGGAAGAGAAAAGGAATTGCACCAAGCCAAATTCTCTTGTTCATTCATTCGTGTATTCATCATTCAACAAATATTTTTTGTGCGCGTGTCACATGGCAGGCACTGTGCTAGAACTTTGGGAGGTACAAATATAAATGTCATCAATTAATCACATTTTTGGATAGCTTAAGTCCTGTAACAGGAATAATACATTTCCCATCTCTTACCATTGCCTCAAAAAAACCCCCCAATTTTTAATGGCTACATTTTATATAAATATATCATGATTTATTTGATTACTCTCTGATCGTTGGACTTTTTAATTCCTTATTATAAACAATACTGCAAGGAACATCCTTACATGTAAAACTTAATTCATAAATCGTTATTTCTAGCATAAATTTCTACAAGTGGGATTACTTGGCTCAAAAGTACGAATTCTTTAAAAATCTTGACTTTAATTCTCTTTTTATATTGCTGTCCATGTCCAGCAAATTTTTACCAATTTGCACTCCTGGTAGTTATGTGTGAATATGGCTATCTCACTGTACCCTCACTGGCAGCCAGTATTATTATTGGGGAAATCTTAGCTAACATAAAACATTAAAGAAAGTACGCTTAAAGCCAAAACTGATTGTAGCAGTTTCTGCTTTTTAAAAGAGGTGGCATAATTCAAAATACTGAGAAACAAATATCTAAACCATTCTGTTCTTTTCAGAGAATCTTGTGAAGTTGACAGAAGGTTGAGGCAGGAAATTTCAAAGTCTCTGTTAGTTCAGTTTTTCTGTGCTGAAGGTGGTACACAGAATAGAGATTTATAATTTAGGGGAAAATATCAGTGACTCAGGATGCCTTGAGCCAAGTAGGGGGTGAAAAACTGCAGGAAAAAAATGAGGGAAGTTGAGTTTTGATGTAGGTAGGAGATTCAGGACAGGGGTAGGTCTGGGGTCAAGTCTGAGGAGAGAGATTCTGAAAATAGAGGGGGCAGGGCAGTCTTTAAAAGAAGTAGGGCTTAGAAAAATAGTGACTCCCAACCTTTCTGTCACCATAAACCTTTGGTAAATCTGTTCTTTATATGAAAATTAAGGAAAGGGGATATGGTCCATGTCTGTGGCACGTTGTTTGCCAAAAGGACAGTGTTACGAACTGGCAAGATGACTCACCCATGTGCTGAACTTGTGGAGCCAAAGTGGAATAAGATTTATACAGAATTATAAGTGATTCTGAAGAATTTCAAAGGCATTAGGAAGGATTTAGGCTTTCCCCTGTGAAGACTAAATTGGGTTATATATCATTGATGCTTAAAGTTGGATTTTTTTTATTAGTTATGAGACTGAACATTTTTTCATATGGTTTTTAATTTTTTTTTGGCTGTTCAATTTTGCTTTTCTGAATTGTCTACTCAGATCCTATGCCATGGCATTCACAGCTTACATGAAAATATTGTAACTGGGCTATATGGAGCTAGGACAAAGCAAACTTCTCTCATGTCAAGACCAGAATAGGGTTTATAGTGATAAATAATATTGGTCAATAATACTACTGTAGTTAGTCTTCCTTGAGGATGAGGGCTAATGAATGCCTGTATCATTGTGGGTTTCCAACAATTATTTGTTGAATGTGTAAGGCTACTTTGATTCTGCTGAATGCCTCTTGCTAGGGGAAGGCTAGAAATATCACTGGTATTTCAGTAGCAACAAGAAATTCCTTCTCTATCAACTTCCCCCAGAAGCATTCTCTCTTAATTTCAAATGGGTCATGAGGGTTCAGAGATAAGATGAACGTTTTCTCACTAGGCTGAGCTATAACATGCATTTTTCTGGAGAGCAGGTGTGTAGGAAGAAGCACTGCCAGTACGTTAGGACCATGCTTGGGACCGTGTCTAAGGGCATACAAAGGTTTGGACAGCCTGTATTATGGAGACCTTCAAACTCTACCTACACAGGAACACCCGATTTGGGAGCTCAATGCCAAACTTGTTGGTCTCTTCTTTCCATGCTAATGAGGTGTTCAATTTTCAGTGCAGTACACTTCACAAAACAAGAAATCCAAAGGTGACTTTGTTTTGCTTCCGATTTGAACACTATCAGGATATCCATGAAAAAAAAAGTCAATCTCAAAAGGGCTTATCATCATAATAGCAATATTTTAAAAGTGATAAACTTGAAAAGCAGGATGGGCTGTTGTTTATTTTCCTGCTGGGATAGACAGTGTCCCTCAGGACCTTCCTTTGGGAATCCTTGTCAGAGGATGAAAAGAACAAGGTTTATACAGGCAGTGTCAGCTCCTGTTCCCTTCAAAAAAAAAAAAAACAAAAACAAATAAACCAAATAAAAAAGTTACCTCTTCCAGTAGTTTGCCATGTGGGTATAGTAAAATTTCAATTGACCTGCTATTCATTGATCTGTGTAAAAAGAGAACAGATTTATTTTAAAAGCCTATTTAATCAACACATTTTGTTAATTTTCTGCCTAAATGGGAGGAGGCTGAATGAGGATAATAATAAGATCAAACTCCCTTTGGCCCCAGATCACTGATAAATTGATTATGACACTAATCAAACCCCCAAGCTGGAGAGCAGGAAACCTGGGGACAAGTTTATTAGGTTTACTTAAATAAACCTAGGTCTTGGAATTGTGGTGGCATTGCTCATAGCTATAACTTATTCTAAGGAGCAGAATAGAGCTGGACAGCCTGATGCAAATTATCTTGCAGTCTCTAAGGAAATCCTGATTTTGTACTCCCTGGGATTGTGAGAACAGGACAAATCTCACCTTCACTAGATGGGGGCAGATTTAAAAGTGCCAGTTGTACTTGAAAATGGTAAAATGGACTTCCTCCATCAACTTAACCCTAAAGAAACTGAGAACCAGATTTAGAGTTCATGGGCAACCCTGATACAGTTGCGGCTATGGGAATGATACAGGGGTTTTGTCTCTCCAAGATCATCTGCAGATTGTGGTCTGGAATTTTATTCCTACGGGTATCTTAACTCTGACCATCTTCTCTGTATTAGACTCTGATTTACAAATGGCAGAAAACCCAATTCAAATTGGCTTAAACAGAAAAAAAAAAAAAAGAGTTTATTGGCTTGGGAACTGCAAAATACCAGGCTGGAACTAACTTCAGCTATGCCTTGATCCAGAGGCTGAAATGATGCACCCAGGACCAATTCTCCCATCATCTCTTCATTCCACCTTCTTTATTGGCTTCATTCACAGTTCTGTTTGGAAGCAAGTGGGAAACTTGTAGCTCCAGCCCAGCATTCTCCAATGTTCTTGTCTCTTGGAGAAATATAACTCCATTCACTATATAGTTTAGGCACAAGTCTTGGGGCTAACTCTCATCAGCCCAGCTAGGATCATAGGCTCACCCCCAAATGAATCTCTGTGGCCAGGAGGATGCAATTTTCTTCTTGTCCGGTCTGTCACATGCTCAGCCCTGGGGTTGAGGGATAGTCAACTACACCAGAATTTCATAGCAGGAGGATAGAGAAAGAAGATTAAGCAAAGGAAATAGGGGATTTGCTGATACCACAAAGGGGCAGTGGATGCTCCATGGCCAAGAGAATACAAAGTCCAGTACACAGTTCTGCAGGCTCACTGAACAGATCATGAAGCCCAGCTCCCTCCAAAGCCTAAAGAGGTAGATTTAATCGGAATAGGAATTAGCAAACTGAGTTTTTCATTGAAAGACCAAGTGCCCTGTGCCTCATGGGAGCAATTGGAAGACAATCACCTTTTCTTGCCAGCCCCTTGGAAAACAAAACCTTTACCTCTGAGAAATGGGCTGCTGACATGGAAAGAAATAAAGATATGAAGCTCTATCATTTCTTGTAGTACACTTTTCTTTTTTATTTTGTAGCCAGTGTGAAAGTTGAGGGCCTAGTATCAGCTTAGTGGGATGTTGTTCATGCGGAGAGTTATCCAGGTTTCAGAGTCAGAGTTGGATCTAAGATAAATGTGATGCAACCATAAAGATATTTTCAGACACAAGGAACACCATTAATCTGACATCAATATCAGTAAACAGTTGGAGTTTCTTAAGACTTTTTCTTGGTCTTCTTTCTGTGACACACTTTCTCTGAGGGAGATCATCTACTTCTAGGACTTCAAACACAGTCGTATGGGGGTAGATGCTCCCCACATCTTTCTCCAGATGAGATTAATTTCCTAGACTCAAACTAATTCAGTTCTTACCAGTGTCTCAAACCCGTCATGCTTAATATTGAACTCATTATCTCTAGTCCTGTTCCACTTACTGTATTCTCTATCTTGGTTTACCATATCATCGTCATCATCAACCCAATCATCCAAGCCATAAGCCCCCCACCTCCTGTTGGCTTCCTTGTATCTCTCAAACCATCTTTTATAGAGTTCCCACTTGAATATTCATTTGTTCATTCAGACAACATTTCCAGTGCCTAAATTTCAAACCTACTACGTGTCAGATCTGTTTTAAGGCTGGGGTTACAAAAGTGAACAAAACAGAGGTCTCTCTCTTATATAGACTATATTTTAGTGGGAAGAGAGAAACAATAGATGAAGAAATGCAAACAAAACAGGTAAGGAGTAGAGGGAGAGCTGGGAGTGGGGAATTGCTGTTTTCTGTAGGGTAGTCGTGAAAGCTTTCTTTAATAAAATATCATTTGACCAAAGAGTTTAAGGAAGTGAAGGAGCCAGCAATGTGGATATTGGGGTAAAATGAGATTAAGTCTATGGAATACAAGAAGGTATAGAGGTGAGGGTATGAGCAAAGAATAGCAAGGAGTCTCTTGTAGCTGAAGTGCAGGGATCAAGAGGCATAATGGTAGATGATGAGGTCACAGGTGTAATGGGGGTTTGGTGGGATTGGATTAGGGGAGGGCATTGTAAGGTTTTGGCTTTTATGAAGTGAGATGAGAAGCCATCGGAGGGTTTCCAGCCAAAGAATAAGTTAATCTGACTGACATCTTAAAAAGTATAGTCTGAAAACTCTGTGGAAAACAGACTATAGTTTTAGGGTTGTTATGAACTGAATTGTAGCTCCTAAATTCATATGTTGAAGCCTTAACTCCCAATGTGACTGTCTTTGGAGATAGGCCTTTAAGGAGGTAATAAGGTTAAATGAGGTCATAAGAGTGGGATGCTAAGGACTGGTGTCCTTATGAGAAGATGAAGAGACACCAGAGACCTCTCTCTCTCTCTGTATGGGCACAGAGGAAAAGCTATATAAGGACACAGCAAAAAGGTAGCCATCCACAAGCCAGGAAGAGAGGCTTCACCAGAAATCAGCCCTAATACCACCTTAATCTTGGACTTCTAACCTTCAGAACTGTGAGAAAATAAATTTCTGTGATTTAAATCACCCAGTGTGTGATATTTTGTTATGGCAGCCTGAGCAGACTGATGTCGGGTAATATCTGCTACTATAACAAAGGGAAGAAGTGGTGGACTGTGTCACATGTTGTTGATAGTTTGATGAAGTTGAAACTGACAATGACCAGCAATATAGAGACCACTGGTGAGCTTGATAGAGCTGTTTCATTGGACCGGAGTGAGTTGAGAGAGAATGAGAGAAGAGGAAGTAAATACTAAACGTGGACAAATTTTAGAGGAGTTGGAATATAAAGGGGAGGAGTGAAATGGAGTAGTAACTTAAAGGAGACTTACGGGAATGTGAGGGGGGTCTTTTAAAATGAGAAATATTAAAACAGGTTTTATGTTGATAGGAATGATCCAGCAGAGAAAGAAAAATATTGTGATCACAAGAGGGAGAGAGATTTGTTGGAGTGGCCTTAGGAGATGAGATCTAGTGTTCAAGTGCAGATCTTGGTCTTAAATATGAACACAGTTCATCCATTGTAACAAGGGAAGGTAGGATAAATGGGTATAGATGGAAGGAAGTTGAGGAATGTGACCGTAGAAGTGTGTGGACATTCTCTGTTGATGGTTTCTACTTTATCAATGTTATTGGAAGCAGGATCATTGGCTAAGAGTGAGGACCAGCAGAAAGGTACTGGAGGGTTGAGGAGAGATGGGAAGATGTGAAACAGTCATCTAGAAGATGATGGGAGTGAATGCAGTCAGCAAATGTAGAACTGTCGCTTGATATCCATGATTGTGGATTTAGAGTGAGACAGAAGAATAAAGTGTTTTTCTTCAGCCGTGTTCAGATCTGAGGTTCTAGGTGCAGAGTAGACAGAGTTGGTTTAACCAGCACTGGGGTTTAGCCAGGTCTGTCAGTCAGGGTTCAGTCAAAGAACAGAAACCACGCCAGGAACTAGAACAGGGAAAATTCCATATAAACAACAATACGTAGAAGAATGATGGCTAGCTACCAAAAGGGGGTAGAAGAGAACTCTAAGGTGCACAGAGGTAGCAACTGCAGAGGGTGGCTTCCAGTTCTCCGGCTGAAGGAAAAGTTATAGGAGGGCCACACATGACTGAGATTCAGATCTCCGAGGATAGCGCATGGCCGCTGTAGGTGGTGTACGCCGGAGATGCTTGCTGGTGAACTGTGCCACTGTGATGAACCCTGCTGGGACGCCTACATGCCAGTCCCCATGCCTACATGGGGTAAACATAACACCAGAAGAAGAGTGAAGTGCCTTCTTCCTCCTCCCGCCTTGCAGTCTCGCTCCAGCGCCCTCCAGGATTTGTAGAGCCTATCCTGGAGCGGCAGGCAAAGAAGAAATATCTGCAGACTCCAGCTCCAATATCACAAAGCAGGGTAAAGAAGGGGGAGTTTGGAGCTGAAAGGTAATAACAGTAATTGGCACAAGCAGGTGAGAGCAAGGTAGAGGGAGAGGGAGCAAGAAAGTGGAGGCTGAATGCCAGAGAGGGATTATAATAATGAATCAGGGAATCTTATCTGGAAAAGGGGAGAGGAGAGCAAAAAGGAGGTGAGGGGCAGCAAAAAGAAGTGGGATTCAGGGCCACCATATACTGTAGTCCAAGTGAATGACACTCTCCGGAGGTGTGCAGGGCATGACCTGTGCTGTTGTTTGCCAGGGCCCTGGAATGCACCACAGGCCCCAGCGGGACCAAAGAAAGCCTGGAGGAAGTTTCTAGATGTGAGCAAGTCTGATCTTGCTATGCCACTTTTCAAAATCATCCTAAAGCTCTACTAGATTGATCCTGTTGAGAAAGTAAGCAGATAAACCAATTCCTACTAAGGTATTTCCATTTAGTGTAAAGACCATGGAGGAGGCAAATTTCCACCTAAACTATTATTATTCAACGTTGCAAAACTCAGGCATTTTTCAGTGCTTTTCTACTGTATTTTCTAGGCTATGAAAGATAAAACCAGGAGATTTAGTTCCAGTAATTGTATACTAAAGGATGAATGTATTAAATATCTTTTCCAAAGTTCATGAAGATTCTCATATTCCCCTTCTCCTTCACTGCCTCTGTTTTCCAACCCCACCCTCTCGAGGATCATTGACCTAAACATATAAATGTCTAATAGGGGAATTTCAGGTATCTGCCAGAGGCCACAAAGGAAGAAATCTCAGGCGCGAAGCATTTTACCTCACTAAAATCATGCTAGTAAGTGACAGCCAACTCTGCCTGCCAGTAATTATAGCCTGTCAGAGTTCACAGGCACTTGCATTTCACAAGGATGTGTGAATTGCACGTCTTACATTTCTTAATAGGGGCCGGCCCTACGGCAACATTTTTACAAAATGACAGTTTCCAGGAGGGTATAGGATCTTATTTAAGTAAAAAAATAAATAATAATAATAATAGTTATTCTTCACCATAGGACTATCAGTGAGGCTGTAATTAATGAATTTGCAGAGTCGAGAATGCTCCTAAAGGCACTAGCTTAAGTTTGGTTTGGAGCTGTTTGTTTACACATCATTAGGAGACCCTGGACCCATTTAGGGCGACAGGTAGTGTGGTCTTAATTCCTTTATCTATTTTTTTTTTTTTTTAAGTTACTCCTCCAGATCTCTCCAGGGTAAGCTGCCTCTTTTTAATCGACCTGTGCAATATAAAATTAAGAGCCAATTATGCCACCGTCCAATAGAGGAGGGCTTTTAAAGGATAACCGGAGAGTGATGTATAGGGTTTCCTAATCACCACGCCTAATTGAAAAAAGGAGTAAAGAATTTTTTATGAGTATCTGAACTATAATTTAGTACAAATAATCAACTGTGAACTCTCTGTTATTTTAGCAGTGTTGTCTTCGGAGTCAACCACACTTTTCCCAGGAGGAAATGGATGACTGTTTGTGGTAAATCAAATGTGTATGAAAGAAAGGGCAGAGAACAAAGCAGGAAATCAGGGAGATAAGACTCCAAGAAAGTAGCTGCAAAAATTCCTGAGTCAGGAAGAGGTGGGAGGACTTTTGGAGGCTAAATGGAGAAGAATTAAATAAAAGAAAAACCCACATAAATATGAAATGGGAGGATGAGGCAGGTGGAGAATCAGGATTAAGAAGGAGGTATAAGGACCATATCTCTAAACTTCTGGGGCACGTCCAACCAAGTGCAATCAGTTTCCAACCTGGACTTCATTAGAAAACTCTTCATTCAATTTGTGGAGACAAATTCAACTTCTCATGTATTTTTCTTTAATTTTTTTTTTTTGCTGGGAAAGATTCGCTGTAAGCTAACATCTGTTGCCAATATTCCTCTCTCTCTCTCTCTCTCTCTTTTTCCTCCCCAAAGCCCTAGTACATAGTTGTATATTCTAGTTGTAGGTCCTTCTAGTTCTTCTATGTGAGTCACTGCCACAGCATGGCTACTGACAGACGAGTGGTGTGGTTCCGCACCCAGGAACTGAACCCGGGCTGCTGAAGTGAAGCACGCTGAAATTTAACTACTAGGCCATCAGGGTGGCTCAGTTTCTCCTTTTTTTAAGCATAGTAGTTGGTTACTGGATGAGCAAGGTACACCCAGTGTAGGCTTCCTCACTGTGGTGGGAGCCAAGATTCTAGCAGGAAGGCTGTTCACTAGAGGTGAATGCAGAAAGTGGAAAAGTGTTCTTGCCCTTCTGAGGTCAGGGGATTCAATCATTTTTCTTTAATTTCACATTTCTTTGGCATTTCCTAGGTTCTAGGCAAAAATACTTTTTCACAATTGTGAGCTAGACCAACAAGTTTGTTCCTTTCATGGTCCTTACTCTTTGGCTGGGGAGAAAGACCACAAACACACAAGTAACCAAGACAATATCAGGTAGTAATATCTGCTATGAAGAAATCACAGCAGAATGGTGGACTAGAGTATACATTTTCTTAGGTGAAATGAATTATTAGACACATTTATCTTTCCTCTCCCCCCCCTTGCTGTCCTTTTCTTTCTCCTTTCCATTCATCACACATTTTATGGAGCCCCTATTACACACCAGGTATATCTGGTTCATATTTTTATACTCCCCAACCCCCGCCCAAGATAAAAAGTGTAGTGTTTTGCATCTAACAGGCACTGAGTAAATTGTTTGCAAGATTCAGTTGTTCACCATCTTACATTCTATTAAACGAAGAACATAAGGTATCAAAAGAGAGGAAAGACAAAAATTAAGCATAATTAACACAGAAACAGGTTAAAATTAGATGACAGTGAGGCTTATTGGCACAAATAATGACTATATCAATATGGCATTTGAAATAGCAAGGCGGCATCATTTATCTCACTTTTGTGTCTCATCTGTCTCGTGAATTTGGAGAAAGCAAGGCATTTTGCCAAATTTAGAAGCAGTTCAAATTTTACGTCTTAAGAGTTTCGACTGAAACTTGTGTATGTCTATGTTCGAGCTCTGATTGCTGGCAAGATAAAATTTCCTAGTTAAAAGAAAATCAGTTCTTAAGACTATGGGGGGCTGAGGGAGAGAGAGAAAAAAAGAGAGACCCGCTGCGCAGAGTTAATTGTAAAGAATCAGAAACAGATGGACTGACGTCTTCTTTAGAGGTGGAAGGGAAAACAAAGAGAAAACAGTGATTGGCAGAATGCAATTGGAAGATTGTTGCCTTTGATCACAGAGCTGTAGCATGTTGGGTGACTAACAAGCTTAGGCCTATTTCTCCTGGTAAAGAAGCTTCGGTTGACATAAGCCAAACGTTTTTCCTCCTAATTCTCCTGGTAATAGCAATTTATCTTTTTCAAGCAGTGGTGGAAGTGGAGGAATGCACACGAATGCAGACGCCGGACCTCTTTGCCCACCTCATATGTAAATGTTCTAATAGGATTTACCTGACCTAACGGTACAGTTTAGTGGAGGCACCCAGAATTCCCTTTTTTTTTTGTGAGGAAGATCGGCCCTGAGCTAACATCTGTTGTCAACCTTCCTCTTTTTGCTGAGGAAGATTGGCCCTGAGCTAACATCCGTGCCTATTTTCCTCTATTTTGTATGTGGGACACCGCCACAGCTTGATGAGCTGTGCATAGGTCCACACCCAAGGCCTGAACCCGCAAACCCCAGGCCGCCGAAGCAGAGTGTGCGAACTCAACCACTATGCCACCGGGCCGGCCCCTAGAATTCATTTTGATTCCTATGCCTGCTCACAAAAGCAATATAGGTTTGAAGAAAAGATCAGCATTAAGCAGAAAAAGTCACAGCCATGCCAACACTTTTGGGAAGTGTGGGTTTACCATAGAACAGAGACCAAACCAAAATCTTAGTAAGAAAGTTATGAGTGTCTTAGCGTGGCAATGGCTAATCCACAATTGACTTCGGCAGATGTTGCAACTGGTATTATCTTGCATTTCAACATTCATGAATAAATTCCCTCAACCTAAGGCATATAAACACACATTCATGAAAGAACCCACACGACTCTTTATTTTTAGGAGATTACATAAAATATTTATGTCCCTCTGTCCTCCTAACGAATTACTTTCCCTAAGAAAAAATATAATACATATGAAATGTGATTAAAAATTTACCTTGTAACAAATAACTGGCAATTAACTCATTCATTTCCACATTTCTTCCTTCTCGTTACAGTTGGGATGCATTGTAAAATAACTATCACTTTTGAACCTTTCAAACTGGAAATACACCATATCAATGGTGGCAGGCAAGTCAAAACACAATGTAGATTTTGTATCAATCAGAATGTCAAATGATCTCATTAGAGTTTCAGGTCTATACGTGGGTGCATTTCAACTACTCTGCTTTTCCTGCATGAAAGTTTAGCAAAGATTAAGTCATTTACCAGCGACAGTTGGCTAAGGCAGCTGAGTGGAAGCTTTGATGAAATGTGTCAGTCGTTTTCCAGCAACTCTGCCTTCGACAGCAGGCTATCTGGAATAACCACTGTCACTGAGCTATTGACAATGTGGCTGGAAGGCTTTTGACAGAATATTCCTTCTCTAAATTTTGTCTTTAACTTGTTTGTGAGCCTCTACGATTGTATTTACCATTAAAATTAACTTTCTGAACATCATAGCCTGGAATTATTTTTTGAAAATAATTTTGGGGAGTCATGAATTGAAAGGATGGGCTTTAGAATTTATGTAAAGAAACAGTACATAATTAAACAATGAATGCCACATACAATCCCATTTATATAATATTTTGTTGCAAGTTTTGTTTAAAATTGACTACCTACTCTTATTTAGCTTAATTCTAAGAGTTAAATATTGTTTCTGGTCTTGTCCCTTTCGTAAGCCTGAAGCAAATCCAAATGTCTGGTGGTGCTGGTACACAGCACAAACTTTGAACATCTGCTTGTGGCATATTTATGTAAAGCAGAAAAATCTTGGCCTTCCAAGGGTCTCAGAAACAGATCATTCCAGGAACTATTCCAACTATTTCAGATACTGAGCTTCCAAAATCCTGCTACTTCTCTTTCTCTGAGGAATGGGTAGTGATCAGATCCTAACAAAATTTGGAGTCTCTGAGCTTGTGTACACAAATATCACATAAAACGATACGCAAATTTAACATAGAAGAAAGTGAATTTGAAGCAATGACCATCTGTTATTAAAACAGTGATTTTACCCAATCTTTAAATATTTTTCTTAAACTAAAAGAAGCTATTTTAAATTTGTCTTATATAAAAAATCAGCAGAGGTCCATGACTTCTGTTTGAAAGTGCCTCATGGAATTCTTTGCCACACAACACTCTTTTTAATTAACAACTCAGTAATAACTGAGTAGACTGACATTTTGTCATGAAACATATTAGCCTGGGCATCATTACCATAAACTAGAAGCAGAAGACCTTCTAGTCCAAAACTGTCCTCTCGGATTAGCTTGTGTGTGTCTCAAAAATTGAATATTCATTTTAAGATTTTACATGTTGATTTAAGATGTTAGTGAAAGATGTGTATTAAGGAAACTGAACCACACAGTGGAAGCATTGTTAAATATTTTCTAAACATAAAGGCACTTTATTTTGGGTTAATTTGTTAAGGGGAAAACTTTACTTAAAAAAGTTGAGTTGTGTTTTAAGATCTTGAAAACTTTTAGGAGGTGAATTATCAAGTGGTATTAATTTGAGGGGGAAAAAGACATGTCAACAGATAATTACAATAAAATGTGATAAGTGATATTATAAGGATTGGTGGCAAGTCCTCTGAGAGGGCTCCTCCCCTTCCATATGGGAATTTTGGCAATGACAGAATCAGGGTGTGGGTGAATTTGCTGAAGTGATTGCAATCAGGTCAGAGGATTAAAGAACTCTTGAAGTAGGGACTTAAAACAGTCTTCCCACTGATGGTATGTTGAATTTGAAGGAAATAATGTTAAATAGGATAAAAAAAGACATTATTAAGATTATCTAAGAACTCACTCTGGCATTCTAATTGAAATTAAAATTCCACCTAGAATTGAATAGTTGTAACGCTTAAAATTTATACAGCACTTTGTGCTTTACAGAGTAATTTCTCATTGTGTTAGCATTTGCCTTAAAAAGTAATTTAATTTTTAATATATTCATTCATATACCATTCATTCAATACATATGCTCTGTGCCAGATACTGTGTCAGGTGTTGATAATTCCAAGATGAATAAGACACTGCTCCTGTGTTTACAGGATTGTATTCTTTCTAGACTGTCAACATCTTTGAGGGCTAAGGTATTTGTAGCATATAGGTACTCACTAAATTTTTGTTGAATGAATACATGAATGAATGTTTTAATCAAGGTGGCAAATAAAGGATTCTTTTACCAATAAGAAGTTTGGAAATGATAAATTCACAGGTACTGGAGGAGTCAGAAGGCCTGATATTAGACTTTAGCTTGGAGATACTAGTATGATATCGGAAAATTCACTTAACTTTTTTTAGTCTCAATTTCCTCACTGTGGGGATAAAACAATATCTCTCTTACAAGGTTGTTATGAGCATGGATGTGAAAGTACTTCTAGTCTAAAGTGCTATTTTGGGCCAGCCCTATGGCTTAGTGGTTAAGTGCGCACGCTCCGCTACTGGCGGCCTGGGTTCAGATCCCGGGCGCGCACCGACGCACTGCTTCCCTGGCCATGCTGAGGCCGTGTCCCACATACAGCAACTAGAAGGATGTGCAACTATGACATACAACTATCTACTGGGGCTTTGGGGAGAAAAGTAGGATTGGCAATAGTTGTTAGCTCAGAGCTGGTCTTCCTCAGCAAAAAGAGGAGGATTAGCATGGATGTTAGCTCAGGGCTGATCTTCCTCACACACACACACACAAAAATAAAGTGCTATTTAGATGTTAGTCATTGCTACAAATAAGATTCCAATATTCTATATGACAGAGCAACATTTAAAGGAAAGTGGCTCTATCAGGAATAAAGCAATGTAGCCTTTCCAGAATGGATAAAGCAGGAGTGCTAGTCACAGCAGGACGCCAGGTACCCTGGGGGAAATTACACCAATGATTAGAATCAGGGGGCAAGACAGAAGTCTCTGTATAGATGGGCAGGCGAAAGGGGACTGGAAGTGTTGAGACTTGGGGGCAGCACAGGTCCCGAGTAGTTGTAACCAAAGGCACAGGGTTCTAAGGCTGACTAGCAGCAGAGCAGGCTTGCTCCAGGGTCAATGTATGGTTCCAGCTATCACCGCTCAGGCATTTGAATCTTGGTTCCGGTATTCTGACAATATTTGGAACTCCACTGAACAGGAGCTAAGGAACTGGATGAAGTTATAGATAAATAGCTATCATGATGTTGCTAAAAATGCGTGAAGACAGAAATGACTGAACTGAGGTGAGGCTTATAGGCAGTAGGCTGGATGACAGGGATGATACTTATGATACTATTACAACTACTACCAACACCACCACCACCAATAACTATATGTCGAGAGTTTATCAAGCATTCTCCATTATCTCTATTAATACTCATGAAAAACTTGTAAAGCACTCATTCTTATTCTACTTTACAGATAAAAGCATACGTTCAGATGCATCAAGTGACTTGTCTAAGGCCATATTGCAAGTAAATTGACTTAGCTCCTGTGAATCCAGGTCCTCTGCTATTTTGTATAAGCATCTAGCCTCTTTATGTCAGGGTGCCATGCAGAGTGGACTGGAGGAACAGAAATTGTTTCTGGGTAGTCAACAGCGTTTGCTACAGGATGCTTTGAATTGTTTTTTACATACCTGTGTTTTCTCTCTTATGAAGTGAAAACTCCTTGAGAGCAGTACATATGATCTTATTTGCTCTTTTAATTCCATACAGCTCCAAGGGCAGTATTTGTACCTAGTAGACTGGATAAATTATATCATATTCATAGATTAGAAGAGATTTATATAATTAAGAGTAATCCTTCACAAATTGATATATAGAATCAATCCAATGCCAATAAATATCTTAGTGTGAGTGTGTTTTTTATAGAAAATGGTGAGTTGATTCTAAAAGTTATAAGATGATGCAAAGGATCTGGAGTAGACAAGCACAAGTTTGAAAAAGAGAAATGAAGATGGAGAATTCTATACAACCTGATTTCAAGACTTACTATAAAACCATAGTAATCAATACATTGTGATATTGGCATAATGATAGACATACAGATCAGTGGAACAAAATAGAGTCCAGACAAATATCGTCAATTGATTTTTGACAAAGACACAAGATAATTCAATGCGGAAAGGATAGTCTTTTTAACAAATGGCACTGAAAAAACTGGCTAACTGGAAAAAAAATGAATCTCTACCTCTACTTCAGAACATATACCAAAACAAGCTGGAGATGGATCATAGATCTCAAGACAAGTGATACAATTATAAAATACCTAGAAGAAAATATAGAAAAAAATCTTTTTAGCGTTGAGGTAGAAAAAGATTTCTTAGGACTCAAAAAACATACAAGAAAATAGTTGATAAATTGGGCTGCATCAAAGTTAAAAGCTTCTGCTCTTCAAAAGACACCCTCGAATAAATTAAAAGAAAGCAACAAACTGGGGAAAAATATTTACAGTATCTAACAAAGAACTGGAATCCAGAATAGGTCAATTACTCTTACAACTCAAGAGAACAACAACCCTCCAAAATGAGCAAGAGATTTAAACAGGTACTTTTAAAAAGAAGATGTATAATGGTCAGTAAACACATGAAAAATGCTGAACATCCTTATTTATCAGGGAAATTAAAATTAAAAACAAAATGAATGCTACTTCACACCCACTAGAATGGTTAAAATGAAAAGGACTGATAATACCTAGTGTTGGTGAGGACATGGAGCAATGGGAAAAACAAAGAAACTCTTTCATTTTGCTGGGGGGAATGTAAAATAGTACAATCGCTTTGGAAAACAGTTTGACAGTTTCTTATAAAGTTAAATATGCACTTACCATATTCTCAACAATTCTACTCCTAGGTATATGTCCAAGAGAAATGAAAACAGATGTCCACAGAAAGGTTTCTACACAAATGCTCATAGCAACTTTTTTTGTAACAGCCCCAATCTGGAAACAACTCAAATATCTATCCACAGGTGAATGGATAAACAAATTGTCTTATAGCCATACAATGTGATAGTGCACAGCAATAAAAAGGAAGGAACTACTGATACAGCAACATTGTTGAATCTCAAAATATAGTACTGAGAAAAAGAAACCAGACACAGAATAGTATGTACTGTATAGTACCATTTAAGTGAAATTCTAGAACAGGCAAAAGTAATCTGTGTGGCAGAAGTCAGACCAGTGATTGCCTAGATGGGGAAAGGGGGCAGGCATTGACTTAAAAGGGGTCCGAAGGAATATTTTGAAATGTTCTGTATTTTGATTTAGGTGGTAGTTACATGATATATTCATTTATCAAAACTCCTCAAATTCTACACTTAAAATGAATACATAACTTTGTTTAAAATTATATCTCAATATAATTGACTCAAAAGATCCTGCCTCCTATAATTTTTGTGAGGAAAAAAATTTATACACCCATGTGATATTATTTAAATATATATATATATAATGTTTAGCAAGTGCCTTGCATATGGTAACAAAGTAAAAATAAATTAAAAAATATATGTAATCTACTCTTACTGTTGTCATCAGTAGACTTGGAATGAAGCACAGAAGTGTAAGCTATGATTATTATGGAGTGCCAGCAGCTTACAGACAAAGACTTTGGTAAAACAAACAAACTAACAAAACTCCACACAAATGAAGAAACAGATAGTTTGTTAGCATAACAATCATTTAAGTTCTTCAATGAGAGTTTGTCAATATTAGCAAGAGAAAGATTTGTTGGTCTTTTAGATGCTCCATTTTGAAGCATCTGGAAGACATTCTTTACTATGCATTGGTGCAGTAGCCATACGAAGAGCTTGGGTATCATGACTTCAGGTACAGATGTACCACCAAAACGGAGGTAGAAACCTGGGAGTGGACCAGCAGTGAGAAGCGAGGCTGGACACCTTTCTGAGGTGGACTCTGAATGAACTGGAAGGCAACCCACTAAGGAAAATAAAGTAATGAGTTTGTACCATCTTCTGGGTTCTGTATATTTATGATAGGCTAACAATGAAATTGTTTTGAATCTGGTAATGGACTTGATTCATGCGCCCTTCCAAGTACTAACTGGGGCCTTACACTTAGGTAAAGAACAAAAGTCTACAACATGTTTATAGGATGGCTCAAAAAATATTTGTAGTTTTAGTAATGTTTGATATAAGTTTACAGAGTTAATTTTTCTACTTAAAATCATTTAATCAATCAACTACACACCAACCTACCATGACATAAAAACCAGATGCTATCTTAGACTACAAAGATGGCTAGTCTCTGCACTGAAATGGTGAGGTAGGGAGTGGGGAGGCTGTAGAGAATTCATTAAGAGGCTGATCAGGTTAGTGAAGAACAGGAAAACTGTGTTAGATGAAGAATGAATGAAAAAAGAAGGGTCAAATATTTGAAAGTTTGTCATGTAGAAGAGAAAACAGAATTTTTCTTTGCAGCTCTCAAGCTCTCAAAGCCAATGGGTAGAAATTACAGTGAGGGAGATTTGGGCTTGGACCATTGTATTACAGGGGTTTTCAGATGTTTTGCCTCTGCTGGAGTATTTCTGGGGAGTGGGGAGAACTCACTTCACCACAGGGTAGCTCACTCTTCAATGAATGGTTCTAGTTGTTAACAGTGAGGAACCATTTCATAGTTAAGAGAGTAGACTCTAGAATTTGAATTACGTCTCTGCCAAGCTACATGACTTTGGACACATTGCTCAACCTTCTGAGCTCATTTTTCCCAACTTTAGAATGGTACTTATAACGTTTTTGTGAAGAACTAATAAGTAGATGATACTTAGAACGGGATCTAGCGCTTACTAAGCATACATTAAATGTTAGCTACTACTTATAATTATTACCTTTCTGGGGAAATGACGTGGAGATTTCTGTGTGAAGTGGGATGTTGGGCGAGATCATCCCTAAAATTTCTTCCAATTCTATGTTTCAGTAGGTTCAGCATATTGGGAAACATCCTTCTTTTTAGAGGTTTACAGATCATTGGAAAGTGACACTCAGCCTCAAATGTGGAATTATCTTCCATGAAGGTTTTGAAATGGTAAGCCTCATCTGGGTGTGAGTTTTCAGGCTAGTTAAAATACTTGGAGATGAAGCTGGCTTTTCTCTCCAAGGCCTTTGTCCATGTTCCTGGGTCACTTTTCATGTGTGATATTCTCAGTGAGAAAAGAGTGGGAGACAATGCCTTTTTCTGTTTCTTCCCAAGCATTCTACAAAAGACGGAGGGCAGAGTCACATGCTATGGGAGTTTATTAGAACATATTGACTAATGGTCTAAAACAGATAAATAAATCTCCTCCCAACTATAAATCAATAAATATTTATTGAATACATATTATGACACAAGCATTGTGCTAAGCATTGGAAATCATACTCATCATTTAAAGTCCAAATTAAATGATCCAGATGTGTATCATTACTCAATGTTGTATAACAAAGCACCCCCCAAATTAATGACTTTTTGTCTTGACTCAGCCAGGCAGTTCTTCTGGTCTTGGTTGTGGTCAGCTTCATCTTGGCTAGGCAGCTCTGCTTCTGGGGTAGGTTGGATGTTGGCAGGAGTTACAGGGTGTCTGGACCACATATCTCGCATTTTTCATTAGGCTAGCCTGGGCCTGTTCTTATTCAGAGTTCTTATTTCAAGAGGAAGAGCTGAATGTGCAAGGCCTCCAGAGCTCAGGCTTAGAAGTGGCATATCATCCTTTCCACCAAACTCTATTGACCAAAGCGAATCCCAAGCCTAGCCCAGATTCAAGAGGTGGGGAAATAGATTCCACCTCTGCATGAATTCACGTAGCAAAGAGCATAAAACAGGGAGGCCAGTAATTGGGGCCATCAGGGCAATCAGTCTGCCACAAGATGCAATCATCAAATAGAGGAGAAATGCTAATATAACCCTGTTGTAGAGGCAGACGCTCTGCAAGACATTGAAAGAGATTAACCATATTCACTGTGCAAAACTTCTTGGGAGTAATGGACAGGTGAGCCACACTGGAACTCTGTCAATTCTGACTTGTTTTTTTTAATTAGTGTTCTCAACAGATGTCCAATAAGCTGACAAATACATAAAAATTTTAAAACAGCAGATACTATCAATTATAAAATTACAGTGTCCAGAGTAATTTCACCAAAGGTACCAGAGTAAATAGCCAGCGATAGGCATGTTCTAGAGGTATGAAGATTAATTATATAGTGTGAGAACCAGGGACTTCTGTTTACAGACAAGGAGTTCAACTCTCACAGCAGTGCTCGAGAAGACTTTTGAATTAACGGCTAATTTCAAACAAAGCATTTAATGTCACCACTTGAAATGTTTCAGTAATAATTCAAATGGTTTAATTCTAAGCCACTTATGATTAAATTTCAAATATGCTAAGGTATTATTAGACATTTATAGGAAAAATCATTTTCCCCCTGCAAATTAAATGTTCTTCTTTGACAATGATTCAAGTTACAAGGGAGGTTCTTGTTTCCTTTTAATTATAGCCCAAACACTTCTATGGGTAAAGCAGCAATAGGATCACTATTTCATTTTGGAGTCGTCATTACCGAAATGCAAAATATCTCAATTTCTAGCCCTCACCCCCTCCTCCTAGGTTTTCTTTTTAATCCCATAAAAGCATCTGTCTTTGATTTCAAGTGCAGTACCTGCTGTGCAGGATGCAATGCAAATCCAATTTGTGTGTAACAAAACCAAATGGGCTGAAATGAGCTCTGCATTTTAAAGATGTTTTTGTTTAATCATCGCCATCACTCGTCTTTAATGAATGCATAATCAAGTTAAACTTCAGGCAAGAAATGGAATGGCTCTTCTTACGACAGAGAAAGCAAATTCCTGTGATATCCCTCATTGCTGATCTGCCTCTGATTCCCGTGTTGGCAGGAAAGAAAGAAGAAAGATCTTCAAATGCATATGATGGCAAACTGTTGCGAATCACGGCGTGAGCAACAGCACTGCTCATTTTTTCTGCTTCCTTCAGAAATCATTATAGTTATTGATTAAAGCAGAAAGTGAGGATGCAGGATTCCTGGGTTCTTGTGTTGTCCTTCCTTTTCCTGCATCTCACAGAAGACAGGAGGTATAATAAAGTACTTGGGGAGTTTAGCAGAGCATATACCATGACGCATTTCTGTGCCACACACCATCTAGCCTAAATGTTGGTATATAATTTCCTAAAGACAGAGGGTTTTTCTGGTAGTGAAACTTCTGTGGTTCTTTCTTTTAGAAGGAGAGAATCTTCTACAAAGACTTCAAGGGGTCAGATAATTTCTGTACAGTCATAATCCTGGACAAATAGATCAATTTCAAACAAGGAAATGGCGTGAGAGAATGTTTTATAATGATAGACCCTTAGAGATCATCTAATTTACTCATTTTACAGATGAGAAAGCCGAGCTCGAAATGTGTGCTGACTAATGTGGGGTCAGATGGTTAATGAAGGGGAGAGTCAGAGCTGGAACACTGATCTCTTGATCTTCAGAGTTTCCAAAGCAATCCTAAAATATAGCACTGTGTAACTATAAAACAGAGATGACAGATCTCAAAAAGGAAATATATTCTAGAAGAATCTTTAAGTGATAAACTGTCTACATGACCTTTGATTTCAAGGTGAACATGGATGACAATAGGGTTAGATAAAATGTATGCAATGCATGTTTTTGGGTTGTCAAGCAAAAGTCTAGAGATTTATGAGGATGCCAGAATGCAGGACTTCATTTCTTCTGATTACTTTAATGGATAAGAATTAAGATTGATTTTTTTTTATAAATGAGAGCCTACATGGTAGGATTTGTAAAACTCTGAGATGGGCAGCTTGAACACCTGACCTTATGCCTGAAATTCCAATATTGCAAGCTAGTTTTATGTGATAAGGCATTGTCTTCTCTTAGGGAAAAATTCTTTTGAAGCAGTAATACTGTGAACCAGCATCTGTCCTTTACCCTTAAATTTTTCTAAAGGTTCACCAATTTCCTTTCTGGTTAGGAACTTCCCAGTGAGAGTAGGGCCTTGCAATTGTATACCATGGTTAAATTTTGATGACTGATGGAAAGGCTAAAGCAGGTTGGAGAATGGCCTACAGGGCAAGCCTACTATGACATGCAATGAGTGTTGTAGAAAGCAAGGGGATGGCCCAAGACCGAGAAAGCCCCAAAGCTAGATGCGTCTAGTCACAACTTGTTTGAGAGTGGCTGCCCCCAAGTTAAGCAACTCGGAGAGCACGTAGAACAATATGTGTTCTAAAGAGGATCCTGGGAGTTCTCTGTCCTTGTTCTCAATCTGTTTACCTTGCCCTCCTCCTTTCCCTGTCCTATTCAGATAAGAATATGAGTATTTGAGATTTATATTGTTTTAAAATTGCCATGTGGTGGGGAGAAAAATTACAACTATAGTAATTAAACTGCATTCTAGGAGAACAATATTACATGCTATTTTTTATTGGCCCAACTATTTCATCTCATGTCAGAGGAATACCAAACAACTTTCAATAACATGATTCTGGGGAGGTAAAAAGACACATGTGTTCTTTCCTCACTGAAAGATTTCAATTCCCAAATTGCACTAGCTGGTCAGTGAGACCTCTTGACCCCTCAAACTTTCTCGTTTTTCTTTGTACTGCCAAAAGGAAGATTCCTTTCAGTTTTGGTGTACTAGGCAAACCCTGAGGCCAGAAGGTCATCCCTGTAAATGGACCGTGTCAAACAGTCTATTATGTTCAGATTTTTTTTTTTGAAGAATTTAATGTCATCATGCACATTGGTTTATGTGGTAGATAATTTTGAGCAGTGGACTATGACCCAGGTATCCAAAAATAAGATTATATAGGGAGATGTACTTGCCAACTGAATTCTAAATACAAGTATATTGGCTACCAAAGTATCCTATTTACAACAATTTAAAAATTGTTAAAAACCAAAATCCTTTAAGACCTTTTGCAACACAAGCGTTTACATCAAATCATAACACATTGCTGTAGTGATAATTCAGTTGTTATCAACCTACATGGCCACTGGATGTCCCCACTCTTCCTCAAATGCAGCTGAGGCATCACTTAACTGGCAGTTATAAAAACAATGCATTTTGCAGGGAACCTTTAGAAAGATCCTGCAGGAGTTCTGGTGTGCTTAGCAGCATTGCTTGCCCCTGGCAACAGTGGGATGGACTAGAAATGGGTGACTGAGAGACTGAGTTCAGTGGAAGGAATTCTTTGGGTTACGTCACTCTGTGTCATTGAATATTTACTTCCATAATCCTCTCCAATTAGTAGTTTTTCTAAAAAGCTCTAAAAAGGAAGTAAGTCTGAGGATATTGCTATTATAATTCCTGCAAGTGAAACAAGTGTGGGTTGGAAGGGTGAGAACAAGGGAGCATGCCAGCCTTGCAAAATACATGAAAAACTGCCTCATGGGAGTGAAGGATATAAAGTATATCGAATTCTTTAGCACGGTAGAAGCTCTGAATTTTGATCACTCATTTATTCTCAGCAGTTGCACTTCACCAAGTAATGGCTATAGGACAATTGATGGAACACTGAACTTAGAGTTAGGAGACCAGAATTTGAATCTTATTTCTATTACTTACCGACTCTGTGACACTGGACAAGTATGCTTTGTTTTTCTGAACCTCAGGCCCTTGTTTGTAAAATGCAGATAATAGTACTGTCCTCAGATTTGCTGAGAAGCTTAAATGATATTTTATATATATGAAAGAGCCTAGGACATAGTGTTTACAGAATAAATGTCAAATATATTAGGAATTTGGGAGGCAATTAAAAGTTAAAAAAGGATTTTAAATCTTCAAAAGATCTTTGGTTAAAATGGAAAATAGAAGGATTTAGTTTTACTTACAATATATTTTATTGTCTACTCAGAGTTAATGAAAATTTATTTAACCACATCAGCTCTCCCTTTGTAATTGTCAGGGAGGGAGAATTACACAAGCCACTGAATCCTTCACCGAAAAAAAAAAAAAAAAAAAAGCCTTGGATAGTGAAACCCTCTTAAAAGAAAAGTGTACACGTACTTGGTTAACTCTTAGGATTTTATAAAGAGGGAAGGAGAGTGCAAATGAAATGAATTTCTTTACTGATGAGAGGCTGGAGCATAGAACGCTGTGCAAAGTTGAGGAAAAGTGACTTTGCACCATCAATCATGTGGCTGTGTAGAAGTCAAATTGAGAGGACAAAGAGCAGTAGAACTTATGTCATTTGTTCTGAAACCAAGGTCTGAAACTTTCAGAGAATATGGAAAACCGAGAATTTTACTCTCTGAATAGGTTTGATCAGGGTCCCAAAAGGAGGCTTGTTTCTCTAATTCCATTCTACCACCAGACTATTTTATTTTCGTTTAGGGAAAGTGATAAAACTTGCTTGTAACTAAGGAGCAGTCCCAGCACACAGTTCCTGCTGGGAAGAGGTATTGGAAGTCATCTACTGGGAGAGCACTGGTGCTCACGTCTAAGCACCAACTACTAGGCTGCTAATTAGTATTTCTCCAAGGAGGAAGCTGACTCCTTTTTTTGGTCATGTATTGTCTATAACAGCACCAATGTTCTATATAGTTTAGCAAAAAAAAAAAAAACAAAAAAAAGAAATCAGATAGTGCTTCTGGCATTGGCAGTTTAAATAAAAGTAAATTCAGAGTTACTGTCTGGTTTGAATGACTGAGAGTAAGATTCAAAGGCTTATTTATTAGCGTTGGCTTGGTTGAGAGTAATTCTGAACTGCTTGAGAGGTCTGGTAGTTCAGGAGTTGGGTGGATAAAGAAATCATCTAATCAGGGTCTATGGCCAAGGCACAACTCTTGTCAATTGGCTTTGGCGAGTCCATTGAGAGCTTTTATTGACCATTTTTTATAAAAAGAATTCACCCACAATGTAAACTTGCAAGATGCTGTGTGCAGCAAATTACAGACTCTGCTGCCTTTAAGTTCTTTGGACCTAAGACACAGATGTGAGTTAACCAAGAGCTGGGGTAAGTCTCACTGATGTTTTCCTTTTTTTGGAAACTAATACTACATCTTGATTATAAGGTAGGCATTTTTACTTATTCAAGAAATGCCAACGGAAAAAAAAATATTGCCCATTGTGGATAAAAATGATGCCCCTGAAATTAGTTTTCCAGTTTTGATAATAAGCTTCACTTTATCCTGACTGTTTCCCCATGTCCCTGTGTTGTCTAGATGTTTGTAGCTTGGGAGAACACCAAATAAATGAAAGAGTAGGAGTAGAACTGCCAAGCAAAGTTCGCTCTTCTGTCTGAGAACTGAACTGCAATCTAATTAGCTCTAACTAGCTGAGCTAACCAATTACAGAGGTCTAAAGTGAACTCAAACCTCTGTGTGTATCACAATCATCTAAGGAGCTTGTTTAGAGCACAGTCTTGGGCATTATCCTCTGAGATTTTAGTTCAGTGGATCTATGGTAGGACCCAAGCCCTGCAATTTTAATAAGTACCACTGGTGATTCATCCTCAGATGGTTCTTGGGCCAAACTTTGAGAAACAATGGTAAATGAAGCCTGAATCATTTGAATTCACTGGAGACTAGTCAGGACTATGAGGATACAAAGCTTTACCTTCCTCCTAAGGGAAGAGAGGGAATAGGGGGCAGGGAACCTGAGAGGGAAGACGGCCAAGAGGAAATGAGATTGGCTAGGTGTCTGCAGTACTGACTGCTATCGTCATGCATCCTGGGAAATGTATGAAAACTTCCTCTCACCATTAGATAACTACTACCCATTGTCCACTTAGGACTGTGGACCACACATAGTTTGGAGGGTAGAGGGGCCAAGAGCATGGACTCTGAGACCAGTCTATCTAGGTTTGACTCTTGGTTCGGCCATTTATTAGCGTATGTGACTCTGGGAAAGTTGCTTAATCTCTAAGTGCCTCGGTTTCCTCATCCGTAAAACGAGAATAATAATAGTACATATCCCACTGAGTTGTTGTGAGGATGACATGAGTGAGTATAAGTAAAGGTGCTCAGAATGGTGTCTGGCCCTTACTAAGAGCTAGATAAAAATGAGCTATCACTTCTCCTACCTCTAATTCAATGCTTTGCTGGGAAGGGAAGGGGATGCTGGGGGAGCTGGAACAATGAGGTCCCTCAGAATAGAAGAAAAAACATGGAGCTTCTGAGCGCTTAAATTGTGCCAAACCATTTTGTGACAAGACTTCTGTTATTTTAAGAAAAGATATCTTTATCTTGTAAACTTGTCTGTATTTGAACTTCTCCATTCTCAGTGTTTGTTTTTTATTTTGGTTTTGCTTTGCTTCTTGGAAAGTCTGTATGAAAAGTTCCAGTGTTAATGTAGAGAAATTAATGCACTAGAGCATTAATTCTTGGGTTAGAGTGGGTCTCTGAAGTAAAAATTTGCATATAGGTATTTAAGTGCATTTGTGGATACAAGGTAAAAAATTTTCCCCACCAAATTCTGTGAGAGTACTAAAACACCAAAAAGGTTAACAATCATCCTCTGAGAGCCAGCTTACCTGTGGCCTTTTCCTGATTTCACTTTCTATGACCCTAGATGAGTGATTCTCAACCAAGGGCAGTTTTGTCCCCTCCTCTTCTGGGGGCATTTGGCAACATCTCGAGATATTTTTGGCTGTCACAATTAGTGGGTGTTGCTAGCATCCAGTGGGTAGAGGCCAGAGATGCTGCAAAAATATCCTACAATGCACAGGAAAGCCATTCACAACAAAGAATTATCCAGTCTAAAATGTCAATAGTGTGGAGATGAGAAACCGTGCCCTAGAAGTAGTGTCAGCAGAAGCCCAGCTCAAGACTGGAGGCAGATCTGGTGAAAGGGGGCACTTAGTGAGAAGTGGCGGAGCTGGGGACACTGGAGATCACCATTCCTTTCCTTCTGGGCTGTTCCTTTTACAATAGCATGGGCTTCTTGTCAGTGCTATGCCGGATGCCAATGGAAACTAATCTTTGTTTATGTACAGAGATACACCTACCAACACTCTCTTTGGGTCTTCATGACTTGGTACTATGGGAGTACACTCCCACCATGTGGAGTCTTACCATTTACTCCACTTGCTAGATCAGGTATTAGGCTCACTTAAAATTTGGATGTTTGATTCAGAAGCAGGCAAATTTAAATTTCTTTTTCTATAGCATAGACTTCATGAGGGGAGACGTTTCCTCACTAGGGTAATGGAGTTCCTATAATAATTAGCACTAATTGAGATCCAGGTAGGCAGCTTTAGTAGAAAAGCTGACAACTAAATCACTCATGGTAGTGACCTAGGGGACTAGTCTCCCAGGTCTTCATTTAGTCACATGAGTAAAGAAGAGGGAAGCAGAATTGAATGAGATTATTAAGTTAGTTTTCAGGAAACATTACATTTGTTATAAACAATCAGCAAACTATTTATTTGGGCTAAAATTAAATGTTGTGAACCAAACACACACACACACACACACACACACACACACACACACACACACTTCTTTCAAGGAGAATCTGATCTCTATCTAGTTATAGACAGAGATCAGAGGGTCAGCAAGATTATTCTTTGAATAACATATAGATTCTGTCTAGTAGCCTGGGGACACGATCACATGTGTCCCAGTTGTGTCCCTATAGTGTCTTTGTGTGACTGTCACTTAACTTTTATTCAGTTTCTCCATTATTAAAATGACCTAAACCTTCCTTATTTTCTGTTCTGTGAAAACTCTTCCATACTCTGGAGAACTACATTTGGACATGAGGCCAACATCAGAGAGAGCTGTGAAATTTAAAGAGATGTGAGATCGTTAGCTTTTTAGAGTTACATCCTCATTTTCTGGGAAAATAGAGTGGGTGTGAGAAAGTCATTTAGATGAGAACGTTCCTTCTAGATGGGTCACAGATGAGAAAAAATTCAATGAAAAAACTAGAAGAGCCAGGGTACCTGCTATGGAAAATAAGATGTAAGACCTTGGCTTTGTTGTATAGACCTGGGGAATAGATGCCAATCAAAGTTCACATGTGAGTACAGAATAAGAAGTGGTCTGGATTGTATGAGGGCAAGTTTTCCATACATTGGGACAAATGTGGCAGATGCCAAAACTGTAACAGTGTCAGTAATCTCTGCCCTGTTGTTCTTGTGACTTTTCCATGAGGAAAGAAAAGAAATAATTATCTGGATTATAGTTCTAGTTTTGCCATTCCTTAGCTGGAAAAAAATGTTTCTTCAAATGCCAAGAAGAAGAGATTGTACTAGATGACATCTGAGTTCCCATTCAGAGCTAAGTTTCTACAAAATTTGACTCCATGATGTTTCAAGAACACTAAATTCAATCCCAAACAACTTTCTATGACAGAAGTTTCTATGAGAAATAAAGTAACATTTCTGTAATCTATACCCTTGGAGCTCCCCAGTTCTGAACAAGATCTCAAGTTCAGATCTTATCCTGGCCAAATTCGTCATCAGAATTAATTTACTGCTAGTGAGTTCGAAGCTTGAATCTAAGCTGCTGCCACCCCAGACAGTTGGACACATCTGTTCCTTCAGGCAAAACCAAGCCAGTGAGGTCACCCACCAGAGGCCTGTTTATACAAGAGACCTGTCAACTGTATGTACTCTGCCCAGGGAAGAAATTCTTGAAAAAGAGAGTGCTAGGCACCCAAGCTTGCTCAACTACTAACCTTGGTAGTTGAAAGGGTTTTTAATACATAGTGGTGTCCATTATTTCTATACTCCTATTTCCGCTAATACCTCCACAAGACCTAAGAGCGCCTGGTACTCTGCTTTGGTATTTGTGTGGCAGAGTGGAGCACAAAATGGGCAAAGCTTTTGGCAGAGAACAAAAGTGTGGCTTCAGCAAATTGAGGGCATCAGAATATAGAATCTAAAAGACTCTAGCAGAGTAACAATGTCAGGAGATGTCAAGATACCTAGGGGCTCTAACAAGGGTATCTGGCAGTGGTGGTTCCTGGAGTGGTCTTGGGCACACTGAGAGGCAGGGCCCTTATGTTTGGTGGCCTCACTATGGGTACGTGCTGCAGCTGTGCCAGTGACATCCTCTTGGGTGTTTTGTTAGGGAATATGTGTGTGGGGGGAGATGTGAGGCAACGTGCACTCCACATGGGGTGGAGAAGGCTCTTCCATGAGAACTATAAGGCCCCCCAGAGTGAGACCTTGGGTAGGACAGAAGCCCCAACAATCGCAGGTCCAGGGGGAATCAGACAAACATGGTGTATAACTAAGTGTGACCCCCTGTTTTCACTCTCCCTCCTCTGCCTCTAATAGCTCCCCTACTCCGACTTCCTCCCTCTTGCCTCTCCCTCCTCCAACTGGTATACTCAAAACCACTCAGTCAGAAGTGAAATCTCTTGGGAAGATCTGAATAGAATCAAGCTAAAACAGTTGCAGTGCTGGGTACTGCAATGTTTGAAAGCAGTTTTTATATAAAAATTAGAAATAGAAATGATTTTTTGAGATCCAGGATAATTTGATGGTAAATTTGGGATGATAATGGCAAGAATGCAAGGAAAATGCTAAAAGCAGCATCCAAATGGAATATTCAGAATTTGTATACACACCATAACTTCTTGGAAAAGAGCCACAGCATATGATGGTGGTCCTAGCTTGGAAGAGAAAAATAATCAGCCTAAGTTCTGTGACCTTTCTAGCTCCAAAATCAAGTACAATTGCTTAATTGCACTAAGCTTCCTACCCTGACTTCCTAGATGAGGAATGCTGTAACGGTCTCTGACCTTGATTTTATTTTTGCTTCCTGACATCCATTTATCCTACTTTTGGTGACTGTACCTCAATTTTCCTCTGGCAGACTCCTCTGTTCCTGACCTTCTATTCATGTGCTTCATTTCTATGGGGTAGTCTCCATCTCCAGCTTCAGAGATGGGCAATGGGATAAAGCCTTGGGTAATTAGAGAACAATATTGCTCTAGTCACAGTGATTAGTTCAGAAATGGGCGCATGACCCATTGGGATTAATGAGATGTACTGAGACAATTGCTGAAAACTTTGAGGGAAGAAAACCCCCTCTATCTAGCTTATTTTCTGCTGCTGTCTGGTAACCGTGAAATAAAAGCCTGGTTGAGAGTAAAGCCAGCAAGGGGGAAGCAGAGACAGATAACGGAAAAAGAGACATTCAGTTCTGATGCTATCATGAGCTTCCCGTAACATCCTATCAAGGGACCAGGACTGGTTTTGTGGGCGTATGTCCTCTGCAGTTGCACAGGGCCCTGTACTAAAAGAGCCCTGTGCTTGGTTTAATGCTCAGCTGTTGCTGTCCTGACAATCTTAATACATTTTATTTTTGAACTTGTGTTTTGTAGGTGAAGTCCAATGGGACAATGGAGCATGCCTATGAACAGAGGAGTACATGTAATGTGCGTGCCTGCCATTGCTTGCCACTCCATTTACATATAGTAAGTGTTCATGATGACTCAGAAGCACAGAATTCCAGTGAATCTCACAATGCGTAGAGGTTCAGTGAGACTCAAAGCGGGTACAAGGTAAGTCTGTCATGTCTATGACTGAGCAAGCAGGGGTGCCGACAGCCCCGAGGGGCCACGCTTTCCCTTTGAATCAGAATTTGCTTTGAATGCAGAAAGAAGGCAGTGGCGTTCTAAGAAACACAAACGACCAAAGAGCCCTGTCAGATCCTCTCTTCCTTGTGTGTTACTTCCCTGTATTAGCCAACCACTTGTGCTGGAAATGATGACGTAGAAGGAAAGGGAAAGAAAGAACAGCCTTCCATTCCTTTTCCTCTGAGTCCTTCCATACTCATCAATAAATGTAGGATAGAGAGTGTTGGTAGAATGTGTGTGTATGAAGAAGTGAAACAAAAACAGTTGAGTTAGTTTCTGCAGGGTTTACACTGTTCTGATAAGAATACGGGCTATCAAATATGAATTGTGCGGTTTTGGTGATTCTGCATGGGAGTTAAGTGCTGTTATATTTGCATTTAAAACTGGCATTGTGCCATAGAGAGATGAACTGTAAAATTCATGCTAATAATTTAACATTTAATTTTCCTTTGTTAGAATCACTTAAATAGCAAAAAACAAAAACACCCACGAAACTCAAACAACACAACCACATGACAAGTCAGAGGGAGACTAGAGTAGAAGGAAAAAAAGCCTAACATTGTAGTATCTTTAGTGGCACGTTTTTCTGCCTTTTCCACTAGGAGCACCACATTTTCATTTTTCACAGGGCCCTGTAAATGATACATCTAGCCCTACAACGGACTTGTGTTAGTTTGCTAGGGCTGCTCTAACAAACACCTGACTGAGTGGCTTAGACAACACAAATTTATTTTCTCACAGTTCTGGAGGCTAGAAGTCCAAGATCAAGGTGCCATCAGGATTGATTTCCTCTGCAGCCTCTCTTGTCAGCTTGCGGTTGGCTACCTTCTTGCTGCCCCTTGGCATGATCTTTTCTCTGTGCATGCACATCCCTGGTGTCTCTTTGTGTGTCCAAATTTCCTCTTCTTAGAAGGACACCAGTCAGATTGGATTAGGGCCCACCAATATGACCTCGTTTAACGTTACTTACCTCTTTAAAGGCCCTTTTTCCAAACACAGTCACCTTCTGAGATATTGGGGGTTAGGGCTTCAACATGAATTTTGAGGGGATACAATTCAGTTCATAACTAGACCTTTCAATGACATGAGCCAATAAACTTCCTTTTTATTTATGTCAAATTAGGTTGGGTATTTTTTTTTGTCACTTAGAACTTAAAAGAGTCCAAAAGAGACAGCTTCCCAATGCAACCTCTTAGCTCCTCCTCCTCAACGTTTTGCTTTCCATGGACAAAATAGTTTTAATACTTTTAAGACACTTGGAAATGAAAGAAGGGAGACAGATAAAGTTGCCATGAAGTGCAACCAGATGCTTATGAAAATATACCTTCACACTTTGTCCATGAAGCTCAGAAAATATTAATCAGGTACCAGTTTCTTCATTTTCACAGATAATAGAATGACACCTTGGGAAAGTCAAATTAAATCCACACAGCTTGGGAAGAAAATACTGGGACCCACATTTCCTGATTCTTAGGTCAGGATTCTTTCCATCCTACTCAGTGGTACTTATCTCAATTATCCATAGTACGGAGATGAGGGGCATAATTTTGGTTCCTGAATTGGCTTACCTGTTTGATAAAAAATTCACCTCTCAGATGGTTTTTGATTGTGAATTTGTTTAAACAAAGGATCATTTGAATGAAATATATACCGGTATACCAAGATCCCTGGCTAAATTCAAACTAGCAAAATATGTGCTATAGAAGAGTGTTTCCTCATTTTTAAACAACTTTTTTATAGAAGTAATGCAAAGAAATACATTTCTCATTCAAGAAAAATCACAAATGCTACAATCTAAACTGAGATCTTTGTAGATGTGACTTCAATTACAGTATGTGCGAGGTAATCAATAATTATAGAAGGCAACTCCTCTAAGGCAATATTGGGCTTCAAAACCAGGATTGAGATTTAAAATTTAGAACACCCTCTCTCCATCCTCTGGAGTCAATTCCACATGCAGGGCATAGACTTTGGTCTCAAGAGCGAACAGGGAGCAGAAAAACACTATTTTGCTTGCGCAGTTTTCTAAACAAGAATCACGTACAGGGTGTATGGATACTTTTTATTTATTAAATGTTCTTAGCATTTCTCATTGGTGTCTCTAAGCAGCAGAACTAAGATCAATAGGAAGGCATAAAGTTGCAAGATGGGAATAAAAAATGAGATTAAGAGTAATGCTTGTAAAAATGCAAAGATACCTGTCTGAGAGACAGTGGAGGCTGTAAGACCCAGACTTCTTGCATAAGAACACTGATGCTGCAGCCCCCTTGAAAAAGCTCTTTCTAAAGTGTGGAAAAATATAAGGCTTTGTGGAGATTGAGACAGTGATAGAGAGAATGCAATTGCAAGGGAAATGACTGTTCAGTCAAAGTTGAGATATTTGTCACTGCCCTAAATACCCACAACTATAAAGTAATGTGGCTGTTTTTTTAGCTTGGTTCTTGTTTTCCACAAATACACTAATACATCCCAATGAATGTTTTCATTCAAAATAGTCACCTTGACATTGCACGTAGTACAACATAGTAGCCGTTGCTTAAAGCATCTTTTGGATTTCCTTTTTCTTTGAATATATTCACAGCTGATAAACATGTCTGTTGATTTTTGGAAACTGCTAGAAGCTTGCAAGTGCCAAGTTTGGTGAATAAAACCATGATTTGAGCAGATCATTTTCTTTTTTTCTCGCTTGCTTTCTTTTACAATCGGTAATCAAATATGGAGAGTCAATATAAACTAATGGAATTGATTTTCTTGTATGGTTTATAAAATGGTGCTGAAGGCTTAAGAAAGAGTTGAACAACGACAACACCATAAATAGAACCTCCCAAGGTGGCTATTCTGAAGGGTCTAAAATTCAAGTATGTTTGGTTATGTTTGTACCCACACACACACACACTCAGGGCTTGTATTCAGGTTGCAGTATTTTCAAGTGTCTTGACTGTGTAAAAAATGTAACTTTGTTTTATATAATTCAACTAAATATACATTCAAAGACACCATTACTCCTGGTTATAAACAACATAACCTAAGTCACTTCTGAGTTTTCTCTATTTCTGGTTTAATTTCCAGCAAGTCATAATTTGTCATTTTTCCTGGGGCTAAGCTAAACTGTGAGGTTTTCACAGTCTCACAGCAATAGCGAAGAGATAGTATCTACTCCTTGGTCTTTACCCGTCCTGCAGTGGTCCGTCCTGAGACATACAGTCCTCCCGTTTGGTCCTCCATGCTGCTTATTGCTTCTGTGCCCCCCATCATGACTGAGGGCCCACTGGGGCACTTGTTCTCTCTCTCTCTTGCCTTCACTCTCACTCTCCTCTGTCTTTCACAGATAACTTCTGTCTCCCCAAAAAGTGGGGAAGAGAGAAGAGTGACTGTGCCTTCTACACCTTTTGGAGTGCTGGAGACTTGGAGAAATCTTAGGCCCTCTGCCCCAGACATCCCATGAAGCCATTTGGCTCTACTGCTGCCTTGCTTTAGTGATGTGAAAAAAAAAGCCCTATAAAGATATGCCAGGCATACACCAAACATCCTAGGAAAATTTGTTGATTGGCTAACTGAATGAATGCAGATGCTGTTTCCCAGAATTCCAGAAGGGAAGTAGGGAGTGTTGGGAAGGGGTAAAATCTCTCTTCTACTCTTCTTGTGTTCTTATGGCTGGGCTAATAATAAAACTGACAGAAGACCAGATTAACTGGAGAAAAACGCAGTTTAATATTTATCATAGAGAAATGATGCACGGAGAGTGCACAAAGCAGGCAGTATGTATATTTTTTACACAAAATAAATTTGTAAGGAATTGACAGGACAAAGAAACTTAGATTTGAAGTACGTGATTAGTGAGGAATTTGAGCAGAATTTAGGCTTGGGGTAGTAAATGCACAAGGTTCATTTACGGAGGCTCCTCAGCCCCGAATCCCCCAGCTCTGGTGATAAGGGTGCAGAGAGACCATCTTTCATATGGGAGATTTCTTTCCTGCTTTCAGGGGGAACAGAGACAGGAGGGTCAGAATGCCCCTTTTGCTTCTCAAGTAACTTTAATTTGAAATAATCAATATGCTACTGTGGGATATTTTGGGGAGGCCTACCCTGGGTCCCAATAGGAATATGTTTTCTCTTCTTTTGGATTCCCCAAATTATCCAAGGATTGTATTCTTTTCTTCACTCTCTTTGAAACTAATCCTGGAATGGGAGTGTCGAGAAGAGCATGAGGCCACTTCTAAGAGACCTTGTGAGAATAATTCTAGATATCTGAGGACTTCCTGCATCAATGTAGTCACTTGAGAAGGCTGCCAAGTGTCCCACCTTGTTTGGTTAAATTATACTCATCTTTTAGGGTTTAGGTGAGACCTACCCCTTGATTCTTCTCTAGAGTCTGTGCTCCATGAGGAGACTTCTGTCTTCATTACCTTTGTATTACTACATACTATACTTGGCATATCAGCATATCTTTGAAGTAATTAATGTGAACATGAATAATTGAACTATTTGAACCAGGCTATTTTGACGTTTCAGAGGGTTACTGGTATTTTCTAGATTTTGCTAGTCCAGTTATCTCAGAAGACCAGAAGTATTGTCTTAGTCCTGGCCGCATCTTTGCAAATCTGGAGATAGTGGGTTAAAAGGGAAAGGTTACTATTCCCAAGTAAACATCCCTTATTCAGCCCAAAATTTAGGGAGACAATCTCGTTTTAAGATGCCATTTATCAAAGTTTTCAGATAGTTCATTAAAAAAATTTTTTTTTGCACCCATTTAAGTTCTTTTTAGAGTGTTTTGGAACAGCTTGAGATCTGACAAAGCCAGTAATCATATGTAAATTTTTGGTTATATAACCAACAATCCATTTCTTACAGTTCAGATTCCTCAGTGACCATAAATGACTTTGAAAGGAAGAGTAATCCTCACCAACTAGCACAGGGAAATCTCCAATGGACACTTTGCACGGTAAAGATTAGGAATGGCTGGTAAATCTTTAATGGACAATTGGCTCCACTCTTCATGGGTTTATGAGAACAGCTGCACCAAACTCACTAAATTGAAATGTTCTGCATTTTGCTGAGAAGGGTCAACTTTCTCTTCCTTCCTTCCTCCCTCCCTCCCTTTCTTCTTTCTTAATTTTTATTTTCCCTCTTACATTTCTAGGCACCATGTCTTCAACCTAGTAAACTAGATTTGCACAGAAGTAATTCTACTTATGATTGGCACATGTGGGGTGAGAAGATTGCTTACTTCCACTTGTTTAAACCTCATCCATATCCAATTCAGCTGTACATAGGAGCTAAACTTTTTTAGAGAAGAAGAATAAAATCCAAGGAAGACACCAGTGGTCTGGGATTTCCTCTGAACATGTGCCTTCCTTTCATCAGCTACCAAAGACAAAGAGTTATTACATACCCTCAGAATAAAGACAAAAATTTATCATGTGCATGCAATATTTGATCTTTATTAACTTGGATTCAGCACAATGAGGCAGCGCAGCCAACAGGGAGAGTGGGAGTTAGAAGATGTTTGTCCTTTATTTTGGATTTGGGGCAGATTATTTAAGTATAGTTTTGAAACCCGGAACTTCTTTCACTGGGGCAAACATGTACATTCAATTTTTTTTTTTTTAAATTTCCTTTCCCTTACTTTTGATGGTGGATATTCCAAACATTAGATGAAAAAACTAGATTATCAAGAGACACCTGTTAAGCAACTAATTGCATAAGTCACTGACATACTGATAGCATTTATAGTACACTTTAAGCAAAAGTTTTGGTATATAACACTTCACATACGCAAAAATAGTGAGGGTGATATAATGAGCTCCTGCGCACCCAATCCCAACTTCAACATTTATCGACTCGTGGCCACATTTGATTGATCTAAACTCTCACCACTTCCCCTCACCCTAAATTATTTTGAAGCAAATACTAGACATCATGGCATTTGATCCATCAGTATTTCTATGTGGATATCCAAAAGATAAGAATTCTTTAAAAAACCATAACTACCATGTCATTATTATACCTAAAAATTAACAATCATTCCTTAATATTATCAAATATTGTCAGTGTTCATTATCCCATATTTTTTTACATTTGTTTATTGAATCAGGATCTAAATAAGTCTGAATATTGGAATTAATATGGTTTTTAACTTTCTTTTTAAAAAAATTTGTTTTTTTTTGTTGTAAGAATACTTAACATAAGATCTATTCTCTTAATAAATTTTTAAGCCTACAATACATTATTGTTGACCATGGGTGCAGTGTTGTACAGCAGGTCTCTAGAGATTATTCATCTTGTTTAACTGAAACTTTATGCCTGTTGATTAGTAACTCCCTATTTCCCCTCCCCTTGACCCATGGTAATCACCATTCCATTCTTCAATTCCATGAGTTTGACTATTTGTGTTACTTCATATAAGTGGAATCACGCAGTATTTGACTTTCTGTTAACTGGCTTAATTCACTTAGCATAATGTCCTCAAGGTTCATTCATGCATATTGCAGAATCTCCTCCTTTATGAGGCTGGATAGTATTCCATTGTATGTATACACCACATTTTCATTATCCATTTGTTTGTTGATGGATGTTTAGGTTGTTTCCAAATCTTGGCTATTGTGAATAATGCTGCATTGAACATAGAAGTACTAACATCTCTTCAAAATCCTGATTTCATTTCTTTTGGATAAATACCCAGGGGTGGATAGCTGGATCATATAGTGGTTCTATTTTTAATTTTTTGAGGAACCTCCATAATGTTTTCCATAGCAGCTGCACCATTTTGCTTTCCCACCAACAGTGTGCAAGGGTTTAAATTTCTCTACGTCCTCACTAACGCTTGCTATCTTTCGCTTTTTTGATACTAGTCATCCTGACAGGTGGGAGGTGATATCTCATTGTGGTTTTGACTTGCATTTCCCTGATGATTAGTGGTGTTGAACATTTTTTCATATACTTGTTGGCCACTTGTATGTCTTCTTTGGAGAAGTGTCTATTTAGTTCCTTTGCCTGTATTTTAATCAAAGGATTAGTTTTTTTTACTATTGAGTTGTAGGAGTTCCTTACATGTTTTGGAGTTTAACTCCTTATCAAGTATGTGGTTTGTAAATATTTTCCCCCATTCTGTAGCTTCCTTTTTCATTTTGTTGACAGTTTCCTTTGCTGTGCAGAAGCTTTTTAGTTTGATATAGTCTCTCTTGTTTATTTCTGTTTCTATTGTCTGTGCTTTTGATGTCATATCCATGAAATCATTTACAAACCAACGTTGTGAAGGTTTTCCTCTATATTTTCTCCTAGGAGTTTTACAGATTCAGGTCTTATGTTTAAGTGTGTAATCCATTTTGATTGATTTTTATGTATGGTGTAAGATAAGAGTCCAACTTCATTCTTTTGCTTGTGGATATCCAGTTTTTCCAACGTCATTTGTTGAAGAGACCATTATTTCCCCATTGTGTGCTCTGGGCACCCTTGTCGAGGATCAGTTGGCCCCAGAAATGTAGATTTATTTCTGGGCTCCCTATTCTGTTTCATTGGTCTATATGTCTGTCTTTATGCCAATATCATACTGATTTGATTACTGTAGCTTTGTAATATATTTTGAAATCAGGAAATTTGATGCCTCCAGTTTTGTTCTTTGTGAAGACTGATTTGGCTATTCATGGTCTTTTGTGGTTCCAGTGAATTTTAGAATTGTTTTTTCTATTTCTGTAAAAATTGCCATTGAGATTTTTTTTTCTGTCCTATGTGTTTGTTTATTGTTGTTATTATCTACTACTTAGTGAAGGAAATCATACGGTATTTGACCTTCTCCCTCTGACTTATTTCACTTTGCATAATACCCTCAATGTCCATCCATGTTGTCACAAATGGCTGGATTTCATCGTTTCTTATGGCTGAGTAGTATTCCATTGTGTATATATACATCTTCTTCATCTATTCATTCCTTGATTGGCACTTAGGTTGCTTCCAAGTCTTGGCTATTGTGCATAACGCTGCAATGAACACAGGGGTGCATGTACCTTTACAAATTGGTGTTTTCAAGTTCTTTGGATAAATACCCAACAGTGGAATAGCTGGATCATATGATAGTTCTATCCTTGATTTTTTGAGGAATCTCCACACTGTTTTCCATAGTGGCTGCAACAGTTTGCACTCCCACCAGCAGTGTATGAGAGTTCCCTTCTCTCCACATCCTCTCCAACACATGTTGTTTCCTGTCTTGTTAGTTACAGCCATTCTGACGGGCGTGAGGTGATATCTCATTGTAGTTTTGATTTGAATTTCCCTGATAGTTAATGATTTTGAACATCTTTTCATGTGTCTGTTGGCCATCTGTATATCTTCTTTGGAGAAATGTCTGTTCAGGTCTTTTGCCCATTTTTTAATTGGGTTGGTAGTTTTTTTGTTGTTGAGATGCATGAGTTCTTTATATATTTTGGAGATTAAGCCCTTCTCAGAAGTATGGTTTGCAAATATCTCCTCTCAATTGTTAGGTTGTCTTTTCGTTTTGTTGATGGTTTCCTTTGCTGTGCAGAAGCTTTTTAGTTTGATGTAGTCCCATTTGTTTATTTTTTCTATTGTTTCTCTTGCCTAGTCAGACGTGGTGTTTGAAAAGATGTTGCTAAGACCGATGATGAAGAGCGTACTGCCTATGTTTTCTTCTAGAAGTTTCACAGTTTCAGGTCTTACATTCAAGTCTTTAATCCATTTGGAGTTAATTTTTGTGTATGGTGTAAGGTAAGGGTCTACTTTCATTTTTTTGCATATGGCTATCCAGTTTTCCCAACACCATTTGTTGAAGAGACTTTCTTTTCTCCATTGTATGTTCTTGGCTCCTTTGTCAAAGATTAGCTGTCCATAGATGTGTGGGTTTATTTCTGGGCTTTCGATTCTATTCCATTGATCTGTGTGTCTGTTTTTGTGCCAGTACCATGCTGTTTTGGTTACTATAGCTTTGTAGTATATTTTGAAATCAGGGAGTGTGATACCTCCAGCTTTGTTCTTTTCTCTCAGGATTCCTTTAGCTATTCGGGATCTTTTCTTGTTCCATATAAAATTTAGGATTCTTTGTTCTATTTCTGTGAAAAATGTTGTTGGAACTTTGATAAGGATTGCATTGAATCTATAGATGGCTTTAGGAAGTATGGACATCTTAACTATGTTAATTCTTCCAATCCCAGAGCACGGAATATCTTTCCATTTCTTTGTGTCTTCTTCAATATCTTTCAGAAATGTTTTATGTTTTTGGTGTACAGATCTTTCACCTCTTTGGTTAAGTTTATTCCTAGGTATTTTATTCTTTTTGTTGCAATTGTAAATGGGATGGTATTCTTAATTTCTCTTTCTGCTGCTTCGTTGTTAGTGTACAGAAATGCAACTGATTTTTGTATGTTGATTTTGTATCCTGCAACTTTACCATATTCGTTTATTACTTCTAAAAGTTTTCTGGTGGATTCTTTAGGGTTTTCTATATATAAAATCATGTCATCTGCAAATAGTGACAGTTTCACTTCTTCCTTTCCAATTTGGATCCCTTTTATTTCTTTCTTTTGCCTGATTGCTCTGGCTAGGACTTCCAGTACTATGTTAAATAAGAGTGGTGACAGTGGGCATCCTTGTCTGGTTCCTGTTCTTAGAGGGATAGCTTTCAGTTTTTCACCATTGAGGATGATATTAGCTGTGGGTTTCTCATATATGGTCTTTATTATGTTGAGGTACTTTCCTTCTATTCCCATTTTATTCAGAGTTTTTTATCATAAATGGATGCTGTATCTTGTCAAATGCTTTCTCTGCATCTATTGAGATGATCATGTGATTTTTATTCTTCATTTTATTAATGTGGTCTATCACATTGATTGATTTACAAATGTTAAACCATCCCTGCATACCTGGAATAAATCCCACTTGATCATGGTGTATAATCTTTTTAATGTATTGTTGTATGCAATTTGCTAGTATTTTGTTGAGGATTTTTGCATCGATGTTCATCAGTGATATTGGCCTGTAATTTTCTTTTTTTGTGTTGTCCTTGTCTGGTTTTGATATCAGGTTAATGTCGGCTTCGTAGAATGAGTTAGGAAGCTTCCCCCCCTCCTCAATTTTTTGGAAGAGTTTGAGAAGGATAGGTATTAAGTCTTCTTTGAATGTTTGGTAGAATTCAGCAGGGAAGCCATCTGGTCCTGGACTTTTATTTTTGGGGAGGTTTGTGATTACTGTTTCGATCTCCTTACTGGTGATTGGTCTATTCAAATTCTCTACTTCTTCTTGATCCAGTTTTGGAAGGTTGTATGATTCTAAGAATTTATCCATTTCTTCCAGATTGTTGAATTGGTTGGCATATAGCTTTTCATAGTATTCTCTTATAATCTTTTGTATTTCCGAGGTGTCTGTTGTAACCTCTCCTCTTTCATTTCTGATTTTACTTATTTGTGCCTTCTCTCTTTTTTTCTTGGTGAGTCTAGCTAAAGGTTTGTCAATTTTGTTGATCTTTTCAAAGAACCAGCTCTTGGTTTTATTAATTTTTTCTATTGTTTTTTGGTCTCTATTTCATTTATTTCTGCTCTGATTTTTATTATTTCCCTTCTTCTACTGATTTTGGGCTTTGTTTGTTCTTCTTTTTCCAGTTCCTTTAGGTGCATTGTTAGATTGTTTATTTGAGATTTTTCTTGTTTGTTGAGATAGGCCTGTATTGCTATAAACTTCCCTCTTAGAACCGCTTTTGCTGTATCCCATAAATTCTGGCATGTCGTATTTTCATTTTCATTTGTCTCCAGGTATTTTTTGATTTCTTCTTTGATTTCTTCGTTAACCCAGTCGTTGTTCAGTAGCATTTTGTTTAATCTCCACGTATTTGTGACTTTTCTGATTTTCTTCCTATAGTTGATTTCTAGTTTCATACCGTTGTGGTCAGAAAAGATGCTTGGTATTATTTCAATCTTCTTAAATTTATGGAGACTTGTTTTGTGGCCTAATATGTGATCAATCCTGGAGAATGTTCCATGTGCATTTGAAAAGAACGTGTATTCTTCGGTTTTTGGATGGAATGCTCTGTATATATCTACTAGGTCCATCTGTTCTAGTGTGTCGTTTAAGGCCAATGTTTCCTTACTGATCTTCTGTTTGGATGATCTATCCGTTGGTGTAAGTGGAGTGTTAAAGTCCCCTACTATTATTGTGTTACTGTCTATTTCTCTATTTATGTCTGATAATAATTGCTTTATATATTTAGGTGCACCTACATTGGGTACGTAGATATTTACAAGTGTTATATTCTCTTGTTGGATTGTTCCCTTGATCATTATATAATGCCCTTCTTTGTCTCTTTTTACAGTTTTTGTTTTAAAGTCTATCTTGTCTGATATGAGTACTGCTACCCCAGCTTTGTTTCCATTGCCATTTGCATGGAGTATCTTTTTCCATCCCTTCACTTTCAGTTTGTGAGTGTCTTTAGGTCTGAAGTGTGTCTCTTGTATGTAGCATATATATGGGTCTTGTTTTTTATCCAGTCAGCCACCCTATGCCTTTTAACTGGAGCATTTAGTCCATTGACGTTTAAAGTAGCTATTGATAAGTATGTACTTACTGCCGTTTTTTAACTTTTTTTTTTTTCTCAGTGTTTTAGTAGTCCTTCTCTGTTCCTTTCTTCTTCTATACAGAATTGATGGTCACTTTAGTTTGACCTCTGTCTGAAAGCTGTACTCTTAACTCCCCTCCTCCCTCCTTTTATGTTTTTGATATCATATCTAACCTCTTTTTTGTGTATTTGTATCCATTATGTTCTAATCATGGAAATAGATAAGTTTTCCTATTTGTGGTCTTCTCTTTTCCCCTTAAATCAGTCCCTTTAACATTTCTTGTAGCACTGGTTTCTTGGTGACAAATTCCTTTAATTTTTGCTTGTCTGGGAAATTTTTGATCTCTCCTTCCATTTTGAATGATAACCTTGCTGGGTAGAGTATTCTTGGCTGTAAGTTTTTTCCTTTTAGCACTTTAAATATATCATGCCATTCTTTTCTATTCTGCAAGGTTTCTGCTGAGAAGTCAGCTGATAGCCTTATGGGGTTTCCTTTGTATGTAACTTGACTTTCTCTTGCGGCTTTTAGGATTCTCTCTTTATCTTTAATTCTGGACATTTTGATTATGATGTGTCTTGGTGTGGGCCTCTTTGGGTTTATCTTGTTTGGGGCTCTCTGTGCTTCCTGTACCTGGATGTCTGTTTCCTTCCTTAGCTTAGGGAACTTTTCATCTATTATTTCTTGAAATAGATTCTCTGCCCCCTTGTCTTGCTCTTCTCCTTCCAGGACACTTATAACACGGATGTTAGTGCACTTGATGTTGTCCCAGAGGTCCCTTAGACTGTCCTCAGTCTTTTTAATTCTTTTCTCTTTTACCTGTTCACCTTGGGTAATTTCTTCTAGTCTTTCGTCCAGCTCACAGATCCGTTCTTCTGTATCCTCTACTCTGCTTTTGAGTCCCTCTAATGAATTTTTCATTTCCAGTATTGTATTCTTCATTTCTGATTGGTTCTTTTTTATATCTTCCATTTCTTTGTTGACATTCTCACTGAGTTCATCCATTCTTCTCCCCAGATTAGTGAGCATCCTTAACACTCTTAGTTTGAACTCTCTGTCAGGTAGGTTGCTCATTTCTGTTTCACTTAGTTCCTTTTCTGGGGTTTTGTCCTGTTCCCTTACTTGGAATGTATTCTTTTGTCTCCTCATTTTGCCTCTTTCCCTGTGCTTGTGTCTACATATTAGGTAGGTCAGCTATGTCTCCTCTTCTTGGATAGGTGACCTTATGTAAGTGATGCCTTAGGAGGCTTCCAGTGTGCTTCCCTCAGTTCTCAATGTTCCAGGGGTGACCCCTATGTGGGCTACGTGTGTCCTTCTGTTGTGGCCTGTTTGCTCTCCCTGTAGGCGCCCAGGGAGGCTGAGTTATGCTCCTGGCCAGCTGTTGTAATTCTCAGCTGCTTGTAGTTGTTGTGGGCCCTTCAGTCTCTTTATCAGGTGTGGGGAGCCCCAGCACAGTTGGCTGCAAGTTCTAATACCACATTTGTGTTGCAGTATTTCTTTTAAGTGAGTAGGCCCCCACTGTGGCAGGTTGTTAGGCTCAGGGCCTTACAATTGCTGTAAGCCTCTAGCCTATTAGGTCTCTTGTCAGCTCTCTGAGGATTGCAGCTGGGGGGGGTGGCCTCAGGCACAGGAGCACCCAATCGTTTCAGGCTTTGGAAGGTGGGGCAAACCTCCTATGTGGGTCTTTGAGAAGCACAAGTCTTCTGCAGCTGACAAACCCTGCCGCCCACAGGTCCACACACAGTCAACACAGTCCTGCCCCGTGTGAGCGCCCCGACCTCCCCAAGCGGACCCAGTCTCTCCATGGCGGGAGCCCCACACACTCCGCCACCGCCCTACACTCTCCACCTGCTCCTTGTGCACACCCTGCCCCGCTCAAGTCGGCTCAGTTGCCAGGCTGCAGAGAATCCAGTCACCAATCTGTGCAGGCCCACAAGTTGTCTGGGGGCTTGTTGTTGGGTGGGGCCAGTCTCTAGGGAGGGCTGCCTGCCCTGGCTGAGCTGGATTAAATCGGTGCTCTAGCGGGTGGGGCAGACCCTGGGCTAGCAGGCCCCAGGGAGAACTCCAATGGCGTCTGTGTCAGCACGCCCACACTGGGCCACAACAATGGCCGCCGCCAATGTCCCAGTCCCTGGAGAGGTCTCACCCCTCACCGAGATGCACTCAGGGCCTATTAGGTGAGTCTCTTGTCACCAAGGCACTGTGCACCTTTCTTCCTGGTGATTTTAGGATGCTTTCTGAAACAGGTGAGTTTGTGCGTGGGCCCTTTAAGAGACAGTTTTAGTTTCTTTGTGAACCGGGTTTTCTGGAGTACTCCCCAATGCTTTAGTAGCAGGCACAGTCAGATATTATGCCGCTGGTGTCGATTGTGCTGGGTCCACAAAATGCCCACAGTGGGGGTGCTCCCCGACTCAGGGCCCTGCGCCTCCAGGGAGGCTGCGTACCTGTGAGCTGCTCCCGGCGCCCGTGAAGCTGGCGGCTTGTGAAGGCGGCATTTTTCCTCTCCAGAAGGGAGTCTCTGCCTCTTCCACCTCAGTTAGGATTGTCTGTTGTTGCAGGAGATCCTCTCATCCAGTTTTCAGTTCTGTCTCAGGGGTAATTTTTCCACGAGTAGTTGTAAATTGGCTGTGTCCACGGGAGGAGGGGAGGAGGTGAGTTCCGAGTCTGCCTATGCCGCCATCTTGACTCCGCCCACCATTTAGATTTTGAAAGTGATTACACTGAATCTGTGGATTGCTTTGAGTAGTATGGATATTTTAACAATATTAAGTCTTCCAATCCGTGAATATGGAATGTCTTTCCATTTGTTTGTGTTTTCTTTAATTTCTTTCATTAATGTTTTATAGTTTACAGTATGCAAATCTTTTGCCTCTTTATTTAAAGCTATTTTCAAGTATTTTATTCTTTTTGTTGCTATTATAAATGGGATTGTTTTTCTAATTTCCTTTTCTTATAGTTTGTTGTTACTTTATAGAAATGGAACTGATTTTCGTTGATTTTGTATCCTGCAAATTTACTTTGTTTGTATAAATTCAAAAATTGAATTTGTTTATCAGTTCTAATGTTTTTTTTTTTATGGAGTCTTTGATGTTTTCTGTACATGAGATCATGTCATCTGCAAACAAGGAAAGTTTTACTTCTTCCCTTCTGATTTAGATATCTTTTATTTCTTTTTTCCCCTATTTGCTCTGGTTAGGGCTTCCTGTACTATGTTGAATAGAAGTGGTGAGAGTGGGCATCCTTGCCAAGGCCTGATCTTAGAGGAAAAGCTTTCAGTTTTTCACTATTGAGTTGATATTAGCTGTGGGCTTTTCATATATGGCCTTATTGTATTGAGGTAATTTCTTTCTATCCCTACTTTGTTGAGAATTTTAACCGTGAAAAGGTGTTAATTTTGTCAAATGCTTTTTTACATCTGTTGAGATAATCATATGATTTTTACCCTTTATTCTGTTAATGTGGGGTATCAAATTGATTTCCATATGTTGATCTATCCTTGCATCCCAAGGATACATCCTTCTTGGTTATGGTGATCCTTTTAATATGCTGTAGGATTTGGTTTGCTAGTATTTTGTTGAGGATTTTTGCATCTGTGTTTATCAGGAATATTGGCCTGTAATTTTCTTCTCTTGTGGTGTTTTTGTCTGGCTTTGCTGGCAGGGTAATATTGGCCTCATAAAATGACCTTAAGGAGTTCTCGCCTCTTTAGGTATTTGGAAGAATTTGAGAAGCGTTGGTGTTAATTCTTCCTTGAGTGTTTGGTGAAATTCACCAGTGAAGCTATCTGTCCTGTGCTTTTCTTTGTTGGGAGGTTTTGGTTACGAATTCAACCTTCAAACTAGTTGTAGGTCTCTTCAGACTTTCTATCTCTGCATGACTTAGACTTGGTAGGTTGTATGTTTCTAGGAGTTATCCATTTCCTCTAGGCTATCCAGTTTGTTGCTGTCTAATTGTACACAGTAGTCCCTTCTGATCCTTTTAATTTCTGCAACATAAATTGTGATATTTCTTGTTTTCATTTCTGGTTTTGTTTATCTGAATCTTCTCTCTTTTTTTCTTAGTTAGTCTAACTAAGGGTTTGTCAATTGTTTTAATCTTTTCAAGAAACCAATTCTTACTTTCGTTGATGTTTTCTATTGTCTTCTATTTTCTATTTCAGTTGCTTCTGCTCTCATTTTTATTTCCTTTCTTTTGCTAATTTTGAGCTTAGTCTGTTCTTTTTCTACTTGCTGGAGATGTAAAGTTAGATTGAGATCTTTCTTCTTTTTTTAATGTAGGCATTTATTGTTATGAAGTCCCTCTTACCACTGCTTTTGCTGTATCCCATAAGTTTTGGTATGTTGTGTTTTCATTTTCATTTGTCTCGAGGTGTTTTCTAATTTTCTTTTTTGATTTCTTCTTGACCGAATGGTTGTTCAAGAGTGTTTTATTTAATTTTTATGTATTTGTGAATTTTCCAGTTTTCCTTCAGCTACTGATATCTAGCTTAATTGCATTGTGGTCAGAAAAGATATGTGGCATAATTTCACACTTTTTAAATTTGTTAACACTTGTTTTGTGACCTAACATGTGATCTATCCTGGAACAAATCCATGTGCACTTGAGAAAAATGTTTATTTTGCTGCTGTTGGGTGCAGTGTTCTGTATAAGCCTATTTGGCCTGTAGTGTTATTCAAATCTTTTGTTTCTGTATTTATTTATTTATTTATTTTTTCTTTTAAGAATAAATTTTATTTATTTTGAAAACTCTCTTAGGAACAGCTGATTCTTTTCTCCGGTGCATTTTTAAAATTTTTACATTTTTTATTGAGGTAAAATTGACATAGCATTCTATTAGTTTCAGACGCATAACATAATGATTCAATATTTGTATACACTGTGACGTGATCACCGCAATAAGTCTAGTTAATGTCTGTCACCATATATAGTTACAAAAAGTATTTTTTCCCTGTTTTTTCTTGTGATGAGGACTTTTAAGATCTACTCTCTTAGCAACTTTCAAATATGCAATACAGTATTGTTAACTATAGTCCGCATGCTGTACATTACATCCCCATGACTTATTTATTTTATAAGTGAAAGTTTGTACCTTTTGATCACCTTCAGCCATTTCACCTACTCCTTACCCCTCACCTCTTTTTGGCAACCACCAATTTGTTCTCTGCATCTATGAACTTATTTTTGTTGTTGTTTGCTTTGTTTTTTTTAGATTCTGCATTTTAGTGAGATTATGTGCTATTTCTCTTTCTCTGTCTGACTTACTTCACTTAGCAAAATGCCCTTGAGGTCTACCCATGCTGTTGCAAATGGCAAGATTTCATTCTTTTTTATGGCTGAATAGTATTCCATTGTATATATATACCACATCTTCTTTAGCCATTCATCCATTGATGGACACTTACGTGGTTTCCATATCTTGGCTATTATAAATAATGCTGCAATGAACATAGAGGTGCATATATCTTTTTGAATTAGTGTTTTTCTTTTTTTGGATAAATATTCAGAAGTGGAATTGCTGGAACATATAGTAGTTCTATTTTTAACTTTTTGTGCAACCTCCATACTATTTTCCATAGTGGCTGCACCAATTTGCATTCCCACCAACAGTGCACAAGGGTTCTCTTTTCTCCACATCCTCACCAACACTTGTTATCTCTTTTCTTTTTGGTAATAGCCATTATAACAGGTATGGGGTGATATATCATTGTGATTTTGACTTGCATTTCCCTGATGGTTAGTGATGTCGAGCATCTTTTCATGTGCCTGTTGGTCATTTGTATGCCTTCTTTGTCTATTCAGATCCTCTGCACATTTTTAATTGGAGTGTTTGGGTTCTTTTTGCTATTGAGTGGTATGAGTTCTTTTTATGTTTTGGATATTAACCTCTTATCAGATATATGACTTGCAAATATTTTCTCCCATTCCATAGGTTGCCTTTCATTTTGTTGATGGTTTCCTTTGCTGTGCAGAAGCTTTTTAGTTTGATGTAGTCCTACTTGTTTATTTTTTCTTTTGTTGCCTTTGCTTTTGGAGTTAGATCCAAAAAATCATCACCAAGATCAATGTCAAGGAGCTTACCACCTATGTTTTCTTCTAGGAGTTTTATTTTTTCAGGTCTTACATTCAACTCTTCAATTCATTTGAGTTAATTTTTGTGTATGGTGTAAGACAGTAATCTAGTTTCATTCTTTTGCATGTGGATATCTGGTTTTCCCAATGCCATTTACGGAAGAGGCTGTCCTTTCCCCATTGTATATTCTCTTTTGCCATAAATTAATTGACCATGTATGTGTGGGTTTATTTCTGGGCTCTCTGTTCTGTTTAATTGGTCTATGTGTTTGTTTTTATGCCAATACCATACTGTTTTGATTACTATAGCTTTGTGATATAGTTTGAAATCAGGGAGCATAATACCTACACTTGTTCTTCTTTCTCAAAATAGCTTTGGCCATTCAGGGTCTTTTGTGGTTCTGCACAAATTTTAGGATTGTTTATTTCTGTGATAATGCCATTGGAATTTTCATAGGGATTGCATTGAATCTGTAGACTGTTTTGGGTAGTATGGACATTTTAACAATATTAATTCTTCCAATCCATGAGCAGGGAATATATTTCCATTTATTTGTGTCTTCTTCAATTCCTATGTTTCCTTATTGATCTTCTGTTTGGATGTTCTATCCATTATTGGATGTAGGGTATTGAAGTATCCTACTATTATTGTATTGTTATCTCTCCCTTCATTTCTGTCAATGTTTGCTTTATATATTTAGGTGCTCTGTTGTTGGATGCATACATATTTATACTTGTCATATCTTCCTGTTGAATTGACCCTTTTATCATTATGTAATGTCCTCCTTTTTCTCTTGTGACAGTTTGAGACTTAAAATCTATTTTGTCTGATATAAGTATAGCCACCCTTGCTCTGTTTTGGTTACTATTTGCATGGAATATCTTTTTTTCATCCCTTCACTTTCAGCTTAAAGTGAGTTTCTTATAGACAGCATATAGTTTGGTCTTGTTTGTTTTTTTTTGTTGTGAGGGAGATCAGCCTTGAGCTAACATTCATGCCAATCCTCCTCTTTTTTGCTGAGGAAGACTGGCCCTGGGCTAACACCTGTGCCCATCTTTCTCCACTTTATATGGGATGCCGCCACAGCATGGCCTGACAAGCGGTGCATCTGTGCGCACCCAGGATCCAAACCCGGGCCGCCAGCAGCAGAGCACACACACTTAACCCCTACGCCATGGGGCCGGCCCTGGTCTTGTTGGTTTTTTATTCATTCTGCCACTCTATGTCTTTTGATTGGGGAATTTAATCCATTTACATTTAAAGTAATTATCGATTGGGAAGGATTTATTATGGTCATTTGTTTTCTGTTAGTCTTATAGTTCTTTTGCCCGTATTTTGTTTTCTTGCCATCTTCCTTTTTGTTTTGTTGATTTTTTAATTTTTTTGTATTGATATCTGTCTTTTGTACAGGCAAAATAAGAGAGTCGAATGAGGATGTGGTGGGAATCACCACCCCTGCATCTTTCACATCCTTGATGGTGGCACTAATTTCTGCAATCCCTCCAGGAATGTAGCATTGCTTTCAGTTTACTATTTTTCTATGTAGAAGCAGTTCTAATGGCTTCCACTTGGCCTTTCCTACCATAATAACCCTCACTGTACAGGTCGGTGGGGATTCTATCAGCTGCTAAATTCCATATTCCAATTATGCATTCTGGAACTGGGGAAATAATCACAGGATGGATTTGGAGACACATTGGACCCACTGTGAGACATATCTGAGCTGAAACTCCATTGATCATTTGGCCTCCATAAGACCCTACCCAGATTTGTGGGCCACAGTGACATTTTGGGTTTCCACAATGTCTGTTCAGAACCAGTGTCCAGTAGTCTCCAAAAGGTTGATTATTTTCTTTTCCCCAATGTACAGCTACTCTGGTAAAAGGCAGTGGGTCCCTTTTGGGGAAGGCTAGGAGGAAAATTAACAATATAAAACTTCTGTAGTGTACTGGGGTCATTTCTCAAGGGGACCTGGCCTCCCCTTCATCAAAGTGGTTCTGGGTCTATGAATTGGCCCAAGCCTGAGAATTAATTGAATGGCTGTGACTCTCTATTTTTATGATTCAGGTTAGACTTTTGTTCACTTGACCAGAAATTTTCTGCCTATATAGATCAAGTAAGAATTTAACATTTCTCATTTAAGAACACCATTATCAGCTAGCCAATGCTATAGGTCTGCATGAGTCAGGTTATTCTGATTGCTGCTTTGATCTTCTGTACATTATGGTAATCATGCCTACCTTGCCTTTGTTGGTTGAGTGCTGCCACTTGGGCCCTGCCACCCTGGGATCTAATCACTCTCATTGCATTTATGTTTTCCAATTCAGTGACTGAAGTTCCCACTCTAAGGTCTGGCCTACAGAGAATAATGATCACAAAGTTCTTCAAAGATACTGGGGCTCCCTCACAAATTCATTTCTTATAGTACTGGTGCTTTACCAATGCCTTATGGACCCTCCCAGTGTGGATGAGTAGGTCTTAAATAACAAGTCCACACTAACATTCTAATCTCCCTAAGTCTTTGAATCCCTTCCTATACATTAAACCAAAGCAGGTTGGGCTTTTCCAGTTTGCTCACTGTGGACCACTTTTGGTTGATGTTTCAGCCAACCAACTGAACAAACTGTTAGAGAGCCCTTTCTAATTCTCTGAGCTGCAACATTAAAAGCAGAATCTTGGTTTAATGAACCCATATCAATAAATTCTGCCTTATCCAACTTTACATTCCTTCTACCATTATCCTGTATCCTTAGTATCCATACCCACACATGTTCTCTGATTTTCTGACTGTATAAACTAGAAAACTAAGGTACCCTCTTCTAGGGTGTAGTATATCTCCTCCTGGGTCACACCTTGTCCTGAGGATACTCAGCATTGTCTTGGATGGCAACTGCCTCAGGGGAGGCCATTACAATTTCCTCAGGGAATGCAGGGTGAATCCTCTCAGACTGAAGTGGGAAGTGGAAAGGGCAATACTATTACGGATAGGGAGGCTGATTCCACTGGGAATGGGGAGGCATTTTCCATTGGCAAAGGCTCATCAGAATTTAGAGACTCAATGTCCCCAGCTTCATCAGGGTCTTTCCACATGGTCTAATTCCCATTTATAGACATCCATTCATTCCCAATCAATGCTCTCATGTTAACAGTAGACACTCTGCAAGGCTAGGAGTTCAACTTGCATTGTAATTCAATCAGTCACAGGATGGTTCTGCATTTGATTTCCAGCAATTTCAGCCCTGCAGCTACAAGAGATAAGGGTCTTCTTCAGGGCACTCATAGAAACTCTTAGGTCATTTGTGTGGTGCTTGAACTGGCAGTTCAAACCCCTGAGCTCATTCTTTTCTTGCAGTATTTTGTCTAGCAACATTAGCAGCAACCAGTCAATGTCATTATATTCATTACTTTTTCTAAAATATTTTAAAGTATCATATACAGTTACCTAGATTCTTGATTCTTATAATTAGGAGTATCCAATGCAGATGCTTTGCATATCTCTATTGCCAGATCATGCCATAGACTATCAGTGCTCTCTTAACTACTAGATACAGGGTCATTAGCATCTTTAAATCTAATCAGGTTAGACAGCCAATTCCAAATCAGGTTAGACAGCCAATTCCAGAAACTCCAGAACCAATTCAAAAAACTCATTTGTAACATTCTGTTCCTCTAGAACCACTCTCAGTTCTGTAGGGGAAGAATACAAATCCTCTACCCTCTGGGTCCTTCTGCCTAGGCTACAAATTAAACTGACATGAGACAGAATAACAGGAGAAAATCAAACAAAGCTTTATAACATGTACACATGAGAGAGACCCAGGAAAACTGAGTAACTCAGCCAGAATGGTGGAGATTGTCATCTTAAATGGCGTCTTCAGCTAAAGACAAAGGAGGATGGTTGAGGGTAGTGGTTTGCGACTTCAAAGAGGAGGAAGGGAATTCATGTGGAAATGGAGAAGCAAATGTTTGGTAAACAGAACTGTGATAAGGATTAGCTTAGCAAGGACCCTCAGTCTACCAATACCCAGTGTTATCTATGGTGATGGCCTGTCCTGGGGACAGGGCTTTTATCTTAAATTCTTTTAGGCAGCTGGGGGGAAGGCCAAAGTCTCTTTCAGAGTCTTTTGTTCTTAAAAATAGTCAAGCCAAGGCAAAGAGACACATTTTGGGGTGGTCAATTCTGATCCCCCACAGTACCAAAACCTGTATTAGTCAGAGTTCTCAGAGAAATAGAACCAGTAGAATACACATATGGAGATTTATTATGAAGAATTGGCTCACACAGTTATGGAGGCTGAGAAGTCCCACAACCTGCTGTCTGCAAGTTGAAGACCCAGGAAAGCCAGTGGTATAATTCCAGTCCAAGTCTGAAGGCCTGGGAAGCAGGGGAATGATGGTGAAAGTCTCAGTTCAAGGACAAGAGACCAATGACCCAGCTCAAGTAGTCAGGTAGGAAAGGGATGAATTCTCCCTTCCTCTACTTTTTGTTTTATTTTGGGCCCTCAGTGGATTGGATGGTGCCCAACCACATCAGGGAAGATAATCTACTTTACAGAGCTCACTGATTCAAATGCTAATCTCATTCAGAAACACCCTCATAGACACACCTACAAATAACGTTTAATCTGGCCACCCTATGGCCCAGTCAAGTTGACACATAAATTAAACCATCATGGTTTCTTTCTATCTTTTATAGTGATGATCTGTATGAAGCTCTAACTCCATTTATAATTCAATTATGAGTACCAGGGAAGAAGAGACTTGTTAATTGTATATCTGGAGAAATTCCAAATTCCATGAAGTGTAGACTTGTTATGATGAACCAACAGGGACTTCTTGTTCTGACAAAAGAGATTTCTGCTTCTCCATCTCTTCTAGCCCCCAATTGGAAGAATTTGGGGTCTAGTAGCAAAATGATTGGTATTAATGGATAAAAAATTTATTTGGAGTAAAATAAATAGAAAAGATTAGATGCTTTTAGTTTTTCTGAAATAACAGTGAGGAATATAATATTAATATATATTTGTGAATGATTTGGGGAGTATAGAAGATATCCCATAAATGTTTGCTGGTTGAAGAAGAAGAAACAATAGTAGGTGTCTAATTTATGTTGACCATGTTCATGTCTGAGGGTCTTTGCCACATGCGTTATATATGTTGGTGTGCAAAGTACCGTGAAGAGTATGTTCTTACCTTATTTTGCAGATGTAGATGCTAAGGCTCAGAGAGATTAAATAATATGTCCAAGGCTTCCCAGCTGCTACTCAGTGGAAACTTAGTTCAAATCCGGTCCTATCTGATTTCAAAGCCTATGTATTTTCCACCCTACCAGGATTTCCAATGCATAGCAAGAAATTCAGTGCTGAGAAGTGTTTTCTGAATAAAGGATGGTGTGAACACATGAATTTAGAAAATTTTGAATAGCAAATCTTTTTCTTAGCAATTTCCAATGTACATAATAAAGCTTCTGAGAAGTCTTGAAAAAAATCAAACTAAATTGTTAAATCCAGCATTTGACTATGGACACTTTTCTTCTTCCCTAATAATTCTTTGGAGAATCCCTACTCTACTGAGCTAGACTGAGAGCCAGAAGTCATGGAAGCTGTACCAGCTAAATAGGTATTTATCTATGGGCAAGTTGCATCACCTCTCTGGGCCTAGATTTCCCCATTTATAAAATAAAAATTTGGGTAGATGTTCCTTAAGGTCCTTTTTAATTATAAATATTTGATGACTCTGATTCATTTCTATATGAACAAAACCCAGTATGCCTTGTATAGATCACAACAGGGTTTGTTGTGATTCTAAATCTCCACTCAGTTTCCTACAGACACCTCAAATTCATTGTCTAGAAACATGTTCATATCCTTTCCACTACCCTGTTCCCCCATCCTCTTGTATTTCCTTATCTAGTTACACGGCATTAACAGTCACTTAGTTACTCAAGTCAGAAAACTGGTGATGATCCTGGACTCATTTTCTTCTGTCATCACCACATCCAACCAGTATAGCTTAGTAATTAAATATGTGGGCTTCAGTGTCAGACTATGAATCCTAATTCTAGTTGTGGGAAAATGGGCAAGTAGCTTGGCTTCTCTGTGTCTGAGTTTCCTTATGTATAAAATGAAGACAATAATAATTCCAAGACCGTAGAGTTATTGTGAAAATTACATGAGATAATTAAATGCACAGTGGAAATTCAATAAATAGTTTATTCCTGTTATTCTGCCTTTGACCCTCTTGTGTTCTTCCCTTTTCTCCCTTCTCAGTACCGTCACCCTAACCCCAGACCTCACTATCTCCTACCAATATTCACTTATAGATAGTCACCTAACTGGGTGAACTCTGGTCTAGTTAGTCCCAGCCAATTTATCCTCTACATTTTTGACTGAGTGTTCTTTTGGAAACACAAATCTATTGTATTATTCTGTCCTTGAGTCTTGTGCTCCAGTCGACCAACTGCTCGTCAAAAGTCCAAATGACTTGCAGTTCTCAGGATAAGCTGTGCTGTTTCACACTTTGGTGTTTTGCTTATGCTACTTCCTAGTGTTACCTGAGATGCTCCTGCCACTACCCTTTGTCAAACAGATATCTGTTTATCTTTAAACTTTAAACGTCCACGGCAACATTCCTGGTCCCAGATGAATTTCTAGAATCTTGCTACTTCTCATGAAGAGATGAAACCTATTTCCTGTCTCCTTAAATCCAGACAGGACTTTCTGATTGCCTCAACAAATAGAATGCAGTAGAAGTGATGCTGTGTAGCCCCTGAGGCTAGGTCATAAAAGGCAATAGAGTTTCTGCCTGGCTTTCTTTCTTTTTTGGGATACTTGCCCTTGGATACCAGCTTCCAAGCTCCAAAGAAGCCCAAAGTAGCCCATGTAGAGACACAACATGAAGAGGCCCACATGCAGAAAAGCAGAGACTCCTAGTGGCTAGCCAGCATCAACTACTGGCTGGAACTCTATCTATCTATCTATCTATCTATCTATCTATCTATCTATCTATCTATCTATCTATCTATCTATCTATCCATCCATCCATCTGCCTATCTATCTACGTATATGTGTATGTATATATGTGGAGATATATAGCTCCGCAAAAATCTCTGCCTTCATGGACCACATATTCTCTATAATCTTGTGGCCAGGTGTCGGAAATAAGGATACTGTCGTAAAAGAGATGTCCTCAATGAGGCAAGAAGAGAAAAAGTATCCTTTTAGATAGACTTACTCATTAATGTAAAAGACCATTTACAATTTAGCATGAATTAGAAGAGAGAGCCGGAAGGAGGGAAGCCCTTGGATTTCTTCCACCTGTTCATCTAACCAGTGAACTTCAGGGACAGTTATGCAGTCAAGCTTCTTTGTAATTTAAGTCTTGTCTTGTGTGCTGCGTATGGTGATCTGGGATCACGTCTGGGATGTGACTCTTGCGTCAAGAGCAATGATCAAGTTTCCAGCACTCACTGTCATTGTGGAAAGCAGACTGCTGTTGAAGTGTTATTATTATTGAGAATTACTGCGGGGCAGCTTGAACTCGAGGAAAATTTATTCTCCGGGAACTTCTAATTGCAGTAACACGGCTCGTTCACTGCCACACTTGTCCATCTTGTTTGTTCCTGTCTTTCAGGCGCGGTTGGCTGCAGTGAAATAAGGCAGAACTGCACAGGCTGCACGAGAAACAAAAGTCTGCATTTCTGGATACGCCGTGGAAACTGGTCAGAAAGGTTTAACTCGTGTAAGAGAGGCTCGGGAAAATGGTAAAGGGCATTCTGGCATGCTCAAGGGGGTCATAATCAATTCACGTGAATCAAGGCAACCTTCTACGTGCAATGCATTATGCCGAAATGGGAAACCAGTGCTTCCAGATGGCCTCTCACTGCTCTTGCTTTTGAAGCTCACACTTCCTCTCCGGCATTTCTGATAGAAGAGCTCTTTCTCTCATTCCAAAATTTAGCATCTCCTCTCTCTCTTTCTTGTTTTTCTTTAAGAAATTGCTTTGGGAAAATGAAAACTGTCCGTGATGACGTGTGTGCTTTTTTTGGTAGTATCTTCGATGTTATGGAGACTTCTTGTTTTTTGCCAAATTTACGCTTCCCACTGATTCCATTTTTCTCCATCTTTTGTCCCTGCTAGAACTGCTGCCTTGCTTTTTCTGTAAATGTCATTAAATGTGCTCCTGACTTGCTGCTACCGTAGTAATAGACACTTTTCATAGGCTATTGACTCATTACTGTATTTATATGAGATTTGGTCACTTGTGGTTTAACAGGCTTAAGAAACAACCTGATTCCCAGCCAGTAAGTGGATTCAAACCTGTCCAAGATGGATGATAGATTAGCATTTGGGTGCTATTATTATCTAATAGTTAGTAAGGTCTCTGATTTGTCTAATGACAGTGTATCACCTGGGGAAATGATCTTGGCTGTCAGATAGCATCCATTCTACTGTAGACAACCTTAGTGGGACACACAGCCAGAGAGAGAGAGAAAGAGAGAGAGAGAGAGAGAGAGAGAGAGAGAGAGAGAAAGACACACAGAGAGAAGGTGAGAATGAGAGAGAGAGAGAAAAAACAAACAGAGAGAGACAGAGAGACTGAGTCTTGTCATTACTATCCTTGATTATCTTTGGCAATTTTACACTCGCTGAAGAACAGGGCTGGAGGAATCCCAGGGAATATCTGTGCAGATGCTAAGGAAGTGAAGAGCCTAGTTGACCTCAGGTTCCATCTTGATCTAATGATGACTGTTTTATTTGAGGAACAGATGGCTTACATTGTGATTTTAGGAACACTGGAAAAGTCCTCATACAACTATTCTTAGATAGATGTACAAACTCACTGCCACAGAGCCTGAAATTCTGCCCTTAGAGTCATGCCTTTGGGTTAAAGCAGAAGTCAGTAATTTTCACGGAAGGAGAGGGAAGGGGCACCACCCAGGGGTGTTAAGAATCACTGTTGTTGTTGGGGCCGGCCTGGTGGCGCAAGCGGGTAAGTGCGTGAGCTCCGCTGTGGCAGCCCGGGGTTTGCTGGTTCGGATCCCGGGCGCGCACCGACGCACCGCTTGTCAAGCCATGCTGTGGCAGCGTCCCATATAAAGTGGAGGAAGATGGGCATGGATGTTAGCCCAGGGCCAGTCTTCCTCAGCAAAAAGAGAAGGATTGGCAGATGTTAGCTCAGGGCCGATCTTCCTCACACACACACACAAAAAAGAAGCGCTGTTGTTTCAATCGAGCAATTACTGGTGGAGGAATTCATATTGTGCGTTGAGACAGAAAAAGACAAATCCATGGGGCTAAGGCATGTTCTTCCCTGGAATCACCCTGAGAATATATAAAAATCCATTGTAGACATCAGCTATACTGAGAGGCAGTTATATAGAGAGGGCTAGCCCCCAGAATTTGTAATCAGACTCCCTAGGTCCAAATTTTTACTCTGTCCACACTGCTTGTATAACTTTTGCAAAGTTATGAACTCCTCTATGCTTCATGTTTCTTATCTGTAAAATGGGGTTAACAATTGTACTTAGCTCATAGGGCTGTTGTGATGATTAAGTGAGCTAATATACCAAAAGACACTTAGAACACTGTCTTGCACTTAGCAAGTCCTATAGGAGTCTTCACAATTACTAATAATATTCTTTGGGGTAAATTTGTTTTTCTCACATTGTTCTTTTCTAAGGCAGTTTGGAACTGACTGTAGCACATCTAGGGCATTTTGATAAAAGGAGAAGGAAAGGACATTTTTGAGCCTGAGACATCCCCCCAGTGTGGTCATTGTGGGTGGACCTTTTCATTGGGTGCTTCTCACAGCCTGAGGTCCACACGTGGCCAGTGTATGGCTCCTTAGAGGAAGTGGAGTGAGGGGGAAGAGATGGTAGAAAGGTGCTTGTTTTGGTTACCCACTTTGTCAGGATCTCTAATCTTGACATGGTCTCTCCTCTCATTCTTGTTCCCTTTTGGATGACGTAGAGAGTGCTTTGCCTAAGTGGTTGGGGATGATCCAGTGTTGGTGACAGTATGAGTGCTGTTTGTAGAAGGAGCTGGCACTTTAGAGACACACAGACCAAGGTTCAAGTCCTGTCTGTGCCATCTACTATCTCTGTGACTTGACAAACCACTTAATGTCTCAGAGGTACAATTTCTCATTTACAAGATGGGCGTGCCAAAATGTGCTGACCTCCCAGGGGTGTGGCACTAATCAGATGTGATGATACGTGTGACGGCAACTTGTAAACTGTAAAGGGTGACATAGATATGAGTTATTATTATTAGTGGTTCCTTTAATTCCCCTGCTCCCTACAAGCAGACCTGAATTTTAGCAGCACCTGTGTGCTGTCATCACTTGGCTGTTGATTTTATTTGAGGGCTTTACTCATAAGCCTGTGACGGGTAATTGTACGCCAGCTTCTCTTGCAGGGGAGGTAGTATATGCCCATTGCTGGACTGGTTGAAGCTACTAATGCTGAAGCTCTCTTCTTGTAAAGCAAGGAATCTTGACAGTGTTCAGCAGGGGTGGTTCTCCTTCCTTCAATTTGTAAATCACACAATATTAATATGAAACTTTTTGGAATCATGAGCTATTTTTTGATGATTTTGTTACTCTGATAGTCGATAAAACACTTTCAGAAACCAAGAGAACTAGAGGTTGGCCAGGGTGGAATGAATGCTATAAATCAAGATTACCTGAAGGGGATATGAGAGATAAGGGATTAAGCTGAGTAAAGAGATAACAAGAGGAAGTATCCTAGGAGCTTGGAAAAACTGACCAACTTCCAGGAACAGATTTCTGAGTGTTATTAAAAAAATCACTCTAATGGAAACCTTTTCACTGGCAAATTTGTGTAATAAGAATATGGTTTTCTCAATTTCGTATACAGGCTCAGTGTAACAGACTTTTGGATGTATTGGATTAAAGTGTTACAAAAAAAAAGGAAGAGGAAAGAGATGTCACTGTCAGTTGTGGACAGAATCAGATGGGGTCAGACCTGTGCTCTCTGGGTGACAAAAAATATTTTCAAATACCTTGCCTTTCAGGTCTCAATCATGGACAGAAATAGAGCACAGAAGGTACTTCTTAGGGAAGACTTCATTTTTCCAATCTTTCACAACTGAAAAATGGAGCAAATGAGTGGCTGGGGTACAGACCCTTGGCATCAAGTAACTGGGAGTAAATGGAACACTGCAGGGACACAGAACTTTGCCTGCCACTGAGCATGTTACTGGAGAAATACAGTACAGACCCAGCAGGCTTCTGCAAACAACACATCCCTTTAAGTTAATTGGTGTTATATAGAAGCTGAAATGCTCTGCTTATTTACAAAGCTACAGATTTATGGAAGGCAAAACCAATTACACTTAATGCCTAAACTATTCCAGGTGCTCAATGATCATGTTGCTAGGCACTAGAGAAGAAACTGCTGTGTGAATGCATCCTGTTCCGAATGGAAGCATGTTGTAGTTACTGCAATTTAGCTAATCACGAGTGTCAACCTCAATGTGAGAATTCTAAGCTCTTCTGGTCTTTGCTTTGGGTCAACTTTATAATTCTGTAGATCTCTTTTCATCTCTAAGGACGAGTGAAAGCATAATGAGTACTTTTTTCTATTATGATGTAGAAATTAAGGAGACGAAGGCAAAGTTTAGGGAAAAAGACAACAAAAGGCAGACCCTTCTAATGGTAAGAGAGACTGATAGAGTTTCTCACTTGTACTGAGGTGAGGTGTTTAAAGACTTCTTGATCTTTTGAGTGTTCATTAACCCAAAATGCAAACTTGGCATTTAACCATTTGTGGCAAAGAAAGCTTTGATGGGCATATCAGGGGTTGGCTTCATTGTTTTGTCAGAGAACAAATACTAAGAAAAGAAGGATTTGAAAAAGTTACAGGGCAAGAATTTATGTCTGTAAGAGCTAGTCTTTTTATTTGTCCTCACAACAAACAAGCAAATAAACAAAAAATAGTTGGAGTAAGAGAAACACCTGGTGCTTTACAGCTGCTCTTTTGCAATTAAAAATGCATATCATATCTAATCAAGATGAATAAATTTTTTATTCTGCAGATCTAAAATATTTTACATATGCACAAGGGAGGTGCTTAATTGCAGGATCATTTGCAATCAGCTGATAAACCTACCCATCCTATCCAGCATGAACTGTCTGGAAGGCAGTGGTGCTCCAATTTTAGGGAGCCTAAGAATGATTGGTGTGTTCGTTAAAACCGCTGATTCCTGGAAAAAGAGTTATGTTAAGGCAATCTTTGGTAGGGGCCAGAAAGATTCGCCTGGAGCAGGTGGTTCTCAACCAAACTTTGACAAGAGCTGCTACAAAGGTACGGGACATTAGTTTTATTTGACATTAGTCTATTATTATTATTATTATTATTATTGATAAGTTTCCACATTTCTTTGCTTTTATAGGAAGACTCTCTTTTGGAAGACGATTTTCTGAATGCATCTGAATTGACAGCAGTAGAGACCAAAAGATGTCATTTGGGTTAGAGGATCCCTTTAAGCTTCTCCATTTGATTTGATCCCTAACCCTCCCCTCCACACTCATTTAATCTTTCTTAATTTTCTTCTTTCCTCTAATCTCAATAATTCCATCGTTTACATTTATTTTGTAACTTCTTCAGTATGTGAATATTCTCTCTTTGTTAAGGACCTCTATTTTAGTAATGTTGCTTTTCAATTCAGAGAAAATTTCCTTAATCAATTCATATCTTGATAGTGTCATATCAAGATCAAATATATTAAAATCATATATAGATTGATTATTTACTCGGACAGCATATGACCACAACGCCCGACATGTAATAAGTACTCAATAAATGTATTGAAAGGAAGAATATTAGCATACTGTTATTTTGATTCTAATGGCACGTTAAAACTAAAAAATATCATATATGTTGCTTTTAATGGCTGAACTGTTGTAAAAAGTTGTAAAATATTGTGATGTATAGGAAACTGACATTTTATTGTCATAGAGTAATCACGGAGACTTTGAAATTACTTTATTAATTCTAATGCATAACATGTCAATGCAAAAGCATGATAGTTCACTAGAGGAGTCATAATTAGTCTTTGTAAATAAAGCACATAGATGATATTCATAAAGCCACTCCCATACATATTAGCTCTTAAACTAAAATCCATAAAGTGTTCAGCTGAAGAAAACTTTGCACATAAGACAGGTAGAGTTAAACATAGTTTCATTGGGCTGTCTCCTAAAGATCAATACTTGAAGAAAATTCCTGTGTACTGCCATAAAATTTCAGAGACTTTTCATGGAGGAGAAATGTTTCTTCGAGATGACTTCCACTGACGTTCTGGGCATTAAAATGGTTTAGATTACAATATCTAAAAAAGAAAGCAAGCAAGCTTTTTTTTAGGACCACATGCAGATGACTGGATAAATCATTTGCTTTGCTCTTGTGCTTGTCTCTCTTTTATTACGGGCCCATAGATACTGGCGCAACAGTGATGATTATTTAAGAGCGCTCCTCACCAGAACAGTCTTTATGAAATAACAAAGAGTTTTAGTAAATATTAAGTTGTCTCATAAGGACCTTTAGATGGCACTCTGACAACCTGCAGTGAGTCTGTTAGTGAGAGAGAAGGGAAAGTCTGGAACCCTATCAACTTTACAGATTCATGGTGGCCAGCACTCATGAAAAGTTTATCAGATGTACTGGGAATTTGTAAATTGGGTGCTGAGACTATGTGGAAAAGACCATTGTCAAGAAGAAATCCATGAATATATTTGTAGAATGTGTACTCTCCACCCCACCCTGACCCAAGAAAAACCTTGTTTTCCTGAGTGTCTTCTAGGTACCAGGCACCACGCTAGGGTACTACACTCACCCTAACTTATTGAATTCTCACTGCGACCCTGGAGGGATGGAATCACCTCCATTTCACAGATGGGGAAACTGAAGTTCTTTTTTTGTGTGTGAGAAAGATCAGCCCTGAGCTAACATCCATGCCAATCATCCTCTTTTTTGCTGAGGAAGATTGGCTCTGAGCTAGCATCTATTGCCCATCCTCCTCTTTTTTTTCCCCAAAGCCCCAGTAGATAGTTGTATGTCATAGTTGCACATCCTTCTAGTTGCTATATGTGGACGCGGCCTCAGCATGGCCAGAGAAGGGGTGTGTGGGTGTGCGCCCGGGATCCAAACCCGGCTGCCAGTAGCGGAGTGCGTGCACTTAACCGCTAAGCCACGGGGCCGGCCCTGAAACTGAAGTTCTGAGAGGTTAAATTACTTGTTTAGGGTTCATATGAATAGTAGTTGGCAGAGCCTGGGTTTAGAACCAGAACTCTCTTATTCTGAATCCTGGCCTTTTCCTTCTATGGCATCTAAAGACAAATTATTTTCTTAAACACTTTTGAGCAAGCTCCAGGAGGGTAGGAATTTCAGAGTCCTTTATTCACTGCTGTATTCCTAGTGCCTTGATCAGTGCCTGGTAATAGCAGATGTCCAGTATGTATTTGTTGAATGAACAAATGTATATGGGCTACAAGTTTAATTTTATCAAAAATATATAAGTTCTGGGGTCAGATATCTATTTTTGATTTGTGAAGCTTTCCAAAGCTAATTTTACCTTCTTTTCCTTCTCTCGATATATCACTAAAATTAACTGTAAGAGAAGAATATGCTTGAATAACTGGTCATTTGCCTCTGATTTATATTGCTTTCGATAATTGTTACAGGTTATGCACAAAAAATTACTGATATCATTGACAAAATAAGTGCAATGATATCAACTTTATAAGATGTGTTTAACAACACTGGAGGGACAATGGTGTCGTTATAAAAACAAATATCCTTCTGTTCGCTTCCCCCAGAAACATCTGTAATACCTTTTTATTTTAGCATCCAATGTAGGATTCATATTTATGTTAAGCACTCTAGAGATGTTTATATAAAACTTTTCAGCAAGGAAAACACATTTCATCTACGTACTTCCTTCTCCCCCAAGCTGGAGAGCCTGGAATATGACATGCCACCATTGCTCTCTTCCAGATTTGACTGAGGAGAAGTCTAACATAGAAAGAGGCAAGGGGCTGGGGCTTTTTGGCTACAAATGAAAGGTAAGTCTGGCCTGACATTCATGGATAATTTTAACTGTATTCAGGTGATATCCCAGTGGCCCTCACAAGATTAGTTTGGTTCTAGAACTTAGACTAGGATTGCATCACACTAATATAAATTTGGTATGGGGGTACCCTCAGGACTAACCAGACCTAATTCCATGTGTATATCGGTAAGGATGCTGTTTTATAATTAATCCACTGCCCTCAAGATCTTGGGCACAAGAATAACTTGGGACTGTCCTGTTCTTGATAGATATTTCACGATTATCCAGCTTTGAACAGATACGCCTTTGAGTTTGGTAAAAACTGGATGTGTATTGAGATCAAACACTATCTGATTCATAAATAGTATGTTTCAATAGTGCTGTCCCTGGGACACCTGTGTTTTCTCCTGTTTCTTTGCATACTTATTGTTCATTCATGTTTGACAATAACAATCGGTACAGAAATAAATCGGAATCAGGCACGCCACACTGTAGACACTGATCTTACTGCCTTAGATTCCATACAATATCTTGTCTAACCCTTCTGGCTTGGCTCATCCAATCCCACTGGCAAAGAGATCCTTATGCGTGCTTTTGCACGAATGTAGTTGGTTTTAGCTACTTAATCTCTGCTGGCAAATTTTCCAGACTCTTCTTTCTTCTGATATGTGACATCCATTCTTTTCCCGTGGAGTGGCTGATTAACATGTGGTGGTGAGTATAGTTACTTTAACTGAAAGGACTGGTTTCCTCCCTACCCACCAGAGTTAGGGGGCTGTCAGAGAGCAGGTAGAGGTCTCCTCTATGGCACCTAGAAGCAGCACAGTACAGGAGAAAGTGTATGGGCTTTGGAGACAAACAAACTTGGGTTTGAATCCTAGTTGTGTGTAGTAAATTTACTTACCCAAATTTTCACTTTAGTTTTCTTATTTATAAAGTAGAGTGATAAGATCTATGTAACAGGAAGGTGGTGGACATTAAATGAGGTTATTGGTGTGTCTAAAATGCTGCCTAAGACACAGGAGTGCTCACTTCATGCACAATTAATTTCTTTCCTTTCTGCTTTGTTTCATCCTCTCTCTCTTTTTTCCTTCTCTCAAAAAGTATGCAAGAGAAAAGAAAGTATATCGGAGATGGAGAAGATTTTGTAAGAATCAGATTTACTTCTAAATAAATCCTACATTATTACTTAGTCCCTTCTCATCTTTGGTTCCTCCGGTCTCTGGTGCTTTTATATTTTTATTTTTGCCTCCTTCTCTGTACCACATTCTACCATCCTTCAGTTCTTTATAGTAACTCACTTGCTTGATAGTCATAGAAAAAGAATCACACTTAAATATTTTAATTTGAGCACTAGATGTTAGCTCCATGTAGACTGGTACTTTGCTTTCTTCAATTCTGTTTTTCTAGTGCCTGGAACAATGCTCAGTATATTGGTTGAATGAATGGATGAAAGAATAAATGAATAAGCTAATAGATTCTGGTTCCAGTGCTAATTCTACCTGAACTCAGCCCCTAATTATGGTCATTTTGGTCACACTTCAGTATGAATCTAGAAGAAGAATAAAAAGGAGGAAGAAGGGAGCATAAGGCATAGTATGAGGCCATTATTATTACTATTGCTAACATTTTTAAGCATTTACTCACCCTCACAGCAACTTTATCGCACAGCTACTATTCTTATTGTTTCTAGTTTAGAAATGAAGAAACTGAGGCTTAGCAAGGTTAAACAGCTTGCTGAAATTTGCACAATTAAGTTATGGAACTGGATTCAATGGAGCTGACTCTAGAGATTGCCTTTTAAACTACTTCATGCAAGACAAGGGTCAAACCTTACAGTGGGAGAAAAAGTAACAATTGAGAAACAGTACAGGTCTGTGAGAATTGGCAGTTGGGCACCACTTGTGTGTTTGGAGGCAACGGATGGAGGGGCAAGAGGCCTTGCTTTCAGCTTTAGTTTTCCTTGTTGACTGTATTTTGCCATAAAGCTAAGGACATTCCTGCTGGATCCTTCTGCAAGGTTCTCTGATTTGGTTCTCTGATTTTCTGATTTGGTTTTCAATCTAAGAATGAGATGGGCATTTTAGAAAAATTATACACTGTGGAGAGTCCATTTGATAACTTATACACTTTGGAAGGTAAGAAATTTAAAAATTCAAGGAACCATTAAAACTTTTGATTTTGTCATTAATTCTGCCTTGAATGGGATTTAAATGCCTCTCTCTTATATTGGATCATAAGCTCCATGAGAGCAGGAACATAGGTGGCACTAAACATTTATTGACTTACCGACTTTGTGTTCTTCTAGTTGACTGTAGAACCCATCACATGACTGATGTTCCAAAAGAGATTTATTAGATGAATAAAAGAATGACTTAGGCAAGGGAGAAGTGACAACAGATGGGATAAAATACTACTACATAGATAAATGAATGGAGGAAAGTGAGGAAAATGAAGATCTGTTTAGTTCCCACTATGTGGCGGACATTGTGCTCTGCCCTTTATCAAAATTCATCTCCCTAAAGTCCTCAAGAGGTTGGTATTACTGTCTTTATTTTATATGTGTAAAAACAGAAGCTCAGAGAGGTTAGACAGTTTGCTCAAAAGCACACAGCCAACCAAGAATATGTCAGTGAGAGAGAGAGGTGGGCTGGCGATGGATGAATGGTAGATGATACATATTAAGTCACTGAATGGTCTCAGGTGACTGACTAAATGATTTTGCATAGTGATTGACCTTGAAATGGTACTGCTGATTTAAAGGCCTGAATGGAATCCAAATCCTAAGCATCATTACATTTCTAGCTATTTGTTTAATGATATTTGCTTTTAATGATAATGACTCATTCATTCTTGTTATCATTATGGTTATTTCTAATTCTAAAATGGTACTAAATAGTTGGAAAAAAATCTTGTTTTAGAACATGTTTTAGAATTGAGTAAAGCACTCTTTTATTATAAGGATCGAAGGAAAAAGCAAAGTCTAAATTGAAATTTCTTGCTCTGAATAATCTGTTAAATTTCTCTAATATGCTAATTTGTCCAGTCATGGTGTACGGGATTCCCATTGGCTCAGTGATGGTTCCCAGATCAATATTTCATAGATTCAGAAATTGTTCATCTTACCACACACTTACCTTTGTGAAACACTCCAGAATCCCAAGACGTTCAACAACGTTAATGATGCCAAGAAGAAGAAGAAGCTTTCTAAATTGCCTTTGTTTAATGTGTTTGGAAACCAATTGCCTGTTTGGAACAAATGTAATTGTTATTCAACTGCAGAATTGTAAGTTTCTGTGAATATTTTATCATTCCACAATTCATAGAGCCTTATTCGCTTCAATAATATCTACCAAGCAAAAAAGCTGATTTGAAACTCATAGTCAAAATTCACTTAATTCTGTAATTAACAGTAAAATGACAAGCAAAGCACCTCAAATATTTTGAAGGTCAAAAAAATTTAATTTGCATAGCACAATATAGGTGTCAGAAGAACTGGGCTGTAAAAGTAACCCTGATTATGCTATTAATTTGCAGGAACCATGTTTGTCTTATTCATCCTTGTATTTCTAGTAACTATAACAGTGCCTGGCACATAGGGATTGTTCAGTAAATATACATTGACTGAATGAAAAATATTTGCCATGACCGGAAAGTCTATTGCATATGCTAATTGTAAGGTTAGTGGGATAATATGTGTAGATGTCAGATGTTACATTATTTTGACAACTTAGATAAATCCAATGTTACCTTATTATAATATCATAGTCCCGATTGGTCAAATTACTTGTAATCTCTGGTTGCCAGGAAAATATTCTTTTGACCTGATGAGTAATTTCTTCAATTTAATACTTCGAAATAAAATATCTCCACTTCCTTATGATATCAAACTGGTATATATGAAACTATTACATGAGTATATATGAAACTATTTAGGATTCAAGGTAATTGCTTTTACTTTGCTCCTAAGTTTTGACTTTTGCTTTGGATCTTTGCTAGAGTGCTCTCTCTCTTTCCCTATCCAAATCTATATCTATATCAGTATCATCTGTATCTCTATCTTTACACACACACTCAATTTTTCTTCAGTGGGTTTTGAGATATTATTATTTAACACATTATATGAAATATAATGTATTATGCATGCAACACTCATATACTATACTTTTAAAACAGCAATGGTATCTCAATATTAACAAATATATTACAGATATATAGTCTTACAGAATGTTTAAAAGGCAAAATCTATGTTCACCGAGAGAACTTAAATTCAATGCTGTTCTGAATGGGCAGAATATTTCCAAAAAATATTATGCATTATGAGAACAGGCACTGATCATCTTTGAATAGTCAGATGCCAAGGTTTTTGGCATTTTCTTGCTTTTTTATAAGAGCAGCTCCTACAATAAGTTGTGAAGAGGGGTGTGGGGCCAGAGCAATCGTTCTATGTGCCGACAGACGTGGTCTTCAGTGCCATCTTTGGCACAAGGGTTGCAGCTTGCTTCCTGAACTAGAAAACGGTTCTTTGCCTCTCCCTTGACAGTGCATACTTTTAAATGGGATTTGAATTAAATGCTCTGTTCAAGGTTGCTAGTCAGCAAGTGCATAAGTATGACATCTATGATTAATTGTGGCACTTCCCATTTAAAGCTGTTTCTCTTCTGTCCTTTAAATTCCCAATGACTATTATTATGAATCAACTATGAAAATTAGCTTGTGCCCATTATAGTCTTGGACCTATAAATGGAATCTGGTATTGAGTTTAAAGCTATTTTGTAGTTTTGTCTTCCCCATTTTATTAATTTGTGTTCCATTACAATAGAAATGTATGGTTTTATTGCTATATTGACATGATGCCTTCATCTGTATTTAGGAGCAGTTTCACTGAATGTTTCTCTCTATGTCCTTCTATTGGGTATTGTATAGTCCTCTTAATGTATGTGTGTGTGTGTAGAAACTAAACATTTGGTTGTTCTTGAATGGGGGACATTGGGGTGGATGTAGAGGTAAGATGAGATAACATCACACTTATTTTCATGAAGAATTAAACCATCCTTCTAAGCCTATTCAAACAGTCCTATTTTCTTATTTCTCTTGAATTAATATCCCAACCATATTTCTCTCCTTTTCATTTCACATCAGCACTTTGTGTGCCATGCGATTATACCATTTTATCATTGTGTTTCTCTGGCAAGAGTAAGAGGAGTTTGCACAGAGTATGTGAAGTCTCAGAATTAACATGACATTAATTCTTCTTGGAGCATGAATTTTGGTCCATAATAAGTAATTGAAAAGACTATCTTTATATTATAACAAAGTCAGATGAGGAAGAAGAATATAAATTTTATAAGATCTTTAAAGGTAAAACATAATATTTCTAAGAAATTGTGCAATTACAGCAAATACCAGCCTATCAGGAGACAGAACTTCTGGGCATGCCAGTGTGCTTATGTCTGTCATTGCCGATACTGTGGTAGGCACAAATGAGAAGCATTGTGGCTTGGTGTTACGGGCATGTGAGGTGACAGAAGGATGTTATACTAGAAAAGTTAGAGAAAGGCAGTGGAAATTTACTAGTAACACAAAACATTTTTTGAGTGGAGTTATTTAAAAAATAAAATGAAAGATTGCCATATCAACTACTCAAATGCCTGATAACGCTCTTATATTTCTTCTTGAATATCATTTTTAGTGCTCAGCTTTCTTCCTAATGCTGATCTTCATTCTAGCCCCCCCTTTTTTTGCCTTATTTAGCTATAATTTAACATTCTCTATGTAGCTAATTTGTATGGTTGGCTTCATGGTAAAGAGAACCATCACTTGAATTGATAACGTGGAACAAACACTAGCATCAAATTGAACAGAGAGATTCTTCATGAAACCTAAAATTTGCTTTATTTATGTAGAAATTATCTGTCTATGTAAAGAGACAGCATTGAGTACAAAAAGATATAGAAAGAGCATGGGCTTCGGAGTCTGGGAGAGTTTTGAAGTCATTGTTTCTATTATTTAATAGTTTTGTTGTTGGGCATTTGCCCAGCTGGATCACTTCAGCCTCAGTTTCTCCTCTCTAAAATGACAATACCTCTCTCACGGAGCTGTTATGAGAAGTAAAAGAGATAATAGATGTTAAGGGTTGGAGACACTCCATTAATATTAGATGACCATCTCCCCCTCCCCACTTTAGAGGAGCTCATACAAAATCATGGAGACTGCGCTTGATCTTGGGCCCATTTCCTGTCAGATATTTCTTCATGTTCTGTCTGCTATTTTTTTTTTTTTTTTTATCATTATCCCAGGACTGGTCGTAAAATGTTTCATTTAACATTGTCAGTTGACTCAGCTCTTAGGTACTATAACTTTATTTTAGTAGCTTATAAACTTTTATTGTCATAATTCACATTTGTGCCATTTTTCACCTGACATTTCTCGCAGCTGATTGAAATCAGGAGCATCTTTGCAAAAAGGAGACAAAGTGAAGACTTTAGCTCTAGAATGGGACTAGCTAAACTGCAGATCATAGCTTGGGTGGACAGGAAGGTTAACAACATGAGAAAAAAATGTGCCACACAAAGATTCTGGGGGATCACCAAGTGCTATTTGTTACTGCTCACGGCGAAGCCTGGTTATATACTTTAATAGTGTAACCAGCTAATTAGCAACGATTGTTAGACTATTGAGGTGATAGAACACTCCCAAAATATATGGCATTGTTAGAATCCCCCCACATATCCTCTCCTCAGCTAGATTTATTTGTCCATTTGAAAATCATTTGTTAAGAAATTTTCATGTACCAGGGAGGGAATGGGCATTCCAAGTTGCTTAAGAAAAGGAGCTCATCACTCCAATGAATCTTCATTTGTACCTCAAAAAAAAAAGGAAAAGAAAAAGAACTCATAGATTAGTAGGGGAGACATGCTAACAGGTAATTACTATGGAGTATTAGACCTTATAGATATGAAATAGAATGTTTCTATTCATCTTAAATTATCATGGTCATTTTAGAGACAAAAGGACTACAGAATTATCTAGACTAGTTCTTGTATTTTACAGATTAAAGAGTAAGAACACAGAGAGGTAAAGTGAAGCATTGCTCAGTAGAACCCTCATCTTCTTACTCTTACAGCAAGAGTTTTATGACTTTTACGACTTTCTTTAACATCTTCTCAACAGTTTAAAAACATCTGGACAGAAGTCTTTGAAATAACCTACCCATATACCTCTAAAATACCTGAGACAACGTTTCTACCTAAATCCTAGGATTGACATTCAACCTATTGTGAGATTCTTGGAGCAATTTACCCTAAATTTAAGGCTGTTGAAATTGGATTAGGAAACACATATAGTGATCCCCACATGCCAAGATATTATAAACAGCACAAAGTTGCTAATATGAAAGAGGAATATACTTTATTCCTGTCCCATATTATGACCTATATTGTAAGACCCCAAAATTCATGTGCTGCCTTTATGTCTTTGAGTCTCACAGGGCCCCAAAGGCCTAAGCGTGTGTTTCCCTGCTCTTGTCAGGTATGCTCCCCACCCAGCGGGAAATTCTCCCCACCTGGCTAGCTCCCGTATTAGCCAGACAAGCTGCACTCTACCCAGTCCTCAACCTAACAGGTTTCACTTCCCTACCAGCCTTCAAACTGTTCAAACAAGCAATCAGATCCTCCTGCAGGAACCAGAGATCACCTTACCTTTTTGTTACTACAAAGCCTGCCCCCCACAGACCCTGCTTGTTCACTCTGTTCCCAAGTACAACCCCCGTGTGGCTCTGCAAGGCATGTTCTCCTCCTTGGGCTGTGACTATATGTGACTAAGAAACTGCTGTCAGTCTCATCTGTCCAGTGTCAGGTGTCATGTTTTCAGCCATCTTATACTATTTAGGGTGGAGGATCCCTCCCTTACCAATGCGGTGGATAGAAAGTAATCAGAGCATGCCCTCACCACAGAAGTAAAGGTCAGTTCTAGACAGAATACTAGTAGCTGCTGTTCCTCTATGCATAATTACTGTTTTGGAGAGAAGATCCCTCCCATATAGCCGTCTAACCAGTATCCGGCACCAAGTACCTCTGCTTCTAAGCTACACTGGGGAGTGCAGCTCCCATAAACCATGAGACAAGAAGTAACGGGAGCATGCCATAGTCGGAGGGACACTGCATCAGGAAGTGTAGTTCCCAGAAGTAGAGCATTATAGATGAAGTGAGTTCTGGGGAGCACCTGATAGTCATGCATGCTTTTTACTGCAGTTTATAATCACACCACTGATCCGAGTGTTGCAGAATGAGAATATGCTGTAAAGTTCTCACTTCAGCCCAGCAGTCTGCCTGTTGCAGTAACTTGGGTTTTAATGGGTCACTTTAACAGAAGACTTTAGCAAAAATATGGAAAATGACTAGGGCTAAGGAAATCCATTCACATTCTCAGCTGATAAATACTGCCTCTCAGCAACTCTCCTCTTCCGAGGATAAGTATTAGAATAAAGGCCAATATGAGGAAGGAAAAGTGACTATAATATATATTATAACTGTTGCCTCCAAAAAAATGCCCCTAACACAAAATGACAAAGGTTAAAATAAATAATAATAATAATAAGGAGGAATTCGTAAGAAAAGACAAAAATGAAATAGTGGAAAATACTAATTTTAGGCAAAGTGAATTCAAATAAAAAATCATGTCAAAGGGACATTAAGGACCTTTGATATTCATAAAAAACAATCCAAATTGAAGATATATCAATTAACATCCCTTAAGTAATGAAAACATAACAAAATCTGTTGGAAATACAGGGATAAAAACAGTTAGATAAATAATTCTTGTGAATGAGTGATATTACACTTTGATCAATTTTTCATAGAATAGGCAGAAAATGAAATGATGGAGGAAATTAGAATAATGTAATTGATAAGAGTTTGATAAAGATTACAACATCGTTTAGTCCAAAGAAAGAATATACTCTCTAATAGAAGTTTAAATAACATCAGAAACAAACCAAATCTCCTAGAAATTGAAGATACTGCTCCTAAATAACTAGTTGGTCCAAGAGGAAATGAAACCCACAATCACAAATTACTTAGAAAATAAAGAAATGAGGAAATTGCATGTACAACTTTAGGGATACTGATATAACTTCTACTCAGAGGCACATTTAAAGGCACACATGTTCTCATTTTTAAAGTAAGAATGAAAATAAGTAAACTAAACATTCAACACAAAAAAACTAGAAAACAAGACAAATCTAAGGAAAGTAGGAGAAAGGAAATAACAAAGAAGAGAGCAGAAAATCAATATATTAAAGTATATTACATATCATAGTTCTAAGAACTAATTTATTGCAGGAAAATGTAACCAAAAAAAATAAAACTGACAAATCCAATCAGAATACATACCAGAAGGATGGGAGGAGATAAAATGTTTAGTTTTGAGTATGCTATGTTAGTGTCAAAAATCTTATTGTAAATGCAGTGCTTATTTAGGAAAGCATTAATTATGAAAATTAAACCAAGAAAAAATGAAAAATCTTAATGGCAAGAAATAGTGGGGAAAAGTTACCAAGAATTATTTTTAAAAGAGACATTAGGTCCTGAATGTGTCTTTTAATTTTCATGGAAGAAATGAATCTTTCCTCTAGATCTTTCCAGAGAGCATAGCAAAAGGATCATCAAATATTGACGCTATCAAGTATTGTTGATCCCATGTATGTAAAGATGATTTAATATTGAAAATCTATTAATTACATATAATATAATGTGAGAATCAGTAAGAAAACCAAAAGATTCTCAAGAGCTGCTTAAGAAACATTCAATAAAATTTAACCTGATTTGTTTAAATCTTAGAAAGCAAGAAATAGAAATTTTCCTATGATAAAGAATATCTTTTAAGATTATCTTTATAAACCTACAAATATGCTTACTAGACAAATAAGAGAGATTCATATTAAGGTCGTATTACGATTATGATCATGAGATCATATCTTTAGAAACCTACAAATATGCCTACAAGACAAATAAGAGAGATCCATATTAAGGTTATATTAAGATCATGATCATGAGACCATATCTTTATAAACCTACAAATATGCTTACTAGAAAAATAAGAGAGATTCACGTTAAGATCATAAGATAAAACATGACTGTATTCTTGTATTAACATTACCCTGGAAGTTCTGTGTCTTGATAAAGAAGCAACGCATAGGAGTTAATATTGGAAATGAGGATAAAAAATTATATTTATCTTTAGATAATTTTGCTGTAAACTTAAAAGGATCAACTGAAACACTCTCACAAATTTACTGAGAAAGTTTAGGAAGTTGGATGCAAGATAAAGACATAAACATTAGTAATCTCTCCATATAATAGTGATTATCTCAGTGAATTGTGATGAGGCAAACCGATTCAATTCATAATAGCAAAAAGAAAAAGAGCATAAAATGCCTATAATAGCTCCGACAAGAAATGTTCAGGATATATAGGTAAAGAAAAGAAAATCTTACTGAACTGAGTTTGTAAACATTGAATAAATTAAAAAGTTATGTTATATACTGAAATGGAACACTAAATATTGTAAAAACTTTATTATTTCTAAAATTAACTAGCAAGTTTTATTCATTTAAATAAAATAAAAATGGGATGTGGGGAAAACTGATAAAATGATTCTAAAATTTGTCTGGAAATATAGACTGGAAATATGATTTTTATAAATGAGGAATAACCAAAAGGAGAAGTATGATTAGTAGTAACTGATATGTAATATATACCATGAAATTGTAATAATTAAAAAAAAGATAGTACTAAGCTAAAATCAAGAAGCAGCTGAAAGGAACAAGACAGAAAGGTAGCCCTAAAACAGTCTTAAGTTCACTTAAAACTAAGAATATATTAAAATAAACATCACTAACGGATTATTTTCATATAGTGTGAAACTAACTTCACAATACATCACGTTATGTTGTGAAACTTGGTTATTTGAAGCAAATAACCAAGTTTTCTTTACTTAACACATAAGTTTTCTTTACTTAACATACAAATAAGTTTTCTTTACTTAACACAAAAATAAAGTCCACATGGGTGGGAAAATTATATTCAAAATATTAAACTGCAAATATTTCCACAACCATAGGTAAATACTATGAAATTAATCCCAATGAAAAAGTTGATAGATTTGATTACATATATCAGCAAAACTTGCATAAAACAAACTCATCTATAAAATTAAATGTTCAGTTAAAACTGGTAAAATATTAGTAATAAATATGACTAAATGGTAATATCCCTAAAGTTTAAAGAACATATAAATCAATAAGAAAAAACACAAAATAGACCAAAAGAAAAATGGACAAAGAATATGATTAAGCATTTCATGAAGGAGAAAAGATAAAAATGCTCATAATGTTAAAAATTTCAATTTCCCATTCTAAAAAATACAAATTAAAGTAACAATGGAATATAATTTTTGCCAATCAGATTGACAGAGATCAAAATATTATTATGTTCAGGGTTGAAATTAATACATTGAGACATGTACTATCTTACCACAATGGTGGCGTGATTGATGCAACCTATTAGAAAATAATTTGGCTTTACCTCTCAATAGTCTTTAAAATATTTATCCTCTTTGAAATACTAATCCCATTTCCAGAATTCTATTCTGAGACAGTAAGTGTGTACTTAACGATTATACAAAAGAATGTCACCTTAGTAATATTTATAGCATTGAAAAATTGGAAACAACCTAAACATTCCTTAACAAGCAAAAGGCAAATTAAATCAAATATACATCCATCCAATGAAATATACCATATAATTGTTAAAAGTGAGCTTTCTTCATTTTTCTTTGGTAAATAATTTATAATGACAAGGAAATATGCTCACAATATTTTTTAAAAAATCTTTTTAATTCTGACATTCTCTGACTTTTTTTTTTTTGCAGGGAAAGATTTGCCCTGAGCTAACATTTGTTGTCAATCTTCTTTTTTTCTTTCCTCCCCAAAGCCGCCAGTGCATAGTTTTATATCCTAGTTGTAAGTCATTCTAGTTCTCCTACGTGATCTGTCACCATAGCCTGGTAACTGACAGAGAGGTGGTGTGGATCTGTGACCAGGAAACGAACCTGGGCCACCGAAGAAGTGAGCACTGAACTTTAACCACTAGGCCATAAGGGCTGGCTCTCACAATATTTTTAAGGGAAGAACAAAAGGTGAGTATTTAATACAAATTTGTTTATTGAGCATTCAGCAGGGTTTATTCAGACTCTAATTTTGTTTAAAATATACGTATATAAATTTAATACCTACACACACATGAACACAAATAGAAAAATATTGAAAGACAATTTACCCAAATAATTGCCATCGTCCTTTCGGTCTTTTCTTCCCTTCCTTTTATAGTTTGGATTTATTTCATCATACATTACCTTTACAGCAAAAAAAAAAAAAAAACCAAAACTGAAAACCACTTCATCAAACATACTTTTGGGGAACTTTGACTTCTAAAAATCATTTCTGATTTATTATAAAACAACAGAAAGAGGTGGTTTTCTGTCACAACCAACTCTTCTTCAGCACCGAAGTAATGGACAGCAGCCTCGATATTGCAATTTGGAAGTTATGTGCTATCTATAAAACTGTCTGAAGATATTATTTTGGAAATCATAATATTCCAAGTAACAATAATCAGTTGATTCTTAACCCTAAGATTCACTCACTTCAGTGATATGTCACTGTATTTCCTACTGAAATCCCAGATTTACCAAATACCTCGAGTATACAAGGCATTATTTTAAGTGCTATAGCATATTGCTTTTGCTTAGAGGCAAATTTCTGCTATCTGTCTTTTTATTTTGCTGAGGAAGATTCACCCTGAGCTAAAATCCGCTGCCAATCTTCCTCTTTTTTTGTATGTAAGCTGCCACCACAGCATGGCCGCTAACAGACAACTGGTGTAGGTCTGCACCCGGGAACTGAACCCAGGCCACCAAAGTGGAATGCACAGAACTGAACCACTAGGCCACTGGGGCTGACCCTCTGCTATCTCTTTTTGGAGGAAGATGCAATATTTCCCCCTTTTACTAACTACTGTTTTATTTTGAATGTAATGGAACTCGACAATCTTAAAATGTGTCTTTTGGAATCTCTTCAAATAATAGTTGGGCGCAGCGAGCAATCATTTCCCTTCAGACTTCATTAGATTTTTTTAAAGTTACTTTTTGTAATGCTGGTGATCTCGCAAACATCCAAAATTGTTGAGACAAAACTGAAATGGGTTTTATACCTTACTTTATTTTAGGCACATCTATCCCTTCACTATGTGCTTTTTACTTGGGAGGGAAGAAGTATGCAATTAAAAATATGTAACAGTCCTTCTCCAGGGTGAATGCGCTTCTGTGCCACGGGAAATAAACCCTGTGCAGTGAAAAGAGCTTTGGAATCAGGAATCCACCATTGCTATATGATTTGGGCAACTTATATAACTTTCTGAGCTCATTTTCCTCTTATATGTGATGGGGCTACAAATATCTCCCCCCAAAGAATTGTTGTGAAGATTTAATGAAATATCTTTGTGAAATTCATATAGCAAGGTCTGCATATAACTGACACTTAATAAATGTTAATTTCGTTCCTTCCTCCTTTCAGTAACCTGATTTAAATGCTTCATTTGAGATTCACAGCTCTCCTACCTGAGTTAATTTTTAAAACACATTAATTTTCATGATACCTGAAGGAAATAATACCTAACAACTATATTCTAACTTTGGCTTTTCTACCACTTTTGTGTATTTATCTAATAAGTACTCAAATTATTACTATCCTCAGTTTACAGACGAGGAAACAGAGGCACAAAGAGGCTGAACTGTTTGCCTTAAGTCATGTAAAGGAGACAGAATAAATATTTGTTGAATGAATGAGTGAACTGAGATTGGGCCGTGGATCTACACATGCTCAATACTTTGTTCTCATAACAATGTCTGCATGGAGACTTTAATTTGCATTTCCACTTCTTGGGAATTGCGGATAAAAATGAAGTCAGGTTGCTGTTTCCAGGAAGGGACACTGTGTCTTTCAAAATTGTAGAGAAATCACTATGCATTGTTCACCTGAAAATTGCAGAAAGAACGGTCATGGGTGATATTTGGAATAACAAGCTTTCCTATAAGGGTGAGTTCATTCTCTTGAAGAGCATTGGGAGGTAAAAACCCATCAAGATAGTGTGTTCTCATGATGATTTCAATGAATTATCATGGAAATGAGTTTTAGACGAGAGGTAATGCTTTGTGATAATAGCCCGATAATGCCATTAGCTATGAACTGTAATTGTAATAGCATTAGTCAAATGAATGTATCTGATATTAATTTGAGTGTCAAATATTTCTATAAGGTTCTTCTTGTTAATTAAACATCAGCCTTGGTATTATTAATTCAGTATCTAGCCAGTGCTTGCACATAGTAGGAACCCAATATGTGTTTGTGGACTGAATTAATAAATCAATCTCTAAGTGGAACTATTTAAAATAGTAAAATGTTGAGTTTAAATAATAGCATGGACATAGCAGGAACTGATTTATGCCCAATATCTACTTGCTTGTACAGTCTGTTCATTCATTTGCAACTCCAGTTAGCTAATGGTGTAGACTTGTTAATTTCAGAATTTGAGAAGAAAGCTTTTCTCATTGTGTTGCATATTTGGAAGGAAATAGCCTATAAGATTTACCTCAAATTACTTTAATTCAAGAGTAAAGTTTGTGCCTTTCCTACTGTGTCTTGTGGTCTTTAGACTATTTTAAATCTACCAGACAGCTTCATGCCTGCATTGAGCACCTGAATATCACTGGGCAAAATCATGCTTCAGGTAGTTTGGTGTCACTCTTCGTGATCACCAGCATCAATTGGGCCTTCAGCACGGCCAGCAATCTTGACACTTCTCTTCTAAATCATCTTGTCTTGCTCTTGCAATAATTAGTTTATATGTCCCTGCTCTTCCTACTCCTTATTCTCATCCTAATCCTCTTTTGCTCTCATGAATGGTAATGGGGAGCAGAATATGCCACCCAGAAATGTGCCACTTTGGCATGTGGATTACTTTGAGCTGAAGGCAATCAAGACCCAGAAGACTTAAGAAAAAGTTTTACCTCTCCCTTAACTGCCTAAAAGAATTTGGATAGGGGGCCTGGCCCAGAAAGAGAGCTATTACCAGAGATAACTTTTATCTTAAAGACTTACCTGCATGGCAGGGCAAACAACTGATTGCCAAATATCTGCTCTTCTTATCTTCCTGTGAATTGCTCTCCTCTCTTTTGAAGCTCCTGTCCCATTCCTTAGCTCAGGATGGCATATAAGCCTTAATTGCCTGACTGCCTTTCAGTCTCATATTTTTATGAGGCTCCTGTACATATGAAATTAAATTTGTTTTTCTCCTGTTAATCTGTTTTATGTCAACTAAATTATTAGACCAGTCAAAGAACCTAGAAGAGTAGAAGGAAAATTTTTCTTCCCCAACAATGGCTTGCTGCATACTTCATAAAGCAAATTGGGACCCTTGAAGGGGAGGCCGTAGCATCTTTCCAATAGCAGAACTATACTTCTGCTTGTACCTGCACCCATCCTCTCCTTTCTCTCTTCTGTTTCAGTGCAGGAAAGAAGTATTCACCTTCAGAAAAGAAGTCAATCTCCTTTCTTTCTCTTTCTTTCTCTCATTTTTAACTTCTCCATTTATACCAGGTATTTTCATCAATTAAATACTGTCAAGTAGCTCTCAAAACAAAAAAAAATCTTGAATCCACATATAAGCTTCCCAAATAAAATACAGTTAAATTTGAATTTCAGAATAACAATGAATTATTTTTTAGGATAAGCATGTCCTGAATATTACATGAACAATTTTTTTCTGTGTAAAGTATGTTCACAATACTTCATGGGACATACTTATACTAAAAAAAATTATTCATTGTTTACATGAAATTCAAATTTAACTGGTGTCTTGTATTTTTATTTGCTGAATCTGGCAAATTACCCACATCCGCATCTAGGCAGCACTTTATCTCTTAAATCCTCTTCAGTGCCAAGTTCTTTAAAAGAGGTTTTTACATGTGATACCTTTATTTCTTCACTTACTAGATACTCTTTACCCTACTCCAATCTGTTTTTCATTTCCTTCTCACCATTGAAATGACTCTTGCTAAAGTTATCAGTGATGGTAATGTTGCTGAATCTATGGATACTTTCCATTCTTCATTCTACTTGATCTCACAGTGACGTTTAACAGAGTCTACCATTTCCTGTTTGAAATAATCCTCTCTTATCATCGGTGAATATATATATGCATATACATGCACATATTTATGTATATGTATATTTTTTTCCCACATCTCTGGATGCTACCTTTCTTTCTTTGGCAGGGTATTTTTCCTCCATTTAACCTCTAATATTGAGGCTTTTCAGGTCTAGGTCCTGGGCTCCTTTTTCTGCTCATTCTTAATATTCACACCAGGTAATTTCACTCACTTCTATGGGTTCAAATGCTATTTTTGTACCGAAGTTCTCATATTTATATACCTAACTCAGATCTTTTTTCTGAGCTCCAGATATTTCTATCTGGATGTCTCATAGGTATGTCAAACTTAATGTGTTAAAAAATGAATAGTAAATGGAATCTTTGCCCACCCAGTTGCTCTCAGCAGAATCTGGGATTCTTCCTTGATACCATTCCTGTCTCCTGCATCCTACTGCCTCCTGACTATCAAAACCATCACTAAGTACTATTGATTCTACCTCTAATATCAAGATTATATCCATTCATTTCTCTCCATCTACCTACTTCCTCTCTAGTTCATTACTACTCTATACTTGCCAGGATGACTTCAACTTTGCCCTTCCTGCTTCTCCCAAACCGTTCTTTTACTCTTCCAAATTATACTGCATCCACAGTCATCTTAAAACACAAATAGATCATGTCACTCACCTGATGTCTTTATGATTTCCTAGTGCATTCAAGTTAAAAAAATCCCTGTAAGCAAAGGTCCTGCATGCATTTGCTTCTAACTCCTCAGCCTGACTTCATGTGATTCTCTTCTTTGCTGAGTATTTTCAAGTTTCTAATCTTCTCTGGGTTCCTCTGATGTACCTAGTTATTCTCCACTTCCAGGCCTTGGTGTATGCGCCCTCTACCAGAAATACTTCACTCCTATGCTCACCAAGACAAATACCACTTATCCTTCTAGTGTTAACTTCAGTACCATTTCCAGGCACTCTTAGTGTGAACATGGATGTGTATCTAACTCTATCTACACTTATAAGTGTGCCATGCAAAGGAAGCTCCACTAATGACGTGGGTCCGTGAGGCCAAGAAGAATCTCAGAGCGCTTCTTCATTTCATCTCATCTCAATCTGAACCTGGAACTGAAGCTGAATAGGACAACTGAGCTCTGCATTTATGGAACACGTTCTTTTACTGACGTGCCATTATTAAAGTGCCATACCAGATCATCACATCCATGATAATACTAGCCTACTTGGAAAATGTTGAGATACCACTCAAATTACAATAACAACAACAACACAAATCATTACTTTTGTGCACCTTTGTTTATCTGGTGCTTTATGCCTGTTTCTTCTTGTCCTCAAAGAAATCTCGGAAGTTATAAGTGACACCATTTTAGAGAAGGAGAAACTGAGACTCAGAAAAGTTAAGTAATGTGCTCATGATCTAATAGCTTATTAAGGGCTGAGTTGAGTTTGAACTCAGGTTTGTCTGAGTCAAAGGTCTGCCCTTTCTTCCTCTTCTTGTGAGCCAACAGCAATGTATAATTGCTTTCCATGGTCTAAAGGGTAATTTGGGCTCTGCTCTAATGTTGCTGTGGACTCTAAGGCCTCTGAGCAGGTCCCAGGGTTTCCATAGAGCCAAAAGTTGAGGGTATGGAATAAATTGTTCCTGAAATACATAACCCTATTTTACAAGGAGAACTCTCGTCTAATTCTGACTGAGGACCACGAGCAGGATTTGCCTGTGGGAGCTACTGGGGCCTGACGAGTTAGCCATGAGAGCACTGGCACTAAACCACTTGACAGACAAGTAGAGTACGCGCCTGGCTAATGGTAGATTATGGGGTAGCAGGCCACTTCTTTTCCCCTTTGGCTCTAAAAATCTGTCATCTCAAAATCCATACGACGTGGACCCGAGGCATTGTGCTGAGTTTGAAGAAACACATCTCTTAGAAAATAGGCATGGGCCCATGAAATCCACTTGAATAGCTTTCCAGATGCATAAATATTTTCTTCTTTCAAGTTTCCTGTAACTGCAAATTCCTGTTTCAAAAGTGACTTGGTGATTCATGCTGACATGGCTGTCAGTGGCATCAATAGTCACAGATATTTAAATGAGAATTTTAAAAGATCACATTTTTAATTTAAAATGATCTTGATGGGAATTAAACAGCTAGATTCTTTGCTCCTTTCCTGAAATCTGAGGAGGAAGGACTAGCAGGGACAAGAAGATGTGTACCACGACCTCTTGATTCTGCCCAATTATCCCTTTTCTTTTAGATGTTTTCTTTTGATCTTTCAGTCACCTGCACGTCCATAACTAAGATGTCATTTTTCACTGAATTCTATTTTGTTATTTTTGTCAAAAGGTAAGCTCGAACTCATGAGTGTGAGAAAATTGATGTCACTAATGCGATATAGTCGAAATAAGCAGTTTGACTGACTTCTTCACTCCCTTATATTAGCACTGCTACTTTTAGATAAACTATTCCTGAAATGATTAGTGTAGGAGGATGGGTTTAGTCTTGTATCTTCTCCTTTAAAGCACTCAGAGTTAGAGATCCCAGAAGGATCAGTTTTCTCACTTGTACTGAAAATGTCACTCTAACAGTTATCTGTCTGCACAGTCAAGTTTTGAGAACTCTTTTGAATTTACCACATTCACACCATTCTCCATCATGGTGCTAAAAATGACTAATGCAGCTTGGAGACTGGGAGACTGTGATAGCTGATCATCTTTTCCAATCATACACTAACACTGACACACACACTCACATACACACATGCTCAGCTGACATGAATCCTTAAAGGTTTAAAATATCCTATATGCTAAATGGAATGCAGAGGCACATGGGATGTCTAGACTTATAGTGTTGGTCTCACTACGGTCGTTCTGTCAAAAAAATTGACCTGGTTGTTTGACTAAATAGACTGATCTTGTTTTTAACTAAACGAACCACTGTTAATGTATGACAATTTTTAAAATGATCTCTAGCATTAAATTATTCAAACACCTTATTTAATTTTATCCTTTCATCATCTCTGAGAAGAGTGAAGTGCACCATTCCCTTTTTTAAATAAGAGGAAAAAGTCTTAGAGAGATGATGACCTACCCAAAGTCATGCATATAGTCAAAGGATCACTGTCTTTTAGGGGCCAAAATTAGTCACTATAAGCCAGTATAGGGTTGCTTGAAACAAATAACCTAGATGAACTTCATTTCCTTTCTTGATGAATGCTATTCTGATGGCTAAAGGGACTGTCATGAACACAGATATATCCTACTCCCAGAAAACCAGATGACAAAGTCTCCTGTGATGTCATTCGAGGAATGATGGAGAAGTGTGTGGGCTGAATGGCAGTAATTAGGTGAAGTGGGAGCTGATTACATCCAAAAGGGAAGATTAGCTGATTGTCATTAACTTGAAGTGAGGTCTCTAGGAATTTTCCATAGGGCTCTATTTTTGGTCCTGTCCAATTCAACAGTTTATTAATTACCTGGAAGAAGTCTAAGAACTTGCTTACTACATTTGCAGATGACACAAAGCTAGTAAAGAAGTAAAGACTAGTAGTTCACTGAATGACAGAATCAAGTTTTAAAAATGTCTGTTATTTAGGAGGGTGGGTTGACATTTATTAAGGGTGAAGATAAAGTCTTGTATTTAATTAGGAAAAAAAATTGTGATAAAATGAGTGGAACTGAGCTGAGAGCAACTACTAAAAATAAAAAAAACTTAAGGTTTAGTTGACCATAAGAATCATGCAACTACTGAAAAAGTCAACACAGTCTCTGTTGGGATCCAGGGAGAGAAAGAAATTGAGAGAGCGAGAAGAGACCAGGTTGATAAAAGTAACATCTATTCTGGTTGTACCCATCTTGAGTATTGTGTTTAATTCTGGAAACCATATTTTAAGAAAGATACTGGCAAATTTTTATTTGTTTTATGGGTGGAGGGGCTTTGATAGTCAAAAGTCAGGGAATCATGCAATATGAAAAACTGGAGTGGTTTGACTGTAAAATAGAAGGTGATCCTAATAGCTATCTTTATCAAGCACTTACTGTGTGTATTAATTACATAATCCTTGCGACCACATGATGAATTATTTATTGTTGTTATTGACATGGAAACTGAAGACAAATAGCTAGACTACCTGGATTCAAATCTGGGTAGTCCGACTATAGAACCTACTCTCTTAATATTGTACCATGTTATGTCTCTGAATATTTATCAAATGTCTGAAGAGTTGCTATGTGGATAGAAAATTAGACTTATTCTGTAGAGCATAGTTATCAACAGGTGAGCAGACTCAGGTTATATCTCAAAGTAAAGAATTTTTCTGGGCAGTAGAAGATGCTAGTACATCTTCTAGTTTTTGGTACAATGGTAGACTAGATGACCTCCAAGGTAACATCCAATTATAAGAGTCTAACTTTTTGGGATATGATTTGATGTAACACAATATTATTATAAAGAGAAAAAAAAACCCTTAAAAGAAGAAGTAAATCAAGTTAATTAGTGGTAATTTAAACGGTGTTCTCTTGAATACAAGTTTAAAGAGTGCCCCACCCCACATCCCATGTTGCTAAGATGTCCTTACCACGTGTCCTTGGTAAACCTCCTTTCATGAGCACCAAACTCTGCCAAAAGTGTATAAACTTTTGTTTATCCATCTTTTACTATATTTAGATATTATCAATAATATCCTATATGCAGACCCCCATCCGTGGAGGTTGTATTGTAGAAATAACAATGTCATTAAAAAGGCCTTACATTGGGTGACTCCTAATAGCTGTTTGGTGTATGGAAATCAATGTTAGCATTGGTTTCAGAATGCTGAGAGTGTCAGATCTCCATCAGATACCAGTTGTGATGACTGGAGCATTCCACTTCTTTTTTCTGCCTTAACTGGATAAGGATAATAATACTACCTTTAAAGATTGTTGTTATAGATGCAATAATGTATGCAACAGCTCTTAACATACTATGACAATTCTCAGTAAAAATTTAGATTTTCCCTGAAATGTATTTGCAAGAATAGTTGTGTGTAATAAAGAGTTTGCCTGACCTTTGTCCCTGGCTCCTGAGAGGTAAACTCTAAACCCTTGAATTTCTTGAGTGGTTGGAGTGTCTTTATATTTCATGGTGGGCCCGTCAAGTCCTACCTGATGGTTTACACTAAAGAGATGACTCAGAATGGGGGCTGGCAAGCCAGGAAGACCAAACATCTGATTAGAGGATTGGGGCTTTGTGCTACATGATATCAGCCCAATCTCTGGGAAGGAAGGGAGGCGGGAAATTGAGTTCAAACACATGGCCAATGGCTCAATCAATCCTGCCTACATAGTAAAGCCTCACTAAAGACTCTGGACACTGAAACTCAGGTGAGCATTCCTGGTTGGCAATACTCTGCATATTGTCACACATTGATGTGCCAGCTGGGTACTACAAGGCTGAGGATGAAGAAAGTTTCACTTTTGGACCCTCCCAGACCTTGTTCTATGCACTTCTCCCTTTGGCTTTTTCTAATTTGTATTCTTTGCTATAATAAAGCTGTAAACATAAGTATTGTGCTTTCCTGAGTTCTGTGAGTCGTTCTACCCAATTATCAAACCTGAGGGAGTCTGTGGAGACCTCCAAATTTATAGCCAGCTTATCAGAAGAGATGGCAGCCCTGGGCACCTCCAAACTTGTGGCTGATGTCTCAAGCGAGGACAGTCTTGAGGAGAAAACCTGTGAAGTTTGGCTTAACTCTGGGTAGGTTGCTTAAGCATGCATATGAAAAATTTAGATTTATATAAAAGATAAACTAGTAGTAATATTTGACTTTTCAGTTCTTCTAGAATATCTCAAATGTGGTTTGATTATAGAGATTTATTTTTTTTAGCAAATTTTCAGAAACTTCTTCATTAAATAACATGAAGAAAAGAAACATATGTTCAACACCTAAAATGTTTTAGGTAGAGATATAGGCAAGACTTTTCTAGGTTGTCTTATAAAATCCTAATACCAATGCTTTGTTCCTTGTTTACATATAGAGAATCAAATCACCAGAGAAGTCAACAACTTGCTGCAGTTCACACAGTTAGTTATGGCAGTTTAGATTTGAGACGCTTGAGAACTGGAACCACATCTCACATAATTCCATGTAGTGTAGAGCCTGGCACTTAGTAAGCATTCAGTACATGCTTTTGCTTAACTTTCTCAGTTAAGTAAGAAAAGGGAAGGGTTTGATCTTGTTAATAATCAATCAAGGATTGTAAGTTTGTTCCCTAGAACTCTACTATACCTATCATTGAATTTATTACTCTTAATTTTATCGCTTCCCTGCACCCCTGGAAATTTTGTGATGAATTGGAAGTGTTTATTTTGCTTGCCATGATATCGCCAGTGCCCACTATGGTGCCTGGAACAGACTGTATCCTTGATAAATATCTTTCTTATGTTAAAAGGAGTTTCTCATTCACAGAAGTTAATTTTTCCACAGCTTGAAAGTAGGTAAATTAAATTTGTTTGTTACAAGAGAACATAAACCAACACTTTCTTTACAGTATTTTAAGTACACAACCATAAGTATTTTTGAAAGTAAAGAAGAATAAGCTTGTGATATTTTTCATAAAATAAGCAAAAGTAAATTTTTAAAATTTAAGCTATATTAACGTTTTAGCGCAAGTAAAGGAAAAAGTCTGTGGATTTAAAATGCAGCCAAAGACATTTCACTGTGACAGCTAGTCATTATTGTCGTCCTGTCTGATTTTTTCCACCAGCACATGTAAGAGAAGAACTTTTCTTTTGCATGTGAATTTTTCAGATTTGTTATTTCTCCTGACCAAATTCTCCATGAGGAAAATTTTCCAAGATCATTTGTTATTCAACTCACAGTTTCTCTGTGGTGCCACAGACAAGACTTCTGGCAATTATGAGGAAAAAAGATCATCCAGATACCCCATCCTCCTATATTTACATAGGACTTACTGTTTCTGAGGATTATCTATGCCAGCTATGAGGTATGATTGAATATGGCCTTATTGAAAGACCTAATAAGAATATAATGACCTGTTTGTTTTAAAATACACTAAAGAAAGACAGCAGACAGGGTCTCATGAGAAGTGACATTCTGTAATTACCTCCTCCTATCAAAAGAAAAACAATTCCCAGAAATTAATGAATACAGCAAGAGTCTATTTCCTATCTTAATTCTATCTTAATTGCAAAAGTGGATCAATTAAAAAAAAGACTACACTGGCAAAGCCCCTCTCTTAAGGTTTTCTCTAGTCATCAAATCAATATATACATAAGTATACGGTGAACCTATTTTTACCTTCTGAGATGAGATTACACCAACTCCACCAGCAGTGCCCCTGTGGAACAGCCGAATCCATTGAATAGTGTCAAAAAATTCATAGAGGTCCTCTGATGGTACTTGGAGCAAATCTATATAATATTACAGAGACTGAGAGAAAAAGAGGTCAGAATTTAGAACATTCTCTCTAAAATACTTTTATAGATGCTATTCAAATTAGTGCTGATCACACCTCAAAGAAAGTTTACTGATGCAGTTGAAATTTGGGTCGAACTTTGTTAAAGTTACTACAGTAAGGTATATTATGATGTTACAATTTACAGATGTCTACAAGGAATAAAATATGGCAAAATATACTCTTGTACAACTACAAGGAAAATTTGATTACTTGGTGGTTTAGTGTCTAAATATATTCACACAAACTTCACCACAAGCTGAATATTTCTGATAAATTTTGGACTGAGGTGAGACTTGTACTAGATAATATCATGACAATTTATCAGTAAGTCTCTGACACTGTGACTCAATGTAAATCATTAGGTTCCCTATGCAAAACTTTAATTTATCATTTGAAATTAGCAGAGAGGTTAGGAGCATGGACTCTGGAGTTAGACAGGATTTTACTACAATCCCAGGTCAACCATTGACTACTTCTGTGAGGTTAGGTAAGTTACTTAAACTTTCCAAGCCTCAATATCCTTCTCTATAAAATGGGAATAATATCATTACTCACCTGTAGAAGGGCTGTGACGCTTATCTGCTATAATATATGCAAAGTGCTTATTACAGTACTGATTTGTAGGGACTGAATAAAGTTTAGCCTTTTTTTTTTTTGCTGAGGAAGATTAGCCCTGAGCTAACATCTGTGCCAGTCTTCCTCTATTTCTATGTGGGTCACCACCACAGCATGGGTGACGAGTGGTGTAGGTCCACACCTGGGATCTGAACCTGCGAACCAGGGCTGCTGAAGGGGAGCACACTGAACTTAACCACTACGCCATGGGGCCAGCCCCAAGTTTAGCTATTTTTAACAATATTAACCTTACCTAATCAAATAGCCCGTACTTGTGCAAGGCGTTGCATAAAGCCCTTTGTATTGTCCCATTTAAGGAGAGGGTACCTAAAGAGAGACAATAGCTTAAACATTGGGTCTCCAAATGGTTATCTCTTTTCCCCTAAGTTGTTGTTGGTGTAATAGTAATGATGGTGGCAAGAAGTTGAAAGAAAATCATGGAGGTAAATTTTTTAAAAATTTCAATTAAAAATAATTTTTTTGATATCAGGAATAGATGAAAATAAGTATGTATGATTTTGTACACACTATATTAACACAACTATCCTAAAATATGATGGTAGTCTTAGGGATACATGCCAAAATATTTACAATATTTATTATAATACAGTGTTTTGGATTTGCTTCAAAATTATACGGCAAGAAGGAAGTAAAAGAATGAGAGTAGAGATGAGAGAAGTTTGGCTATGAGTTGAAAATTATTGAAGCGGGAACATGAACACATGGGAGTTTCTTGTACTACTCTCTCTCTTTTGTATACGTGTGGCAAAAAATTGTAAGGAAATACGTTAAATAACATGAACAGTTTTCGCTTTGAGTGGTTGAATTATTGGGTTTTTAATTTTTCTTCTCCTTATTTTTTTGTACTTTGCAAAATTTTTTACAATGAGAGATCATACATAAACATCAAAGCTCATTTATAAAAGAAAAATGGTGATAGAAAACCAAAATACTGTAAACACTAGACCTTTAGTTTCCTTCTCTGTAAGAAGAAAGAGGTCTTATCTCCTCCCTCTGTCTCAGGAACATTTCACTCCTGGCTTATTTGACTTTACCCCAGTGAAACTTTGCATTTGTCCAGCACTTTTATATAAACTTACTAATACATGATGTTAACTATTAATATTCCTTCCTGCATTCATTTAGCATTTGTTTGCTTTCTGTGTGTCCTCCACATGTTTTTATTTATCTTCCAATGAACATTTAAAGGAGTCCCTCTCTGTGCTCCAGGAAAGGTGCTGGGGCTGAGGATGGGAAAAGACATTAGAATATCTTTCCTGGATTTTAATCTCTGGGGGGTGGGCAGAGAGCAGAGATATGCCCAGTACTAAGGGCAATGCTAAACAGGCACTTAATGCCATAAATACTTATTGGAAATGAAGATAATGATGGTGATAAATAAAAAACTGTGGAGAAGGACTTCACATATTGGCAGCAAGGGGCCGTGGGTACCACAGCTCTCTTGAGCAGTGCAAATCACCAGGGGATCTGGAGGTGAAGCTTGCAAGTGTTTTCAGGAAGACCCGAAGGAGAGTATGAGGGAAATGCTGAAGAGGCTTTGGGAAGAAGTGATTCACAATTTTAAAAAGGATTTGGCTTATGAACTTTCTTCTCCATAAATATGAGGAGACAAACTATGGGCAGAAAGACTAAGTAGGCCGATTTCTTTCACTGAGAAAAAGCAGAACTTACAAGCCCATTATTACTCTGCTAGTTAATTATTAATCCTATGCTTTTCTCTTGCTAGAACTTCTGGTGTGCTATATAATTCATGAACATACTTTGCCAGCTCTCTGCCTGCTGGTTAATCTCTCTTTGGTGTCATTTTAGTCGTTTTGAAAGCCTCTGGTTCCCTTTTATAGGACTTAGCTTTTGAAGTCCTCGAATCTCCATTTTCAAGCATCTACTTGCATGTTCTAATCTTTTTCGGCTTTATTGATCATCGACTTGATTTTTTTAGGCTCCATGATACTTCTTGTAGCACATTATAGTATAGATATTATCAACAAGTCTGCCACTATTCTAAAATTCTCATTTTACTGTGAAGACACAGTAAAAAATATTCAAAGTATATGTGGAAGCTGGTCTTCTTGCCAATGAGAGCTGAACTATGCCTCCAGGTGGAGGCTGGTTAGTGTTTGCAAAGATGCCCCATCACAGCACATGCGGAATCTATAAACTTTAGGGCTATAACCACCTTCCTGAGGCACTTGATACTGGGAACTCATTGCTGGAAATTTCTTTTACTCCAATTGTTCTTAATCAGTTAAAATATATGTATGTGTTTGCTGAGAATTTATTTTGAACATGCAGAGAAGTACCACAGTCCCAGAAAACAGAACTTCATCCTATTACCACTTTCAGATCATTATTTCTTCCTCATCTCTCAAAAGCTTCTGCTTTGAATCTCATGTTATCCAATTATATCACCTAATACTTCTCTTTTGTGCTGTGGTCTGCCAATCTCTTGGACATTTTCCTCTCATTCAAAGTCATCACCTCCTTTCTCATGGTCGCAATCTCCAGTTCTACTCCTGTCTTAATTCTCAGCAATTTTAACATACATATAGATCATCTTCCAACCTTCCATCCTTCCAAATCTTGGTTTCTCAGTTCCTTGACCTCCTCTCCAATGTCCTTGTCCTCCACTCTACCTTAGCCACTCACACTCGTGGTCACACCCTGAACCTTGTACCCTGGACCAGAGGTTGGTGAACCATGGTCAGGTGAGGTTCAGCCTGCCACCTATTTATAAATAAAGTTTTATTGGAACACAGCCACACACATTCATTTTATATTGTCTATGACTGCTTATATACCACAGTGACAGAGTTGAGTAGTAACAGAGATTGTCTGGTGTGCAAAGCCTAATTATTTACTATCTAACATTTTTCAGAAAAAGTTTGCCAACCCATACCCTAGACCAATAACTGCATCCATTCCACAATCTCAACTTTGTGCTTCCCCTTTTGGCAACTACCTTCTGTGTTTCCAGCTTACCGTCTACTAGTGAGCCACAAAAAGGCTTGTACTCCTCCCAGACCTCCACTCCATTCCTCTTTTCATTATTTTCACCTCTTTCATGCACGTCATGTCCCCACTACTCTTTTTACCCAAGTTAAGTTCCATGGTCAATTATTATAATCATAGCCTTCACATACCCTCATTCCTTTGCCTTTCTTTTGCTTTCTGGACCATGATTAGCAAAACAATTCATGGTCTGCCCCATCGCTGCTTCTATATCCATGCAGCTTAATGTGGATGGAGAAAAACACACAACCATGTAGACCAACTTATTTTAAATTCCTGCCCACAAACCTTAAATGGCCTCCTAATGCTCTCTGGTAACCTATGTCTCCCTAGTTCATTCACTCTCCCATTATCATAGACAACAACTTCATGCCTCTCTTTTCTCTTCAAATCACCAAAATGACCTTCCCCATCCTCACTCACAGCTCATGGCCTGGCTTCGTACTTCACTGAAAAAATTGAAGAGAATTTCCACAGAATCTCCACACCATATTTATGCACCATAAGTTTCTGCACCTACATACTCTGCCTTCCAAACTGTTACCATTGATGAACTCTCCTTGCCACTATCTAAAGCCAAACCCTCAACTTGTAAATTAGATCTCAACCCCTCTCTCTCCAGTATTCTCATCAATTTTCTTTCTCTATTGAATCATTCTCACTAACACACTATATTATGCCATTATTTTTCCTTCTTTGAAAACAAAGAAACACAAATAAAAAACCTTTTCTTAGCCCCATTCCTTTATTAGCTACTGCTCCATTTCTTTTTTCCCCTTTGCAGCAAAATTCTTCAAATGAATTGTCTCCGATTTTCTCTTCCCATTATCCCTTAAACTTATTCCAATCAGGTTTTATGCCCCTCATGAAAAAGCTTTTGTCAAATTCACCAATAACTATTGCTTAATCCAATTGTCAATTCTCAGTCCTCATCTTACTTGATCTATCAGCAGCATTTGGCACAATTCATCACTCCCTCCTCGATACCTTTTTTTCATTTGACTTCTAAGATTGTTCTTTCAGTTTTCTTCTTTTTTCACTAGTTACTTCTTTTCTATGTCCTTTGTAGATTTCTCCTCTTTTCCTGATATCTTAATGGTGGAGTGCCTCAGGCCTCAGTTCTTGAATCCTCTCCTCTTTCTACACTGACTACCTGTCCACGCTTGCTACCTTGATGATCTTGAAGTGACCTATCACTTTAAATGCCGTTGATATGCTTATGACTCTCAAATTTGCATCTATCCCGTATCTCATTACCAAAGTCCAGACTTGGATTTCCAATTGCCTATTTGATATCTTTATTGGACATCTCAATTTCAACATGTTCAAAAATAAACTTGTGGCCTTCTCCTCAAAACTTGCTTCACCTGTAGCCTTTTATCTCTCGGTAGATGGCGACTTCATCCTTCCAGTTGCTCAGGCCATACGATTTGATGGCATTCTTAACCCGTCTCTTTCTTTCAGACCCTGTTGGTTCTGTCTTCAAAATATAACTAAACTTTGACCACTTCTCACAACCTATACTGCTCCATCCCTGGTCAGAGATACTTGTTTGTGTTCCCTGGATTACTGTCTCAATTCATCTATCTTTTTCCTCGCTACAGTATATTCTCCATGGTGGAGAGAGGGGTTCTTTAAAAGGGTAAGTAATATTATGTCACTCCTTTTCCCATTTCATTCAGAGCCCAAGTCAGAGTCTTTACAATGGCCACTCTGACTCTTCTCTTACTGGTTTATTCCTTCCTCACTGTCCACCAATGGCACAAGACCCTTTGCACTTTCTTGCCAGACACACTCCCATCTTTGCATTTACAGATTCCTCTGCCAGCCGTGATATTCTTTTCATATATCCTGTGGCTGACTCCCTTAACTCTTTCAAGTCTTCCCTCAAATGTTACCTCTCACTGAGTTCTATCTTAATTAGTCTCTTAATGCTGCAACCTGCTCCCTCATATGCTTGGCATGTCTGATCTCCCTTATCCTGCTCTATCCTTTCTTTTCTTATAGCACTCATCATCTTCTAGCATGCTCTGTAATTTAATTATTTATTACATTTATTGTTTATTATGTTTCTCCCCTTGATAGAATGTAAGTTCTACAATGGCAGAAATTTGTGTCTTTTTTTTTTGTAACTGATGTGTCTTAAGCTCCTAGAGCAGTATCAAGCACATTGTAGACACCCACATAGTATTTTTTGAACAAATAAACAAACACATGTTACGAGATAGCTGGGGTATACATTGCTATAATTTTTTTCTCTTTTTCTTTTTTTTTTTGCTGAGGAAGATTCGCCCTGAGCTAACATCTGTTGCCAATCTTCCTCTTTTTGTACGTGAGCCACTGCCACAGCATGGCCACTGACAGATGAGTGGTGTGGGTCTGCGCCCGGCATCTGAACCTGGGCGGCCAAAGCACAGAGTGCCGAACTTAACCATTAGGCCACCAGGGCTGGCCTTACATTGCCATAATTATGACATAATTTGAAACATTTTCTATATGTTTTTTTTTCTTGTAGATCAATCATCTCCAAGGTACAACATGACTTAGTAGGGTAAAAAATTTCCACTGAAATTTGGGGAACTGTTTACCATGCTTCCTTGCTCAGTGCCATCAATGTAGGACATTGTCAGTAATTTGAATAATATATTTTTTTTAATTTTTTGTTTATTGCAGTAACATTGGTTTATAACATTGTATAAATTTCAGGTGTAAATCATTATACTTCTATTTCTGCATAGATTACATCATGTTCACCACCCAAATACTAATTACAACCCATCACCACACACATGTGCCGAATTATCCCTTTCGCCCTCCTCCCTCCCCCCTTCCCCTCTGGTAACCACCAATCCAATCTCTGTCTCTATGTGTTTATTGTTGTTATTATCTACTACTTAAAGAAGGAAATCATACGGTATTTGACCTTCTCCCTCTGACTGAATAATATGTTTTTATTGTACTTGTAGAGAAATAGCTGTAGATGTCATTCATTAATTTGTTTATTCAATCAAAATGTATTTATTGGTTACCTACCCTGTCCGTGCACTTTTCCGGAAGGAGGAACACAGAAAAATACAAGGATGAAAAAAAGGATAAGAATCTTGACTTCAAGACTATACAGTCTCATAGTGAGGGGCAGACAATAAACATACACATATAAATAAAATAACTTCAAATTCTGACAAGTGCTATTAAAAAAAATGAAAAGGGCTATGAATTGGAAAGTGAAAGGATGACCAGAGAGGCTTGTCTAAAGAGATGGTCTTTGAAAAAACTCAATAATGAGAAGCCAGCCACTTGAAAACAGAAGAAAGTGGATTCCAGACAGAAAGAAGAGCAGGTGCAAAGGCCTTGGGGCAGAGATAAATTTGACACCTTAGAAACACAAGATGAAGACTGTCAAATTTCTAGTGAAATGTTCACTAGAATGTTACAAAATGTAGGGGAAGAATGTTACAAAATGTAGTTGGAGCAGTACACAGAGGCCAAATCACGTGGAATCTTATTCATCATTTAAGGAATTTATCTCCAAAATCCTATAGTGTGATTTAAAGCAGGGGAATGACAGGACTTGTGTTTTGGAAAGAGCATGAGAGCTGTTTTGAAGAGAATGGACTCGTGGGGCAGGAGAGGAAGCAGGGAGACAAGTTAAGAGGCCCTGACAGAATTGGGACTAGAGGCAATGGTGACACTGACGAGGTGGATCGCAGAGGAGATGGTGAGAGATGACCAGATTGAGATTATATTTCAGAGTAAAGATTAGATTTTTTCTTGGATTGAAGGTGAGAAGTAAGGGGAAAAATGGGATCTAGGATGACTCATGTGAAAAAGACACAATTCTGCTCACCCCAGCTGGTGTCCTGGTGTTTGAGTTGTGGTAAGTGTGGTAGAAAGAGCTATGAGTAGCACACCTGTGCTTGAGCCCTGAGTCTGGCACTATTAATTTGTGTGAAAGATGATAATAGTAATAATAACAACAGCACACATTATATATGCTCATTATTGAGTGCTGTCTAGATACTAGACGCTCTGCTTTTTCCTTTACATAAAATATTTCACATATTCCTAGCTATAACTCTTCCTCATCTTATAAATGATGAGAAAGGCTTAGAAATTCAGAATAATTTTCCCAAGGTCACACAGCTCGTCAGTGGTAGAACTGGATTTGAACTCAGATCTGTCTGACTTTCAGACCATAGATATTAACCACTATGCTGTACTGCCTCCCAGAAAAGTAATTCTTGATTTTACAGTTCAAAACACCTTTCACACTTTATGTCACTTGCTTCTCAAGGAGTAGTCTCGCATTTCCATTGATTCTTACACTGATGCTGAGCTATAAGGGATAATTATAATTATTTCCAGTTTAAAGATCAGAAAGGTGAAGTTTAGAGGTTAAATGAATTCTCAAGGTCACACAGGTGGTAAGGGATAAAGCTGGAAATCAAAACAAAGTCTTCTGGTCCCTACTTCATGATGTCTATAGTGAGCAAGTCAACTGACTCAGCTGGACTTCTGTGTCCTGATGGGTAAATCAAGGAGGGGTGGACTCAGTGATTTATATTGCATGCTCTGCCTTTTTAACAGCCTGCACTCTCTGGCTTTTGTGTGTTGAACCACTGTTGCTAAGCTGGCTGGGAATTTCCTGGCTGTATTCATTCATCACCTTCACTCATTACTTTGTTCACATCTAGTCCAGAAAATTTTGGTTGACTACTTCCAACAATTTTCTGGAAACAACAGCAGGGGAATCACAAACGTTTGTGTAGTGGCCTTTTTTTATACTTCTTTTGTATTTTTTGCAGTGTCAAACAGTGATATCCACATCTTAGAATCTCATGAAATAATTTATTCATGCAAAATATATGGAATGAAATGATATAAAACAGAAGTCTAACACACATATATGACTATAATTACTTAAGCTTAATTAATTAATTTTATTTTGACTTTTCAATGAATTGCTTTGGTGTCATATATATGTTTGTGTATGTGAATATATGTATCTTTATTAAGTATATATATTTAACGAATTTGGAAATGATGAAGACAATAGAATAATTTAAGATTTTAGACACAAGTGAAATGATTAGAATTGTCATTTAGGATGATTACTCTAAAGGTTGTGTGCTGAGCTGATAGAATGAGAGCAATATTGGAGGTAGGAAGGTAGTTGGGAAGTTAAAAAATAATCTTGATAAAGTATAATGGGGGCTTGAGTTACAATCAGGGCTCCCATTTCAGGGAAATATAAGGAATGTAGAAACATAAGATGCAATAGATTACACTGATAAATACACACACACACACACATATATTACTGTATTGCAAAAAGTCACGGAAATATTTTGATAAATTTTAAAGTGGCTGATTTAATTAACATAAGCCATCTAGATAATCCAGAAAATGCCTGATATTTAATAAAGTTATTTTGAACCTGTCTTATGAAACACTAGTGATCACATTTAATTTAGTATAATTTAATTTAAAGTCATTGAGTTATCTGGAAAATTGGCTCAAATTTATATTTCATTTGCATGTTTATACACTTTCAAAGTACATTAAATGCTATTTTTGGAGGGAGTATATATGTGAGTTTACCTGTGACTGAGAGTTTACCTGTGAGAGAGAGGGAAGTGGGAAGAGGGAAGGTAGGAGAGAAGATGAGAGTTTTCATCTGAGTATGTTGGAGTTGTCTTCTAGGGTTTAGCAGAGTTTTCTCCTCCTGTAGTGTATATGAACATATGGTTACTGCCTTTAACCAGCTTAATATTTCATTCCATCTACATTCAGATAGAATTAATAATTGTTCTGTATGTGGTAGAAGAATGAAGAGAAATTAAACTTTTCTGTTTTTTTAAATGAAGATTAAATAAGCTTGTTCTGAAGCATTGTGGGAAATCTCCAGGGAGTGAATAATCACCAATGATTTGAATTGTTCCCATTGAAGTGATGTGTTCTGTGTAAAGGCTCAATATTTTCTAACATGAGCTGATAAAATTGTTACTCACAGGCTTGGTTGACCAGTGTTTCAGCCACTCCAAGTAAAACATACTGAAAAACCATGTGGAAACAGGACATGGAGGAAACCGTGAGAACCTTGCCTGAAAGTGGCTGTTCCACTGGAGGGAAGTGTTTCCTATGTATTTCAAAGAAGCCAGCTATCATCACAGACAACGCAGCAGAAAGATTTCCAGGAACTGAAGAAAGAGAATGCAAAAGAAAACAAAATTAAAGAAAGAGCTAGACATAAGTGTAACAGGCCTTAGTATTTCTTATACATTGACACTACAGGATGTTTCTTCAACTTTTTTTTTTTTTTTGCCCTGGGACTATCCAGTTGTCAGCTAACTATCTTGTATGACCATCCTGTGTTTAGGCCCTGATCTCTCTGAAAGGGCTGCATTGACTATTTCCTGACTTACTAGCTATATAGCCTCAGGCAAGTTATTTAACCTCATTATCACTTTCCTCAGCTCTAAGACGGGGTTGGTGATGCTTACTTTGCTGAGTGACTATGAAATGTAAATAAGATAATGTACTGGTATTATTATAAAGGTTCCTGCTAGCAATTAGTAGCAATTATTATTGAAGATAAAGCAATGGTTTTGAACTTTTATCCCCAGATAAGATATATCGTTCTTGATAAGCTTTTTAGATATATATGAGTCAAAAGTGATTTGGGGGAAATTTAAAATAAAATGATCTCCTCATAAGGCTTTAATTATTCTTTAAAAATGGTTTTGAAATAACCTGTATGCATCATCAGTCCTCAGTTTTTTGACCTTTTCTAATCTTTGCAGAAAAAGTAAAGCAGCTATTAGAGAATTAAAGACTAGAAACTTTTGTTTAGGGAAAAAAATGTTAAGGTAGATTAGCTAGGTTAAGAGTATAAATGGAAGAAATTATTCAGATAGTGGTCCAGCTCTTCTCTGCCTTTTACTTTTAAGGAATTATCTAGGAAATTTTGGTTGGAAATGAGTAGGGATTTCCTTACAGTTTTCTTATAGTTTATATCTCCTGCAGCCATTCCTATTCTCAATTTCTCATTCATATTACTGGATTTCATCCCATCGTTAGAGCACAGGCAAACTTTAGCTTGATGGAATTTACTTGAAATTTAGAGATAGTCATATTTTGCTAACTTGCATAAAATTTCAGATAAAGCAAAGCTTTGAATTCAGAAAAATCAATCTAATGTTTAAATAGCTTAGTGTTTATTTTGGTTGATAGAGAAACTGGTAGGTAAATTTTTTGATTATATCTCAGCATTTAAATGTATGCATAAAGTCTGCTCTTTGCTGAGTCCCCAAGGAATAGAAGGTATAAAAAATGAGGAAATCTGAATAATAGATTTAAAATTTGAAGAATTTTTTATTTATTACTATTTTAAATTAAGTTCCATAAAAGCACATCCATAGTTAAGTAGAGATTTTGGTTCTACAAACATCTCACATAAAAAATATGAATTTCAATATTATCTACCTTTAAGATTAAATTCATCACATAATTGCATTTATCTAGATTTGACACATCACAGACTCATCAGAAAGAGGCTAATATGTCAACTCAATTTAATATTTACTCTGTTTCTGCTATATTCAAGGCAGTATGCTAGGTGCAGTTGGGGATATAAGATGAAAAATATCTATTCTCAGTCATTGCAGACTCATATTCTATTGAGGAATGTAAGAAGAACTTATTTCTAGTTGGAGAGGTGAGAGAAATCATTTTATGTTTTAAAGAAAGAAGTATTTCAATATGAAGAGGTGATAGCAGCGCAAATGGCATGAGCAAAAGCATAGAGTTGTGAAAGTGTCAGACAAATTTTCAGGATGGTAAGAAACTCAAGTTATTTGGGAATCAGGGGAGAAGATAGATTGGGGTCATATCATAAGAGGCATTTAATATATTTTTAAGGAATTTGGAAATTACTCTGAAGATAATGGAATCATTGAAGATATTAGACACAAGTGAAATGATTAGAATTGTCACTTAGGATGATTACTCTGAAGGCCATGTGCTGTTTGATAGAATGGGAGGGATACTGGAGGTAGGAAGAAAGTTAGGAAGTTAAAAAATCATCTTGGTAAACTATAATGAGGGCTCAAGTTATAATCAGGCCTCCCACTTTTGTGAAATATAGAGGGTAGAAACATAAGATGCAATAGATTCCACTGATAAAACCATGGCAACTGAAGCAACGAGCAAGGGGGAAGAGATGTCAATGCTGAATATGAGTCCAGGTGACTGGAAAGTTGGTAGTGATAACAATATAAGTAAGAGCCACAGTAGATATGGACAAAATGAATGAGTTTTTACTTGGGTTAGAGGCATAAAGGAGTAATCTAAAGAGAAGTGCTCAGAAAACAACTGAAAATGTGAATTAAAAGTCAGAAGATTGGTTGAGTCAAGAGAGAAAGATTAATGAATCATTTACATAGGGTTGGAATTTAGGGTAGGGTGAAATTGAAAGATAATTGGAGAGGGAAAGAAGAGAATGTCTAAGCAACGCCTTCAAATATATTTGTATGTATGGGTGAGAAAAAGAAGTGCAACCACTGAAAGAAAAGTCAGAAAGGTAATGTCTAAGGGAAGTTTTTAAAGAGGAGAATACACAAAAGAGTACTTTTGATCTTTTCCCTTAATTCTTCTCTTACGCTTTTCCCCATCTCCTCCAGTACCTTCATGTACTCAAGGCAGAAGTCGGGGATCCTCTTTCCTTTCCCCTACCTCCAAATATATTATTAAGTTCTCTAGATTTTATTTCCAAAATATATTGTGAATCAATCTGCTTCTCTCTATAGCCACTGCCATCATTCTAATCTAAGTAAGCATGATCATTTTTAAACGAGACTATGTGCAATAGCATATTAACTAGTCTTCCTGTTTCCACTCCTGCCCACCTGTAGCCTATTAAATACCTAACAGTCAAGGTAATCTTATGTAAATACAAATTCAGTGTTACTCATCTGCTTACATTCTTTCTATGGGTTTCCATACAGTCAACATGAAATCCCAAATCCTTAATGTGGCTGTATGATCTTGCCTGTGCTTATCGCTTCACTCTAATAGCTTGCCATTTTCTCCCCTCTGACCATGTTTCAGCCATATTGGCCTTTCTTGTCTCTCTTGACTATTTTAAACTCATTCCCACCTTAGAACCTTTGCTTTGCTCTTCTCTCTGTCTGAAACATTTTTCCCTACTAGATACCTGCCTATCTATCCTTCAGGTATGCATTTCATGATCTAAATTAGATCCTGCCTAATCTCCCCATAAAATCCATTTTGTTTACCACACTTACCACAATTTGAATTTAAATATTTTTGGTGTGTTCATTTTTACCACTTCTGTTTCAGTGACTTGATTGGAAGCTTGATGAGAATAGGAACCAAGTTTGTTTGCATACCAGTCTTTACTACCAAGAAAAGTACCCAGATTCACAGTAAGCAACACACAAACATACATGCACACACACACATGCACATACACATATGAATAAATAAATAAATGACCACAAAGCTAAATATTTTGAGATACAGAGGATAATGAAACATGTAACAAGTCAACTGTATTGGTGAATGGATTATTGGTTATCTTTTAACTCAACAGAACTCCTATGATGAAATCAGAAAGCAAGGAGTTGAATCAGTAGGTGGTAAATATGTATAAGTAGTGTCATCAATTCTTTTAAGAAGCTTGGTGTGTAGAAAAGGAGAAAGCTAAACAAGTTGCTTAAGGAGTTAGCAGGATCACAGGGAGCTGTTTTATGAGACATGTAAGGCTTGGCCATGTTTGTAGGCAGAGAGGAAGAGCCATTGGAGATGCGAAAAATTTAAGATATAAAAACAAGAAATATGAAAGTGTCCTGAAGTATATAAGAGAGAGAAAAGGATCAAGGCACCAAAAAGTTTAATCATAGCAAGGAGAAAAAATTCATCCTTTAAAAGAAAGAGAAAATGTACAGAACATTTAGAATACAGAAAATATTGAAAAATAGAAAGGTAAATTTGAGGAGATACATACCATATGACCTTGAGCTTGTAACTTTGGGGGACCAGTCACTTGCCAAGAGTGAATGGATGGGGATGAAGTTGAGGGCATAGAGGGGAAAAGTTTTCAACAAACACTGTTGATGAGTTTAGCTGAAGATGAAGAATCTAAGGTAAAATTAGAGTGGTGGTTGTGATTTGCAGCTTATATTAGTGAGCCTTTATTTGAGATATAAAATTAGGTTGTTTATTTCATATTTTTTTCTTTTTTAATGTAGATGTTTATCACTATAAAATTCCCTCTTACTACTGCTTTTGCCATATCCCATAAGTCTTGGCATGTTGTATTTTCCTTTTCATTTGTCTGGAGATATTGTCTAATTCCCCTTTTGATTTGTTGTCTGACCCAATGGTTGTTCGAGAGTGCACTGTTTAATTTCCATATATTTGTGAGTTTTCCCATTTTCTTTTTGTTATTCTTTTTAGTTTTATTCCATCGTGGTCAAAAAAGATACTTGAAATAATTTTAATCTTAAATTTTACATCTCAAGGAGCTAGAAAAAGAACAAACTAAGCTCAAAGTTATCAGAAGGAAGAAATAATAAAGATTAGAGCATAAATAAATGAAATGGAGAATAGAGTTTTCAATAGAAAATATCAACAAAACTACGAGTTGGTTTTTTGAAAAGATAAACCAAATTGATGAACACTTAGCTGGATCAACTAAGGAAACAAGAGAGAAGACTCAAATAAATAAAATCAGAAGTGAAAGAGGAGACATGACAACTGGTGTCACAGAACTATAGAAGATCATAAGGCACTATTATGAACAACTATACTCCAAACAATGGGACAACCTAGAGGAAATGAATAAATTTCTAGACCCTAACAGCCTGCCAATACTGAATCAAGAAGAAATAGAAAGCCTGAACAGACCAATAACAGTAGGAGATCGTATCAGTAATCAGAAACCTCCCAACAAAGAAAAGCCCCAGGACCAGATGGTTTCACTAGTAAATTCTACTAAACGTTTAAATAATTAATACCAATCCTTCTTAAACTCTTCCAAAAAATAGAAGAGGAGGGAACACTCCCAAACTCATTTTATGAGTCCTGTGTCACCCTGATGACAAAGCCAGATGAAGACACCACAAGAAAAGAAAACTACAGACCAATATCCCCGATGAACATGGATGGGAAAATCCTCAACAAAATATTAGCAAACCAAATTCAACAGTGCATTCAACAGATCATACACCATGACCAAGTAGGATTTATCCTTGGGATGCTAGGATAGTTCAACATCTGCAAATCAATAAACGTGACACATCACATTAACAGAAGGATAAAAAAAACAGACGATCATCTCAAAAGATGCAGAGGAAGCATTTGAAAAAATTCAATGCTTTTTCATGATAAAAACTTTCAACAAAATAGGTATAGAAGAATTGTACCTCAATATAATAAAGGCCATATATGAAAAGCTCACAGCTAATGTAATACTCAATAGTGTAAAACTGAAAGTTTTTCCTTTAAGATTGAGAACAAAGCAAAGATGCTCACTCTCATCCCTTATATTCAATATATTACTGCCAGAACAATTAGGCAAGAAAAAGAAATAGAAGGCACCCAAAGCAGAAAGGAAGAAGTAAAATTATCTCATTTGCACATGACATGATCTTATATGTAGAAAATCCTAAAGAATTCACACAAAAAATTGTTAGAACTAATAAACAAATTCAGTAAAATTTCAGGATACAAAATCAACATACAAAAATCGTTTGTGTTTCTATGTGCCATCAATGAACTATCTGAAAAGGAAATTAAGAAAACAATCTCATTTATAATAGCAACAAAATAATAAAGTACTTAAGAATAAACTTAACCAAGATGATGAAACTCTTGTACACTTAAAACTCTAAAATAGTGATCAAAGAAATTAAAGCAGATATAAATAAATGGAAAGACATCATATGTTTATAGATTAGAAGAATTAATATTGTTAAAATGTCCATACTACCTAAAGTGAGCTACAGATTCAATGCAATCTCTATTAAAATCCTAACGGCATTTTTTACAGACATATGAAAAACAATTCTAAAATTCATATGAAACCACAGAAGACCCTGAATAGCCAAAGCAATTTTGGGCAAGAAGAACAAAGCTGGAGGCATTACACTTTCTGATTTCAAAATATGTTACAAGCGTACAATTATCAAAACAGTGTGGGACTGGCATAAAGACAGACATATAGACCAATGAACAGAATAGAGAGTGCAGAAATAAACCCATGCATATATGGTCAACTGATCTTTGACAAAAGTACCAAAAATACACAATGGGGAAAAGATAGTCTCTTCAACAAGTGGTGTTGGGAAAACTGGATATCCACATGAAAAAGAATGAAATTGGACCCTTATCTTATACCATATGCAAAAATTAACTCAAAGTGGATTAAAGACTTAAAAGTTAAGACCTGAAACCTTAAAACTCTTAGAAGACAACATAGGGGAAAGTATTGGTCTTGGCAATAATTTCTTGGATATGACACCAAAAGCACAGGCAACAAAAGCAAAAATAGACAAGTGGGACTACGTAACTAAAAAGCTTTTGCACCGCAAAGGAAACAACAAATAAAGATCTATGGAATGGGTGAAAATGTTTGCAAACCACATATCTGATAAGGAGTTAACATCTAAAACATATGGAGAATTCCTGCAACTCAGCAAAACCCCAAATAATTTGATTAAAAAATTGGCAAAGGAATTGAATGGACATTTCTCCAAAGACACACAAATGGCCAGCAGGTACATGACAAGGTTCTCAACATCAATAATCATCAGGGAAATACAAATCAAAACCACAGTGAGATATCACCTCACACCTGTCAGGATAGCTATTATCAAAAAGACAAGAGATAACAAGTGTTGGCAAGGCTGTGGAGAAAAGGGAACTCTTATACACTGTTGATGTGAATGTAAATTGGTGCAGCCACCGTAGAAAACAGTATGAAAGTTCCTCAAAAAATTAAAAATAGAACTACCATATGATTTAGCAATCCTGCTTGTGGGTATATATCCAAGGGATTTGAAATGAGAATCTTGAATAGATATCTGCACTTCTATGTTCATGGCAGCACTATTCACAACAGTCAAGACATGGAAGAAACCTAAAAGTCCACCTATGGACAAATGGATAAAGAAAATGTGGTATACACATATAATGGAATATTATTCAGCCTTTAAAAAGAAAGGAATCCTGCCATTTGTGACGGTATGGATAAACCTGGAGAACATTACGATAAGTGAAATAAGCCAGACAAAGAGGGACAAATGCTACATGATACCATTTATTTGTGGAATATAAAATAATCAAGCTCACAGAAGCAGAGAACAGAATGGTAGTTTCCAGGCGCTGGGGGAAGCGAGAACTGGGGAGCAATTAGTCAAAGTGTACAAAGTTCAGTTATGCTAGACGAATAAGTCCTAGAGATTTGCTGAACAGTATAGTGCCTACAGCTAATAATACTCTATTGTGTACTTAAAAATTATCTAAGAGGGTAGAGTGTATATTGTGTTTTCATCACAGACAGAATTTTAAATTGTTATATTTATATATGTTGTATGTTTTATAAATATAATAATTAATACTATTATTATAAATGAATAAATAGGGCAGAAGAAAACTTTTGGAGGTGATATATATGTGTGTATTGCATAGATTATGGTGATGGTTTCATAGATGAATATATACTTATCTCCATACTCGTCAATTAAATATGTACAACTTTTGTAGATCAATATAGGGGTTTTTTTTTTTTTTGAGCCTTATTGGACTATTTTAGAAGGGTCCAACATCAGATCAATAGGAGTTCCAAAAAGAAATACAGAGAAAATGGAGAAGAGGAAGTTATTTTTTAAAAATAGGAGAAAATTTCTCTGATTGAAAGAGCCCAGCGGGTCAATAGTGTGATGATTGAAAAGACCTTCACCATGGCGCAATAACATGACATTTTGGAACATTAGGGATAGAGAGAAGAGCCTTCCAGTTAGGAAAAGAGGCCATAAACACAGGAATGAACATCAGAAGGGCACTGGGCTTCTCAATAGTCATTCAAGTTGCTGGATAATGATGGGCAATAGCTTTAAAATTCTGAAAAAAAATGATTTTCAACCTACAATTCTATATACAACCAATTAGTCAAGTGTAAGGGTAAAAGGAAGACTTTTTAGTCATCTAAGTTCTTGGAAAATTTACCTCCCAAAATTGAACCCTTTCTTAGGAAGTTGCTAAACAAAGACTTCCAAGTCTGCAAGAAGATCTCCAGAGGAAAAGGAGCCTTTGGTACATTATTACCCCATGTGTGTTAGCACTGGCAAAAAGCTAGTGGTAGTATGGGGGCAACTGGCAGAGCAGTTTGCAAATTTAAGGAAAACAATTTTTTTCTTTTGTGCGGAAGGTCAGCCCTGAGCTAACATCCATGCCAATCCTCCTCTTTTTGCTGAGGAAGACTGGCCATGGGCTAACATCTGTGCCCATCTTCTTCCACTTTACATGGGATGCCGCCACAGCATGGCCTGACAAGCAGTGCATCGGTGCGCGGCCAGGATCCGAACCCGGGCTGCCAGCAGCGGAGCGTGTGCACTTAACCACTACGCCACTGGGCTGGCCCCTTAAGGAAAACAATTTTTAATTAAATAATTGAGAAAAATCACATACTTATTAAGTACAGAAAAATAAATTTTTATATGATAAAATTGAATCAAATTCTTTTTTTAGTTTTGCAATTAGTAATATATATATTCCTGATTAATGTTTTAAATAAAAATATCCTTATAATCATATTATTTAGCAATATTAACTTAGACAAATAACACCTAAAGATTTAAAAATGATTTGTCTCTGGAAACTGTGACTGGATGGTGGAGAAAGCCAGGACTGAAGACTGTTATTTATTGTTAAAAGGCTTCCAGTACTATTTGTTTTCTAATCTACCATGTTTCCCTGAATCTAAGATTAACTCAACTAAAAGAAGAAACATGTTCTTATGTACCACTGAGAAAGGAAAAAAATGTTGCCAATCTAGCATAATATGTACCCAATTTCAGAGGTGACTTTATGTATATATAGTATTGCCATATACTGAATTGTATTCTTTCTTTTTTTTTTAAATTTTTTGTTTATTGCAGTAACATTGGTTAATAAGATTGTATAAATTTCAGGTGTACATCATTATACTTCTATTTCTGCATAGATTACATCATGTTCACCACCAAAATACTAATTACAACCCATCACCACACACATGTGCCTAATCATCCCTTTTGCCCTCCTCTCTCCCCCCTTCCCCTCTGGTAACCACCAATCCAATCTCTGTCTCTATGTGTTTGTTTATTGTTGTTATTATCTACTACTTAATGAAGGAAATCATATGGTATTTGACCTTCTCCCTCTGACTTATTTCACTTTGCATAATACCCTCAATGTCCATCCACGTTGTCACAAATGGCTGGATTTCATCGTTTCTTGTGGCTGAGTAGTATTCCATTGTGTATATATACCACAGCTTCTTTATCCATTCATCCCTTGATGGGCACTTAGGTTGCTTCCAAGTCTTGGCTATTGTGAATAATGCTGCAATGAACACAGGGGTGCATGTATCTTTATGCACTGGTGTTTTCAAGTTCTTTGGATAAATACCCAGCAGTGGAATAGCTGGATCATATGGTAGTTCTATCCTTGATTTTTTGAGGAATCTCCACACTGTTTTCCTTAGTGGCTGCGCCAGTTGCACTCCCACCAGCAGTGTATGAGAGTTCCCTTCTCTCCACATCCTCTCCAACACGTGTTGTTTCCTGTCTTGTTAATTATAGCCATTCTGATGGGCGTGAGGTGATATCTCATTGTAGTTTTGATTTGCATTTCCCTGATAGTTAATAATTTTGAACATCTTTTCATGTGCCTGTTGGCCACCTGTATATCTGCTTTGGAGAAATGTCTATTCAGGTCTTTTGCCCATTTTTTAATTGTGTTGTTAGTTTTCTTGTTTTTGAGATGCATGTGTTCTTTATATATTTTGGAGATTAAGCCTTTATCAGATGTATGGTTTGCAAATATCTTCTCCCAATTGTTAGGTTGTCTTTTCGTTTTGTTGATGGTTTCCTTTGCTGTGCAGAAGCTTTTTAGTTTGATGTAGTCCCATTTGTTTATTTTTTCTATTGTTTCTCTTGCCCGGTCAGACATGGTGCTTGACAATATGTTGCTAAGACCGATGTCGAAGAGTGTACTGCCTATGTTTTCTTCTAGAAGTTTCACAGTTTCAGGTCTTACGTTCAAGTCTTTAATCCATTTGGAGTTAATTTTTGTGTATGGTGTAAGGTAAGGGTCTACTTTCATTTTTTTGCATGTGGCTATCCAGTTTTCCCAACACCATTTGTTGAAGAGAGTTTCTTTTCTGCATTGTATGTTCTTGGCTCCTTTGTCAAAGATTAGCTGTCCATAGATGTGTGGGTTTATTTCTGAGCTTTCGATTCTATTCCATTGATCTGTGTGTCTGTTTTTGTGCCAGTACCATGTTGTTTTGGTTACTATAGCTTTGTAGTATATTTTGAAATCAGGGAGTGTGATACCTCCAGCTTTGTTCTTTTTTCTCAGGATTCCTTTAGCTATTCGCGGTCTTTTTTTGTTCCACATAAATTTTAGGATTCTTTGTTCTATTTCTGTGAAAAATGTTGTTGGAACTTTGATAAGGATTGCATTGAATCTATAGATGGCTTTAGGAAGTATGGACATCTTAACTATGTTACTTCTTCCAATCGAAGAGCACGGAATATCTTTCCATTTCTTTGTGTCTTCTTCAATTTCTTTCAGCAATGTTTTATAGTTTTCCGTGTACAGCTCTTTCACCTCTTTGGTTAAGTTTATTCCTAGGTATTTTATTCTTTTTGTTGCAGTTGTAAATGGGATGCTATTCTTGATTTCTCTTTCTGCTACTTTGTTGTTAGTGTAAAGAAATGCGACTGATTTTTGTATGTTGATTTTGTATCCTGCAACTTTACCATATTCGTTTATTACTTCTAAAAGTTTTCTAGTGAATTCTTTAGGGTTTTCTATATATAAAGTCATGTCATCTGCAAATAGTGACAGTTTCACTTCTTCCTTTCCAATTTGGATCCCTTTTATTTCTTTCTCTTGCCTGATTGCTCTGGCTAGGACTTCCAGTACTAATAGGAGTGGTGACAGTGGGCATCCTTGTCTGGTTCCTGTTCTTAGAGGGATAGCTTTCAGTTTTTCACCATTGAGGAAGATATTAGCTGTGGGTTTCTCATATATGGTCTTTATTATGTTGAGGTACTTTCCTTCTATTCTCATTTTATTCAGAGTTTTTTATCATAAATGGATGCTGTATCTTGTCAAATGCTTTCTCTGCATCTATTGACATGATCATGTGATTTTTATTCTTCATTTTATTAATGTGGTGTATCACGTTGATTGATTTACAAATGTTAAACCATTCCTGCATACCTGGAATAAATCCCACTTGATCATGGTGTATAATCTTTTTAACGTATTATTGTATGCGATTCGCTAGTATTTTGTTGAGGATTTTTGCATCGATGTTCATCAGTGATATTGGCCTGTAATTTTCTTTTTTTGTGTTGTCCTTGTCTGGTTTTGATATCAGGTTAATGTCAGCTTCGTAGAATGAGTTAGGAAGCTTCCTGCCCTCCTCAATTTTTTGGAAGAGTTTGAGAAGGATAGGTATTAAGTCTTCTTTGAATGTTTGGTAGAATTCTCAGGGAAGCCGTCTGGTCCTGGACTTTTATTTTTGGGGAGGTTTGTGATTACTGTTTCGATCTCCTTACTGGTGATTGGTCTATTCAAATTCTCTACTTCTTCTTGATCCAGTTTTGGAAGGTTGTATGATTCTAAGAATTTATCCATTTCTTCCAGATTGTCAAATTGGTTGGCATATAGCTTTTCATAGTGTTCTCTTATAATCTTTTGTATTTCTGAGGTGTCTGTTGTAACCTCTCCTCTTTCATTTCTGATTTTACTTATTTATGCCTTCTCTGTCTTTTCCTTGGTGAGTCTAGCTAAAGGTTTGCCAATTTTGTTGATCTTTTCAAAGAACCAGCTCTTCGTTTTATTAATTTTTTCTATTGTTTTTTTGGTCTCTATTTCATTTATTCTGCTCTGATTTTTATTATTTCCCTTCTTCTACTGATTTTGGGCTTTGTTTGTTCTTCTTTTTCCAGTTCCTTTAGGTGCATTGTTAGATTGTTTATTTGAGATTTTTCTTGTTTGTTGAGATAGGCCTGTATTGCTATAAACTTCCCTCTTAGAACCGTTTTTGCTGTATCCCATAAATTCTGGCATGTCATACGTTCATATTCATTTGTCTGCAGGTATTTTTTGATTTCTTCTTTGGTTTCCTCCTTGACCCAGTCATTGTTCAGTAGCATTTGTTTAACGTATTTGTAGCTTTTCTGACTTTCTTCCTATAGTTGATTTCTGGTTTTATACCGTTGTGGTCAGAAAAGATGCTTGGTATTATTTCAATCTTCTTTAAATTTATGGAGACTTGTTTTGTGGCCTAATATGTGATCAATCCTGGAGAATGTTCCATGTCCATTTGAAAAGAACATGTATTCTTCAGTTTTTGGATGGAATGCTCTGTATATATCTACTAGGTCCATCTGTTCTAGTGTGTCATTTAAGGCCAATGATTCCTTATTGATCTTCTGTTTGGATGATCTATCCGTTGGTGTAAGTGGAGTGTTAAAGTCCCCTACTATTATTGTGTTACTGTCTATTTCTGTTTTTATGTCTGTTAATAATTGCTTTATATATTTAGGTGCACCTACATTGGGTGCGTAGATATTTACAAGTGTTATATCCTCTTGTTGGATTGTTCCCTTGATCATTATGTAATGCCCTTCTTTGTCTCTTTTTACAGTTTCTGTTTTAAAGTCTATTTTGTCTGATATGAGTACTGCTACCCCAGCTTTCTTTTCATTGCTATTTGCATGGAGTATCTTTTTCCATCCCTTCACTTTCAGTTTGTGAGTGTCTTTATGTCTGAAGTGTGTCTCTTGTATGTAGCATATATATGGGTCTTGTTTTTTTATCCAATCAGCCACCCTATGCCTTTTAATTGAAGCATTTCGTCCATTGATGTTTAAAGTAGCTATTGATAAGTATATACTTACTGCCATTTTTTAACTTTTTTTTTCTCAGTGTTTTAGTTGTCCTTCTCTGTTCCTTTATTCTTCTATACAGAATAGATGGTCTCTTTAGTTTGACCTCTGTCTGAAAGCTCTACTCTTTAACTCCCCTCCTCCCTCCTTTTATGTTTTTGATATCATATCTAACCTCTTTTTTGCGCATTTGTATCCATTACCCTCTTATCATGGAAATAGATAATTTTTCCTATTTGTGGTCTTCTCTTTTCCCCTTAAATCAGTCCCTTTAACATTTCTTGTAGCACTGGTTTCTTCGTGACAAACTCCTTTAATTTTTGCTTGTCTGGGAAATTTTTGATCTCTCCTTCCATTTTGAATGATAACCTTGCTGGGTTGAGTATTCTTGGCTGTAAGTTTTTTCCTTTTAGCACTTTAAATATATCATGCCATTCTCTTCTAGCCTATAAGGTTTCTGCTGAGAAGTCAGCTGATAGCCTTATGGGGTTTCCTTTGTACGTAACTTGACATTCTCTTGTGGCTTTTAGGATTCTCTCTTTATCTTTAATTCTGGACACTTTGATTATGATGTGTCTTGGTGTGGGCCTCTTTGGGTTTATCTTGTTTGGGGCTCTCTGTGCTTCCTGTACCTGGATGTCTGTTTCCTTCCTTAGCTTAGGGAACTTTTCATCTATTATTTCTTGAAATACATTCTCTGCCCCTTTGTCTTGCTCTTCTCCTTCCGGGACACCTATAACATGGATGTTAGTGCACTTGATGTTGTCCCAGAGGTCCCTTAGACTGTCCTCAGTCTTTTTAATTCTTTTCTCTTTTACCTATTCACCTTGGGTAATTTCTTCTAGTCTTTCGTCCAGCTCACAGATCCATTCTTCTGTATCCTCTACTCTGCTTTTGAGTCCCTCTAATGAATTTTTCATTTCCAGTATTGTATTCTTCATTTCTGATTGGTTCTTTTTTATATCTTCCATTTCTTTGTTGACATTCTCACTGAGTTCATCTATTCTTCTCCCCACATCAGTGAGCATCCTTAACACTCTTTGTTTGAACTCTCTGTCAGGTAGGTTGCTCATTTCTGTTTCACTTAGTTCCTTTTCTGGGGTTTTGTCCTGTTCCCTTACTTGGAATGTATTCCTTTGCCTCTTCATTTTGCCTCTTTCCCTGTGCTTGTGACTACGTATTAGGTAGGTCAGCTACATCTCCTGCTGTTGGATAGGTGACCTTATGTAGGTGATGGCTTAGGAGGCCTGCCGTGTGCTTCCCTCAGTTCTCAATGTTCCAGGGGTGACCCCTATGTGGGCTACGTGTGTCCTTCTGTTGTGGCCTGTTTGCTCTCCCTGTAGGCGCCCAGGGATGCCGAGTTATGCTCCTGGCCAGCTGTTGTAATGCTCAGCTGCTTGTAGTTGTTGTGGGCCCTTCAGTCTCTTTATCAGGTGTGAGGAACCCCAGCAGAGTTGGCTGCAAGTTTTAATACCACATTTGTGTTGCAGTCTTTCTTTTAAGTGAGTAGCCTCCAGCCTTTAGGTGTCTTGTCAGCTCTCTCAGGATAGCAGCTGGGTGGGGCTGGCCTCAGGCACTGGAGCACCCAATTGTTTCAGGCTTTGGAAGGTGGGGCAAACCCCTATGTGCATCTTTGAGAAGCACGTGTCTTCTGCAGCTGACAAGCCCTGCTGCCCACAGGTCCACACACGCAGTCCTGCCCTGTGTGCGCGCCCCGACCTCCCTCTCTCCACCGCGGGAGCCCCACACACTCCACCACCGTCCCACACTCTACCTCTGCTCCTTGTGCACGCCCTGCCCCACTGAAGTCGGCTCAGTTGCCAGGCTGCAGAGAATCCAGTCACCAATCTTTGCAGGCCCACAAGTTGCCTGAGGGCTTGTTGTTGGGGGGGGCCAGTCTCTAGGGTGGGCTGCCTGCCCTGGCTGAGCTGGATTAAATCGGTGATCTAGCGGGTGGGGCAGACCTGAGCTAGCAGGCCCCAGGGAGAACTCCAATGGCGTCTGTGTCAGCACACCCACACCGGGCCACAACAATGGCCGCCGCCAATGTCCCAGTCCCTGGAGAGGTCTCACCTCTCACCGAGATGCACTCAGGGCCTATCAGGTGAGTCTCTTTTCCCCAAAGCACTGTGCACCTTTCTTTCTGGTGATTTTTGGTTGCTTTCTGAAACAGGTGAGTTTGCGTGCCGGCCCTTTAAGAGCCGGTTTTAATGTCTTTGTGAACCAGCTTTTCTGGGGGTACTCCCCAATGTTTTAGTAGCAGCAAAGTCAGATATTCTACCACTCGTCTGGATTGTGCTGGGTCCACAAAATGCCCACAGCGGGGGCGCTCCCCGGCTCAGGGCCCCGCGCCTCCAGGGAGGTTGCGTACCTGTGAGCTGCTCCCGGCGGCCGTGAAGCTGGCGGCTTGTGAAGGCGGCGTTTTTCCTCTCCAGAAGGGAGTCTCTGCCTCTTCCACCTCAGTTAGGATTGTCTGTTGTTACAGGAGTTCCTCTTATCCAGTTTTCAGTTCTGTCTCAGGGGTAATTTTTCCACGAGTAGTTGTAAGTTGGCTGTGTCCACGGGAGGAGGTGAGTTCAGAATCTGCCTACGCTGCCATCTTGACTTCCTCCTCCTGGATTGTGTTCTTTCAAAATTCATATATTGAAGCTCTAATCCCCATTGTGACTATTTGCAGACAGGGCCTTTAAAGAGGTAATTAAGTTTAAATGAGTTCGTAAGGGTGGGGTCCTAATCCAGTATGACTGGTGTCCTCATAAGAAGAGGAAAAGATACCAAGTCTGTGTGTCACAGAGGAAAGGTCATGAGAGGGCACAGTGAGTGGGGGGCCATCTGTAAACCAAGAAGAGAGGCCTCAGCGAAAGCTAACCCTGCCTACGCCTTGATCTCAGATTTACCGTCCAGAACTGTCAGAAATAAATTACTGTTGTTTAATCTGCCTAGTCTATGGTATCTTGTTATGGCAGGCCTAGCAAACTAATACAGGTATGTTCAGATATTAGATTAAAATTAAGCTGTTCAAATTGCACAAATTATATTGTCCATGATAATTATATGAACTTTAAAGAAAGTGTTGAGGGGGGTAGGAATAAGTTTTCAAGTTGTCTTTGCTTTCTTGTTTTAGAATTCAAAATCTACGAGTATCTTCTATGACACCCCTCATTCTAATTAATTGAGGATAATCTAGATGAATAACACCAAGCCCCCCTTTTTATGGTTATCACTAGTGCTATATAAAAAGGCTTATATTTTATCCAGGAAAGTTTATGGTATTAGAGGCAATAGTGTAGACAAGGGATCAGCAAATTTTTTTCTGTAAAAGGCCAGTAATAAATATTTTAGTTTTTGTGGGACAAAAGGCAAAATTGAATATATGTAGGTACTTATACATCAAGAGAGGGAATAAATTTCTGCAAATGTTTTTATGGATGAAATTCAAAACAATAATTCTTTTGAGGGAGGTGATGCAATTTCATTTAATTGGCGTTCAAAGATATTGTTTCTTATCATCAAATCAATTGCAAATGTTCATCTGTGAAAATAATTAGCTTTCAGGCCATGCAAAAACAGATGACGGGCCAGCTTTGAACTATGAGCTGCCTCGGTTGGCCAACATCTAGTTTAGTCATCAGCTTCTATTGCCTGCTCCTGAATTTTAGCTCTGACTTGATGAGAAATTGCAGCATTTTTACCTGGGCCACTGCTGCCTGTACACAAGTATGAAATTTCAGAGAGCAGACTTTTGGCCTCTTCTTCTGTCCTTGATACTCAAAATATAGTTCCTGACCAGTAGCATACGTAGCCCCTGGGAGCTTGATGTGCAGAATCTCAGGCTCCACCCTAGATGACTAAATCAGATCTGCGTTTAAACAAGATCCCTAGAAGATTCCTACACACATTAAACTTTGAGAAGCACTACGCTGGCACAGAGCACTGAGACCTGATCTAGCAAAATCCAACAAAAGGCAGTTTTCCAGACAATTTCAAACAAAGCACATGTATTTAACTCATTTTCCCAAATGTTTTAGGGCAAGGTACATTTTACCTGAAGGATCTAGATAACTATATTCACTTTTTATTTGCTACTGCACTCTGGTGCCAGGGAAAAATGACTTTTTAAAAATTCAAAGCAAAGTTTGATTCCAACTTAAATTTAACCTGCTCCATTTTTATTCTTAACTTCTGTGAGATCATAAAATGTCCAAAGCAGAGTGTAGTTTATCAGAATGTACACATTTTAAACCTCTAGCAGATCTGTATTTACAAGATAAAGCACAATGGTTCCGAAGGAGGTATTATATTCAGATAAGTAATGTATGTTTTAATATTGGCTATGTGGTTGCAGACAAGTCCATAAGAATCTTACAGCTCTTATAGTTTATTTCATTATCCTACCATGTAATAATTTTCCAAATTAGACCACAATGAAATAAAAGAAAGTCAGAATTTATTCAAACAGTAGCATTGCACTTGCCATTTCATACTGAAGCAAAGTCTAATACTAAAAACTAGATATGTTAAGATTCTTCAGTTATTGGCTAAATTTACTCACTGAGAAAACTATGGGTTTTTTTTGTGGGTAGTCTAATGTATGAGTCTCTGATATATAAGCTCACAACCCTAAGTATAAGGTTCTATTGAGTCCTTGAGAAATTGTCCTTGGATCCATGAATTTGGCAAATTCCCAGACCAGGAAATTCACTCATGTGAGGACATATTGGTGTCCATTAACCACTCTCACAGAGGCAGCTATAATTTTATTGTCATTTGTATCTGCTGCCTTGTGGAAGACGTTTCTCACCCACTGTAAGAGTGGCATATGTTTTTTACTTTTATTGTTTCTCCTATTAGTGAGGTGTTCCTGTATTTGAACTGAGCTATCCATCTTTTGTTTCTCTTTAGACCCCTGGAATTCATGTCAGGAGATTCAGCTTCAGTTTGTGTTTTATTTTCTGCGTATGAAACAGATTAACTCATTTACATGGAGATCAGATACACAAATGTATCTAGAAGGCATCGATTATTGCTTCACACGGTGTAGTAGATGGTCTACTGCACCTCAAATTTAATTCCAATGTTGACGTCAACTTTCAAAATAAGAACCTGAGAACACTAATGTGCTTTTATTAAACAAATGAACAATTGAATGAATAAGTTATTCAGGTTAGGTATTTACATGTTACCTTTTTGGTGTTTACACAGTTCCTCCTATCAGGTATTTTGCAATGGATAGGCACTGTGGTGTTTCTTGGAAAAGTAATTCTAAACCATTAAGAGAAAAAGTAGTTTTCCCAAAATCATCTGAGTTTTGACAAAGGTGATTGGATCTCTGACTCAGTTCTTAACTTTTTGAGTTTGGTTACAACCAAAGAAGGCACTTCATATCATTGGCAATTATAAGAACTAGTAGAAGTTACTGGTTATGTAAAAAGGGACCCACACCTTGGCTATACTTATAAAGGACTTTTAGTTAGAATTTGAATTTTCAGGTTTTTATTTTAAAGAAGAAGGTCTGGCAGATATTTGACTATTTTTCATCCACATTTCAATTTAAATGTTATTTAAAAGCCAGGATAATTGCTACTTACTGTGTTGTACACTTCTGCTTTGTGTAAGACTTAATAACAATCTTAATTAGGCTAATTTTAGTCAGATCAATACTTGTGTGTGTCAGCGCTAACTACTAAAAGCCGCATACTGAAGGATTTTAATTAATGTTAAGGAAAGGAAGTACTCATGGAGTAAACATTAATGAACTAAAAAAGGCTAATATAAAGTATGTCCAATTATGACAGAGGATAAATCACAATGATATCACTGATTCTAGATTTTTGGTGAATTAAGATTGATTTTTAAATAGATAAATCTGCTCACATATAATGTTAGGAAAATACAGTCTTGATAAAACACTTCGAGCATATCGAGTCTTTGCCTTTCACAGTTCTGGAAGGTTTGGAGATTTTTTATAGTTGGTATGGTGATACACTTCTTTTTTTGTTTTTTTGTGAGGAAGATCAGCCCTGAGCTAACATCTATTGCCAATCCTCCTCCTTTTTTTTCCCCCTTTTTGTCCCCAAAGCCCCAGCAGTTAGTTGTATGTCATAGTCGCACATCCTTCTAGTTGCTGTATGTGGGACGGCACCTCAGCATGGCTGGACAGGCGGTTAGTTGGTGCATGCCTGGGATCCGAACCCTGGCCGCCAGCAGCGGAGCGTGATCACTTAACCGCTAAGCCATGGGGCCGGCCCCGGTGATACACTTCTTGATTTCTTTAGGTGATAAACTCAGGAATGTCATATCTTGAATCAGAAACCTCTCTTTTGTTGCATTGTTTATGAGCTAGATAAAAAAAAGTAAGTTTATTTCGTCCTTTATTAAGTTTCTTGCTGGACCAACTGAGTGAGATTTTGCCATCCCTCACTCTCTGCCTGGTCTGTGATTATTCATGTCAATCAGCGGGCGTTGCCTGCACCATCTGCCTTCTTAAACTCTACGATCCCTGGAAGGGGAATGACTGAATGTGGAAGGGAGGGGGGAGTGGGAGGTCTAAGGAGTAACTACTCACTGTGGTGATGAAATAATTTTTTCATTCACTTCATAGCCTTAATTGGAAAGAGAAGTAGAGATTCCAAATTAACACTGATCATTTAACTTCTATAATCTAACAGCTATGTATAGCTGGTAATTGGAATAATAATAGTAATAACGCAATGGCTTTAGAATTAGAAGACCTGAATTCAAATGACACTTATCTTTGTGACCTTTGACTTATTTGATAGCTTATCATGAGGTTAATTGGCTATGTATACAAAGGTGCCTAGTTTCAAATTAGAAACTCATAAATATTTGTTTGTTCATAATTTATATACTTATATTCTTTACTCACATTTTCAAGGCACTTGGGTTTAAAGTGAAAGGAAATTTTAATATTAGGCTAATTCACTTATATAAATTATTATCAAAAAGTATCCTAAGTTTGTGCTTATGTGTTAAAACTTGTTAATCTTTCATAATCATAAGCAGAATATGGAAAACTTAAACAAACATCTAGTTAAAAAGATGCATATCATCACATTTTTTATATTCCCATAGCAAAATATTATGCAAATAGATGAACAGGTATGTAAATGAATAAATGAATGGATTCTGATTTAAAACAACTGAATTCAGTATTCTGTACTCAGAGGAACATAGCTCAGTTTTTAAAAAATGAGTCTAGTTTTTTTTTTTTCCTGCCCAACAAGTCTTGTTACTAATCTTGAAGGGGAATATTTAGTCCATTAACATCAAACAATATATTAGATAACTCCATCTAACTTTCATCTATCCAGAAAAAACATATCCTTCTTTAACAATAGACATGATTTCAAACACGCAAGAGCAGAGAATTGTCCAACAAGAAGTCGCTCCTAGATTTTTTTTTTTTTTTTTGTGAGGAAGATCGGCCACGAGCTAACATCTGCCAATCCTCCTCTTTCTGCTGAGGAAGACTGGCCCCGGGCTAACATCCATGCCCATCTTCCTCCACTTTATATGGGACGCCGCCACAGCATGGCTTGACAAGTGGTGCGTTGGTGCGCCCCGGGGATCCAAACCGGCAAATCCCGGTCCGCGGCAGCAGAGCGCAGGCCCTTAACTGCTTGCGCCACCAGGCCGGCCCCAGGAAGTCGCTCATATTTAAAGTGAATTTAAGATTCTTTATTTTCAGGAAGTATTTCTAATGTAGTTCTTTCAGCCATGTTCCATAACAATTTTTCCTAAAGTAGCCCAATTCAAATAAACTTTTTAGTAATTAAGCATAATTTGGGAGCTCAGACTAGATTTTCATGATACTGAACAAGACTGCCAAAGTTTTGAGCATTTTGCAATATAAATTTACTCTCATTTTGTCCTGCCTTCATTCTGTTTTAATAGTGTACTTGCTGAGGGTTTAATAGTGCATTTGCTGAGTGGACTCACTTTTCTTTTGTATCTTCAAATAGTGCTGGGCATTCAGTAAATACTGATTTTGGGATTTTCAGTAAATACTGGTTTTGGGATTTCTACGTTGGCAGACAAAAGAGCACTTTTTTAGATTTAGGGATTGTCAAAACCTATTAAGATTTGTAGTTCGCCTAAACCTATTACAATAAATAATGTCGGGATTACTGTCTCAAGAAATAAATTTTAAAAAGTTATGTACTAAAGGCCTCTATAATTGAAGATAATGGAATAAACTAAAGTGAGTTAAGTCACTCTGAGTTCTTTCCAAAGACAGATCTACCCTGTGGTGTGATCTGGAGTGACCTTGTTGATGGCTTTGGTAAATAAGAGGAAGCACACACTCTAAAATGTAACTTCTATAAATAGAGAAACAACAAAAGGTATAACCATGTGTTACTAGAAAACTGCATGGTCTCCACAGATCTTTAAATAGGAGGAATTAAGAATAAGAACAGGTTAACCAAGAGAAGAGAATCTTCTAGATGCCTGATCCTAACTATTTCAATGAAATTATTTCTCAAGAAGAGCATAAGACATTAGGTTACCATTACAAGATATTTCTTAAGAGTTTCAAACTCCCTTTGCTTTCTGTTTATGTCCACCAAACAGTGAGACCGGTCCCCTGCAAATGATGACTCGCAATACGAGCTAACATTTATAGAGCTTCACTGTGCGTCAGGACTACACTCCAGGCACTGATGTCATCCTGAGTGATTTTAAATGTCTGACAGAATGAAGGGACCCAAAATTTATGTAGGGTATGCCCCTCAATGAGGAAAATAGGTGAATTAGAACACAAGAAAGGCTGGGTGGCTTTTCAAAGCCACCTAGCAGTAGCTCAATGGTAAAGCAGGAGCTGAGACCCACATCTCTGATTCTTAGACTGAGCCTGGTTTTTCCGTACCAGCCCTTGTCCTCTTGTTCCATGACAGTGCCTGAGGGACCAGAGCTGGGCAGCCCAGTGTGATCAGAATGGACTTGAGTGCCTTCTTTTCCATTTTAATCAGAGAAATTTTATTTTATGGTCTATTGATTGTGTTCTGAGTAAGATGCGTTAAATGTTTTCACTTTAAAAAACGAGACTAGACAGGGCTGGCCCAGTGGTGTAGCAGTTAAGTTCGTGAGCTCTGCTTCGGCGGCCTGGGGTTCGTGGGTTTGGATCCCCGGCATGGACTGACACACTGCTTGTCAAGCGATGCTGTGGCAGCATCCCACGTATAAAATAGAGGAAGATTGGCACAGATGTTAGCTCAGGGCCAATCTTCCTCAAGCAAAAAAAAAAAAAAAATGAGACTAGAGCTTTAGTGTTCTCACCATAACAACAACAAAATGGTAATATGTGGTAAACGATATATTAATGAATCTGATTGTGGTAAACATTTTGCAATATACATGTGTGTCAAATCATCGCATTGTACACTTTAGCTTACGCAATGTTATAAGTCAACTATATCTCAATAGAGCTGCAAAAAAAGTTTGAAAATCATTGCTATACACCTTACTATTTGAAGAAGTACTATATTGAAACTGTGAATCGCAGTACTAATTTTTAATAAATTTGCTACTGGTTCAGATGTATAGCCAGGCATTATGTCTTAGGTTTATTACCTGTGTTAATTTTTAGGAACACAGTCAGTATTGACTTAGGAGTAAGGACCACCTTACTTGAAGAAGGATAGGCCTTTTGGTAGTGCTGGAAGTTTCAACATGTGTTTACATCAGATGTATCTTCTGAGGAAGGATAAAAAGATGGAAATAAGGTGGGAGACTGATGTCTGGGTGAAGATTTGAGAAGCTGGATGTTATCACTCACAAATTCACCTTCTCCCCAATTTGTCAAAATCTGACCCTCCTCCAGAGCATATAGCTAGCTTAGGTCTTAGCAGAGTGTTTTTATTTAAAAAAAGTTGCAAACAATTCACCTGAGATGGTCAATTGTACTTACTAATGCATGCCGACAGAAATGATCCATTTCTCTTAGAGAGAAATAGGCAGGTGCTGAAATACTCCATAAAAGGAGCCAGAATTAACAGTGGTAGGATGCAGACGACATTATTGCTGCAATTGGCAGAAGAAATCCATCCAAATTCAGGTGGGAATTCATGGTCTGCAGATAATATCCTGAAGGAATCTGTATTTGAGGTGGGGAGCAGTGTGCGTGAAGACAGTGGTTTAACTTTGGAGAAAGCATCCTTCAGCACAAGACTTGCTCCTTGCATGTACTCTGTGACAGATGAGCTGCATGGTCTCCAGTTCTTCAAGATTCCAATTATGGGCAGACAAAATGCAAGAGGAGCTCTATTTAGCCTATTGACAATACGACTGATTCTTTATGGAGGAATCTTTTGTCATCTAGTCTATCTTAATTTTCCTATGAAAAGTAAAAGTAGCCCTAATTTTGTGCTTAGGATGACACATAAGAAAGCAAATAACTTAAGTTCTGCATATAAGCAAGTAAACTTTTTTTTGAACAATAAAGCAAAAACCAGCAGAAGGTATTGAGAACGTTTGTTTTCACCCTGATGGAAAAAAGTATTGGGCTGGAATAGATCCCTTAAATAACATCTAGTTTGGTGGCAAAATATATAGGAATGATTTTTTTTCCTAAGAAGAGGGGCCCAGTGTTGAAACATATTACTTGTGTGGGCTGTCTTTTTGGGCTCCTTGGATTGGCCTTGTTTCTGACATGAGCCAAATAACATGAGAAAAAAGATAGAAAACATACTTGTGTCTATACTCTCCTTTTAAACCAATTGTGTGGTTCTAGTGGACCACAAAGTAAACTACATGAAAAAAATAAATAAGTAGCAGATAAAAAATGAAAAAAAAAAAAAAAAAACAAACCCTCTGCTCTACCCCAAACCTTCAATGTAGTATTAGAATGTCTTCATTTTTAAAATAACCCCAGTACTAACTAAAATCCCAACGCTAACTTGGAGCCTCTTCAAGTATTTCAAACCTCTTGTTAGGTTATAACATCAGAACTAGAACACAGTGTCACAGGAAAGGGGGCGTCTCTTCTTTTTCTAGAAGTTCATGAGTGTTGTTTCAATCATCACATCTTCATCATTATCATTGGTAACACAGAGTATTTCTTTAATTCCCAGTGGCTCGCAAAGCTACTGCACGGCTTGGAGAGGAAGTCAACCTGAGTCTTGTCCTTGAGGAACGGAATCTCCAAACTATATTTCTTACAAGGCATGAATTACATTAAGATTCCTGCCTTACCGCCATCCTGGGAGAGCATTTCTGCTCGAACATCCGGATGACAACTCTCGTTAGAAACATTCACTACTTCTCTATTATCAAATGTACAATTTAAGAAGGTAGACAGAGAATCAGAGCCATAAGTCAGTACAGCTGTAAACAAGCCCACTACTCTTAAAATGAGCCTATTGCTAAGTTAACTGTCTAAACCCAGGAATGGACCACATTTTCATTGACGCTCTTTCTATTTATATAAAATATGTCCTGGTGATAATTTATATTCCAGTCTTTAATTTGACCCTGAGGATTGTAAACAATAATTGTTTCGGTTGGGTACAGATGGCAAGAGTGAAGGAACATTAGCTAGTTCTGCCCTAGTTCAATAAAATTATTAAGCACGTATCCCCCAATCAGAGGAAAATGAATGATGTTTCTTAAAAAAAAGTGCTGGCAGCAGAATTACTCTAAGACTGAAAGGCTCCCAGCACAACTTGGAAGTTTCTGTTACTGATTTCAAATGAGAATTATTGTTAATAGGAATAAAGTTATTATCGGCATGAATCACAGACACAGAAACCTGTTAACTTAATAATGTGGCAAATGTACTATTAATCTTTAGTGAAGCAATATTAATATATTGCCTAATCTAAGAAAAGGCCCCAGTGTCTTGAAAGCTTGAAATCATTTCTGCTTCTGCCTCAAGTTCTGAAATCATCCCCTTTTAAAATTTTAAATACTTTTATTTCATACAAGCCTCTGAGTATTCAGAAATAATTGCTGTCAATAGAGATTCATTTTCACCTTTGAATGGCCAGTAATGTCAAATGGCAACATCATTGGCCTTAATATCAACATATTTTAAATGTATGTCTTGGAACTGAAGGTCAATAATGGCTATTAAATTTAAAATATGGAATTCTACGATGTTTTATTCTTGGTACATTGATTGCCTTTATCCTGGTGATTACTTCATATGGAAGCAAAGATCTAATTCCAGCCTATCCCAATGGAGGTTTCCTCTGCCTCCCTTGAGAAGTACATTCTAACCATTTTCTTTGAAGTTTCTGGCGTAATACTACTGTATGTAATTTTGGAACCTATATGGTTTGTATCAGGGATTTTTAACCCAGCTGCAAGAGAGGCATTGTGGGTAACAGTGAAGTATGGGCATTGATACCAGTCCTAAATTGGGATGGCTGCTCTGCCATATACTAGTAGGGTGACCGCGAGCAAGTTGCAAGTTACTTAATGTCTCTGAGCCTCAGATTCAGGATGATACTATCAGCCACATAGGCTTGCTGTGGGGATGAAATTAGGTACCATGAAGTCATCTTTTAGAAGCTATAACACATATAGGTGATCAATAAGTGTTAGTTTTTGTTCTTTGCAATAAACTGAGCATATAGATTTACTGAGATGTTTAAAAATTAGTTTATCAAAATTTATTGTAGTTTATGCTAAATTGAAAAATATATGACACTTTGCAGAGAAGGCTTCAACTTGGTCAAAAGAAATACCAGATGTCACTGTATTATGAAGATAAAGAATCAGTAATTTGTGCTATTTGCACAGAAGGTTCAAGGCCAGCTAGAGACCACATAGTAATTTTGTACTCATTATTAATTTCTCCATTCTAAGACATTTTTATGATATAAATGAACATATACATGGGTAATATTTTTCTTTGTGTGTGCCAGCTATTACTATTGTGAATAGAATAGCCTCCCTCAAAGGGAGGCTGAATCTGCTCACTCACTCTAGCTTTCATGCATTGTTTAGAGGAGGGGTTGGCAAACTTTTCTGTAAGGGACCGCATAGTAAATATCTCCACATATGGATTCTATTGCAACTACTCAACTTTGCTGTTTTCACGCATAAGCAGACAGTACGACAAACAAATGAGAGTGGCTGTGTTCAAATAAAACTTTATTGATGGACATTGAATTTTGAATTTTGTATAATTTTCACGTGCCACAAAATATTTTTCTTCTTTTGATTTTTTTCAACTACATAAAAATGTGAAAGCCTTCTTACCTTGCAGGACATACAAAAAAGGGCAGTGGGCTGAAGTTGGCCTGCAGACGGAAGTTTGCTGACCCCTGGTTTAGAGGAGCAAGCATCGTGCTAAAGGTCAGAAGTCCTTTCACTACTATTAACAGTGCGAGCTCCCCACTCCTCTGAAATCATTTAATTTTCCTGATCATCAGCCTCCCCTTCAAAAATGAAGTAATTGAGTAAATTAATCTCTAAACTTCGTTTCAGCTCTATTGTTCTATGATTTGTGAATATAACTCACTCTAGCTTTCTAAATTCCAAGTTGGGGTTAGCAAGAAAGATAGTCCCAAATTTCTTCAAAGACTTTTATAATTATTTATATTTCTTCATAGGTAAATTAGTCTTTGACCATTACCACATTAAAATTTTTTTAAAATCACATATATTTATAAAAGATACTTTAGACTTAGTGCTTTCCCTTTGATTTCTCCACAGCATAGAGACTGATTCACCAAGGAACTAAGAGTGGGTGGGGAGAGAATCACTTGCTCATTAGTACTTATACCCAAGAGTACAGTGGAGGCGGTACTCAAATCAGTCAATTTGCTACTTGTTAGTACCAATTTTTAAAGGCTTCATGAAAGAGGAAGGCAAAACCTTTGGCTAAAGGGAGGTTGGGTAATTGCCCATAGATCTCATATTTTCCTGCGCTACTCTTTTGCCTTATGACTATGCACTCTGAAATATTGTCTGCACTTACTGACAGATGTTTATAGTTCTACAGGAGAAACAACATCCTCGGATTCTCCTCGGGTATGCCTCTGCCTGACCACACTTAGCTCTTGAAATTAGAGCCCGTAATGATTAGAACCATTTATAGGATAACTGCCTGACAAAGTGCATGGGAAAGCGCTTGTTGGGGTGAAAATAAATGTTTACTTGTCATGTTAACATGCAATCATTTTATTGTTGTGGATGGTAGTGTTAATTACCCTTCCTTACCTGCCTAATGCACATTCTGTATAGGAGCTGAAAAACGAAGAGAAGGAGAAGGGTCAAGAACACTTTTGTGCCTTCTTCATAGAGTTTACTATAGCAGCCACCATATTTTCCTTGGCATGGTCTAACCAGCTTGTCATGTCTCTGCCAAGGTGGCAATATTGCAGACAGCATGTTTTCGGTGCATTAATAAACACCCCAAAGGTTGTCAGGAGGGAGCAACTTGCAAATAATTGGAGATATTATGTATTAGTAAAGGAATTGTTCTTCAGTTTTCCAAGATGTCAATCAGAAAGATGACAATCGCAAGGATGAAGGGCAGTAAAGTAACAGACGGTTTTAGCATCCAAGGCGTTGAATTCAAAGGAACAAGCTTCTGACAAGAGTTCTGGCTTCACGGTGACCAGCCCAAGGTGGTGCCTGACAGCTGATGTAAAAAATGAAAAAGATAAGATCAATGGGAACATATTAAAAAGGGAAAGAAAGGTAACGAAATAAAACACCAAAGTAAAAGATTTCAGAATCTCTCAGAAGTCTCTAACTTAACTCATTAATGAATAAGACAACCTGAACTTTCTTCTAGAGCCTTAACACAAAGAACTGGTACTATTTTTTAATATAAATGGTTATATAAATAATCCTGACGTTACTTGTCAGGGAGAGGATAGTTTCTTATTTTGACATGGAGATGAAGGGAAATGCATTCTCTGCTTTGACTTTATCCTTGAATTTCAGACATAATGTTAAACTTTGAACTCTTTAAATGATTTTATACATGTTGATAGTGTCACTAAAAGTTCAGATTGGATTAGTTGGCTTTTGACTTTTCCAGGAGTTTCCTCTGGGTTTATATGGCTGTTGCGTTAGCAACAGAAGCATTTTATCACCTTAGATGTTTAAGTCACTTACTGCTGGTGATTTGCAACCTCATTGTTGCTCCTTTTATGATCTTTCAGATTTCACCCTTTCTTTGACTCCATTAGGACATCCTGATACAATGACAGACAAGAGACCGCCGTTTAGTTAGCAGTTCAGCTGTGCCGTCATAATTGTTACAATTTTTCATAGCAAAATTCTTTTTGACCAGATAAATCTTTCCAGAAATTATATAGACACCATACCATGGTTGCAGGATAAATGGTGTAATGAATGTGAAAATGTTTGAGTTTCCCCAAAAAAGGCTGCTATAGATACTCAAAGGGTAGTTTGACAGTCATTTTGATTATGTTCAAGTTTCCTATAATAAAATTCTAGATGAAATGCATTCTAACCAAGTCCATTTATATGCCACAGAGTATTGGCTTTTATATTTAAATAAAGAATATTTATTAATATTTCTTTTTATGATTATAGAGTGATTATATTGATTCGATCTCTTTTCTTTAAGAGTTGTAATAGAGCTATTATGTCAGCCTTTGATTAATTGAGGAAGCTGGGGCCCTGGTAATTGAATATGGAGCCTTTCACCTCCAAGTCACTGAATCAAATCCAGCCCAAACTGGTAGTGACCAAGAATGATTACAGCAATGGCTCTTTGGTGGCCGCTGTGAAGTGTGTTTAGGTCAAGTGGAAGTGTGTCGGGATGATTGCTGACAGATGGGCTCATATCTATAGTCACTTCTTAGTGCCTCTTCTTAGTCACTATTGCCAGACACAGATGAAAATCCAGGGACTGAGAAGGCCAAGGGGACAGAAGCACCTGTGAGTGGCCAAGGTTTGTACCTCTTAGAAAGAAGTAATAGGGACTTTTCCTTATTATTGCAGGAATTATGAGACTTTCCACGCTATTTCAATTAGTTTACTTAAAGTTTTAGTAAGATGAGAACTGAGAATGTCTTGATGAACAGTCTAGATACTGAATTTGAACAGGTCTGGGCTAGGCGCTTAAATTCCTGACCTTTTCCTATGATCTTGTCTCTGTTATTCATCAACTGTTCTCTGCTCAACTCTTGCAAAACTGTGCTGTGGAGATAGTAGGGTTATTACTGGCATTGATACAACTTAGTCTGTGCTTTCAAAGAGACTTTATTATGAAATGGTAACTATCTGCATGGTGAAAGACTATTTCCAAAGATATCTTCCCCAAGTTCCCCCTTACTTATTAAATTCATTATATTGAATATAATATATTTTAAACTCCCTATTCCTTTTTTGTGTAAACAAATCACTATCAGTTGCAAGATAAATTTGGATCTGCTTTTAATTCATGGTAAATTGATACCTTCAATCTTATTAAACAGTTAAATATTGTTATCATATTATTTCTAAAGGAAGATAGCTTAGATTAGTGCTTCTTAAACTAGCTGTGTTAAAAGATCAGTTTTTTAAAAAAATTTCTCAACAATCATGGTCAATACATTTCTGAAGTATAATAAAAATGAAATACATAAAGAATAAAATAAAACAAAGGCACACAAAATATGTCTTGATATTTTTACTGTTAGATTCAACAGACAAAAAAATAACTTTCCATAAATATTTCTACACGTTTTCTCTCAGTGTCTGGATTTATTTTGTTGCATACCAATAACAAACAGTTCATTCATCAGCACTCTCCATGGACTAGACTTTGAGTAGCACTGGCTTCAATTGAATACACATTTTGAAAAATGAAATTTATTCAAACAAGTAAAATTGTATCTAATATGGTGATATGAAGACAGAAAAACAAAATTGTTAAGAACAAGAAATGGTTAAGCATGAATGAGGTCTAAAATTTTAGCTAGCACTGCAAGTGTACATAATTGATGCCAAACAAATGTGGATGTAATCAGTTATTCACTCAACATATTTATTAAGTACCTACTATGTGCCAAGGACTTTTCTAGGCCTTGAGAGTACAGCAGTGCACAAGACCTGTAAATCTCTGAGTTTTTTTTCTGGTAGGGGAGACACTAAACAAGCAGAAAAATAGTATGGCAAGTTCAATGATGGAAACAAAATGGACTGATAGGATAGAGACCCTTTGTAAGGTGGAGTATAAAGCAGACCTAAAGAGTTGAAATTTGAACTGAGGATTGAATGACTACAAGTAGGTAAGAAGACTTGGAGGAAGCATATGCCAGGCATGTCATGAGGTAGAATGAGCTGGGAGAGGTTCAGGAACAGTAAAAGCCAATGAGGCAGTAGCCCAGTTAGTGAGAAGAAGATTGGAAGGAGATGAGGTCCAAGAGTTGGTCAGGGGTCAGACTTTACAGGCCAAAGTAAGAAGCTTGGAGTTTATCCTCAGTGTTATGGGAAACCATTAAGTTTTATGAAAAGTAGAGATATCATATGAGGTATATTTTTAAAAAGTTACACTGGAACTGTGTTAGCTGTATGGACAATGGATTTTAGGGGACAAGAGAGGAAGTTAGGGGACAAGCAAGAGGTGGTGGTGACTTGGACATAGTGGTAGCAATGAGAAGAGAACAGAATAGCATGCGTTTTTGAACAATCAATGGGATTTTCTAACATGAGGGGAGGTTGAAGAAATGAGAAGATTTGAAGAAGACTACATTTTTTCCCCCTTCAACAACGAGGCAATAGTGACTTACACTGAGATGGAGAAGACAAGAAAGGAGTCAGTTTGCAGTTGGATGACTCAGGAGTTGAGTTTTGGTCAGCTTATGTTGGAGGTGTCTGTTAGAGAACCAAGCCAAAATGTCAAACAGGAAGTCGGATAGGTGAGTTTCAAGGTGAGGGGAGAGGTCAACATAAAATTGAATGTTTGGTGTGTAATTGACATTAAAAGCCATGGAACTAGAGATTCTTAGGCAAAGAGGATGGGAAGAGAAGAGGTGAGTTCCCTGGAATAAATCCTAGGGCTCCCCATCAGTTAGGAGACTATCAGAGGAGAAAAGTTAGCTAAGGAGACTGAGAAAGAGTGGACAGTGTGCTAGACGGGTTGTAAGTCAGAAGGAAGGAAGGGAGGGAATAAACCTAAATTGATTAGCTGGATTGAGAGGGAGACAATAAGCTAGTCAGAAAGGGCAAGAAAAGGAACTATCTGGTAATATGTCTACCGAAGGGGAGCAGGAGTTGTCCCGTCAAACTACAGCGTTATCACTGAATGTTAGGAAGGATATCCTGTTGAAAACATCTACATCTAAATATCACACCACCTCTTTGGATTAATCCATTAGACTTAATAGAAAACTTATGCCTTCTGTACAAATAATTTTGGGTGTCATGTAGACTCAGCATTAAAAAAAAAATCCATTGTCATTATAATTCTCAAATTGCTTTTCTGCACCAGGAGCAGAAAAGAGAATTTGAAAAAAAACTGGAATGAAAATGCAACTGAGACTTCGAGTTCCAGTTTAAACGTGCATGGCAAACACACTAGGCGTGCACATTTTAAAATAAAACAGATGAGCTATTTTAAACGTTTTATTGCAAAACTTAAAGATTATAGCTATTACTATTAAAAAAAAACTTTGGAAAGCAATTTTTCTATTCTTTGTACCTTTAAGTCCTTGGCTCTGATGTTCTGCTCCTCTGACCTTGATCTAATCATGAATATCTATGCTACTTAATTACAATAAAAAAAGCCTACATTGCACTCTAGATGGTAGATGCACATTTTTTCTTCTTTGGTCACCTGCCAGTTCTCAAAATTATAGCAGTGGGAAGAAATGCAAATGAAGGCTGTGCTTGACAGCTAAACATAATGGAATGCATGGTCCACATTTGAAAAGTTACCTTAAAATAAAAGGTAGCATATAAAAAATCATTTCTTTAAGGTCACCTATGGCTTTGAATTACAGCTTTGAGGAATTTCCAATTTAGTCATCAGAGAGGAAGAAGCCAAAATAAGGATTATATACTTTGCCAGAGGGAAGACAGAGTTTTACTTCATCATAGTTGGTGATCTTATAAGTTGGAAATAGAAAACAAAACAAAAAACAACCCCAAAATATTAATTTTATAGAGTATTGTGTAAAGTAAACGACTGGTGAACATTTTCTATTATAATTTTACTTGCAGCTAATAATAGTTTTTCTTATAAATGTCCAAAGAAAGGTTAACTTATCGCATGTTAAAATATGTAACATATGGACTACAATAGGCTGGCAGTAAACAGAACTGATCATATAGATCTGTATTATATGAAGAATTGTACTTCTTTATTCAGATGAATATATTTTCAAATAAGAGATTGGGAAGCAAATGGATGGATGCTGAATAGCTATTTAGAAAACGGGAATCTAAAAATTATATATATGTACATATTGTATATATTTGAAATACCGAGAATTATTTGATATTTGACAATGACACACACCAGAGAATGCTAAAGTGGTCTTTCAATAAAAGTTTATATTTTATACTTTCCCCTTTTTTGCTATTCAGGGCTGACAGAGACAATCTCTCAGACACCTTTTTGCATATTGAACCCATTACACAGACTACCAGGAGGGTGTGTGCTCCTTAGCTGTTATCCACAGACCACAGAAGCTCTGAGAAACAGGGGCAGAGGCTTCTGTGGATGATATTTTCCCTGCTTTGCTGCCTTAGTATGAGGTGTAATAAATGAGCTCTAGCCTGAGAAAAATAAGGCCTGGGTTCTGGTTCCACTTCCGTAATTTTCTGTGAGGTCTTGGACAAGTCATTTAATTAAATTATGTCTCAGTTTCTGCACTCAGTTTAACAAGAACAAACACTGATTGAGCATTTGCCATATTCCAAGTATTTATAAGACACAGGAATTGCTAATTGTATTCATGAAGAGATCATTTCAACATAACGTGGTGGATGAAATGGTAGAGATATCTCAGGGTGCCACAGGAGCAGAGGCAAAGCGTATGGAGTCCGGTCTGTAAAAGGATACCACAGTGCCCCTCCAGCCTACCTCACAGGTGTCTGGCGAAAATGAAGTAACTTTGGTGAATGTGCTTAATTTTTAAAAATACAACTCATTGCATTGCTATCAGTGCTAGTTGTATAGATAAGTGGTAGAGATAGTGGTAGTAGTAAAAGTACCACTAAAAGTAAAATATGTTAGAAATTAAGTTCAGAGTTAAACAAGATAGACAAATAGACTGACCAAAGGAACAGAATAGAAACTCCAGAAATGCAAGTGGCAGTGTGCAACGAAGGTGACATCTCAAATTAGTAGGGAAAATATAGATTTTTTAATGTGATATTAGATAACTTGATAGTCATATGAAAAAAAGATAAAATTGAGTTCACTCTTAAAACCTATTCTAATATAATTTCCAAATGGGTCAGAGATGTAAAGGTAAAAAAAAAAAAAAGAAAGAAAGAATATGAGACAAAAGACAAAAACAATCTCAGTGAATTCCTTTATAATCTGGGAGTGAGGAAAACTTCCATCATGATTCAAAATCTAGAAGCAATAATGGAGAAGATTGATAAATTTGATTATAAACATAAACCTCCCCAAAAGACAAAACCAAAAAACCCAAAAAAGCCTTGTGCTTGCAAAATAACAAGCGAAGTTAAAGAATATATGACAAATGGGAAATATTTGCAACTTTTATCATAGAGGGTTAATATCCCCAATATATAAAAATCTTCTAAAAATTGAAAAAGTCCACAATCCTATAGAAAAAATGGACTAGATATATGAACAGATAGTTCACTGAAAAAAATACAAATTACAGCAATGAAAAGATGTTCAACTTTCCTCACAGTAAGAGAAATGTCAATTAAAACTTCACTGAAATACAATTTCCCACCCTCAAATTGGCAAAAATCCAAAAGTTTGACAATGTACTCTGTTGGAGAGACTGTGGGGAAACAGGCATTCTCATACATTTTTGTTGGAAACGTGACATGGTCCAAGCACTACAGAAGGGACTGTGGCAACACAAAGCAACATTATCTATGGATTTACTTTTTGACTTAGCAATCCTACTTGTAGGAATCTATCCTAAAGATATGCTGGGGAAAAAATGCAAACAGAGATCTGCACCAAGATCTTCATTAGAACCTACTTAACATAGCAAAAATAAAGAAACAACTCAAATGTCCATCAATATAAGACTGGTGAAATAAACAATGGTTCACCATACAATGGAATACTATGCAGCTATAAACAGGAATGGAGAATATTTTTACACAGAATTGAATCAATCCCTAGGTTATATTAAATGAAAAAAGCAGGTAAGAAAAGTGTGAATAATATGCTACTGCTTATTTAAGAAGGGCAAAAATAATGCATATACATAGAGACACATACACACATATGTAAAATTTTAATATGTTCCTTTATTAAAATAATGGAAGAATAATTCTTTAAAAATACATAAATGGACACTTAAAGGACTAGGAGAGGATATATGAATATAGCAGAACTTGTTTTGTACATGAATTTTAGATACATGAAACTATATATATGATGTAAAACAAAACCAAATTTTGAAAATACTTCAAAGTGTAAAGGAAAATGGAACAAATGCACTTAATTGTGTATAAAGTTAGTGGCATAACCAGACAGAGAGGACTGTACCAAGTGACTTTAAAACATAATAATTTTAGTATACATTCCTGGGGATTATAACATAAAAAAAAAAACTTCAAGAAGAATCCTGAAACTGTTTTCAACAATCATATTGCTGGTGGTAGTGTTAGTCTAGGTAGTGCGTCCTTCGGATAAAGCAAATGTGCAGATGCATTGCTATCATTGAGAACTGGGATTTTTGGCGTGGGAAGAAGTAGAAAAAGATTTTAATTTTATTTATTTATTTTTTTAAATTTTATTTATTTATTTTTTTCCCCCAAAGCCCCAGTAGATAGTTGTATGTCATAGTTGCACATCCTTCTAGTTGCTGTATGCGGGACGCGGCCTCAGCATGGCCGGAGAGGCGATGCGGCCGTGCACGCCTGGGATCCGAACCCCAGGCAGCCAGCAGCCGAGCGTGAGCACTTAACTGCTAAGCCACGGGCCGGCCCTGAGGAAAAGATTTTAGTTTGATAAGGTTAAACAAAAGTCTGTAGCACTGGTTTGGATTAGGGTATTAGTATCATCCATAATGTATATTATCTTAGAAAGAAAAAACCATTTTCTAGCTTTGTGCACTGAAAAGACCTAGAAACTGTGATAGACTAAGATAGATAGTGGTGAACATTCCCATTGCCAAGATTGTAGTTTATAAATACCATCATACATGAAAAGGAAACATAGTTCTTTGGAAAAAGAGATGATGCAAAGTTTAGGGAAGGATGTAGTGCCCACAGAATCTCTTGGTAAACCAGAGAGCAAGCAAGCAAAGACAACAGAAGCTTGTCTGAAGGACTGAGGATCGGCATGAAGAGGACCTCACTGTCCAAACGTGGAACAATTTGAGCATCAATAATTGTAGTAGAGTGAAACACATTGAAAAATTGAAGTCCATGAATTAATAATAATAGTTTAATAAAAACAACTAGGGGCCAGCCCCGTGGCGCAGCCGTTGAGTGTGTGCGCTCCGCTTCTGCGGTCCGGGGTTCGCAGGTTTGGATCCCAGGCACGGACTGACACACCACTTGTCAAGCCATGATGTGGCAGCGTCTCATATAAAGTAGAGGAAGATGGGCACTGATGTTAGCCCAGGGCCAATCTTCCCCAGCAAAAAGGAGGAGGATTGGCAACAGATGTTAGCTCAGGGCTAATCTTCCTCAAAAAAAAAAAAAAGCAACTAAAGGTCACCTTTGGAAGATGTTGAAGATCAACTCATTATTTTGAAAATCTAAAAATAGATGGGAAGAATTAAACATTTGTCTTCTTTTTCTTACATAAACTGTGACTCTGCATAATTAAATTGTTGATAAGGAGATATTTTTATTATTTCAGGTAATAAAAGAAGAAGAAATATAGACTATCACCACCTTGCCACCCCCGGGGGAGTAGCGGATTTAGGCAAAAATCATCAATGGATGCTGACACTGCAAAAGCTGAGATAATCAGATATTATGCCTCTTGACTGACGTACATATTGCCATCTATGAAGGAATTTTGCCAAAAAAAAAAAAAAAAATCTGAATCTGATCAAGCATCTAGGTCTAGCAGACAATTTACAGGAAATACAGAGGGAGAAAACCTGTTGGATGAAACCATGTGGATGTAATCAGCAAGATCTAGACTACGGGAAATGCTCTATGAAATGTTCATATTTCTTAAAAAAAATATTGAAAAGAAAGAGACAGAGATGAAGGGGGCAATATATATGGTTTAAGGGACATATCTTCCATTTGGAATGTGTGGGACCTTTTGGATTTGATTTGAACTATAAAACAAAACAAAATAAACAAATTTTAAAAATGTAAACAGAGAGATTTTAACAGTGACCAGATATTTGATGTTATTAAATTCTCTCTCCCTCTTTCCATACATGTGTGTGTGTGTTATATATAAGTTAAATACTTAAAAAAAGACATAATCACAATGTCATTATTACACACATGCACATAAATGAAATGTTGTAATATTTAGGTTTTGCTTCAAAATTACCAGGTGAGATGGGGAAAAAGTGAGTGGAGATGGGTTGATAATTGGTGAAGCTAAGCGCTAGATAGATGGGGTTCATATATGATATTTTTCTACTTTTGTTTATGTTTAAAATATTCCATTATTAAAACTTTTTTAACAAGGGAAAAATAAAAGAAGATAGAGATTCTTGATATTCTGGCAGACTCTGTTGCTCTCAAGTGTAATAACTGGCAGAATCTACAAATTCTGTAAGTTGAAAGAGAAGTTATACGGAATCAGAGAAAAGAGACGTGTCAAGAAAACCATAAAAACAAAAAGTTAATGTAAAGTACGATTTACTTACATTTTTCTAGTTGATAGATCAGGCTATAGTGCATCATATGAAGAGTTATCAGAGCCATAAGTGTAGACATAAAAGGAATAAGTAAAACCAGGGCCCAGGCCCCTGAGTGCTGGATGTAAGATAGTCCCAGAAAGACAACAGTTGCATTTAGGTTTATGATCCAATAAAACCGGGGGTACATAGACAGGCGAAAATAAATATACCATTGAGTTACTTCCAATAGCAATTGCTAATTTTAATGCTTTTATAGAAATATAAGCTATAAAATAGTGGCATGTTAGCTGAACTAGATTTTGCAAATATTGTTTGTTAGATTTCTTAATAAGTGTATACACATCAGCTATGTCTTATCAGTTTCATTATCTCTGTTTCATTCCTATTTGGAATAGATGTAGAGTGTGTTCTCTTCTATCTAAAGCAGAAGTTGACAAACTTTTTCTGCATAGGGCCTCATCATAAATATTTAGGCTCTGCAGGCCATACGGTCTCTACAGCAACTACTCAACTCTGTGTTGTGGCACTAAAGAAGCCATAGACATTACTATCTAATTGAATACACCTAATGAGCCTGGAAAAGGTAACATGGTTAAAGAATTGAATCTTCCTATTTATTCTGCTTTTCAAAGTATGGGAAAACTCAGGAATACTCAGATTATATTCAGGCCATGTATTAAACCAAAGAAATGAGTGTCCTTTGAATCAAACTTTCAGTCTCCTCCTAATGAATAGTGTTACAAAGAAGTACCTATCCAGTAGTCTGCTGTGCAAATTCTGGAGAAATAACTTCTACCTCTCAACCTGTCATTGTGTCTAAATCCTGCTGTTAGAATCCCATTGCTGGGGGCTGAGGGTAGGGGGGTGTGGTGTCTTAACATTAAATTAAAAAAATTATTGAGGTAAAATTAAATACAATAAAATTTACTCATTTAAATATATAGTTTTTTGAGTTTTGGTAAATGTTTCTGTTGTGTAGACACTGATAGATCTAAGGTTTAGAATACTTACATTATCACTAAAATTTAAGGGGCTTACCTGATTAGATCAGGCCCACCCAGGACACCAGGATAATCTCCCCTTTGATTAACTCAAAAGCAACTGATTACAGACCTTAATTACATTGCAAAATCCCTTCACCTTTACCATACAACATAACATAATCAGGGGGTGATATCCTGTCATCTTTGCCACATTCTATTGGCTATAGTCAGGTCACAAGTTGTTTCCCTCACTCAGGGGGATGGGTCTATCAAGAGTGTGACCCATTGGGGATCATCCTATGGCATTTCTTGTACATCTTCTAATTGATCTTTCCTCCCCTCCTTCTCCCTTCCTTCCCTCCCTCTCTCTTTCCTTGTTTCCTTCCTTCCTTTCTATTTTCCTCTAAGTGAAAGAGGAAGCAGAGTCAACAGGTAACACTGGCTATGGGAAGGGGATACTGAAGGTTTGAGAAGAAAGGAAAAGATTAGAAATAGTCATATGAGGAAGAGGAGAGAGAATGAGTGGATACTGTAAACTTGCTAGGCGATGGTAAGAGGCTACTTGCGGTTGGTCAGGAATTTAATGTGAACATAGTCAGCGTGATTTTTGCATTTTTCTCCAGACTTGTTTGGCTGTGTGAGTACAGTAATGGAACAGGTGGAGAGTTGAATTTTAACCAGGATTGTTTCCTTCGTGACTCAGGAGAGTACTACAAAATGAAGGGAGGGCGAGAGAGGAATTGAGGACGTGGAATTAGATTGTTAATTGATTGAAGAGCAGCATCCTCACCCCACCTCATTCCACTTGCTGATTGGGGATGGTGGCTGGTTTCCTGCCGGGCCCAGCTGACACAACCCAGGACGGTGGATTGGAGCACTGCCTGTTTCCGCTAGGCAGAGGGTGGAAGATCTCTCTTCACTTGGCCCCACCAACACCACTCAGGTTGGGGAATCGGTGTCCCTGCCTGCTTCTGCTAAAGTGTGTGTGTGTGTGTGTGTGTGTGTGTGTGTGTGTGTCTAAAACATTAGATTCCTGTTTCCTGCTGAAACCGTAGGGCCAGAGGGCTGGGGGTAATGAAGTTTTTCCAGAGTGTTTGGCTGAAGTAGGGCAGGTATTGTCAAACAGATTTTTTCTTATGTTAGGCTACCCTTTTCCTAGAATTTTGCCTAAGAGGAGCAGACTTTTCTCGGAGCTTCCCTAACTCACCCCTCTCCCCACCATGCTTGTTGGCGATTCCAGGTACCAGGCTTCTCCACTGCCCCAACTCCTGGCAAAAAGAAAACTCATTGCTGTCCTCTCTCAAGTTCCAAGGTTTCTAGGTAGTCTGTCTTCCTTCCACCTTTCAGAATTTTCCTATGTTTGTTTGTTGTGTTATGTCCAGGGTTTTTTGTCTATAAAAAGAATGACCTGGAAGGAATGGGGCTACCCTCTTGGCCTGTCCTGGAAGCTCTCTCTGTTTTTACAGTTGGGTAGTTTGTCTCTCTATTATTGATTTGTAAAAGTTCTTTATATATTCTGGATACATGTCTTTTGTCAGGTATGTATTCTACAAATGTTTTCTCTCAATCTGTGGTTGCCTTTTCATTTTCTTACTAAAATCTTTTGATGAGCAAAATTTTAATTTTAATAAATTTCAACTCTTCAATTTTTTTATTGGTTCATGCTTTCTGTGTCCTAGGTAAGGAATACTTTCTAAATGTAGGTCATAAGTATGTTCTCTCCCTCTCTTCTTTTTTTTTTTTTTTTTTAGCAGTTGTATAGTTTTAGATCTTATGTAAGATCAATGATCCACTTTGAATTAATTTTTCAGTAGGATGTCATGAGTCATTTTTTTTCTATATGATATACATTAATTCCAGCACAATTTATTGAGAAGATGATCTTTTCCACAGTGAATTTTTTTGGCACCATTGTTGAAAATCAATTGACCAAATAAATGTGGTTTTTATTTCTGATTCTCAATTCTTCCCACTAATCTATCTTTATGCCAATACCTTACTGTTGTTATTACTATCACTTTTTTTCCTGTTTTTTTTTAACAGCTTTATTGAGATATAACTGACATATCATGAACTACATGTGTTTAAAGTGTACAAATGGTAAGTTTTGAATATGTATGCACCTGTGAAATGATCACCACGTTCAAGACAGTGAACATATCCATCACTCCCAAAAGTTTCGTCATGTCCCTTTATAATCCTTCCCTCCTGCTCCTTCTTGCTACCCTCTCCCCATATCAGGAAACCACTGATCTTTCTTCTGTCACTATAGATTAGTTTGCAATTGATAATTTTTTTGTGTGAATGTAATTATCAAGTCTGTATTCTTTTGATCTGGCTTCTTTCACTTAGCATAATTATTCTGAGGTTCATCTATGTTGCTGTGTTTATCAGCAGTTCATTCCTTTTTATTCCCAAGTAGTATTCCATTATATAAATATACGAAAATTTATTTATACCTTTTTCTGTCGATGGACATTTTTTCCAGTTTATGGCCATTACAAATAGTGCTGTTATCAACATTCTTGTACAAGTCTTTGTATAGACGTGGATTTTCACTTCTCTTGGGCAAAAACTTAGGAGTGAAATGGCCGGGTGATACAGTAGATGTATATTTAACATTTTAGGAAATTTCCAAATGGTTTTCAAGTAGCTGTAACATTGTACATTACCACCACCTGTGTATGAGAGTTCTAATCCCTCCACATCTTGGTCAACACTTGGTGTGGTCAGTCTTTAATTTTAGCCATTTTGATAAATGTGTATTGGTATCCCATTGTAGTTTTATTTTGCATTTCCCTAACAACTAATGATATTGAGCATGTTTTCATGTGTTTATTGGCCATCTGTATATCTTCTCTGGTGAAGTTTCTGTTCTAATTTTTTGCCCATTTAAAAAAATTGCGTTGTTTATTTTCTTATTATTGAGTTTTAAGAGTTCTTTATATATTCTGGAAACAAGTCCTTTATCAAATATGTGATTTGCAAATATTTTCTCCCAGTCTATCGCTTGTCTTTTCATTCCCTTAACAATGTCTTTTGAAGAGCAGAAATTCTTAATTTTGGTGAAGTTCAATTATTTTTTTTCTTTTATGGATCATGCTTTTAGTGTTGTACCTAGGAAATCTTTGCCTAACCCAAGGTAATAAAAATTATCTCCCTCTTTTCAAAGAAGAAATCTAAACACTGGAGAACTGAACTGACTTATCAAATTCTCACAACTGTGTTTTTGCAGAGCCACAAGTAGAAACCATCTATTCTGGTATAGCCTTGAAGGAGGGGCTATCTGGGCTAGGTGTCCTTTTTATACTTCTTTCCGGTTAGTGATTTCATGGCCTCATTTCTTCATTAATCCAGGCTTTAAAATTTAAAATTACCTTTCACTCATGCCTCTAACCACGTTTTACATATCATTATTTATAAATATTGCCTTTTCTCTTCAAAATGGTGGTCAAAAGACATGAGTTTGAGTCACAACTCTGATAATCACATGATCTGTGATCTTAGGATCTCTGGAATTCTGAGTCTTTATCTTTAAAATAGGGATCTTACCCTCCGGACAGGGTTTTTGTCAAGATTGAATGAAGAACACAGACTGTAGCAGTAGAGTGCCAAGCAAATGTTGTTGCTGTTCTTCATTTTTCTCCAATCTTGATTTCAGGAACAACAAGAGAAGTGAAGTTGGAGCATAGTGAGCAAGGAGTAGAGCATTAGAAGAGAAGATGGGGCAGTTAAGCGTGGTCCAGATCATTGAGGGCCTCGAAGCCCATCGTATAGAGTTTGGGTTATATTCTTGTGCATTGGGAAACCATTTGAAGAGAACTGAGCAGAAGGCTGAAATATCTGATTTTAAATGGAAAAAAAAAAAGAGTTTATTGTGTCAGCTCTATGAATTATAGATAGGGCCTGGTTAGGAGAGCAATCACAGCTATTGTAATAGTCTGAATGAGAGCTAAGAGTGAAGTGGACCAGGGTGGCAGCAAACGAAAGGGAGAGATATAGATAGACATGTGATATATATTTGGAAAAGATATGTGTCCAATTAGGCTAGTCCCTTCACTGTCCTGTAAACAAGCTTGCTCATTTTCGTTCCTATAACTTCTCACGTTCCTTGGCTTGCCCTGTCTCACTTTCAAAGTCCCATATCAAATCTCTTCCTTTATTCAATACTTTCTTGAATATTCTGCTTGTTTTCTTCTCTGAACTCCTAAAGTAAATATTCATTCTCCAACTATTTCGCTATGGTCAGTTTCGTCTTCTCACTTACAGATTGTCAAGCTCCCTGACAGCGCTTTATTCTTTATCTTCACTTCTTTGTCTCCGTGGGACCCAGCACAGTTTTAGGTCCACAATAAACAGTAAACAACTACTTCATAAATAATATGGCATCTCATAAAAAATCAATCAATCGAACAAACAACATAAAAAGATAAACTTTCATCAATTGACCTAGCAAAGTAATCGAATATCAAACATGGCCGTGCTGAGGAAACTGATTTGCTGTAATCCACTAATAGAAACCTGTCACAGTGGGGTTGTGGTACAAAGTTAGAATTTTCTAGAACAACTGGATAGAGTCCCTAGGCTCAGCCTCAGGTCATCCTTTCATGCTGTTACAAGCTGCACAACTTGAATTGTGGCTGTAGCCATTGAAAGCAATGTTATAATTCTATCAATCTTTAGGAACCCCCCCCCTTTTTTTTTTGTGAGGAAGATCGGCCCTGAGCTAACATCTGATGCCAATCCTCCTCTTTTTGCTGAGGAAGACTGGCCCTGGGCTAACATCTTTGCCCATCTTCCTCCACTTTATGTGGGATGCCTGCCACAGCATGGCTTGACAAGTGGTGTGTTGGTGCACGCCTGGGATCTAAACTGGCGAACCCCAGGCCACCGCAGCGGAGCGCGCGCGCTTAACCACTATGCCACTGGGCTGGCCCAGGAAACCTTTTTTTTTTTAATGCTAAGTATTGCTGAGAAAATCCAAGAGGACACTGTGTGACTCTTCAGTACACCACATGGTGATGTAAACTGAATTGCTCTGAAGAGAGTCAAGGAAATTTACAATTATTCCAAGAATTAAATCTTGTGAAAGGTAGTTAGAAACCAAAGAATTATAGTGCTGAATATCTATGTACGGAAAGAGATTTCACACAAAGTACTGAATGTGTTTAACAAATGCCACCCAACCTATTTGATTGTGTAATTTTCTGAAAGAATTACCTAGTACAGACATGTTTTGTATATGTCTTTGTTGATCCATGGACAGGACAAGCCATAGATAATTAAGGGTGAAATTGTATATGTATCAACTGTAAAAAATAAAAGAAATAAAAATCCACAGTCTTCAAACTCACCATTAAGTCTCCTTTCGTCTCATAGCTCACTAGCAAATTGAATATATAAAGCACCTCTCACCCAGAAAGTCAGGGAGCAAAGCACTAAAGCAAAACAAATACCAGTGATTAAGGAAAATTGAAAGCAGCAGTAAAAATATGTTTCTTTAGTCTACTTTTAAATACAGACTGGGAACTGCAAATAAGAGGTAATTTTTTTTTGTCTTCATGATTCTATGGTGTTGAATACAAATAAGGAAACAAAACGTTGCTGCAAAACTCAGCAGTCCTTTTGAGGTTACTTTAAACGTTCATCTTAATTAATTTATTTAGTAATAATTTTTAAAGCCACTCAGATATTTTGTCATTTCTCAGACTAACCAATTTTGACATGCTTCAGACTTATTTTAAGTGGTTTTAGGAGAAACGGTTTAAAATGATCTTTCCTAACCTGAGAAGGTATCAGAGAGGGGAGGTGCTTTAGGTCTTCATAGCAGTAGTGGACAATTTAAAGAGTTCAGAGAGAATATTTTGTTCTGCATTGAACAATATTAAGATAATTCACCAGGAGATTTGTGACTCTTCAATGGGATAAAATTGAACTGTTTTGAAGAGTTGGGGAAACACTTGGGCTCTGATTTCATGGTGGATGGCTGTTGTCAATGGTTGCTTCTCTTAGCATAACCATTGGCCCATTGAAGTTCTTCAAAGAACACTCTGGCCACCATGAATTTGGAGAAAAAAGGAGCAAATGGAAATTTTACAGATCTCACTTTTTATCTGTAATTTTTTTTCAACAATGCTTTAAAGAAAAGGCAGTTCAAGCAAGGAAGATCATTGGTTGGTGAATAGACAGCAAGATTAAAGTAAAAGTTATATATATATATATATATTTTTTTTTTTTTGAGGAAGATTGGCCCTGAGCTAACATCAGTTGCCAATCTTCCTCTTTTTCTTTTTTCTCCCCAAAGCCCCAGTACATAGTTGTATATCCTAGTTGTAGGTCCTTCTAGTTCTTCTATGTGGGACGCCACCTCAGCATGGCTTGATGAGCCGTGAGTAGGTCTGACCCAAGAATCCGAACCAGCGAACCCCAGGCTGCTGAAGCAGAGCACGTGAACTTAACCACTAGGCCACCAGGCCGGCCCCAAAAGTTATATTTTTAATTAAGAAATTTGGGGGCATGCTTGACGCTCTTTCTCTTCCTCTCCCTGCCTCTCTCATTCTTTGAACTTGCTCGCATTCCTTTTCTCTCTTTTTTCCCTTTCTTTTGCCAGCATCCCAATTTTAATAGTTGTTTATGTATATCATTTTCTCATTTCCTGAGTTTAAGATCTTTGAGCCACTGCCTGTTAACTGATGAAAATAAGTCTCTACTCATGCACCTACCAAGTTTAAAAGTGACCACCCAGGGCTTAAGAAAAAGCATGAGGCAGCAGGAGCAGTAAGAAATGTAAGAAATTTGTCTTTCTTCTTTTCTTCCTCAATATTCTTTGGTATCCACAGTTATATGTTGGACAAGAATTCTGAGTGTATTTCCTGAAAGCTTACAATTTTGGCAGAGGTAAAGAAGGAGGTGACTGTTATTAGGGTGAGTGGGTAGCATTTGTTAAACTTGGCTAGAGCTCATGCAAGTAGAATTTTGGAAAGTCTAGTGATGTTTTTTAAAGCTATTAACAGGCTATTCCTCAGTATGCAGCTCACAGGATATTTTGAGTATTAATGTATATTAATAAGATTATTCCACGAACTGCTTTGATTTGGGCTGAAATGTACTTTATAAATTATGACTTTACTATCACAGAACTATGTAGATTCATATTTTGTTTCTCTTCTCAAGGATTAGGTAGAATTTTTCAATCAGGTAGATTCTAAGTGTGGTGAAAAATTGCTGTGTATCATGAAAAATTGCCAAAGCAGCCTGGTGCACAGGAGATACACTCAAACAGTATTTAGTTCCATTTCTTTTCAAAGATCTCTCTAGACCACATTTGGAATCCTCTTTTCTCATGTCTTTGGAATTGTTTTTTAAATTCTGAAGCACTTGATAAAAAGGTACATTGACCAGCTATGCTCCCAGGAAATTCTGATCTAGGAAGTTGGGGCTGGGACCTGGGAAACATTCTTAAATGAAGCCCTCATGTGATTCTTAAAATTAGGCAACACTGCTTGAGAGCAGTGCTTCTCATACCTGAATACTTAGGCGGCTTTAAAAAAACTCTTGGTCTCTAGAACCCATCTCAAACCAATATAATCAGAACCTCTGATGGCAGGGCCCAGGCATCAGTATTTTTAGAGAGTCCTCAGGTGGTTTTCACATACGTCTGTGATTGAGAATCACTGCTTTCAGACAATGCTCAAATGAATATTAAAACAGCTTCTGGAAAAATATTGTGGGATAATAAATTTACCTCTAGTGTTTCCCAAAGATAAAAGATATTAAATTCGAGCAAGTATTAAAATCAAAACATTTTAGTATGAGGCAGATATTATGTACGGTCAATTTGAGTACCAGATATCCAAAATTTCTGGGATGGAATAAGTCAGTCTCTAGACTTTTTCAAAACTTTACCTGTGTTCTATTTGGTCCTTTCTATACCATTCTATTTGGTCCTTTAAATCATGTATAATTCACTCTGGTAACTGGTTAGCAACAGACTATGATATGCAGATGGGATGCAAATTATCAGGTGAAGTAAGTAGAGAAATGTGAAAGCAAGATTTGAGGTTAATTGTGGTGGAATTTAAAATTATGGTCATGAACAGACTTAATTATCCACCTTTATTTTTGCTTCTGGAAAAGACTCTGCACAGGTGTATTTACCTAGATGATCTCCAGTGTGGTGGCTCTTAATTGTACACCTCAGATTTTGGAAAATGCTGAAAGAGCCAGTTTCCGATCTGGATAATGGCACAAAGATGTTGGCAGATTACTATGCCTCTTTATTTCAGGGAATTTAGCTTTATTCTTTCAATGAGATGCATAGTTGAGGAAGATCCAGTACCAGATGGTAATGTTGGCTAAGAGTGGTTTTCTCACCTACATTTGGCAGCTCTACTCGGAAGTAGTGCTTTCTGTGCCTGAGACTTCTAGTCTATACTATTTAACGTGATCATTGGGAAGCTTTAGGTGGTGTAGATGCAATGACACATCTCATTAAAGGTCCTGTAACTATGAACATCTGACATCTGTGCTGAAAATAGAACTGGATGCAGCCTTCAAGTGGTTATAGACTCAAGTGGTATGTTGTTTTTTAAAGACACAACTGAAATTCATTATATTAACCAGGCTTATAATTTCAAGGGGCATTTTTGACTTGGAGAAATAGATTATAAATTAATGGGCTGCCCATTTTAAAGATGACCTCCTACAAAATGGGTTCTCTCTTTCCCAGAATTAATACAATGATTTTAGCTGCTGACTTATTGGCCACTTAGTAATAATAGCAGTAGCTATCATGATTTGAATACCTATAATGTGCTAGGATACTTTATATATAAAGTATCAACAGCCCTCCAAGGTGGATGAGGGACCTGGGGCTCTGAGTGGTTAAGGAACTTGCTGAAGATCGTAAAACTCCTAAGTGACAGAGCCAGGATCCTGCCATCTGTCTGGCTGCCCAGCAGGATCTCTGTCCATCTTGCCACCAACCCCTGAAGTATGTACAGGAATAGAATTAGCATTCATTTCTATAAACTGCAACCACTGGCTGCTCATGAAAGTTTTCCTGTAGTTTGGTTTTTAAACTTCAAAAAAAAAACCACAAAAAATGGAAACAACCAGATTCACCATTCAAGGACTTACCATCCTAATAGTCTTTTATCATATTAAAGAATAATACCCTGATTCTTTATGCACATTTCTAGGTGCTTTAATGTTAGGTTTTAAAAATACTGCATGATTCTTTTTCTCAGAGATTTTAATGACATTAGGAAATAATAAGTAACCAAATCAAAACGTGTTTATTCCGAATTTGCCCTGGTTCCACACAGCCACAGAAATTCATTTTCATTCCATTCCTCATCGTCTCCCTTTCTGAAGTCCTAAAGCACAAACCCATTGGGAGTCCCCTCCATTTCCCAAAGGAAATATTTCATTCATATAATGTCTCCTTTGTAATCAACACTGAGAAATGTCACTTTGATTAAACACAACTCTGAATGACTAAGACCACAGTACAATAAATTCTCCAGAGCTATCTTTCAGAACAACTGATTGCTCTGCAGTCTTAATCCTCCAGAGTCTTATTTAATCAAAATGATGTTGCTAATTAAGGATTAAAACCTCTGAATAAAATAAAAAAGAAGGATTTTTCTTTCTCCTTTGGGCAGGTCAAGGAGGCAGAGTTTGCTATAAGGAAGTCAAGAGTCCCTTCCACCTTCGGTAAAACTGCATTATTCTCTGATGTTTGGACTTAATCCAAAACAAGCCTGAGTGCTTTGTAATATTAATACAATTGGAGAAAGAGAGAGAGAGGAAGGGAGGAAGGGAGGAAGACAGGAAGGAAGGAAGGAAGGAAGGAAGGAAGGAAAAGAAAGAGAAAGAAAGAAACAGCCTTGGATAGTTACATGTACCTAGACAAAATTTATTCTAAATTTTTTCCATTTAATGCTTTTAATATGAATTTTCTTCAGACATTTTTCCTGATAGTGTTTGTGCATTGGTTTTATCTATTGCTAATACTGATGGAAAGACAGAATATTTTAGAAAAATGTTGGTAATCTATTTCACAGAAAAGAGGAAATAAAAGACAATGTATCTCAGATCTATTTGCCATCCACTGATGAGTAACAGTTACAACAACATTCTCTGCTAAATGCTGAAATGCTCTACTTCAAGATCAAAGTTTCAATTTTTTTCTTGAATTTGTATTTGATAATAAAAATTTGTTCCTTAAAAACACGTAAAACTGCATATGAACTCATTGGGAGAGACAAAGAGTCACAGAAAGGTGGTTTTCATGGAATACAAACTATTTTAGGTGTTGGGAGTGAACTGGATGCAAAACAGAGGTGCTGGTTGATGTTTTACCAAATTGTTAATTATTTTTTCCACCCGTTTCATCTTCTCTCTGCACTGACTTGTGAATTTCTAACCCCTGTCAAATTTGTCTATTACAGTGTAATAACTAATAATAACAGCTACCATTTATTGATCACCTATTATGTGCTAGGTTCTCTGCCAGCAATACACACATTGTCACTTCTACTAAAACTCAAGAAGAAGTATTATTATAACCCTTTAGAAATGATTAAACTGAAGCTTATAGAAAAGAAATGACTGGACCAAGGTCAGGCAGCTTGTGTTAAGTGGAGTTGAGACTTTCACCCAGGCCTGTTTGGCTTCAAAGCCACATTCTATTCAATATGACAAGCCACTTCACACTTGTTTACTTGGAGGAAAGATTTATCAATGTGTTTCAAGAAGGTGCTGGTAAGCTGTGTTGGTCTGTACCTGACTCATACACTCCTACGATTTCTGACTAAATCAGTGTCGCCAGGCATCATCACATTGTCAATTACCCAGCCAAATCAACGACAAAGACTGAACTACTACCATCAAAATGGGACCAGAGAACAAACAATGAGAAATTCCAAAAAGGAGAGGAATGTCGTAAACCTCATTTTTCTCTCCTAGCCAGCGTTACCTACCAGTTAAAAAAAGACATTCGTTTCTATGATCCGTACTCCTGAAGGCTGTAACCACCCAGTGGACAAACAATGGCTCTTATTCCTCCCGCGCCGAGGCAGACGGCCAACATTGCTACATAAAACAGCCTGCTCTGCTCCTTTTTTGGTATGTTGTTAATCAGATGGTAAGTACCTACATAGAAATCTTCCAAGGGAAAAGCAACCACAGATAACAAAGCAGTGCCTGTAGATAGAGAAAAAAGGAGAATAAATATGGCACAGACCAATTGAATTACCAAATCACATCATAGATAAGGTTTTCCCTCTGAAAGTAGCATCATTATATGATTGTCTTATTAAAAATATTTGTTGGGCCAGCCGGTGGCGCAAGTGGTTAAGTGCACATGCTCTGCTGCGGCGGCCTGGGCTTTGCTGGTTTGGATCCCGGGTGTGCACCGGTGCACCGCTTGGCAGGCCATGCTGTGGCGGCATCCCATATAACGTGGAGGAAGATGGGCATGGATGTTAGCTCAGGGCCAGTCTTCCTCAGCAAAAAGAGGAGGATTGGCAGATGTTAGCTCAGGGCCTATCTTCCTCATAAAAAAAATAAAATAAAAAAATAAAAAATAATAATAATAAGATAAAATATTTGTTAATCATTGCAATTCAGGACATAGCATGATTTTTCTAAATGTGAAAATTTCCTTCAATTTGTGTTTTTTTTGCAGGGAAAGATTTGCCCTGAGCTAACATGTGTTGCCAATCTTCCTCTTTTGTTTTCCCTCCTCAAAGCCCCAGTACATGGTTATATACGCTAGCTGTAAGTAGTTCTAGTTCTTCTATGTGAGCGCAGCCACAGCATGGCAACTGACAGACAGGTGGTGTGGTTCCGTGACTGGTAAGTGAACCCGGGCTACCGAAGCAGTAGGCACCAAACTTTAACCACTAGGCCATCAGGGCTTGCTCAATATGTGTTTTAACTAATCCAGAGTACAATTTTTTCCCCAACTCAAGCTTGAACTATCTTTTCCTCTCAGAATGTATAAGCAAATCACATCCATTTTAACAAAATTAAAACAATTCATAAATACATCACATAAGAAACTAAAGATTCCTGTAATCCCATCCCCAGAGAAAATCACTGTTAACAAGGGCTATTTGTTCTTAATCAGTAGAGTGATAGAAAACTCGATGATCTCAGACATCTTAGAAGCCTGCTAAATAAAACATTTTAAGGAGAACAGTATCATAGTTAGAGGAGAACATAGACTCTGTTTTCCTTTTCTACTTCTCTTTCTCCTTTTAATGTTATTTTTGTCACTTCTCAAGCAGCTGGGTGGAGTTTTCTTTGCCCCACACAGAGGTGGGAAGGCTGGGGAGAGGAACATGAGGTGAGCGACACAGTATAACTCAGAAGGAGGGATGGACAGAAGTGACAGCAGAGGGTGAGCATTCTTCTCACTTCCATCTCGCAGGGACCACAGTTGAAGACTTTTCTTGTCTAATAGAAATTATAATTCAATTCTATACTTTTGCTTAGCTCTTTATGTTCTGCAAAACATTTTTGCATACTATATCGTTTCATCTTGGAAAAACTTTGTGATGTCAGAGTATAGATTTTCTTTTTTATGAAAATATTTATTTTATTGCATCATTTTACTGACTAGAACCAGACTTATAGTGGATATAAGTATAAACATAACTGAATTCTTACAAATAAAACTTTGCTGCTACAGTACTGAATAATTAGTGGAGGTTGCAATTATAGTACAATTTTAAATAACATTCTCATACTGGATTTAATACAATCAACCAGGGTCTAAGGTTTAAAGGTTTGCAAAGAGAAATTCAGGACAATGTGAAAACTCAAAAAGTTAATATTCCAGTCACATATTCCTTTTAACCATAAAACTGGCAACACAAACATTAATAAAACTCATGGCAACCCATGATGAAGCATCTTTTTTTAAAGAAAGAGGCCAAGGTTCAATGACGTTAAGTGACTTGCCTAATTTTACAGAATAACCCAGAAGTAATCTCCCTCTTCTTAGAATTCCTTTTGTCAAGTGGTCAAATCATCAATTTTTTTTTCAATTTTGATTAGTGAAAAATGGTTTCTCTGTGTTAGTATTGTCTTCTATTTTATTAATGTGGCATTCATATTTTTTTGTATAAAGTTTTTATACGGTTTTCTGTGGTTAGTTTTCTCGATTAGACTATAAGCCCTTTAAAGACAAAAACTGGGTCTAATGTTTCCATCTCCCTTACAGTGGCTTTCATTCTGTGAAGAGTATATGCACGCAATAGTTATTTGGTAACAGATTGATTTACCATGATGGTAGGTCCCTTAAATGATTGAGTTTGAAATGTTTCCTATCGAGGTTAGCCAGATGTGGAACTAACTGTTCTCTCTCTGCCACTCAATCCTTGTCTCTGGAAGTGTGATGTGAGTCCTGGCTAGGCTAAAGGTTATCCAAAGAGGATGGGCAGAGAAATTGCTTCTTGCAGCAACCATTTATTTAAAGACAAAGCACTTGAGTGGTACCTTCGTGTAAGTTAGAAAGGCACTTTACTTCCATTTTTGAGAAAATGTCGTAATATACTGATTTTATGAGATCAAAACTTTATTTCTATCTGCTGTAAAATTGATGTAATAAAAATACAAATCTATGACATTTATGATAAAAAGTTTCCTCTTTGATGTGTGCTATTGTGCACTGCATAATCAGCATGCCTGTACGTGGTAGCTCTGTATAAAGCACCAGGATGTGTCAGATCCTGTTAGGTGGTGGGGGTCCCCGGGCTCTTTTGTCCAGAAGCTAATGAGTCCATCAGAGAAGCCAGACATGCAGGTAGACAATTATATTATAATGAAATAAATGCAATCATAGAGGTACGATCAGAGTGTGGTTGAGCACAGAGAAGCGAGCAACAAACACTACGTGGGTCTGGAAGGAAGAGCAGGAGATTTCACTTCTTGGATATAGGATGGAAAGATAAAGGAAGGTGACAATTTCGGGCATAGAAAAGAGCACATGTAAGATTAAAGGAGTAGGAAAGTAGGCAGTAGTAGCTCAGGGTGGTTGAGGTCGTATATTGAGACAGAAGTCTGGAGAGGTAAATTTGGGATAGATTGTAAAGGTTCTTATGTACTAAGTTGGATTTTATTTTTTAGATAATAGAGCCAATATACAGATTTACTCTTTCAGGAAGTCAATGTTGTTTGTAGAAAGGTGTATGGACGAATCACACTGATGACTTACAGTCCAGTAAGTAGGCTGTTGTAATTGTCAAGAAAAACAAAGTTGCATTTTTGAGTTAAGGTTGTAGCGATTCAGACAGAAGATATATTTTTGATAGAACCTCTGATACTTAGCGACTAGTTGGAATTTGATGGCAGCCGTGAGTCTGCGACACAAGAAAATAACTTTTAGTAAGAAAATGAACGGACATGTTGTTGACTTAGGTCTTTTGTTTGCCAAATTCCAAAGTTGGGCCTTTAGTCCTGGTCTGATGACTTACACAGGAATTTAGACTGACAGGAATGACACGTTAAACAACAAGTTACCAAGTGCTGCTGATATGGCCTGTTACCAAGGTAAGAAGAGTAGATCATTCAGCCCTTGCTTAAATGTCTTCTTATCAGAAAACATTCCCCACTAAGAATAACCTTGTCACCGGCTAGTCCATCCGGTCCCCTTACCCAGCTTTATTTTTCATCATAACACGCACCTGGCATATCTATTTACTTGTTTCTTTTCTCTCTCCCTGCACCAGAAAGTCAACTTCAGCAGAAAAGAGACTGCTTTCTTCTCTGTTGCATTCGAAGATCCTGGAACAAGGCCTGGCACAGAGTACTCAATGGAGAATATTTGTCGAATGTTGCATGAATATTTGCCACGCAGTGACAATTTTTATTTCAAATTATTCTAATTTCTAAAATTATTCTAATTTTTACAACTGAAGCAGTGAAGAGGTTTTTAAGTACGAACCACTCGCTAATTGATTCTGTGAATGGTAAGTTATCACGTGCCTGAAATGGGTGATATGTTGAGTACCTGATATCCATCCCTCCCTCACTCATCTCCTCCTCTGTTCCCCAAACCTGCATTTGTGCTGTCCTTCTCAGTATTGGTGAACAGCACACTACCTTCCTAAGTTTCTCAGCTCAGAAACTTGGAGTTAATTTTTATTCCTCTATCATATTCGTGCCTTTATTTAGTTTCCAAGTTTATATGGTTTTTTCCCATGTTCTCTTCTGGATCAACACTTCTCCATTGTCTAGACCATCATCCTGAGATTTCTGGTCTCTCTCTGTTTAACCTCTCACTGTGGTTGCCCATCCTGTTTATTGAAGAAAAGCATTTCCCAAATGTTTTCATCATATCTTCAGTGACTCCTTGTTGTCTAGAAGAACAGCTTTAACTTTTCAGCCTAAAATTCTAGACTGTTCATCAACTTGCTCTCTAAATGTCAAACAATCCTGATATTTCCCCAACATTTGTAGCAATCAATTTACTCCCAAACTTCTGTGAATATATTTATTTTTCTCTGTGTAAAGAAGCACGGTGTAGTGTTTGAATTCATTCATTTTTTTTAGCATAACCATAGTGCATAATATAGAAATCATGTCTTTCTATGCAATCTTAATTACTATATGATTAATTAAAAGACCACCTTTTGATGAAAACACTCCTCAATTATTCTACATGAACTTCAAAAACCTTTTTAGCACATTTCATCTTAGTTGTGAAGTAAATAAACTTCATGTTTCACATAGAATTTGTCATAAATTTGGACTTGGAGTAGGAAGGGAGAAAGGGAGGGCTTTCTAAGGAGTACAGAAGACAGACAGGTAAAGAGGTAATTATTATGAAACGTAAACAGTGCAATGAGATAGGTATCAAAGCCTCCTCTCACACACACACACACACACACACACACACACACACGTTTACTAGCATCCCTCAAATAATAGAATGAAATAAATGGAAACAACATTCAATTTATCACATTTTATGCTAAGAGCAAGGTAGGAATAATATTAACTAAAAATTCTAACAAAAATCTATTCAATTAAGTTGCGAAACAATACAGTCAGAAGAAGACACTCACCTGGAAAATGTAGAAATAAGCAACTATATTCCAGTTTGTTTCTTCCTAGACAGACATCAGCAAGCCATCCCACAAACACAGGGGTGAGTATTGAAGTTCCGACAAAGCACAAGTTCGAAATGGCTGCCTGGTAGTTGCGATAGCCAAGCTTGATGGTGCAAAAAGTGATCATATTACAGATGACTTCAAATAAAGTGGACTTCTCACACAGCTCCACCAGAAGCAGACAGATTCCAACCTGAATTTTTTTCACAGAGTATGATGAAGAGAAATAACCAATATGTCTTACAGTTTTCTCCTTTCCAAAGCTGTGATTTAAGGGTATTTTCTCATCAGTTATTTTCAAGTTTGTAACAGACATGACTACCCTCCTTGAATACAGCTTATGTTAGTGATTTGAACTTGGTGATTTTTACTCCCACCCCTCTAATGAAAAAATAAATATCTTTGCTTTCAATTTCACAACTCCGTGCTAAAGTTTCATAAGTTTTTTTGCACATTAATGTTGTTAATTTTGATGATCCAAGAGCACAAGTGAGGAGACATGAGTATTGAAACATTCATAGTAACTCAGGGTAGCAAAATCTAATTTGTTTGTCTAATTACTTAGAGGCTAAATTAGGCTCTTCCTCCAAAATTATATTGAATTATATGAATCCAGTTGCATACGTGTGGAAATGCATCTGCCTCACACTGATAAAGGTTTAAATACTGAGGCAGAAGAAGCAGTTTTTCAGGAGAATTTGAGCACTAGATCAAGAAATAATTTGAGTCGAATAATTTCTGATATTTTAATTAAACAGGCCAGAACAGCAGGAAGAGATAAAGTGCCAAAGCAAATCTGTTTTGAGGGGGCAGGATACCTTATCGTTATTACATTTCTTGTTATTTTTGGTTGGAATTTTGATAAGAAACCTAATTAGGTAACAAAAGTGCTAGTACATTTAGGTAACAAGCAGAGTTTGCAAGAAAGTAATTTAAGTGCACTAATGAAAGGAGAAAATATTAAACAAAAACCCTCTTCCTTTAAGTTGACCCCATGCTTGTAGAACAGCCTCTCGGAGGAAATCAGAATCAAAAGGCGCTATTTGACTCCTTATTGTTAGTCAGCAGCAGGGTCGCAGTAACTCTCCTACACTCGCTTTGGGGAATGTTGGATCTGGTATCACCCTAACCCTCCAGCTGGGTGAATGGATGTTAGCATTCTATTTTGGAAAGCAGGAGGGCACCAATTAAGCTAAAAAAGCAGCAGTAAAAGAGAACACTTTAACTTTTAGGAGTTTAGCTGTAAGGACATAGGAAGATAAGGGAATGGAGCTATTGGGTCAAAGTCATCATAATTCAACACATAGGGAGTGAGTATAGGAATGTTCTTTTCGTGTTGGAGTCAGAAGGAAAAGACTGATAAGGGCTTTTGACTCTGGTTCTTATCTCTTGACCTGAAAGATTAGGAGCAAAATACTTTGTTTTGACCCCTTCTAATAGTCTCATTGTAATGGTAGCTACTTTCATCCGCTCAGCATCACTTCCTCCCGCTTTGGTAACAATGCCCTATTTTTCCTTTGTGTAGAGTAATAATGCAATTTATTTTCCAAACTTGGACACTTTTGTGAGTGAAAGTGATGCTATTTATAGTTATTTCTGAAAAATAGATATAAATTGGGACTGTCTAGGGCAAACCCCAACATGTGGTCATCCTACCTCTGGAGAATAATTCCATCTATTACCTAGATCCTGGTGGGGCTATTAATCAAGGTATCCCTTTTATTCTGGCCAAGGGGATCAGCACTTGGTCAAAAACAGTCCTTTTACTTTTTCTTCCCAGGAACTTTATTCGCGAGTGGAAGACCAAAGATTGGACGTGGTGCAAGCTGAGTCATTCAGATGGCAGTACCCAAAAAGGGTACTTTTTGCCCTTGAGTATCTGATGGAGAACTCAGGGCCTCTCTAGTTCTTATCCTTCAGGAGGCATGATTAGCTTTTCCTTCTGTAAAGGACTCAATTTCCAAACAATTTTGGTTTGATTAAGTTAGCCACATTTGGTTTCTGTAAGAACCCTGAATGATACTTTATGTCTGCTCCAGATGCAAGGGAAAGTTATTCCCTAGACACTGGCTGATGTATTTAGCCAGCACCTGACAGAGGACTGCTGCAGTGTTATTTCACAAGCGAAGTTGTGCTGCCCCTTCCCAGGGCCTGAGGATGATCACATTTGCATTCTTTGGCTCCTCTGTGTATCCTTGCCCAAGAACAGACCACAGGTGGTGGAAACCTGTGGTTTGGGGGTGGTTGAGTTAGGGAGAGGAACAACATTTGCTGAGTAGAGTTGAGGCAACAGGAAAACACCCCTTTCTTATTGGTATTTCTTAATACCAAGCTCAAAGTGAGCTTACAGGACAAGTACCAACTCCACTTGAGAATAACACTTGGGAATATTGAATGACATGGTCTTTACCAATAAACTGGAGCCCTTGAGTGGGGATTATGTATACTTTTATTTTATGCAACTCTCCCCATACCCCCTACCCCCAGGCTTGTTCTCTGTCCCGCTTCCTCCACCTTCCATGGTCCCCCTTAATAAAGTGATATTTTTCATCCATTATAGAAGCAATGTATGTACGTTAGGTAGAATCTGGAAAATATCTAAAAATAGATATAAAAGAAAAAAACAAACAGAGAAAGTTTTTGGAGTATTTCTTTTGGTGTATTTCCCCTCATGACTATTTTTTATTAGCAAGCTTTAAATATTTAAATTGTATAATTGTATACAATTACAGTCATGCTTTGCTTAACAACAGGGATACATTTTGAGAAATGCATTATTAGGTGATTTCACTGTGTGAACATCATTGAGTGCACCTACAGAAACCTAGATGGTATAGCCTACTACACATCTAGGCTATGTGGTACTCATCTTATGGGACCACTGTGGTATATGCAGTCTGTCGTTGACCAAAATGTCATTATTCAGCACATGACTTCTACTGTATTTTATGTTTTCTACCTCTTTTGTAGATAGTGTTATAAGCTTTTTAACATGCCATTATGAACTCTTTGTAAACATAAATTTTTATGGTTGCATTAATAGATACATCATTCACTTAACTATTCCTCCATTTTTGGTTAGTTACGTTTGTATCACATCAGTTGTAAGCAAACCTTTCTTTAACTTTTGACTGTGAATCCACATCTACAAGAAAAAAACACCTTAATAAACAATGCTGGAATGAATATATGTGCATAAATCTTCCCCTATTCTCACATTATATTCTTAGGCTAGTTTTTCAGAAGCGATATTACTTTAAGTGTAGGCAAGTTTTTATAATGGAAAGTTTTACAGATGATGTCAAATTAAAATACAAACTTCAGGAATTTTTTTTTAACTGAAAAGCCCATATTATTTTTGGAATGCGAAGACTGTACTTAAGACTAGAATTCTTCGTTGGAAAGACAAAACTCGTTAAGTCAACGTGTGTGGTAATTATGTTGATCACACTTGTAGGTATTGGGAAATGTATCTTATTTAATAGAGAAAATTTGTCAGAGTCCTATTTGATGAACTAATGGCTGTCCATAATTTTTACTGAGCATCTAGAGCATGAATGCGTCAGATGCCGTAAGGGTTGCATTGGGAAGGTACCAGAAATGCAAGCCGTACTTTTAAGGAGGCTTTTTTTAACTATGCAGGGTTAAAATGCACTCCTATAAGATATCTCCAGGTTGATTATGAATTTTGAGGAAACTGTAGTGTCTTCTAAAATGGTTTTATAATACGTTGCTGTCACACTTGCAGATTTGATGTGTATTTGCAGAATAACTTTTGATGGGTCCTCTAAACACTTAAGCATTTTTAAGAGAAGAGCATTCCTAGCTCAATAATTCTCTGTAAATGGTATGCCCAAAGGTCAGTTGAAGATATTTATTGTTTTAGGCCTATCAATTCCATTTAATTCCATTGACTATGAATTAGTCCATTCCATTGCCATACCATGTTTGGTAGATGGTTTGGAAACATTGTCAGTAACATGGGGATCTGTCTTACTATAATTTAATTATCAAAAATTGTGCATCAATGACTTGGAGTGAAATTTTTGCTGCACCGTTCAAGTTGTAAAGTGGAAATGGAAAAGTACATATTGGGTGATAGTTTTTGTTTCGGGAAAAAGACAGTCTCTGCGTTAACGCTTACTCCTCCATTATAAAGAGGCTCTGGCGATTGATAATATCTATTCCCTTGATCCTTCTGTCCAGTGTGAAGGAGAATTAATTTAGCCCTAGCAGATAATAACTTATACAGCCCCAAGAACATAGAAGATGTTCCATTCTTCTCCTTTCTCTGAGGATGGATAAGAATGAAGGCCATTGCACTCCTAAGGGGTTTTTCTTCCATACCAGGCAATGACTATCATGAGCCTTGCTGTTGTGTTAAACTCTACATAGAAGGGATATTTGTATAAAGTAGGTAAGGTGGGAATGAGTTGTCACGTAGGTATTGTGATAGTTAATTTTATGTGTCAACTTAGCTGGGCCACCTTGCCAAGATATTTGGTCCAACATTATTCTGAATGTTCCTGTGAAGGTGTTTTTGGATGAGATTTACATTTAAACCAGTATCTTTGAGTAAAGCAAATTGCTTCATCCAATCAGGTGAAGGCCTGAAAGTACAAAAGGCTGACTCTCCCAAGCAAGAGAGAATTCTCCAGCAGATTCCTTTTGAATTTCACCTGCAATATTAGCTCTTCCTGGTTTTTCCAGCAGACTGCCTTTGGACTTGAACTGTAACTCTTTCCTGGTCTCCAGCCTCCCAGTCTCATTGAGCAGATTTTGGACTCACCAAGCCTCCACAATCACGTGAGCCAATTGTGCAGATTTTATTTCTCTGGAGAAGCCTGACTAATACAGACACCAATCATATTTCCCCTAGTTTTCTTTCTTTTCTTTCTGCTTTGATCATGAAGAAAAAAGGAAAAAGAAATAAAAGGAAAAATGGAAATAATAGCTCCCACATCTATATGTTTAACTGAGACATCTTGCCTGAGTTCCTGGTAAATTAGTGGACATCTCCATCTAGATTTTCCCTTGAAAATTCAAACTCATCATGTCCTAAGCTTAGCTCATTATCTCCTTTCCAGGTTCTATTCCCCTTGTTCTTTCTTTATAGTTCATGACATCACCACTTACCCAAATATTCAGACTAGAAAACTGTGAGATGCCCTAGATTCTTCCTTCATTTCTCCCTTACCTGTTTTATCTACCTTTCTTTAGAATATATGTATTGAGTACCTACCATGTACCAGGCACTGTCCTAGACTTTGGGGCAAGGGAGTACTGTCAATTCAACTTTCTAAATATTTCACGAATCTATCTTTTTCTTCACCTTTTCTACTCTGATCTTAGTTTGAACTCTTAACATTTCTCCTTTGTACCACTGCCTCCAACATTGCTTCCTTCTATCTCAAACTTCAGTCATTTGTGCATCATTTTCGTCTATTTGCCATAGCTGTGTACTCTTTTGTCCCTCTGATCGTCCTGGTTTTTGCCATATCTTATATTAGTTCCTTAATAGTATTATTTAAAATGATTTACTCTTTAAAATCAAGTAGGTCTATTTAACAAGGAAATTTTAAATTATTACAAGTGGAATCATAATGCCACAATTCATAATTGCCGTAAGTAGAAAGTAAAAATAAATATAATAATACTACTTAAAAATAATAAAATAGGGGCCGGCCTGGTGGCATAGTGGTTAAGTTCGTGTGCTCCACTTTGTGGGTTCGGGGTTCACAAGTTCAGATCCTGGGTGCGGACAAATATACCGCTTATCAAGCCATGCTGTGGCAGGCATCCCACATATAAAATGGAGGAAGATGGGCACTGATGTTAGCTCAGGGCCAGTCTTCCTCAGCAAAAAAGAGGAGGATTGACAACAGATATTAGTTCAGTGCTAATCTTCCTCACCAAAATAAATAAATAAATAAATAAATAAATAAATAAAATAACTGTTAATGTTTATTAAGTGCTTTTTTTAATAAGGCTCTGCTCTGAGTATTAATTCATTTATCTTTGAAACCATCTTATGAAGCAGATACTAGTTTTATGAACCCAATTTTACAATTTTGGAAACTGAAGCACAGAATGTAAATAACTTATTCAAAATCATTAATAAGTAGGAGAGTAGGGACTCAAATCTAGGTAGTCTGACTCCATAGCCTACACAACAGAGGCTTTTTCTTTTATATAATGAAAAAGATCAAAAGGTCATGTATAAATAGCTGCTTTTTCACAGGATTCCATGTTATTTAGTGCCCAAACAACATATCATCTAAAATCATTTCCAATTCCAAGATATCGGGAAGCACTCTTCTATTTAATTCTCCCTAAAGCCTCCAGGGATTTTTTTTTTTTTAAATCTGAATTTGACCGGTGTGCTCTCCTCATTAAAGTCTGTAAACAGCTTTTTTAGACTGTGGGGTCAAGTTAAAAATTTTTTGCTGGCACATAAGGCCTTTAATGATCAAGTTCCTGCCCTGTGACAAGAGTCTTCCCTTGCCATTCTGCATGGAGCTGGATAACATGCTCACTTAGCTATGCTGTGCTCTTTTCTCTCTTCGTGCTTTTTCACATGCTATTTCTTCTGCCTGGAACACTTTTCTGTTCACTTAGGGAACCTCTTTTCATTCTTTAAACCTAAGCATAAGTATGTCATCCTCAGTCTGTGTTCCTCTAAATCTCAAAGATAGTCTTCTCTGTTTTCTTAAAACACTATATACATTTCTCTCTTTTAATACACATTATTATATTACATTAATTAGTTTGCGTGCCTGTTTTCCTCACTTACCATGAGTTCTTTGAGAACAGGGGTGGTTTCATACTTATCTTTATACCCCCACTGCCTGGAACAGTGCCTGGAATGCACTAGTTATTTCAGTGTGTGTCTTGTGACTGAGAGTGGCTGTGCCGTGTGACATACCCAGACATAAATAGCCTTCATTCAGACAGAGTTCTGCAAGAAGTGCTGCTTATTTAGTTTTTCCCGATCTGCTACCAGGATCTTGACTCTAATAACTGGGTAAAACCCACTTGATTCCTATGTATTAAAACATTTTGAATGAACAATGACTAGTCGACTTCCTGAATGGAATAAATGAAAGAATGGTTTAGAATTAAGTGTTCTCAGGACATCATGAAGGAAACAAAAGCATTACTATGCACCAAGTGCACCCTATCTGACGATTAGTAAATATTTATTGGGCAACTAGTAGAAGCCAGGCCCTGGAGATCCCATGATGACAAATACCAACGTTGGCTTTATGGGGCTTACAATATAGTGAGGAATACCAACAGTTAAGCAAGAACTACAGTCCGGTGAGCTATGGGCTATGATCGAGGAAGAAGAAAGTGCCATAGAGCATATAGCTGTGTTTGTATCCTGACCTCGGAAAATCCACAGAGAGATTTCCATTGAAGCGCTATCTATGCTTGAGTCCTTTAGAGGGATAGAATTCAGCTTAAGGAAAATGTATAAGGTGAAGATTGCTCCTAACAGAGAGCACGCACTCTGTAATACAGAACATGTTACTCTTGAAGGACCTAAAGAAGTTGTTTTTAGGGCCAGCCCCAGTGGCCTAGTGCTTAAGTTCAGTGCGCTCCACTTTGGTGGCCTAGGTTTGGTTCCTGGGCACCACTCGTCTGTCAGTGGCCATGCTGCGGCGGTGGCTCACATACAAAAAGAGGAAGATTGGCAGCGGATGTTAGCTCAGGGCGAATCTTGCTTAGCAAAAAAAAAAAAGAAGTTGTTTTAAATGTTTTAAGGCAGGAGCAGATTCAGAAGGCCTAGATCAGGGAGTTACAGGGATGTGAGGAGAAATGAGTAATGAAGTTGAAAAGAAAAAAAATGGAGATCATAAATGGCTTTATAAGACAGAATTTCGACTAGTTCTTGAAATCATTCCTCTTTTACATGCTGGACCTGTCCAAAAAGAATGAATTTGTACAGTTAAAGCAGGGTATAAAGGGCTAAAGCCTTTCATACCAGATCATTTTTTCTACTCGAGATCAGAAGTATGGGTACCAGTTAAGAGGTATTGACAAGACTCAATAATTCTTAGCTACTTCTTTTACTACCACCACCATCTAAAGTACTATTTTTGTGTAGTAATCTACACAAAAAAGAATGGAAAAAAGAAATACTAAGATTTGGTAGAAAATTGGGGGTAGAATTTTTAGGGCTGATTGGATGTGTGGTGTGAGGAAGTGGGGCATCAAGGATCATGTGCAAATTTCTAGTGTCGACATCTTGGTGGATAGTGGTGCTATTCAGTATAAAGGAACAGATCTGGGGTAAATGAAGATGACTTTACCATTTGACACATTGAGTTTGAGACATCTATGACATATCCAGTAAGTGATGAAAGTGGGGAATCAAATTCCCATTTTTGTGTGTGGGAAGTTACTTGGTTTGAGTGGAGGTGAAACATATCCTCCAATGGAGCATTGTGTAACAATGTTAAACATTCTCAAGGCAAAGCCAGCTTAGAACATTACTATTTAATCACCTCTACTGAATACCATTTGAATTTCATGAGAATTTATGGGGACATTGTGCTGTTCCAATGCAAAGCACCTAGAGATGGCTGTGGGAGACTATAACCAGTGTTAAACATAAACTGTAGAACAACAATAAACTTTTTCGAGAAAAAGTTAAAGTTTTTATTAAAATAGGAAAATGTATATGTTTTAATTGTTTTGAAATTAATTACAAAATACTAATCTAATTTTAATTTTAATTTCTTTGAGTCTCTTCCTTTTTTATTTCTTGGAGTAAACTAAACAATTTGGCTGTTATTTTAACACTGTATTTTCATTAACAGAAAGACATAAGCAGTTGGATCACGTACTATGTTAATCAATGTGAAGGTAAAAATTAATTTCTTGTCATTCTTCTCACATTTGAGTTTTGCCTGCACCAATTTTAGGGACGATATGTAGGAGGAAATAATTCACCTCTATAGTACTGGGCTTGAAGACTTAAAACGTTAATGAATGTTAAAGCCCCTATTTTTAAACCAATCATTTGCTTAGAATATGAGCCTGGACATAAATTAACAGATACATTTTTGGGGAATGACGGCTCCATTAAGAAAGGCATCTTAATATAGGGGGAGGGAGGATTAGAGATGGTGGATACAGAGGTAGGACTGATGGCATCTGATGTTAAAAATTCATAATTTTAGACCAACTGTCCCCTAATTTCAAAATTATACAATTTTAGATGCAGAAGAGGGCATTTTGACCAAGCTCCTTGTTTTACAGTGTTTTACAACTGAAGGTCTGAGAGGTGAAGTGATTGGTCTAGGCTAACTTAACTAATTAATAGCTTGTCCTGCCATAAATTCATGTCTCTTTGCTGCCAGTCCAATTTTATTTCCATAACATTATAGTTGGGTAAAAATCTGTCTTAGAGCTTTGAAGTCTGAGTATCTTGAAAATTAGAAACTGACCTGGACCACAAATACAGCTAGTTTATGCTTCATCAAATCCGTAATATTGTAGAAATGCTTTTAGATCCAGTTCTTCCACCATCTACACAAATTTGTACAATAAACTTCTTAGGACCTCAGTTTTCTTATACAGTGACTAAGGGCTTTGGATTCGATATTTAAGGCCCTTTCTGGTTCTTTGATTCCAATATCCCCAACTAAAGATCCTGGAAATTTACAAGAAATATATTCTTTTCACAGAGGTAATAGAATTGTCTTCCTATAAATTTTACTTTTCAGATACGTAAACATGCAGAAAGCATAAGTAAAATTTAATTATTTTAAAAGATGCAATTACCATGGCTATAGCTAGATTTCTGTCTTTGTAGTACTGGCCCTGTGGATCCAATTCGAGATGTGGGGAAGATGGAAAGCAAAGGAAGAGCATCATTCCCCCTCCCTGGACCCCAGAGTTAAAAAATTATCCCTAGCCTTTCAAAATTTATGCAGGAGAAAACCCAGAAAATTCAAAAAACATAGCTTTATAAATAGCACTTTGGGTCTGATTTCATTGTTTCTTCAAACTCTGCAAATTTTATTCTGGGGACTTTATTCAAACACACGTAATTACCTAAGCTAAGCAGTTTTTCATACTTTCAAAGCTCTTGCGTTATTGCACCTGTACGACGGCTTTATAATTCAGCAGTAATTGAACAGCAATTATTTTTCATGATGCATGTACATTTTTATATCAGATTGTTGGCAGATATTCTTTACGATGATGTCGTTTTCACTAATGAGGAAATTAGAGCGAGTTGTTTCATAGAGTGTGATGTCTTTTTCTGACTCATTTCCTAGCTCTTGACATGGATTTTAGAAAAGTTTTTGTATTGTAAAACAGCACATACAAATGGGAACAATATTATTTCTGAATCCATGGAGGGCACGGGGAGTGGTGAACTATTTCGGAGGGCTAGGAAGATCCTGTCTCATTTATTTGACGGACTCTCGTACTAAACTTATATATGCATCAATGTATATAGTTAAATTGTAAAATTCCAAGAAAACAAAGACAAAACCTTTTAAGCTTTCCACAGCGCTCTGCCCACTGTAGGTTCTCAAATGACAGACTGGCAGACTAACTTACTTGATAGTTTGACATAGGACAAGAGAGCAGAAGACTACCATGATTTTCCAGTGAACTCAGGCACCAAATCAACTCAATCTAGACCATTTAGGACCAAACAAAATTCAACATTTATTGAACACCTATTGTATGTCAGACACTCTGCTTGTGGCTAGGGATTCAAAGGTGAATAAAGTCTTATCTTTAACTTTCAATTTCCTCCAATAAGTATATTATGTATTTTAGGTATGCCATATATGTACATACAGTCATGTGCATAACAACATTTCAGTCAATGATGGACCACATATACAACAGTGGTCCCATAGGATTAGTACCACATAGCCTAGGTGTGTAGTAGGCTATACCATTTAGGTTTGTGCAGGTACACTCGAGGATGTTTGCACAACGACTAAATCACCTGATGACACCTTTCTTACAACTTATTCCCATTGTTAAGCAACATGTGACTGTATAGCTATGATAAGATTACTTCAGTCATTCAAGAAATATTTATTTAGTATCTGTTGTGTGTAAGAAAACTGTAATAAGTAGAGAGGACCCAGAGAAAAAGACATAGATTTGGCCTTCAAGGAATTCATAGTCTGATAGTAGAGACCAAAATACAAATACAATTAGAAAACCGTGGCAATTGTTCTCATAGAAATATACACAGGGCACTATGGGATAACAGATGAAGTGAACCTTAACGAGATTTTACAGAAAAAACTTTCTGGAGGAGGTAATGCCCGAGTGAAATCTTGATGGGTTATCCAGGTCAGCAATGGGTTATCCAGGTCAACAAGGAAGAGAAGCGCATTCTGGGAAGAGTGAGAAGTGGGCCACAGGCAATGACATGTGAAACCAAATAGAGAGTTTGAGAACTGCAGATATTTTGGTAGTGCTAGAGAATAATGTGAAGGGAAGGAGTGGCAAGAGATGTGTTAGGGCAAAATTGTGGAGACTCATGTGTCATGATAAAGAACTTAGATTTTATTGCGAACTCAGTAGAAAGCTATCAAAAGATCCAGCTGTGATGGAGTCAGAACTATATTCTAGAGAGCAATGAGGAACATTTTTCTAGCAGTAATGGGAAGAATGGACAGGAGCCCATGGAAACTGGTTAGTATAGAAGTAATCTGGGTGATACATGATGAGAGACACTCATCCATATTTATGGATGTTTTAATGGGGATAATCAGATTAGTGAGTCATTAAGAAGGAAAAATTTACAAAAATTTCTGGCTGATTTAAATATCTGTGCTAGGGGAGGGGAAATCAATCTTGACTCCCAGGTTTCTGGCTGGAGAAATTTTACAACTCTATTTCCCGACACAGGTTAGTGGAGGGGGCTTGTAGCGGAAGACTTGATGGGGTGGTGAGGGAGATAATGAATTAAGTTTTGATATATTGCCTTTGAGAAGCCTGTGGGACATATAGAAAGAGATGTCCAGAATATTCACATCGGAAGTTGAGGAGACAAACCTGGACCAGAGATACAGATTAAGAGTCATCTGTTTACTGATGCTAGATGGAACTATAATAGTGGTTGAAGCCATTCAAAGAGTGTGGGGAGAGTAAAACAAAGGTGAAACAAAGCATCTTGGAGGATTTCAATATTTAAGACAGAAATAGAGTTGCTTATGTGGGAATGTAGGTAGAAAATGTGAGTGGTAGGGGTGGGATTGCCTGGAAGATTGAGGAAGAACGGAATAGTCAAATGTCAAATTAGAGAAGAAATAAAATGTATCTATGTGATTTAATAATATACAAGATGTTGATATCTTTGATAAGGGACCAATTTCATTGGTACATTAAGTGCTATATTGAAGGTGTTTTCAAAGTGCTCAAAGCATGTTACTTGATGCCTATATAAGAGGGAGGGATTAATTCCCCTGAGGTGAGGAAACAATCAGATGATATTTGACCTGGGCCTGAAGAAAGTGGGAATTTACCTTATGCAAAAGGTAAAAAAGTGAATTCTGTGCAGAGAAACATTATGAGCAAAACCCTGCAGACTGATAAACATGGAGTATTTGGGTCCCTGTGTGGCTGGGAATGACTTGACTCTCCACCTTCTCCAGGTCTCCAGTTTTCCCCATGTGCCTCCTCCCTCACCATTGATCAGATTGAAGTAGAAGCCAATTGGTAAGGGAGCTTCAGAAACAGTTTTCAAAAGTCAGTCCCCAGTGATATAGAGCAAAGTAGGCAAAAGGCTGGGAATGGACCTGAAAGAAAGTAATACTGGAAAAGGACAGAAAGAGATAAACTCAATAAACATGTCATAGGTATTGATGCCTAAATATGCCAATTGGTTGGAAAGGGCCAGGGATACTGGCCCCAGAGGGTTGTATAAAAGGAGACTTCATCTCCCCCTGCCCCTAGGTCCCTATACACATTTGGGTGAGTGATGTTATCTGGGGTGAAGAATATGCAAGAAAAAGCAGGTTGGGTTCAGCTATTTAGCTTCACTTTAGGCATATGGTTGAAGTTACTGGGAAACATTTAGATATTGATAGAAATATGGGCCTGGAGCACAACAATAAGAGCCATAACAATGTTGATTTGGGAATCATCCATGTATAGATCATCATTAGAGCCAATAGAATGGATGAGGTCATCCAGGAAAGGTGTGTATAGTAAGGAAAGAAGACCACCAAGGACACAACCCTGTGGGGAACTCAACGATTTTGGATTAGATATTTATAATATCTGTTTTCACCAATCACCTTTCTAGATTCTGATGTTATTGTTGCCAAGGGCATCTATGGCAAGTAGGTAGGTGAAGAGGGAAATCAAGGTTATTCTAATATTGCTATGTATTCTAATATTTCTTTTTAAAAAGAACTTCTACTACTGAGAGAAGGAAAAGACTGGATTGTTTAATTCTTTATTTGCTCTTATTTTTTTATTCTTTTTGGAAAAAAAACACACTGATGATTTGGGTTGACTTACTTCATTTCATCATCTAATTTCCAAATACCTCCTTTTTTTGGCTTGTGCACTTATAGTCATACTCAGTTAATCTGCTTTAAAAAATCTACTTTGGGCCTTACTTTGGCCACCTCTACTGAGAGAAATCAATGACTATTTCCCAAATCTCTTTGTGCTGTGCTGACAGTCTCCATTTAACACCCGGAGAGCACAGAACGTTTAGTTGTTGCATTCCCTTACATTTGCAATTCATTTTCTGTGTCAATTCATGTGGTTGATATTATAAAAATCATTTTAAACCTAGTTTAACTTTTCTTTTTTAACGTTTGGCTTATTCATAATTTTATGAGCTATAAATTTTATTGCGCTGTGAATTGCCTTTCCCATCTGCAGATAACTCTGAGGAAGTCCTTGGAGGAATTGCTTAGGATGTGCTAAGAAATGAAAAGAAAGGGACTTCTGTTGTGATTTGGTACATGTTAGGCCAAAATGTATCCTTGAGTGGAAAATGACCAGAGAGGAAAGATTTGGGCTCTGTAAATCTGGTTTTATCTGAAGTATTCACTCTAGCCGAACAGATAAACACTGTCCACGACGTGCAAAATGAATACGAAATTTAATACAATTGCATAGTTTACTGAAACAATACCTCTAATTCATATGAAGTCCTTCTCAGCTAAAGATTTTCTTCAGTGTGAGTTATCCAGATAAGCTGTCAACAAGAACCGAAATAATGAGAAAATGCGAGTTTCTGTTTTTCTTATGAAATGCTGACAGTCTTGGTATGGATTAAGGCTGGGGTTAATATGGTCATACTGAATATTTATTAAATGTTTTAGGATTCCCCCTACCCATATTTTATTATTAAAGCAAAGGCCAAAATATATAGAATAAAAATTATATTGATTGTCTTCGTGTTGGTTTTCTGTTGGCTTTATTTATACTGACAAAGTTTAAATGACTCAAAGGATATTAAAGAATAACTAAATGAACTTTGAGTCCAAGTTTCTGGTTGGTTGATTCAGTACAAATATAATTTTATCCAATCACCAGCTACTTAAGTAGCTATTGTTTTTATATATCCAATAATGTATAATTATTCCCCTAGAGAGTTTGGAGCGGTCTAATACCAGAGTAAAAAGAAATAGAAGATCCTGGATTTGAATACTGCTCTCCTGACTCAACCTCACTCTTAATTTTGCTCCCTTATAAGCATAGTCTGTCTGTGATACATATTTTCACTATGTCCATACATACTAAACATGTCCCTGTCGTAGAGCCTTTTCCTCAGCTCTTGCCTCTGTCTAGAATGCTTTTCCCCCAGATATCCACATGTCCAACTTCATCACCTCCATCAAGACTTTGCTCAGATATTGTCTTCTCAATGAAGCCTACACTGAGTTTCTTTAAAATTGCATGCTCTTTCCCTACTCCACACTCTAGGGTGACCAGCTCGTCCTGGTTTGCCTGGGACTTTCCTAGTTTTAACACTGTGAGACTCACATCCTAGGAACCCCCTCAGTCTAATATTCCTTACTCTGTCCAAGTTTTTAATCTATCTATCTACATTATCTATCTATCTATCTATCTATCTATCTATCTATCTATCTATCTATCTATCTATCTATCCATCCATCTATCTATCCATTCCTCCACACATATACCACACACACACGCACACACACACACACACTGAATTGAATATTTCCCTGTAGTAGAATTAAGTTCCATAATAGCAAGAATTTTTGCTGTTTTTCCCCCCACAGAAACATTCAAGGACCTCAAAATAGTGCTCAATGAATACTTGTTAAATGAAGGAAAAGATTTATATGTCAGAGCAGATTAGTAAAAATTAGAATAGAAAGGCCATGTTGATGTTCCATTTGTTCCATAGCTACCAAAATTACGTTTTGCTTTTTATCATTTTCCTAACTCATGCTTACAGATAAACTCTGAGTCAGAGATTCCAAATGGCAGGAAATGTAATGCCTCATATACAGGTAGTTTGAACTGAAAATTGAGATTTATATAATGAAAATGCTGATTCATATCAGCACTGTGCTGCAGGATGATCACATTGGATAGAAACTTTCAGTTCTGCCTCAGTCCATTAGAGACACTGATAGAAAAATAGAAAAGAGAAGGAAGTGGTGGGTTTTAAAGAGCATTATAGAACTAGCTTGACATCTGACTTTAAAGAAGGCATGGCACAGTGAGTACTAGCAGATTTAGATTCAAATTCAATCAACCAAATTGTGTTTAGGCATTTTTATATGTGGCATACGAATATATGTTGTTTAGTAAAAAAAAAAAAAAAAGCAACAACAACCCAGAAAACAAATTTGATAGACCTGGATATGTTATTAGATGGCATCAAACCAAGTATTCCAAGTGAAAATCAAGACATTTGCCCAAGGGAAATGGTGTGATTTACCAGAATTACTCAGATAGTCTCTCTCTCTCTACATGTCTTTATCATGGTTTCTTTTAGTTTATGTCCTGGCCCTATGGCTAAGTGTTATTACCTTTCATTATCCCCTTTCCCCTTTCTCATTTAAACTTCTGAGGTTTCAGATATTTCTCCTCTTTCACTGTCCTCCATATCCAATCAATCACCAGGCTGTACCCATTCTATTTCAGACACTTTTCAGATTGTCTCTTCTTTTCTACCCTTAGTGTTCCTTATTCAGGCCCTCATTATCTCTTGCCATAATTATCATCAGAGACTTCCTACTGACTACACTGTCTCCACTTTGGTGACATAACAATCTCTTCTCTATTCAGCTACCATAGTCCCCCATTTACCGTTCTCTCCAGAATGAAGCCTTGCTCCTTGAGAAGGCTCACATTGTTCACCATAATCTGTTTTTCGTCCTTCAGCACTCTCTCTGCTTCAACGCTGTACTACTTGTAGTTCCCAACACAACTCCTGCCTTTAGTTTCTTTCCTTTGGCCCATGCTGCCTCCTATCTCTTATTTCATGAATGCTATCCTCTCCAGTTGGCTAAGTTTTATTCATATTTCAAGATTTATTTTAGGTTTCCTGTCCTCTGGGAAGATGTCCTCGTGGTTCTGTCCATGGCAGGTGATGTGTTCTTTCTCTGCGCTTCTATAACACTATGCTTCAAGATATTACAATTATCTATTTATATCTCTTTTTCCCACTTTATTCTTCTATCTTGCAGACGTGGATGGAATCTTATTCTTCTTCAAATTGACAGTATCTGGCAGAGTACTTGGTGAGAAAACAACTGTTGAATAATTGAATAAAAGAAAGAATGAATGTTTATATGACTTCGCTGTTACCAGCATTACATCACATCAATGGGCACACTCAGGTCATTCATTGACCAACAAAGGACGTCCTTTAACTCTCTTTTCAAAAGTTTCTCTTTTGTTTCTCTTATGGAGAATCCTCCTTTACTTAAACACCTGACAAATGAGTCACACCTTAGCTGTAATGAAATTTTCTTTCTATTGTCAATTCTCTGTTTCTGATGGAAGGATCCGTGTTAAAACTTTTTATTTTGTTCCCTTCAGACTATTGTAATGGTCTTTTGGCTGGTGTCCCAGCACACATAATTAACAGATTTCAGTGGGTATGAAATGTTGCTGCTAGAATCCCATCCAATGCTGGATCAAATAAGTACATAACTCTGGTTTTCGTGTCATCAAAATTAGAGATGGAAAATTATTATTAGTTCCACATAGACCCTATTCCTCTGGAGAGTTAAGGCAAAATTGTTCCCCTCTGGTGTTTTGTCCACTGAGTTTAAGTGAATCAAGCAACAGGTCCTCTACTATTTCCCTTGGGAGATTCTTTCACTGTCAAATAGAAGTGATTAAAAAAAAAGAAGAAAAAAAACCCTTCAACTTATATTACGTTTTCTTAACTGTTTTCTTTCTAGTCTCTGCTCAGTTGAATTCCGAAGCATCTATACATGATGGAGTGTATCCTTTGGCCAAAAGGTTTATTTTCCTTTGTGATACTCCTTGAAGGCATTGCCTTTATAATGACCCATTTAATCCCAGTCACCGGGAAATGAGTTAAATACTACTTCCTTCACACAATCTAAATTGGTTTAACATCTTTCAATGCAAGTTATTTGTTTAATTCCCTGCACATGCTAATGTATACACCTCAATCTGACTACATAGACATCAGGGCCAAACAAATGATTTCAGGGGCCCAGGAGTGAATTACTGTATTGATCTATTAAATAGACCTAAAATGCTTGTTGGGATTCGGAAGTCACTTGCAATCAGCAGCATTTTAGTGAAATGTTTGGGTTGTGAATGACTTAGTAGTGGGAGGCAAAGCCATGTTGCCTAACTGCCTACAGGGATTGGTATTCCAAGAATTTTCCCAAAGGCTTTCACTACCCAGCAGGCTTGACTACGAGGCTTGATGTCAGTTTTCTCCATTAAAATAATCCTTGAAATTGTATTACGGGCGTGGGGAAAATTTTCCCATTCTACCTCTTCACAGTTACATACTACATTCATTAGGGAGGATTTTAACACAGAAGAGAAGAAGCTTGCTGGGATTTGAAGCCCGATGGATTTTCAAATACTGATTCTTCCACCCTCTAGCTGTGAAACATTAAAAAAGTTATTTGCCTTTCCAAATCTCTGATTTCTCATTTATAAATTGGGAATAGTAATATAATACTCATATGATTATTGTGGGGATTAAATGAAATAACATTATGTGGTGTGTCTTGGCACATGGCAGACACTCAATAAAATTCTGATTTCTTTCTCCCCTTCCCTTTTGCTAAGAAGACTATTCTACTACACAGATCAATGAGGGTGTGCTGGAAAATGTAGGTCAACATCTGGGATGAATTTAACATACATTTTATGGAGATAGGAAATCAAAGTACACTTTAGGTTTAATTATTAATAAATTACCACAAATGACATTAAATAAAATGTTCTGTGTAAGTTCAAGATACTACTGCTACTGCTAATATTATTATCCACTTAGTGATCAGTCACATCCCCTTAAAAGCTCCCTCTTGACCTATAAAGCCCTTTAAACTTTTTCCAATGTATCTTTCTATATCCTCGAATATTATTTGGGGCACCTCAATCTTGCCAGTTTGTGTCAATAGTATGTAAATGTATCATCCTAAAAGGTTGTGTCGTACATTCTGGAAGCTTCCCCCACGCCTTGTTTACAATTAATTGTTCAATAATATTAATTAAGTTCTCAGACCAAGCAAAGTATATGTGCGTGTGTGTGTATGTGTGTGTGTGTTTTGGGAGTGAGCAGGAGTGTTGAGCGAAAAGTGAAAGAAGCATACTCCATTTGACTGGATCCAGTCTCCCAAGCTTCCATCATCCTCTAGGCTAATTTTTGAAGTCCCCAAAGCTTTATTATTTGTTTTCTGTTACTGTATGTCCTACTTGAGCGAAAAGTGAAAGAAGCATACTCCATTTGACTGGATCCAGTCTCCCAAGCTTCCATCATCCTCTAGGCTAATTTTTGAAGTCCCCAAAGCTTTATTATTTGTTTTCTGTTACTGTATGTCCTACTTTGTTGCCTAAATAATAGAGGCAGTGGAGTCTTTGGATTTAGGATGTGAGTGTGGTATGCGGGTGGGGCAGGAGGGTCTCAGCCTCCCACTACTGATGGATTTCTTGCTAGTCCTAGCCAAGCCTGCAGGAAGCTAGCCTGATCCAGTTCCTATAGGAAATCTAGGAAAGAATGAACTGCTGTGTGGATTGTAGTCTTGAGTAGATTAGTTGTAAAAAAGCTGGTGGTGACAGGATTTCTAGATTGTGTTTCAAGCTAAGTTATGATTCAGTGAAAAGAATCCAACCTTTTTTTTTGCTCTCTGATTTGTTTTTCCAAAGAAAATGTTTTTTGATGCTTTAGCACTTAAGTTGTGTATTATATTTTAAGAGATTTTCTAATTGTTTTTTGAAAAATAACTCTCTGTGAGACAGATCAAAAACAACCCTGGTTGGAAAAAAACAGTTCCTAAAGGCAGATGTTTAACTTGTTTTTGTCTAGAACTAGGCTGTGGTCCCACTAAAAGAAGTGCCAGAGCAGAATTAATTTGGTTATTTTTACATAAATGTGCATTAATATCCAAGAGACCTGCTCCAGGTAAGCAAAATAAAGTAACATTAATTAATCAGTACTACCTCTGTCAACTATATTTAAGACCCAGATTCAAAGTGTGCAAGTGGCTGAAACACACATTTAAACCAATCAGTGCTAATCCCTGCCTAGAGGAGACACACAAAGGAAGTTTTCAGATCTATACACACAAGGGAGGATGTCACAGATAGATATCCTCATATTTGTAGCAGGAAACATGTCCACTCCCCTCCAACTCCTCCCTCCCACTCCTCACAAAAAAACCTGCCACAAATAACAACAAACACACACAGGCTGGAGAGACAGAAGGCCTTTGCAAGAACTTAAGCCTCCATATATATTTTTTCAAATTTGCTTATTATCTTAGTTTTTAGATGTGCTCCACTATCAAAAAATAAAGTGCGGAATTAAATGTGGAGGTAGGGGATAGAGAAAGCTGAGTTGCTCTCGATTAGTAAATTGGAGGAGGGTGGTTTGAGAGAGAGCCACAGAGAAGAGAAGAAGAGGGAGGGAAGGAAGGGTAAAGAGGAGGTCTGAGCAATGATGGAAGAAGGAAACCTGAATTGCTGAGTATATACTTCGATTCATTGAAGCAGATAATATTACATAGGAAGAGATTGTAGAACAAGAAAAGGACAAAACTTTGGGGAAAACTAAAATTTATGAAGAAGAGGAGAAAGAAGTACCAGTGAAGGAGATTATAAACAAGTTTTCCTTCTCCCAAATCTGTTCCATTTTCTTAATTTTTGTAGTACAGACATATACATATGCAAGGCGTGGTTATTTGTATCCTGGACTGTCACTAACACCTTGTCTCTGAGCTCCAGACTTTGGAGAAAAATTGAAAGCAACCTAATTCTCACCAACAGGAGAATTAATAAATAGCTGTATTACATTCACGTACGAACACTATACGGCAGGTAAATTGAGTGAACCACAGCTACATGTATTAACAAGGAAAAATCTCAAAACATAAGGATGAATGGGAAAAAATGTGCAAAATGATGCATCCAGTATGATACCATGCATATAAAGGTTAAAAACTAAAAAATCAATAATTGTCATGGATACACACATATGAATGGGAATGATAAACAGCAAATTCAGAATGGAGGTTATCTTCAGGGAGAGAGTGGAAGGAATGGAACTGAGTAGATATTGATACAGGGGGTTACATCTCTATCTGCAGTATCATATTACTCCTTTTCTTTTCCTTAGGAATAGAACTTTCACCTGAGTTTAAATGGGCACATGGCTGCCTAGCTAGAGATTATGTTTTCTGGTCTCCCTTGCAGCTGTTATATGCTCATGTGACAAAATTCTTGCCAAGATAGTGTGATTAGAAGTGATGTGTGTGACTTCCCAGTCACTTCCTTAGAGGAAATTCTTCTCTTTCCCCTTTCCCACTTACTGGAATATGGATGTACTATTGGTAATCTAGTCTCAACCTGAGGACAAGGATAGTAGTCTGGGGCAGGGGTCATGGTCCTTGGGCCAATATCCCTGTCTTATGCATTTCCTTTCATTAACTTTCATTCCTATGTCTTATTTTATTGTGCAAATACACCATGGTTTATCCATTGTTCTGTTGATGGACGTTTAGATCATTTCCTGTTTGGGGCTATTAAGAATATTCTTATACAAGTCTTCTTCCCTCACAGACTAGAGTTTCTCTATGATATATTCTGTCTTAGTTTGTTTGGGCTACAAACAATAAACTGGAGAAAACCAATCATAAACTGGATGGCTTATAAACAGACATTTATTTCTCTCAGTTCTAGGGGCCGGAAAGTCCAAGATCAAGGCAGCAGCAGATTTGGTGTCTGATGAGGACCCACCCCTTAGATGGCCACCTTTTCTCTGTGTCCTCACATGGCAGAAGAGGCAAAGGAGCTTTTTCAGAGTGTTTTTATAAGAGCACTAATCACTGAGAGCTCTGCCCTCTTGACCTAATCACCTCCCAAAGACCCCACCCCCTAATATCATCACCCTTGGGGTTAGGTTTCAACATATGAATTTTGGGGGCCACAACATTCAGACCATAGCATAGATATTTAGGAATGGAATTGCTGAATCTTAGGGTATGTCTCTGTTCAATTTTCCTGAGTACTGTCGGGATAAACTTTTTTCCAAGTGGCAGTAACAATTTCTATTACTTTTTTTTTTTGAAGTATAGTTGACATACAATATTATATTAGTTTCAGGTGTACAACATAGTGATTTTACGTTTACATATATTATGAAATGATCACCACGACAGATCTAGTAACTGTCACCATACAAAGTTATTACAATATTGTTGACTATATTCCCTAAGCTGTAATTACATTTCTGCGATTTATTTTATACGTGGAAGTTTGTAACTCTTAATTCCCTTCACCCGTTTCTCCCATCCTCCCCCACCTCCTCCCCTCTGGTGACTACCAGTTGTTCTTGATATTTATAAGTTTGTTTCTGTGTTGTAATTTTTATTTTAGATTCCACATATAAGTGAATTCGTACAATATATGTCTTTCTCTGTCTAACTTATTTGACTTAGTATAATACCCTCTTGGTCCATCCATGTTGTCTCAAACAGCAAGATTTTATTCTTTTTATGGCTAATATTCTATTTTATATATATATATATATATATATATATATATATATATATATATATACACACCACATCTTCTTGATCTATTCGTCTATCAATGGACAGTTAGGTTGCTTCCATATCTTGGCTAATGTAAATGATGCTGCAATGAACATAGGGGTGCATATATTTTTTCAAATTAGTGTTTTCATGTTCTTTGAATAAATACCCAGAAGTAGAATTGCTGGATCATATGGTAGTTATATTTTTAATTTTTTGAGGAACCTCCATACTGTTTTCCATAGTGGCTGCACCAATTTGCACTCCCACAAACAGTGTACGAGGGTTCCCTTTTCTCCACATCCTCGCCGACACTTCATATTTCTTGTCCTTTTGATAATAACCTTTCTGACAGGTGTGAAGTGATATCTCACTGTGGTTTTGATTTGCATTTCCCTGATGATTAGTGATGTTGAGCATCTTTTCATGTGTCTGCTGGCCATCTGCATGTCTTCTTTGGAGAAATGTCTGTTCAGCTCCTCTGCCTGATTTGTAATTGGATTTTTTGTTTTTTTGCTATTGAGTTGTATGTGTTCTTTATATAGTTTGGATATTAACCCCTTATTGGATATATCATTTGCAAATACGTTCTCCCATTCAGTAGGTTGCATTTTCCCTTTGTTGATGGTTTCCTTCACTGTGCAAAAGCTTTTTAGTTTAATGTAGTTCCATTTGTTTATTTTTGCTTTTGTTGCCCTTGCCTGAGGAGACAGATTTGAAAAAATATGTCTAAGACTTCTGCCAAAGAGCTTGCTGCCTATGTTTTCTTCTAGGGGTTTTATGGTTTTAGGTCTTACGTTTAACTCTCTTTAATCTATTTTGAGTTTATTTTTGTATATAGTGTAAAAAAGTGGTCCAGTTTCATTCTTTTGCATATACTGCCTGGTTTTCCCAACACTGTTTATTGAAGAGACAGTCTTTTCCCCTTTGGATATTCTTGGCTCCTTTGTCACAAATTAATTGACGATATAAGCATAAGTTTGTTTCTGGGCTTTCTCTTCTGTTCTGTTGATCTATGCATCTGTTTTTGTACCAGTAACGTACAGTTTTGATTACCATAGCTTTGTAGTGTAGTTTGAAATCAAGGAACATGATACCTCCAGCTTTGCTCTTCTTTCTCAAGATTGCTTTAGCTATTTGGAGTTTTTTGTGGTTCCATACAAATTTTAGAATTACTTGTTCTAGTTCTGTGAAAAATGCCATTGGTATTTTGGTAGGAATTGCATTGAATCTGTAGATCGCTTTGGGTAGTATGGACATTTTAACAATACTGATATTTAACAATATTGGTATTGATATTAATGGTATCCGTTTCCATTTATTTGTGTTATCTTCCATTTGTTTCATCAATGTTTTATAGTTTTCAAAGCACAGGTCTTTCACCTCCTTGGTTAAATTTATTCCTAGGTATTTTGTTCTTATTGATGCAATTAACATTGTTAATTGCAATGGGATTTTGTTTAAATCTCTTTCTTATTCTTCATTATTAGTGTATAGAAATGCAACAGATTTGTGCATGTTGATTTTGTATCCTGCAACTTTAGTGATTTCATTTATTACTTCTAATACTTTTTGGTAGAGTCTTTGTGATTTTCTAGATGCAGTGTTATGTTATCTGCAAATAGTGACAGTTTTACTTCTTCTTTTCCAATTTGGATGCCTTTTGTTTCTTTTTCTTGTTTGATTGCTGTGGCTAGGACTTGCAATACTATGTTGAATAAAAATGGAAAGAGTGGGAATCCTTGCTGTGTTCCTGATCTTAGAGGAAAAGCTTTCAGCTTTTCACCATTGAGTATGATGTTAACTGTGGGTTTGTCATACGCAGCCTTTATTCTGTTGAGGTATGTTCCCTCTGTACCCATTTTGTTGAAAGTTTCTATCATAAAAGGATGTTAAATTTTGTCAAATTTTTTTCTACCTCTATTGACATAATGATATGATTTTTATCCTTCCTTTTGTTAATATAGTGAATCATGCTGATTGACTTGTGGATATTGAACCATCCCTGCATCCCTGGGATAAATCCCACTTGATCATGGTGTATGATCCTTTTAATGTATTGTCGAATTTGGTTTGCTAATATTTTGTTGAGGATTTTGCGTCTATGTTCATCAGGCATCTTGGCCTGTAATTTTCTTTTTTTGTAATGTCTTTGTCTGGTTTTGGTATCAGGGTATTGCTGGCCTTGCAAAATGAGTTTGGAAACATTCCTTTCTCTTCAATTTTTTGGAATAGTTTGAGAAGTATAGGTATTAACTCTTTTTTAAATATTTGGTAAAATTCACTTGTGAGGCCATCTGGTCGTAGACTCTTGTTTGTCGGGAGTTTTTTGATTACTGATTGAATTTTGTTACATTAATAATCAGTCTGTTCAGATTTTCTATTACTTCCTGATTCAGTCTTGGAAGATTGTATATTTCTAGGAATTTACCTGTTTCTTCTAGTTTGTCCAATTTGTTGGCGTATAATTGTTTGTAGTAACCTCTTTTGTGATTCTGTGATGTCAGTTGTAACAGCTCCTCTTTCATTTCTGATTTTAGTTATTTGGGCCTTTTCTCTTTTTTTCTTGATGAGTCTGGCTAAAGGTTTATCAATTTTGTCTATCTTTTCAACAAACCAGGTTTGGTTTCATTGGTTTCATTTCTATCACCTTTTTAGTCTCTATTTTATTTCTTTCCACTCTGATGTTTAATATTTCCTTCCTTCTGCTAACTTTGGGCTTTGTTTATTCTGCATTTTCTAGTTTCTTTAGTTGTAAGGTTAGATTGTTTGTTTCATATTTTTTTGTTTTGTTTTCTGAAGTAGGCCTGTACCACTATAAACTTCCTTCTTATAACTATTTTTGCTGCTTCCCATAGATTCTGAAAGGTTGTGTTTCCATTTTCATTTGTCTTAAAGTAGTTTTTGATTTCCTCTTTGATTTCTTTGTTGATCCATTGGTTGTTTAGTAGCATATTGATTAGCCTCCATGTGTTTGTGTTTTTTCCAGTTTTCTTCCTGTAATTGATTTCTAGTTTCATACTGTTGTGGTTGGAAAAGATGCTTGATATGATTTCAATCTTCTTTAATTTAGTGAGATTTATTTTGTGGCCTAACATGTGATCTATCCTGGAAAATGTTTCATGTGCTCTTGAAAGACTGTGTATTCTGCTGTTTTTGGATGGAATGTTCTGTATATATCTGTTAAGTTCTTCTGGTCTAATGTGCCATTTAAGGCCAATGTTTCCTTATTGATTTTGTGTCTGGATGATCTATCTATTGCTGTAAGTGAGTGTTAAAGTCCCCTACTATTATTGTATTACTGTCAATTTCTCCTTTTATGTCTGGTAATATTTGCTCTATCTATTTAGGTGCTTTTATGTTGGATGTATAGATATTTACAAGTGTTTTATCCTATTGTTGAATTTATCCCTTTATCATGTAATGCCCTTCTTTGTCTCTTGCTACAGTCTTTGTTTTAAAGTCTATTTTGTCTGATATAAGTATTGCTACTCCAGATTTCTTTCCATTTCCATTTGCATAGAAAATCTTCTTCTATTCCTTTACTTTTGGTCTTTGTGTCTTTAGATCTGAAGTAAGTCTCTTGTAGGCAGCACATAGACAGGTCTTATTTTTTATCTATTCAGCTACCCTATGTTTTTTGATAGGATCATTTAGTTCATTTACATTTAAAGTAATTATTGATATGTATGTACTTATTGCCACTTTGTTAATCATTTTCTTGTTGTTTTTGTAGTTCTCTGTTCCTTTCTTCTTCTCTTGGTCACTTCCTTTTTGATTTGATGACTTTCTTTAGTGTTATGTTTGTATTCCTTTCTCTTTATTTTTTTGATCTATTAAAAGTTTTTGGTTTGTGGTTACCAGGAGGTTCACATATAATGACCTATGTATATAGCAGTCTATTTTAAGTTGATAGTCACTTAAGTTTGAGCTTACTATATGTTTGTCATTACCAGTGAGATTTTTTCTTTCATAATTTTCTTATTTGTAGTTATGGACATTTTTTCCATTTGAAGAAGTCCCTTTAGCATTTCTTGTAAGGCTGGTTTAGTGATGCTAAACTACCTTAGCTTTTGCTTGTTTGGGAAACTCTTTATCTCTCCTTCAATTCTGAACGATAACTTTGCTGGGTAGAGTATTCTTGGTTATATGTTTTTTTATTTCAGCACTTTGAATATGTCATTCCCCTCCCTTCTGGCCTGTAAAGTTTCTGCTGAAAAATCAGCTAATAGTTTGATGGGGGCTCCTTACATGTAACTAGTTGTTTTTCTCTTGCTGCTTTTAAGATTCTCTCTTTATCTTTAACTGTTGAAATTTTAATTATAATGTGTCTTAGTGTAAGTCTCTTTGGGTTCATCTTATTTGGGACTCTCCATGCTTCTGTCTTGGAAGCCTGTTTCCTTAACCATGTTGGGGAAGTTTTTAGCCTTTATTTCTTCAAATAGGTTTTCTGTCCCTTTCTTTCTCTCTTCTCCTTCTGGGACCCCTATAATGTGAATATTAGTATGCTTGATGTTGTCCTTGAGGTCCTTTAAGCAATCCTCATTTTTAAATGTCTTTTTCCTTTTTGCTCTTCCGATTGTGTGATTACCACTATCCTGTCTTCCAGATTGCTGATCTGTTCTTCTGCATCATCTAATCTGCTGTTGATTCCCTCTAGTGTGTTTTTCGTTTCAGTTATTGTATTCTTCAGCTCTGATGGGTTCTCTTTTATATTTTCTATCTCTTTGCTGAAGTTCTCACTGTGTTCATTCATTCTTCTCCCAAGTTTGGTGAGCATCTCTACAACCACTACTTTAAATTCTTTAGCCAGTAGATTGCTTATCTCCATTTTATTTAGTTCATCTTCTGAGGTTTTATGTTGTTCTTTTGTTTGGAACATATTCCTTTGTCTCCTCATTTTACCCAACTCTCTGTGTTTGTTTTTATGCATTAGGCATATCATCTACATCTCCTGATCTTGAAGAGGTGGCCTTATGTATAGGTGTCCTGTGTCCTGTGGCACCTAGTAGCACAATCCTCCCTGGTCACCAGAGCCAGGTGCTCCAAGTGTGTCCCCTGTGTAGGCTGTGTGGGCCCTCCTATTGTGCCTGGGCTGCAATTACTGCTGGCATGCTCACATGTGGGGCTAGCCCCCTGGGCTGGAAGATGCTTTGGAGGGGCTCTAGTGCCAGATGGGGGTGGGTGGGAGCTGCTTTGGAGGGGTGTTGGCCAGGGTGGGTCCACAGGGGAACACTGAAGTTTGGCCAACAGTGTTAGCAAGGTAGACAGAGAGTGTGAGAAATGGTCCTTGGCAGAGCCAGGCCAGCTAGATAGAAGGAGAGTGAAAAAAAATGGCATCTGCCAGTTCTTCTCTACCCAGAGAGAGTTCTAACAGATCCCTGCCGCTCCCCACACACCCTAAAGTCAGTCAGTAATCTCCTTCACTTCACTCCAGGCACTTTTCAAACTGTTGCCTCCGCAAGGTGACTCGGAGTGAGTGAGTTTTTGCGTGCATCCTTTAAGACCAGAGTCTTGGTTTCGTATAGCCCTCCAGCTCTCCTGGATATAAGTCCCTCTGGTTTTCAAAGTCAGTTGTTATGGGGGCTCATCTTCCCAGTGCAGTTTTCCCAGGCTGGGGAGCCCAATGTGGAGCTCTGGCCTCTTGCTCATCCAGGAGGACCTTTGCAGTTGTGATATCCCTCTCCCTTCTAGGTCGCTGCACTGGAGGTGCAGGTCCTGACTAGACTACATTTGTGACCCTCCTACTCATCTCCATGTGGCTTTTTCTTTATATCTTTAGTTTCTTTATATTCTTAGTGATATCCTCCTAGTCTTGAGGTTGTTCTCAGCATTGGCTGTACTATGTGTAGTTGCGGTTTTTGTGTGTCTGTGGGAGGAGGTAAGTGAAGGACCTTTGTACTCTGCTACTTTCATCTCAGCCCTCCCTGGGGGTAACAATTTAAATCATTACCAGCAGTGTATTAGAGACTCTCACATTGTTTTTGATTTAATTTTAATTTTTAATCTATAATCATTTTAATTTTCACAAAATTAATTTATCATTTCTCACTGTGGCTTTCATTTGTATTTTTCTGATAACCAATATGGATAGGCATCTTTTCATATGCTTAGATCTATTTGTGTTGCCTTAGTTGTGAAATGCCCGTTCACATTTTTGTTCGTTTTTCTATTGGGTTGTGTTTTTCGTATTGATTCTACATATAAATCTTTTGTTAAATATATGTATAGCAAAGTCTCTCACTCTGTGATTTGTCTTTTTAACTCTTTATGTCTTTTGACAAATGCAAGTTTTAGTTTTAATGTAGTGAGATATTTTACTTTATGGTGTGCTGGGTTTATTATTGGTTAAGAAGTCTTCTGTACTTGGAGGTTGTGAAGATATTCTGTATTTTATTCTATAATTTCATTGTTTTACCTTTCATATTTATCTTAAATCTACGACTAGTAATTGATTTTTGGATATGATATGGGTTAAAAATCAAACATTTAATTTCCTTGTAGATAACCAATTATCCCAGACCCACTGATTGAATAACTATTATTCCCCTCACTGATCTCTAATTTGTGCTCCATATTATATGTGTGGGTTTATTTTAGAACTCTTTATTCTTTCCCATTATTCTGCTTATCTAACCCATTCAAATGCCACTTTGTCTTATAGCTTTAATAAAAATGTTAGTGTCAGATAGGACAAATCTCTCAGTCTCCTTGTTCTTCTTATTGAAGATTATCTTGGGTAGTCTTGTTTCTTTGCCATTCTGTCTCAATTTCAGAAGCAGATTGTCATGTTGTTCCATTTTACTTGTAGATTCCATTGTTTTTATAGATTAATCTGGGAGAGCATTTGAGCATTAGTTCTTCATTCATTTCTAAGTTTACTTAAACAAACTTTCTTTTATATAAATTTCTCATAAGCCTGACTTTTATACTTTCTTATTTTATATTGGTTGTAATTTTGGTCCAACATTAAACAGAGAAATTAAAGAGGTAATTGGTAAAGAATTGTTTTAAAAAAGAAGAAGAGAGTTTTTGTTGTTGCTTAAAGGATAAATTTATACGCTCAGAAAAAAGAATACCTTAGATGGAAACAATGAAAGCGCAAGTCATAAAAGATAAACATGAGGAGCAAAGCATGTGCCTGATCTCCTTGAAGAGTGAAGTAAGGAAGTGGAGGCCATGCTAGCTACCACCTGGCCCAGATTGGCATAGGATGGCTCAGCTGCATTCTGGAACATTCCCTGAGGGAAAAAGCACAGGATTCTGAGGTAAATCTTGAGCGGGGGTGGGGGGGGGTGGGGGGGGGAGAATGAGTTCATTATGTAAATAATAGTTGCAAGCCAGATGTTCATAGCTTGGGTATACCTTACTTGCCTAAGGCAGTTGTACAATGCATTTTGAGCAAGTTTTCATATCCTCAGGGGCCTTGCTATCAAATTCCAAAATTACTCCCTCTCTTCAGACAGCTTTCCTCACAACTGCTGAAAAAAAAAGCTGTTAGGAAGCTCTCACATTGAGGAAATTTTGGTAAAATGTGTTACAGGCAAACAGGAAGAGAGTGGAAATTAAGCAATTCAGATAATTACTGTCATGAATGCTGGATGGTGTAAAAAAGAGAAAAGATTTTGCTTTTCACTGTGTATACTGAAGTACATAAAATGAAAAAAGAATGTCATGGAACTAATTTTTTAAAAACTAAGCAGACTTTTTGCTACTCAGATCCCATAAAAATTAAAAGGACGAATATGACCTAAGCTTTCTTTACTGAAGCAAATTTTCACAACCTGGCATTTAAATTGAGCTTTGGGGCACTCAAATAATCCCACAGGCATGTAAAATCTGATACTATATCTGCATCTGAGTATTCTGCTCTGGGATTTGGAATCCCAATTAGCAACCTGGGAAAACCATGTTACTTACACTTGCTCAAATAGTCTCTAATTAGTTCTTCTGACCCTCTTGTATACTAATAAATGGCCCATTACAGAACATTAAAACTGAATTCTTTCCATTAAAAATGATTTTCTTGTTAGTGAACATGATCTAGATTTAATGTATGATGTTAGTTAACATTAGATGGTTCTAATGTACAGTGAATGCTTTCCAGGATGAAGTGATTGTAGCACTAATTAGGCTTTACGGTTCAGTAAGTTAGCTGAGAGGGGCTTGAGTCTTCCTGCAGTGGTCTAAATATTGCTTATATTCTTAGTTTGTTTTTGGTCTATTACTTTTTGATCTAAAGAGCTAAAAACACTAATGTGAAATTGTATAATAAGCCTTGGAAAATTATGAGCCTAAAGAGACTTTTAGATCACCTCATCAGGTCAATTTTCAAGTTTTATTTGGTTAGTGGTGTGAATAGGCTGATGCAATAGAAACTTCTTTTGGAATTCTGGCACACTCCTCCTGCCATCCAAGGCTCCTTTGGCACCTAGTACAGTGTCACACATGGTAGGTATCCAATGACTACATGTTAGATTAATGTTGTAAAATGCTTCTGAGTGACTGGGAATCAAAATTTCTGAAATTTTCATCTAATAAATCAATAAACACATATTAATTGAGCATCTCTATGTGCCCAGGATTGTGCATATCCATCTCTAAGGAAAATTTAAAATATTCATTAAATATGGCTTTGTGAAACAATATCATGAGGATTAGATTATTTTAGATAATTATAACCTATCTTAGATCACGAATATCCCAGAAAATCAGGCTATAGGCTCACTAACTGCAGGCTGTTTGGAATATTGAGTAGGAGGCCAAGGAAGGTTTTGATACAACCACCACATTTTTTTTCCTGAGTTGATATGGTGGGAATTTTATTTATAGAACTAACATTTATCGAGCATCTGTTGTGTGCCAGGTGCTAGGCCCTAGGCACACAGATAAAGCATGATGGTTGCCATTCAGAGGAGCATGGTCAAACGAGAAAGAGAGAGGCATGCAAACAAATATCGTGGTAGAATGGAATAAGCATCATGACAGCTGTTACAGCAAGTTTAGACTGACTGACCCCATCTCCCGCTGAGCTGGGCTATGCCTATCCAGACGGAGAGGCAAGAATCTTTATGACTCAATAGCTATAGCAGGTGAGGCTGAAGAAATTGGTGAAGGATGTTGAATAAATAGGAACATGTACAGGTGAGAGGAAGTAGATGGAGGTAAGAGGAGATATTTGTTGAATGATGTGAAGTCTGGTGGAGCTTCGGGGACTTTGTGGGTACCAGTATTGCAAGAGCTTCTCAACTGCTCTTCTAATTTTCAGCCTGAGCTCATAATTATCAAGTGAATCTTCTTTAAAATACAGCACATTGGGCCAGCCCGGTGGCGCAAGCGGTTAAGTGCGCGCGCTCCGCTGCGGCGGCCCGGGGTTCGCTGGTTCGGATCCCGGGCGCGCACCGACGCACTGCTTGGTAAGCCATGCTGTGGCGGCGTCCCATATAAAGTGGAGGAAGATAGGCACCGATGTTAGCCCAGGGCCGTCTTCCTCAGCAAAAAAGGAGGAGGATTGGCGGATGTTAGCTCAGGGCTGATCTCCTCACAAAAAAAAAAAAAAGAAAATACAGCACATTTATGCCCTCCTCTCAAAGATCTCCTCATTTTTTAAGAAAATAAGCGCAGACCCCTTAATTTGACATTCAAGATCTTCTACAGTTTGGCCCCAACATACAATTTTGACTTACAAAAATAGCATTTTTATATGTTTTAACCACATGACTTTGTCTCTCCCTACTCCTCCACAAATGTACTTGACTTTAGTCAAGCTTGACTCCTTTATTGCCTCTGTGTCATTTTCAAAAATGCTACTCATTGCTAAACGCCTTTTCTAATACTGCTTCTCTGTGAAGCTCTTCCTGGTCTCCTTCACCCCCATCCACAGTATGATTTCTTCCTTACCTGAACACACTGTAATTTGTCTCTCTATAGTGTCTTCTGTCTTATAGTTATTTATGTTCATATGTTTTCAACTTCCTTGATTATAAGAGATTCTTATTGTACTCAACTTTTGGTTTGTATTCTCACTTTTCTTACAGCAACTACATAATGTGAGACAATAAATAACAGTTACAAAGAACAAAATTGAGTGCTTGATGGAGTTGATAGTGAAAGACTTGAAAATCCAAGGCAGAATGAAATGTAAGAGAGACGTTGAGTTGTCATCTCCGGAGGACTAATTGAAGAATCTCTCTCTCTCGTTCTCTCTGTCCTGTGTGTATGTGTATTTGAGGGTCTTCTAAACATTTAAATCGAGATCCGGAAGCCTCTCCTAAAAGTATTAATAACTGTGATTATGCAAAACCATTATAACTTCCTTATTTATTGTGTAATGTAATTGACAGCCTCATTTAAATATTGTGAATAATGCAAAAATGTCTTTGTGGCGGATTCCAATGTACAATTTTCCCCACAATTTCAATTAATGAATACAAAGTATTTTCAATACCAGCGATTTCTGAGAATGAATTTGACCCTAAAGATTTTTGTCCCCTACTTGCATAATAGAAATTTTACAAAAAAATACTATCCTTTTTTTAAAGAAAATTAGTTAGGAGTGGAGCAAGAATATTTGTGGATACAAGTAGAAAATTTGAATTCAGTGCTTGTATAATGAAAGATAAGTATGAAAAAAGTAAAAGGAAAGATGAGTATGAAATAAAACACCACATACCTAACGTTCAAATAAATGATGCTAATCTACATTTACTAATGTATTTCCAGCTACAGCTAGTTTACCACTCAGAGTGCTTGTCTCATACCTACAGGAGGTAAGCATTTTTCAGATGTGGAAACTGAGACCTAGAGAGATCATGTAATATCCTCCAATTTTCTTTCTTGCTCTAATTTTGCTCTCTGTCCCCTCACCATTTAAAGAAAAAAATCCTTATGAATGAGGAACTCATTACTCTGTACTATTCATATATTTCATACTCCTGCTGTATTTTATTTGCCAATCTTTGAACCCCAGATCCTATTCTAAAAGTGAATTGTTCAGATGCAGACACTCCTATCTAATAATTAGGCAAAATTCCTTTTGTTATTATCCCTTCCTTTTTCTGCTGTTTCATCTACCAGCGTTAAAATATTGCTACTGATCTTCATTTGATGTAGGCCTTATAGCTGTATTATTATTATTATTCCTGTTTTTCTGATAAGAAGTATGAGGCCCAGAAAATTTATGAGACTTCCCCAAAGTCACTGGGATTCTGGGATTACAGATTAAATTGCATCCCCCCAAATTCAAATGATGGGGTCCTGACTCCTAGTACCTCCAAATGTGACCTTATTTGGAAATATGGTCATTGCAGATGTAATTAGTTAAGTTGAGATGAGGTCATACTGAAGTAGAGTTGGCCCCTAATCTAATATGATTAGTGTCCTTTTAAAGGGGGAAATTTGGAGACAGACACACATACAGGAAAAATGTCATGTGAAAATGAAGGCAGAGATTGGGGTGATGCTTCCATAAACCAAGGAATTCCAAAGATTGCCAACAAACCACCAGAAGCAAGGGAGAGGCATGGCACAGATTCTACCTCACAATACTCAGAAGGAACCAACCCTGCCAACACCTTGATTGTTGACTTCTAGCTTCCAGAACTGTGAGACAATAAATTTCTGTTGTTTAAGGTACCTAGTTGATGGCGCTTTGTTATGGTAGCCCTGGCAAACTAATACAGAGTCCAACCCAGACTACTGAGGTCCTGTGCTCTTTCTACTACATCACAGCTGCATTTTCTGAATAGATGTCACTTTGACTTGTGTCTTAAGGTCTAGGTTAAGTTATTGGGAAAAACAGAAGAGAAAGTGACTACTTCTGTCTGGTGTCCTAGAAGGTTTTATTAAGAAGCTATCATTTGTTAAAGGCCTTGATCAAAGAGTTGAAGTCCATCAGATATAGGCAGATTGGTGAGGAGGAAGAATTCCAGGTAGAAGGAATAACATATCTTGCACTCAAAGATAGAAAAGGGGGAGCACAGTAGATCAGAAAAAAAGATAGGGAAAGTAGATAGATTAGGAAAAAGTCCTAAGTAGGCTGCAAGACATGTAGAAGTTTTAACAATTTAGAAAAATTGTAGGAAATTGACATGTTTTAATAAAAACAATTCTGACCACAAGGATAGACTTGAGGGGAGGTCATAGGAGGCTGTTGCAATGGTTATCGTACTAGACCCAGGTTATGCATCATCCCCCGTGCACTTAGCTCCACCTATCCCCCAACCCAGGCCTCAGCTATTTGCACCTCTTCCTGGCCCCAGCAGCCCTAACAATGTTGCTAACCAGGCTCATGAGCCTCTACCACAGCCACAACCATCTCATCTCCCAACGCCACCAATTGTCTCAGCCTCTTCTGGGGCAAGGACGTCCTCTGGCACAACCTTCATAGCACCTGTCATAGTGGAAACCAACTGTACATGGAGGCTTTGGCTTTTCCAGCAGCTGCCCAGAGGGGCCATGTGAATGCTCACCAGAAAGTGTCTACCTTAGCAGAGGCCATACATACCTGTTTTGTGGCTATCATCCAGCACTGGTCCTTGATATCCCAGTACTTCGCTAATGGGCCTGTAGACAGAACTGCCATAGTGGCAGTGATGGAGTCTAAAAATGAGTTCAACAACAGGGCCTTCCTCTTACTAAGGCTAATCTAGCAAACAGCACTGTTAAACGCACAATTCAGCAGGAGCTATGACTAATACTTAGCCCTTATATGCCGCCAGTTCTTGGAGCCAGCCACATGGTGGCAGGTCAATTACATTGAACCCCTTCCATCTTAGAGAAAACAGTAATTCATCCTTACTAGAACTGATAATAGATTGAAGCATATGAATTTGTCAATATATGACCATTTTTGTTCCACATAAATGACAATTTTCTGTGATTCAACAAAATATATTATTCTGGATGAGAATAATACTGCCTCAATCCCAAACATGTCTACGTCCTAATCCCTGAAACTTGTGAATATGTTAGGTTACATGGCAAATGGGAATAAAGGTTGCAGACGAAATTAAAGTTCCTAATCAACTGACCTTAAGATAAAGAGACTATCCTGGATTTTCTGGGTGGGCCTAATAAAGGTCCTTAGAAGTAGAAGAGAGAATTGGAAGAGAGAACCGGAGAGATGGCAGTGTGAGAAGGACTCAGCTCCACTGATGGCTTGGAAGATGGAAAAAGGGGACCATGAGCCAAGGAATGTGTCAGCCTCTAGAAACTGGAAAAGGCAAGGAAACAGATTCTCCAGTAGAGCTTCCAGAAAGGAACACACCCTGCCAACACCTTGATCTCAGCCCATTGAGATCCATGTTGGACTTCTGATCTACAGAATGTAAGATCATTAATCTGTGTTGTTTTAAGCCACTAAGTAGTGGTGATGTGTTATAGCTGCAATAGAAAATTAATATGGTGGGTTTGTTTTTCCTGTTTGCAGTGCTCCTGCCAGCAATGCCTTCCAATCCTTTACAGAAAGCCAGCCTTGTCCTTCGACATAGCATCCCATACAATATTGCCTTGGCCTAAGAAAGCCATTGTTAGGGAAAGGAGGTAAAACATTGGGCTCACTCCCATGAAATTCATGTGTGTGCCTCATAACTTGTAAGTAGGCAGCTTGATAAAACTTGGAATAGTCTGTTGAAGGCTCATTTAAAGCATCAGCTTAGGAGCAGCCTTTGAGGGGTTAAAGCAGTATGTTTATTGCACTGACAATGAGTATTTGAAGCCATGTCCCTGACAGAAAAAATATTTAGGATGAAGAATAAAAGGATAGAAGTAAGATTTGTCTATTTTCACTACACTTCCATTCTCTCTTTTACTTCTTATCCTAGAAAATTTAGAATCTGCGAGGTTAGAACTGAAAGCTATATATACTGCTTGGCCCTTATGGAGATTCTGTGTCAGCAGATCAGCAGGCAAAAAGGAGTTACTCTACAGGCCAATTGACCCTGACTACTCTGGGGAGCCAGGGCTTCTACTACAAAATTAGAGCTGGAAGGAACATGTCTGGAACTGAGGGATTCATTGGGTCTTCCCTTGGTGCTTCTGTGCCCTCTGATAGTTGTGAACAGGCTATTGTAGCAATCACAACCTGACAAGGAAACTGTAGCTCAGACCCTTCCAGAATGAAGGTCTAGGTCATCTACTAGGTAAGAAATATAGACCAGCTGGAGTTCTGGCCACAGGTGATGAAATCTAAAATGGGTAGGAGAAGAGAGGTATGATAAATGTCGACATGGCTATAGGATCAGCTAAAGCAGCAGGGAATGTAGCTTGGGTTGCTAACCCTCTTTAAGTGCTTTTAGGAGATGGCAACTGGCACAATCTTGGATGACTGGCTTTGTACCTCTCCTCTGGGGAAGAAGTGAAGGCATCTTGTTTACATATAAGATCTGTATATTATTAGCAGTTGTGAGCAGGCCTAAGTGAACTCTATCAGGACTCAATTTGTGTCATTCCACTTCAGCTCGCCTCCCTACCCCAACCTCAGTGATTTGCCTTCCTTTGTGTCCAGATTGGTCCCAGCAACTGCTCACACCATGCTGTGCTGCAGTCTCAGTCACCTGATTTCCTAATACCTCCAAGTGTTTATACCTTCCCCAGGAGGTGAGGGCCAGTGCTGCAGCACTGCGGTGGGGGAGCCACAGTAGCTTTAGTACTTAGCTCCTACTTGAGTTGATACCTAGGGGCTCCAACTTCTCCAGAGGCTGTCCAGAGGGACCCAGTAACCAACATGGAATTGTGGGAAAGTTAAAGCCCCAAGGGGTGCTCTTTGACGAATAAGAGATGGAGGACAGGACCAGCAGATAATCTGCTTACCCTCCGTAGATTCTTCCTATGAGTGCTTTCATTCTGCCTTGTGGAACTGAAGAATTGCCTAGATTACCCTGAGAAGCTGTGCCACTTCAGTAGCGGATCATCTTGTATTTGCTTTTCCTTCTTCCATGCCTCGCTTTTCCTTTCCCCTCACTCTTCTCCTCAATGAAATGTTAGCACTTTGGCTTTGCCTTAAACTCAGATTTTTGGAAAACCTGGGCTGAGATATTGCACTTGATACGTTGAAGACTTGAACTACATGAGTCACGTTGCAGGTGGTAAAGAGGAGTAGATGCGTGAGATAATTAGGGAGAAGAACCTGCTGTATTTGCTATCGCATTAGATTGGAATTGGAGAGTTGAGCGAGGGTAAGGGAGGCAATGATGAAAACTTTGAAGTTTATAGCATTGGCAGTTGCTGAAATGATGCATTAACTGAGATTTCAAATATTAAACGTTTGGAGAGAAGGTAATGAGCTGAATTTTGAATATATTCTGCTTGAGGTAGCTGTAGGACATCCAGGTGTTGAAGTCCAGGAGGAAGTTGGAAATGTGTTCTTGGAGCTAAGGCTGTGGCTTTAGTAAATGAAAGGTTGAGGTCAGCTCGCTACAGTGTAAATTTTTTATACCCATAGATTTTTACAGCCACATTTCTGGCAGACATGTAGGTGTGTTTCAGCAGTGAATATAACACCTTTTGGAAAATAAATCATCCAATAGCATTTATTTGAATGTCCCTTGCCCTAAAACATTTTAACACTCCTGTCATTTATTTCTTCCAAATCATCTATCATTTATCCTTTTCTGGCTAAAGCCACATTTATCCACAGGGCTGGCTATGATGTGCTGTCAGAGGTACCAGAAAGGCTGCTCTGTTTCAGGAAGTATCTCTTCTACTGCCTTGCTCAAGTTTGATTTTCACAATTAGTGGTTCTACTATTGAAATGAAAGATGTAACTCATCAAAACTTGGTAGGTAACATTAGTGGGTTTGGAGAGACTGAGAGTAATAGATACTCCCTAAGGGAAGATATTTATTGTAAGGAGAGGTGAATGTGTATGTATATGTGTGTATGTGTGTGTGTGTGTGTGCGTGTGTAAGAGAGATTGAGAGAGAAGGAGAGAGTGTGTTAGGGGTGTCATCAATAGTTAAATAGTGGTTCTATTTAGGCTCTGTGTCAAGTCACCTGGGTTAGATCCCAGCTGTGTTCTGCCTGGTTCCATCATCTTGGAAAAGTTATTTCACTGAGATTCCATTTCACTGCATCAATAAAATTGGGCATAATCATAGTAAATGCTTGTAGGGCTATTATGTGAATTAAACGAGAAAATGGATGAAGGGCACTTAATTTATAGTCAGCTCTCAAAAATTATTAATATTTTTTAAAGTATGGATTGTGAAGCCAAAGACAAATATTAGCTACTTTGTAATTCCGTCTGGAAAAGGCTTTTTTGATCATATATAATTATTTTGTTAGTAAATTTAGATTTGGGGTCCAATTTTTTTCTCTTAATTCATTTACTATATAATTTAAACAAACGGATTGGTTTCAAGAGCCACCTTCCTCATGCCCTTCCTCATGAAAGTCTCATCGACCTGCCTCACTTCTTGGTTCACTGGAAAAGCAACTTCTCAGTGTTATGGTGCTCATCCGTTTACCTGGAAGGGGTACTGTATGCCATATCTGTAAAATACACCTTAAATTGTCTACCACTCATCATCTACATGGCCTTGACAAAAGCAGTGATTTCTTAATGAGAATCCAACTTTCGTTGTTTTCCACTACAATCTGTTCTCCTCTCAACACAGAGACCATATTGAGAACCCTTCAGTTGATTTCTGTTTTGATTAGAGTAAAATCCAAACTCCTAACCATGGTCTCCAAGGCCTCCCATTAGCAGATTCCTGCCACGTCTCTCACCTTATTTTATAACAGCTATAGGGCTTCATTCTATTTCTCAAAACATCAAGCCCTTTTGCTTCTTTCTTGGTTGCTTTCTTTCTTAAACCTTTTCACTAGTCTCACTGGCCTGAAATGCTCTCTTGCAGCTCATAATATGTCCCAAATTTGTGTTCACAAATGATCTCCCTACTGTGATTTGCAATTACAATACCCTTTTCATTTTCTTCATAGCTCTCATAGTACAATTTTCTTGTAATTATCTTGTTTCTTTATTATTTTGTTTATATAAGTCTCTCCCTTCTATAAGAGCCTCATGAGGCTAGACACCTTATTCCTATCTGGTTTATCATTGTATCTCCAACATTAAGAGCCTGGCATAGAGTAGGTACTTAGTAAATGTTTGTTTAGTGAATGAATGAGTGAATGAACATAAGAAAGTATTATTGCCCATCCACGTCTCCATGACTAACATAGCCAGAGAATGAGGTGACAAAGAAGACCACCCACATGACGATAATATACAAGGCATCTCCATGACTATGGGTAGTTGAAAAGAAGTAAATATGAAAGTTTTAACAGTTGAGAAAGTGCATATTAATAGCAAACACATTTTGTTTGATTGTTTGTTTGCCAGGGATTGTTGTAAGAAATATAACCATATTAACTCATTTAACTCTCACTATAACTCTACAAAGTAGAAGCTGTTATTAACATCCTTATTTTATAGATGAGGAAATAGTCACAAAGGAGTTGAGTAAGTTGATATTCAAGATCACATAGTTAGCAAATGTCAGGGCAGGTGTGAATCCAAGCAGTCTGGTTCCAGAGCCCACGCACCTGACCACCCCACACTATGGCTCTCTAAAGTAGCCTAGCGGGCTCATCAATATGACGTTGATACTAGATGATGAAAGCAAAGACCATATCTTATAAACGTTTATATCCACTCACACTTAATTCATTGCCTTACCTGAGATGGTCGTGTGTCAGATTGAACCACATATCGAAGTCCCCGAAATGTCAGCGGGTAGGTTAGGAAAGAAAGATTCTAAGCTAGGTGTTAAATATCAACAAGTTAGTTGGGATAATGTTCTAGAAATTGGCAAGAAAAAATGATTAAATAAAAATGGGGAACATGGTGATAATAAATACAAACAATAGGGTTTTTATGGAATCCAGAAAAAAAAGTAGGGTAGGAATGAATGTGTTTCCAGGGAAAGAGTGGCATTTAAAAGAGAGAGGATAATCTGATGAAAGAATACAAATACATGGTTAAATTCACAAACATAACCCTTCAGTGGAGAGGAATGACTCACAAGTCTTCAGAGCTTGACGAATATATCATCTCTTGAGACCATGCAATTTCCATTTCTCTGATTCCATATTTACCAAGCAACCTTTGAATGTAAATTCAATTTCTCAATGTTTCCTGACCTGGATAAAAAAGTACTAAGAAAAAAAACAAAAACACAAACAAACAACCTCTCTGGTTTAAAGCAAAAATTTTCATGGAGAATTATTCAGTTTTCTCTGGACGATCAATTCAAGCAATGCTGCTTGAGCACTTAATCTACGCAAGGGGCTCTTCCAGGCTATGGGGAATTATGCAGCTTGATCTCTCTCTCTCTCTCTTTTTCTTTCTCTCGCTCACGTACACACACACACACTCACACACACGTACACACATGCGTGCACACACACGCACACGGTCTTCTCCCAGGATACATCATATAATCTTCCAATTTTATTATTCCCCTAACATAGACTGCAACCACATACGTCATATGGGGTGAGAATTGGGGAAAGGAACATGGACATAACATTATCTTGAGAGACTTGAATGAATTTGTTTACCACTGCAATCTTCACCCTTTGTCCTAATTGTCAGCTCCTAACATCTTATGATTTTCAGCATTACTCCATAAGCTTTGGTGCATTGCTAATGTTAATAAGTTAATATGAAAATACTCATAACTACATAGATCTTAAATATCAACTAGGATAAAGATAAAGCACATTCTAAGACAAAGGGAGTGGAGTTTATCACAGAACAGCTCTGTTTAACAGATAAGGAATACAGACTGCATGGGTATAACATTGCTTTGTACTCTTGTGACTATGACCTTGACCCTCATGCTTAAGTACAAGGCCTCAAATCCTCCTCAGTCTTGATTGAAATCAGTCTAAACTAAACATGAGGCTTTTTTCTTCCTATCCCCTTTTCTCCTCCGTTCCATTACTTTTTCATAGTTAATGTCTATGTGGAAGTAACTCACTGCGCTGTTTTTCAATTCCTACTCCCCAAAGCCTCCTCTGGAGTCATAAAACCATGAACAAGAGAAATTAGCAAACAGAAAGCCTATGATTTTAGAGTATCTGGGGTAAATGGGAATATAATTAGGCTGGTGCTGGTTTACAATTAGGAGAGGGATTATATCTGCCTTTACTCACTATCTATGAAGGTAACCTGGAGAAATATGACTAATTTGCAGGAGAATTATCATGTTAGCCCATAGCTCTAGGTCAGCCTCTCTCTCCCCCAGCTGTGGTAACCCTACGGGCCCCTTCTTACAGAGAAAGCTCTGGCTACCACCCCTGCTGCTTTATAAATGCTCTCTTCAACCTGAAGGGATTGTGCTCACAGCACAGTGCAATTTTCATTTAGAAATGGGCTTCCAATTGTGTTGACACACCTCATTAGCTAAGCCCTACCTCTCAAGTCAGAGACTTTCATACAGGTGTTAAGTACTAGAGGAAAAAAAACTAACATGTAAATGAAGAAAAGTTTCATTCTTCACCCAAATAAATAAGGGAAGACAGCGTTCCTTATTCCAAGTCCCTTGTACCGTGTCATTCTAAGGTTTATTGTTTTCTTGCTATTGTTTTATTTTATTTCATTTTTCTTCACTCTAGGGTAGAAAGTCACATTATTTGTAGATGATGAGGGTGCTGTTAGATATGGGTTTGGCTTTTGAAAATTATAGAAAAATTGCTCAATATTGTTTTTCTCTCTGTGGCTTCCCCTACTGCGCATTCTCTTTGTCAGGTGTGCCATTTGGAAGTATTCCATTAAATTTATTTAAATGTTTTATTTTATCAGCCTCTGCGGAGGGTATGTTTGGCACTTTATTTTACTTATTGGTTTATCCGACAAGTCGCTTCTCAGTTATCTAAGGGAATATGTGTACTGATAACTGCAGCAGGTGTTTAAGCGTTTGGCAGAGTTTGTCACTTGGAGGAGAACCAACCCAGCTTGGGCCATGTCCTGTGCTAGTAAATTTCAGCTCCATTGTAGGTTTCTCTCGCTCATCGATGATTTACATGTGAGGAAGAGCATGTAGGAGGTTCTATTGGGTTAGATAACTCTGTTGTCCTCAGAAATATTTAACGAAGCAGTTCCCATTATAAGACCAGGCTGGAGACAGTTGCTTGTCTGTTCTGCTCTTTTTCTTCCTGTTTCTTTCTAAGCCCTTTCCTGAGAAAGAGAATTACATCATAAACCTACTGTGTGCAATTAATATGTGATACTTGCCTTCTTCTGGACCCCTTTTTGTGTTTAATGATTAGGTTTTGCTAACAACAGAAATGAGAGACAGAGTGCCATGAGAGAGAAACTACTGAAAAGGCTTTATGTGACAAACCATATTGTCACACATTACCAGAGAAAACAGGCTACAGGATGGTGACAGCGAGCATGGGGAAAGCACCAATGGCCACCACAGGTAACAACATATATTTAATTTCCTTTAAGTTCTTTATTCACAGGTTACGATTCTGCAAAGTATATTCTGGAATGCTCTTTGGGTAAATTGATAATTTTTACAGCTAGAACGCTTTTCTTAGTGAACTCAGTACCTCCTTTCTAGGTTATTTTTTGTTTTAGCTCTCGTTCTGTATCCTTTTCATTTGACCTATTCATACTGTAACCTTGCTTCCTTCCAATTATTGGCTGTCTCTAGTGATGGTTCCAGAGATGTCAAGGAATGGTTCTACTTTTGAATTGTACCACCCCACCTAAAACAACCAACAAGTAGCCCACCACCTGAAACACATACCCTATTCTCTTCAATAATGTTTCCTACAATTTCAGAAATTGTGTTACATTACTTACTCATTTAAAACATGGAGATATCACAATAATTCTAGTCGGTCTCAAATTATGCTCTGGAAAAAATGCCCTAGTGTGGTATTTCCAAAGCTTGAATAACCATAAAAATTACCTTCTTGAAAATACAGATTCTAGCCTGAAACTAGACTGGTGTGGATCAGAATCTCCAGAGGGAGGGGCCCAGGAATCTGTAATTTTGACAAAAGCTTACTTTTACTATCAGACAAGTTTGGGAAGCACGTCTCTGCATCTATTAGCTGCTGGTGTAAGGGAAAGAGAATGGTCTACGAAGACAGGCAGACCTGGGTTTGAGTCTCTGCTGTATCGTTTAGTAATTATGTGGCCTTGGGCAAGTAAACTTCTCTGAGCTTCACTTTTCTAATCAGTACATTAAGGGTAATACTAACAGTCAGGGGCTGATATTAAAAATATTTGACTGCCAGAATGGCATGGCAGCAACCAATCAGAATCAACACTGGCCAGAGTGCTGTGCTGGGCATCAACATTTTAATTGCTGGGTCACGGGAAGGGGGAAGGCAGGTGGTAGCAAGAAAGTCTGAGCAGCTGGGGAACCAGGTGGGGGCACCTAGAAGAAGTCAGTGGCTGTATACTAACCCATGAGAAAGCATTAGAGTATTTTTTCAATTGGGAAGGCTATATTCATATGCATATCAGCAGACTATCAGCCCTGTATAAATTAAAAGGTGGTTGTGACTATTAAAATAATGCTTGAAAACACAGTGCCTAGTACTTCACAGGTATTTATCAAACAGAAGTTACTATTATCATTCACGTTTTTTTTATAACTTATATGGCACCTGTTGTACTTGGGGCATGGAGCTGAACAAGACCAAAGAAGGTCAGGACCAGAAGTCCACAGACACTCCAGGGCTTCTAGAATAAGATTGTAACCAGATTATTAATCTAGCCTCTAGGACACGGGTGAGAATACAGATAGGGAATCTAAAATTGGTAGATGACTCCAAGAGGAAAGACCAGCTGGCATATGAACCAAGGTTACAGTGAATCTCATGTGTCACCTTAAGAAGAGATGGGGCAGGTAGTTATTATGGGGTCTACAGAGATCTCTACAATCTCTACCATCTCTGTAGAGAGATCTGGCAGAGACCCGAAGAGGCAGGTATTCAGATATTCAGTAGGAGATGTCAAGAACCTAGATGCAGGGATGGGGTGCAAAGCAGGTGAAGGACCGGGTAATAAAGATAGCTCAGGGACAGGAACACAGCCTTGCGGAAACTTAGTTACACTAGTCACAGTGTCATGATAGCAAATTGATTTAACGTGGAGATAAAACTTCTTAAATATGAACTCAAATTCTCTTTGCTTTAGGACTAGGCTCATTGCACTGTATGGGGCAAGTCTTACCCTATAGATGGTAAGTGGACATTTTTCCAAGCAATACTCTGCTCTACGTGGCAAGAGGCAAGCACATCATTGCAAACACTACCGAGACACAGAGAAAGGAGTGAGTGAGAGACTATGGCCATGATTTGCAGAGGATCAGGCTTGGGAAACAGGAGAAGTAAGCAGGCATGGAAAATATCCTTTGGTGACATGTCAGTCTTTTTCTTCCCACACACACCAGCTCTCTCTGCCTCTAGCCCATTTTTCTCTTATCCATTGTCCTTTGCTCCCCAAATAATGTAATTGTGTGGAAGCATATCTCCATTGCCCTAGGAAAGTATTATATACATTTGTTAAATGGAAACAGAGCTATTTGTAGAAAACTTAACTGTTTCTTTTTTTTTAATTGAAAATACTACTCTTATGGTAGTGACAGCAGTGTAGACTGCAATCCTGTCAGTGAATTACTGCTGGAAGGAAGAATCCAGCTGCTGGCACCTCTATGGGGCTGGAGGAGCCACTGGAGCCAAAACTGAGAAAACTTCATGTTTCATAACCCACAGCAATATTGATTATTCTCTGCTGCCTTCTGTGGGAACCAGAAATAATTGTATCAAGAAGGCTGGCCAGGGGCAAGTAGAAAAAGGAGTTTCCAAGTAGTTTAGGGAGCACCAGGGAAGGGAGCATCTATCGACTGGGAGCTCTGTGTCCCAGGCTGCCTTTTGCAACCTGCCTCTTCCTCTGTTTACCTCTGGCCAGGGTTGATGTGGAGTAATCGGGAACATTTCTTCATTCCATTGTCAGCAAACTTCAAAGGGAAGTCTTACCAAACTGCCTTGTTGTTGCCCTCATTTCTCAATTTTGAGCTGGTGACTAGAGTTACTTACAAGATGGGTACCTCGTACTCAATGACTTCAATAATGCATATTTATTTATATCTTTAAATATGTTTCTTTAGGCCTACCATTTTAACCTACTGTTCTAAGAACTGTCACGGTTAAGCTGAAGAGAGGGTGAGTTTGGGCTGGAAAGACAGTTTCTGTTTCTTGAATTTAAATTACATCCTTGACATTATAAAACATTACAGATACATTACCATTGTCGATTGTGTACTGTTCGTATGTTTTTGCTGTTGCATTATTCAGAATTAAGTTAAAAATTCTTTTTATTGTGTCTTAATGTTTCGGGGTTGTGGACAGATCAATATTTCTAGCCTGTGCACACACTCTACCTAAGGGCTGTGAGTCATATTTGCTTTGAAAGAAATAGCACTTAAGAACTGTCAGTCAAGTCAGTTGTAAGAAACATAGAACTCTTTAAGAATTACTCTGCCTCCTCCTCACATCTAAAGATAGCTAACTGGTTGGAGTGTCTAAGGAAGATAGCTAAGCTGTATTTTATAAAATAGTGCAATTGCAATTAATCAATGCAAATAAAAAACTCAAGGTCTTTTTACCTGTACATATCAAATATGTAATCTTCACTAAATTAAAAATTTAATAAAGTAAATGCTCCAATATGAGTAAGGAATATATGTAAAGAAATGACCCAGTTTACTAAAGTCATTTGTATGGCACTATTACAGTATTTTGTTTTAACAGGTCCCTATGCCCTGGGTGGGACGGCAGTGGGCAGGGTGTGTGAAGATGAGGTTTCTCATCTCCGTTTGGCCATTGCTTAACTGCATGACCTTTAAAAACTACCACCTTCATCTCTTCCTTCCCAAGGTCTGCGTTTCCTTTCAGGCTACAGGTTAAGGACTACTGTTAAGAATTAACTGTATGTTTTCAGATTTACTTGCTGTGTCTCAATGAGAAGTTGGAGTTAATATCAATGCAGCTTGATAGAGAAGAAATCCTCCTTTAACATTACAACTGGCTTGCCTAATTAAGATCTGTTTACTGTTCCTGAAAGTAAATAAAAGCAGAATGGTTCCTCTGGTATCTAATATACTAATAATGTAACAGCTATTTATGCAGTGACTGCTTACCTTAAGCTCCTCACTGTGCTAGGTGTGTGTATTTAATCTTCTCCTTGTATGAGCTTCCAATCACCTATCACATAATTTATATTTGCACAGTGATATTTGGATTCTTCTGGCACATTACAGCCAAGAGTGCCAATAAAGGAGCCACACTGTGCCCTAATATCCCTGATTATATTTGTATCTGTGTCTGCAGAGGTTGGATCCGCAGACAGAACAATGGACTGTACCATTAAATTAGCACAATTTTGCAGCATCGCCTGGCAGAAGCTCACACTTAATCCAAGAGGTTATTCAACCCTATCCAATATGATTACTCTATAAATATTTGCCCAAGCTCAGCACCAGCCCTTATATCACTAATCACACACAGGTTTGTTATAGCGAAGACCCCCAGTGTCAGCAATTTGAAAAACAAAGCTAATTAGTTTTGATTTAGGGATGGGAAGACTTATTCAGTTGAAAGTGAACAGTTGGCATAGTATAGAGGCTATTTAGAGCACATATAAATATGAAGGAGATTTACTATTGTTTGCACAGGATTTTGAGAAGGAATGGAAAGACTGCTAGGCTAAGAATACAGGCATATGTGACAACCAGTGGCAACAACCAGTGATGGCTGGAGTGAGGAGTGGGCAATAGAATAGCCCCCTTAAAAATACTACTTCAGGGGCCAGCCTGGTGGCATAGTGGTTAAGTTCTTGCCTGCTTTGGTGGCCTGGGATCATGGGTTTGGATCCCTGGTGTGGATCTACACACCGCTCATCAAGCCATGTTGTGGTGGCATCCCACATACAAAATAGAAGATTGGCAGAGATGTTAGCTCAGGTCCAATCTTCCTCAAAAAAAAAGAAAAAAGAAAAAGCAAAACCTACTTCACATAAATACCCATTAAGTAAACAGTGTACTTTCTATGCAACCAACTTTAGGATAAGTCCCTGGTTTCCCCTTCCAAACAGATCACCGTTCCTAAACTCCTCTAATAGAGAATTCTGGTAACAACAACAGTGTTGACCCATATGGTTTGGTCTTGGGGGGAGAGTAGCAAAGGAGCCCCTTATCCTTACATCCCTCAGCTACCAATCTACTGTGGTACTTGAGGGGTTTACTTTTTCTTATTATAATGTTTACATCCTTTAAAAAATGTTCTGAATTGCAAAAATTTTACTTAGTAACATATATCTTTATTAGCACCAAATAATACAGTACTATTTACTCCAGTTTTTGAAAGGCACTATTGTTCAATGGAAAGATCTCTACTCTGAGACACAAAAAGAAGAGATCTAACATTAACTGAGCCCTTAAATTGGGCCAAGCACTGTGCTACCCTCTTTAAATATGCTTTCATTTAATTTAATAATCATAACAATTTTATTAGATAGGGCTCATAATTTCCCCTTTAAAGATGAGGAGACTGAGACCCAGTGGGGTTAAATAACTTAGCTGTGGTCACCTCACACTGTCTCCCATTGACAACCAGATTCTTCTACTCACAGCAGAGATCTTGGGTAAATTGTTCCTTTCTTTGGGGTCACTTGCCTCCTCTGAAGTAAGAGGAGTAGTCAAGGTCACTAGTCTCTCAACTTTTAGTGGAAAAAAAAAATCTTTGAACATTTACCCTTTAACATAACTCATATATATACTATTATAAATCATATATATTTATATTATTATGTCATATACATACTGTGAATCCATTCGTTAAATAATAAGCTCTTTTCTTTCTTAAATTTTTTGCTAAAAATACATAAAAAATATAAATCCTAATTTATATCCTGAATTTCCTTCAACTGAATGAATCAAGATTCCTCTGCACTCTACTTTGGAAACTACTGGACTAGATGATCTCTACAAGTTCTAAAAATCTACAATTCTAGGTTTTCTCTTCAGCTTTGTAAATGAGAGACAGAACGAATTGATGAAAATCTTATTGGCATGGGCAAATTCTGATAGAGGAGCCAGAGGAACCTGGAAAAGCTAGGCCAGGAAAGTTCAGTTGAGAGCCCTGAGCAACGTAATGTGGAGAAACTGGGAACTCAATAAATGGGGAAGAAGAAGTAGGGATCAAAGGAGGTGATGATAATAGTAGTAATAAAACGATAAGAATAATAACAACACCATAGAATATTTTCTGTGTTTCAGGCCATGTTTTAATCATTTCATATGTATTTACTTTTTTAAATCATCACAGCAACCCTATGGGATAGGTACAATTATTATCTCTAAATGAGGAACAGAGAGGTCAAGTAAACTACTAACAGTTATATATTTAATGAGTGACAGAACTGAGATTCAAACCCAGTCACTTGGTTCTAGAAATCATCTATAAAAGAAAGCAGAGAGGACAAAAGGTCATAGAAAATTGCTAGATCTTAGTAAATATTTGTTCATTGTCTTGTTAGGAGCCAAGCCTCACTACCACATTCCTAAAGCTATTCTCAAGTTTCCCAATCAACATTTGGATGAAATTGGCTCCCATCCCCAATTTGGAAGGTAGGCCTACTCAGCAGTTGTATTAGTCGGGTTTCTCTAGAGAAATAGAATCAGTAGAATAGATAGATAGAGAGAGAGAGAGATAGAGAGATAGATGGGTTTATTATAAGGAATTGGCTCACACAAAAATGGAGGCTGAGATATCCATAATCTTCAGGGTGGGCTGGCGGCTTGGAGACCCAGGAAAGCTAACAGTGCAGATAAAGACTGAAGGCAGCCTGCTGGAGAACTCCTTCTTGCTCTGGGAAGCCAGTCTTTTTGTTATATTCAGGTCTTTAACTGATTGGATGTGGCCCACCCACATTATGAAGGACAATCTACTTATTCAAGATTCACCAATTTAAATATTAATCTCATCCAAAAACACCTTCCAAGTTGACACACAAAATTAACCACCACAGCAATGTAAGCCACTCAATGTATTTCAGCTACTTGATTTCAGAGATAGATATTTGACCCAATTAACACCAATTAGGGCCAAGAAAACTTCCCTCTGTGACTTAATGTGTTTCTGGGGACAGGGCTCCCTTATAAACACAAGTGAAGAGGTTGCCTGAATGCAGCCAACACAGAAGAAGCAGAGCAGAGTTATAGAGAGAGATCTCAATTTCATTTTAGGAAACTTGTTCCAAGTCCTTACAGAAACTAGATATAGCTATGGACTACCCAATTATGTAAGTTAACACATCCCTTTTAATTGAATTTGGGTTCGATATTTCCATACTTGCAATGTAAAAAATTGTAACAAATATACAGAGAGAAGTTAGGCAGGGAAGGAGCCCAGACTTTTTGAGATCAACCTCAGGTTGTAGGCAGCTACCATGCACTTTCATAAAGGGACCAGTGCAGCTGACTGTTAGATCCAGGATAACATTGCAGACATTTTCTTGTTTTTCTAGCTGCAGAGAAAAGCCTGGCTGACCTTTTCTGCCAGATGAACTATTGCCTACTTCATGGTTTCACCTAAGGCTCACTTAATGACTAACAAATAAAGAGAAGGATGCGGCTTTACATCAATTAAATCAAAACCAGAAATCTTGAAGGATTTGTGACTAAAATTCTCTTAATATACTCTTAATATACTTTAAAATAATTCATCATAAACTCTGGTGAAAAATAATCTTGCAAGAATCCGCTATACAAACATTTTACTTTTTTCGCAATCCAGGTCAGTCTCCCTGTATTTCTAACTATTCTTTTGCTCACATTGTTCCCCTCCTAACCCTCTATTCAATGGTACCCAAAAGTGCTGTCTTCTTCAAAAGCATTTTCTTGTCTCTTTTCACCCATGTTGATCTTTCCTTTCAAAACCGTCGAAGCTGGTATTGCCTGTTTTACTCATTTGAGCAGTCATTTGTTGTCTTACATCATTACCTTGTAGACTTGCGTGTGTGAAAGAAAAAGAGAGAGAGAGATGTGTCACTCCAATTCATTCTTAGAAGATCAAGGTAGAATGTACTCAGGGATTATTCCCTATGGGTTGGAGGAGGCAGAGAAAGCAGTATAAGGGGAAAATCTAGATGTGTTGCTCAGCCTGGGAGTGGTAAACTTAGAGGTAGGCATGTGGAGGCTGGAGTGCTTTCAACTGCAAAATCAGGCCAAGTGTGGAATAGATGGAAAAGATGTAAGTACCTTCAGGGTCAAACAAATATTCACTATCTGTCACAGGAGGAGCAACACAGGTGATGATCACATGGTCAGATAACAGGCCAGGCATTGCAGACAAGTCCTGAGAAGTCAGGAAATAGCCATTGGGTGAGAGAGATTCTTGACAGGGAAGCCTTCCCGGCGGTCTAGATTAAAAGCAGGACTCTAGACATTGAAGACTAGGATGTAAGCAGAGGGTGGAGACTCTAGGATTCAAACTGGATGTATGTCACAATCTGAAATTAGATCAGGGAAATGTAATGCTCTAAAATAATCACAAACAAGGATCAAGATAGGATGATATAATAGCCAGAAGCTTAGACTAAGAGAATGTAGGTTCTAGTTACTAGCTGAGTGATCTTGGACAGGTTATTATAAACTTTCTGTGTTTCAATTTCCTCTCTGGTAAAGTAAAGGGATTGGACTAGATGAACCCCAAGGTTCCAAGGGGTTGATTCAGGGGTTTTCTAGCCAAGGAAGTACATATTTGTTGCAATCACTAAGGATTTTAGACCATCTGAGAGACCTGTACCTTGCTGTAAGTTACTTTAAATATTAAAGTTCTCTGTAAGATTTCATTTGAAATCAGAATTCAGAATTCTGCTGGAAAAAAATAGTTTGAAAACCACTTGAACTGATGCTACTAGGTTTTGTTTTTATTATGCGAACACGAGAACTAAGATCCTTCCAGCAACTAACCCTAGATGGTAAGTGATTTGTGTTTTATTGACATCACTTGAGGGTATCTTTTGAGAAAAGGGCCTAAAGTACCTTTGGCAAAGGAAGTAATCAAATATTTGGATTTCTAATCAAATATATTTATTACTGTACTTTAAAAAAGTCTACAAATTATATTAGTTGTTTAACCAAGACATGGCTGTTCTCAAGGGGCCCCTACCATCCCGACCTGTTTGTTGGAGCCCAGCTCAGCAACTCTCATGAGTTCCCGAAGGAAAATCAACTCCCTAAGACTTTAGAGAGAGTTGAAGAGGAAGGTTACATTACACACCATGCACGCGATTCTAATGAAAATCCTCACTAGCCACATCTGTTCTCCCTCTGAAGTTCCTCTTCTTCACCAGCCACCTTGTCCCTTTCTCAACACTTGTCCCTGCCCCAACTGCTCCTGCTGACTGACTGGCTCTGGTTTGTAAGCCTTCTGCTCCAGTAACCCTCTCCTCTTTTTATCTCTCCTCTCTTATATAGAGCTGTTTAAACTCGCTCTCTTTTTCAGTTCCCAACTTCTTTTGAGGGTGTCAGGAAATTGTAAATTACGAATTTTCCCTAATACAAATTTTACAAAACTACGTACCGATACTAAGATTTATTGTTTGTTTTCAAAATGTCTGCTTAGTGATTTTCAACAAATCCTTCATACTCTTTTCAAAGACAGAAGCTTGAGTTATACAGAAGTACTCCTTTGGCTACTGTTAGAACTGGGCGCAGGTCCAGCTTACCTCATTATTACAGTCAAAATTTTGACATCCCAGAAGTTGACCAAGCCAGGTAAGAAAACTCATTCTATTTCCCAAGTACTTTGTCTTTACTGCACTATGATGTATGCTCCATGTGAGACTGGAAAGGTAGACCAGTTGAAATCATTAAGTTTCTTAAATTCTACTATGAGTTTCTAGTAGAGGAGTGTCTTGATCAGAGCTGTGCTTGAGAAAGTCCAAATAGGCAGTGCTGGGTAGGCTGTTGTAGGGAGGAAGACTATCCTCTACCCACTCTGGGTCCTTTCTGGCTGAGCTATGAATTAAATTGACATGAGACTGAATAGCAGGAGAAAATCAAACAAAGCTTTATAACATGTATACGTGGGAGAGACCTAGAAAAACTGGGTAACTTGACAAAATGGTGGAGGTTCTCATCTTAAATACTATTTTCAGCTAAAGACAAAGGAGGATGTTGGGTGTGGGGGAAGTCAGTTATGGGAGATTACCAGAAAAGCACAGTAAACAAGAGTAAGGTTATTATGCAGATTTAAGGCCTTGCCTTCCGCATTGATAAGTTTCTAGAGATGAGGTCACCCTCTCTTCTTCCCTGTACAGAAAGGGAGATACCTTTACAAATGGAGATTTCCCTTACAATGTAAATGTTCTGGCAAACAGAACTTTGATAAGAATGGGCTTAGCAAGGACCCTCCCAGTCCATCCATACCCAGAGTTATTTGTGGTGATGGCCTGTCCTGGGGACAGGCCTTCTATCTTAAATCCTTTTGGGCAGTTAGTGGAGGGGGAGGTCAAAATTTCTTTCAGAGTCATCTGAACCTTTATTTTCTTCCGCTGGAAATAATCCACATACCAGAGTAGCACATCTTGGGGTGGCCTGCCCTGAACTCCATCACGGTACTAGTGGGAAGAGAGGCTAAAATTGGGGAACTTAGTTTAAAAATTATGGTAATATTTCTGTCATCCCTTGAAAGATATCCTCTGAAGGGAACCTGAGATAATTCTCCAAGTTCTACTATAGCCTGGATGAGGTACTTCCTTTGTTTTGGACAATTTTTATTTCTCATTTTGTTTTCCACCTAGGAAGGGAGTTCTTTGTAAAGTAGATATGAGTAGTCTGATCAACAGAAAGGCAGAACTCTCCGCTTTTACTTAATAAATTAGAATTCTGATTTATAAATCAGCAATAATCAATATGTTAGTATGAATTCATTTTGGAGAGCCTGAACACTTGCCTGGGCCAATAAAAAGGAAATATTTAAAATATTATAATCATAAATTAAATATTTAAATATGAAATATTTAAAGACAGAGGCATCTGCGAGGCACCTTAGTCAGCCATCTTCCACCCTCCTCTTTATTTTTTAATTACCACATGACATTTCAAGGTCATTTCATCTTTGTTCTTCAGTTTCCTAATCTATACAAGGAAGATAATACTTGTCCTAAAGTGTTGTTTTAAGAATCAAATTATCAGTGCAAGTCACTTGGAAAAAAATTAAAGTGTTATAAAAATTTAAAGGGATAAAAGATCAACTTTGTAAATAGAAATTGTTTGGCCTTATGTTAGTGGTGGACCACTTCTGGCTGTGCTGAAGGGGTAACATACATTTAATTGACATAAAATATGTGTCCCTATCTATTCATGTTTGCTATAATGTGCTCCATTCTTGGGCTTTGTAAAATGTTGAGAAACATTTGTATGAGATTTATATTATTTCCAGGATAAAAATTTTAGTTGGTATATTACTGGTAATGCCATAAAATTTTTCTTGAATAGTTGGAAAGAAGTCCAACTGAGATGAGCCAGATCAGATGTTCTCAGTTTGGAGTAAATTGTTCTCTGTTCACCATAAATACAGTCCTTCTTAATAACATTAAATAATCTCAGTGCCCAAGTCTCCCTTTTCCAGCACTAATGCCATACCTCAGCCTTGCTTGAAAATTTGTGCTGTTGCTACCAGTGATATATCTGTTCTAGAAAGAAACAAGATTTCATTTCCAGGACTGTCAAATCAGGAGCTTTCACAAGAACACAAAGATTCACTCTCTTATTGCACATCATAGAACTCATGCCTGTAGCTTGAAAATAGAAGCCTTTGGTGTAGGCATTTGCTTGTTTGACAGTTCTGTTCTAAATTTTGAAACTAGTGGTACTGTAAAGTGCCTGTCTGACAATGGTGTACCAGAGCTTAGTCATGCAAAATAATTATTGTTCACGGTTCCTTAGCTGAAGTCAATAGCTCCGTGCAAAACACAACATAATGCAGAGATCTAAAGTTGCTAAATCAAAACTGAGAAAAAGAAGAATTTTAAACAGGTTTGGCGGAAAAAAACAGGTTCTACAAGATTTGCCAAGTGATTTTTCTCAGCACATGGAAGGCCTTAATATTTCTAAAAGAGGCTTTATGATAGAAATGATGGTAACGTACGTTAGTACATTCTGGTAATTGTCAATAAGCTTATATGATGTCAAAGAAACAAAAGCGATTATGGAGATATTAGCAAATGGTGCATAGTGCTTGTTTTCTAAATCTGAAATAATATTTTCAGGTTTGCTTCTGTGGATTCAGTGTTTTACAATATCCAGTATATCACCTACACTGAAGAGATTGATTAAATTATCCTAAGTGTATGTGTGTGTGTATATATATGTATATGTAACTAAATTTTTGTGACTGGATTAGCAGGATGCCTCCCCTGGCCCTATAGCGGGGTCCATGAATCAGTGTAGCGGTGTGTTCTGGAGAAGTCAACACTCAGCCCACAAATAAAGACTTATGTCTCCATGTTGCCTGAAACATTTGCCAGAGAATCTTGGCAAGACTGGGTGTTGCTGCTTCACTGCTTGAGTGAAACAGATGATGTCCTTCTTCACCCTTGGCAGACAATTGCACTTAAGAATATCCCTCTTCTGGGAAAAACTAACAACAATACCCATCGTTTCCTTAGAAGAGGGAGAAACACACAAACAAACTAGGATTTCACAGACTGTGTTATATTTACCTACATTTTTTCTTCAACACTTTCAATCCAATATTAAGATGGAATTGATAGAGGTGAATATGTAATTATTTTAGGCTTAGCTCATTGCCACTTTTCACAGAGTTCATGAGTTTTTTAAAATGAGTTTGTTGTTGAAGTATAATTTGGATACAGTGAAGTGCACAGATTTTAAGTTCAATGAGTTTTGACAAATGTATACTCTCATGTAACTACTATCCTGAACATTTCCATCACTCTAGAAAGTCTTCTTATGCTCCTTTTCAGCCAATCACCATCCCTATCCCACTAGAAACAACTGCTTTTCTCATTTCTATCATCATAGATTAATTTTACCTGTTTTTGAACTTCATATAAATGAAATTGTACAGTATGTAGTCTTTTGTGTTTATTTCTTTTACTTAACGTAGTATTGATATTCAGTCATGTTATTGTGTGTATCAGTCATTTATTATTAATTTTTTATTGTGATTTAGTTAGTATTTTAATACAAATATTCCACAATTTGTTTTTCCATTCTTCTGCTGATGGAAGGTAGGTTTTTCCAGTTTTTGGCAATTATGAATAAAGGTCCGAAGAAATTTTTGACCAATCCTTTTTGTGCCTATATGTCCTCATTTCTCTTGAGTGATACCTTGGAGTGGAATTGTTGGATTATAACATAGGTCTATGTTTATCTTTATAAGAAACTACAATACAGTAGTTCTTCCTAGTGGGGGTATTCCATTCTATACTCTGACAAGCAACATATGAGAATCCATTTGCTTCACACACTCATCAATATTTGATTTTGTCTGTCTTTTTAATTCTTGCCATTCGAATGTTTGGGGAGAAGTATCTCGTTGTTTTGATTTTGCATATCTCTGAAGACTAATGACATTGAACATCTTTGCATATGCTTCTTAGCCATTCATATGTCTTCTTTTGAGAAGTGTCTGTTCAAATCTTTTGCATATTTTTCTATTTTTAATTGCATATTTTTGTCTCAATTATTGCTGTCGGTGTTCTTTATATATTTTGCATGCAAGTTCTTTGTCAGATAAATGTATTGAGAATATTTTCTCCCAGTGGGTGGCTTGCCAATTCACTTTCTTAATGATGTCTTTTGATGAGTAGAGATTTTAATTTTGGTGAAGTCTAATTTATCAATTTTTTTCTCATAAATAATGCTTTTTGTGTCTGGCTTAAGAAATCTTTGCCTACCCCAAGGTCATGAAGATATTTTCCCATGTTTTCTTCTAGAAGTTTTGTAATGTTAGCCTTTAGGCCTATGATCCATCTTGAATCAATTTTTGTGCATATGTGAGCTAGGAGTTGAAGTTCATTATTTTCCATATGGTTATTCAGTTTTTCTAGTTCCATTTGTTGAAAACTTTCCTTGCTCCATTGAATTGCTTTGGCACCTTTGTTGAAAATTTATTGACCAATTAAATGCGATTCCATTTCTGGACTCTTCTGTTTTCTTGTCCTACTTGCCTATCCTTATACCCTTACCATATTCTCTTGGTTAGCTTCATGAGTTTTATCATTTTTTAGTCCTCTCTCTCTTGCTGTGGTACTTCTACCTCCTGCAAGTATTAGGTTCAGAGTTTATTTCAGAAGTTAGTACAACTTCCAAACTGCTCTGGATCTGTGTCCATCTATGAAATAGGAAAAATAAGAATGCCGTTATAGGGTTGTTAGAAAAAGTAAACAATCTAGTATACCTTTAAAAAGTGTATTATAATTTTAAAATAATATTTGTATGTTTAGAATGTTGCTTATTTTTACTTCATTTTTTGCTTCCCTTAATTTTTTTTTCTTTTTTAAGGTAAAGATGGGAGTTCATATGTCACATGACATATGTGTCATCATCAGGGCAGTGAGGGTGGCGGGGAGGGTAGCAGCCAGTCTCTTGGTGTTAAGATCCTCTATCTTTTTTTTCTTGAGGAAGATCGGCCCTGAGCTAACATTTGTTGCCAATCTTCCTTTTTTTCTCCCCAAAGCCCCAGTACATAGTTGTATATCTTAGTTGTAGGTCCTTCTAGTTCTTCTATGTGGGACGCCACCTCAGCATGGCTTGATGAGCAGTGAGTGGGTCTGTGCCCAGGATCCAAACCCGTGAACCCCGGCTGCCGAAGCAGAAAGTGCAAACTTAACCACTACGCCACTGGGTCGGCCCTGCTTCCCCTAATTTTAAGACATTTTCTCATGTATGTTGACTAAAATCTCCAAGAAGGATATGCACCATTAGTTTCAGATTGTGGGGGCACTAATTCTGTGGATTTAGGGAAAAACAAAGATCCAAGATAATTAGAAGAAGTGATGGGCACCAGATGCCTTCCCACTTACAAGAAGTCTAGTCTAGTGGCGACAGTAATCCTTTCTGATATTTCTCCTTTGTCTATTTTTCAAAAGGCAAGAACTACTAGGCTTCTAATGCTTTATTCTTCCAGACCTTTCTGATTTGATCTTCCTTTTCTTTGCTGTGGCAGCTACTCTTTGCAGAATGACCTTTGCTCTCCCCACCCCAAATCAATGACATTTTAAACTCTTTTAACATTTAGTAGAGAATTGCTTGTCCCAAAGCTTGGATCAAGTTTCTCTAAAAGATTTCATTATAGGCTTAAAACGGTGTAAAGAGAAGGATTCAAAGTCTGAACGCTTCCCTTTACCCAAACACAACAAGCTGAATAACAACTCTTTCTCTTCCTCACTCATCAGAAAGCATATAACAAAAATAAATAGAAAATGTAAATTCCTTCACAACCATTTTCCTGTTACTGCCCTAGTTCATACCCCAATTATCATTCTCATTTCTAAACTGAAATCTTTTCCTCTTCAAGTTTAGTGGCACCTTCTTACTTTTTTGGTCTTTTTTGTTAAAACTCCTTGAGCACAGTTATTTGATGTTATTTATCTTAGTTTCAGATTTCAGCATCAAGCTAAGTGCCTTGTACTCACTTCATAAATCTATCAAATTAAATTTATTACAATCAAGTGCTGATATTGCAGCAAAGAGAGTGTCATATATATAACAGACAGACAATAATTGTTCGTGGTTTATTGATAGCAGGAACACAGTATTTATTAATTGATTGGTTAATAGTTTGAATACATTTTATAATTAGAGAATCAGAGGAGCCACGAGCTCCTTTCTTTTCACAAACCTGTTAGAAGGGTTCAACTGGCATTCTATAGATCAAATTACTTAAATAATAGCTCTTTGTACTTTTTTCTGTAATATTATCCATAAGATTTGAGCTATATCACCTCGTAATAAACGAAAAGCCTCTTAAATACTTGTAGTACTAAATTCCCTTGGCAAGAATTTAGAATAGACGTCTCAAATTCTGTCCTATTCATTAGTGTCACAGCCAGGTTCCAGTGTACTTTACCCAGATAGGTGAATAAATATAATTTTCAAAAGATACAGGCATGAAAATGAAGCACCAATGTCTTCTGATGCTAGATTTTCCAATACTCATACTGATATGCTTATGTAGAAATTCTTCTCAGGTCTGTGATTAATTTCTGTCTCCTAGAGCAAATTGTTAAGTCTTGCTTCCTTTTTTGGTAGAACATGGACTTGTCTATCAAATCCAAACAGCTAGTCCTGGGGGCACCTTTTAAAGCCTAGAGGAGGTAAAATTAGGACAAATAAAAGGAAGTGTTATTTACCACACACCACATATAGCAGGTGGTAAGTATGTGAGAAGTATTACTATGAGAGAAGTAACACAGATTGAAAATATAAATGCTTAAACATTTTTAGATAAAGCCATGGAGGCTAGATCCATAAATATTGTTGTGGGGACCAGGACGCTTGGAAATGCCCCTAATCTAGTTATTAATATTAGAATTACTACACCTTCCTATACGTCCCCGCAAAAACCATGCTAAGCTGATTGTGTAATGAACTGATCCAATATAACCTCTTCCAATTCCCTTTTGGACATCGAACAAGGGGTGACAGAGTGAGGAAGCAAATTGGTATCACAGATCTGGAAGGCTATAGGTGATTCTTACTAAACATTACCTTGTGTCAATGCCAGCCTTGTAGGCAGGGCTTGTCACAGGTGCAGAGAAAGTAAAGAAGTTCAACGGAAGGTAATTTTATCAATGACTTCTAGTCAGTTTTTTTTCCGAGAGATTTAAATTTTCTATAAAGCTTTCAAAATTCAACATTAAGATCTTTTAAAATTGTTTCCAGTATAATGTTTCCAACATTAAGATCTTGTTAAATTGTTAACTATTTATTTAACTAAATAAAAGTTAACTGCCTTGCCCTTCCACCCCACTCCCAAACCTGAGACGTTGGAGGATAGAGAGTACAATCGCTAACGTCCCCGCCCCCACTGATTCTGGAAGGAGGGCTTGTACAGGCGCCAAATAAAAGGGTTCAAAGAGCTGAACCAGTAGACTGGTTCAAGCGGTTACTCGCGCAGAGAAGATAAGGAGATTGAGAGGAGGGGCTTGGCGAGTTTGGGAGTGTACTTTCAACGCTGCAGAGCAAATTAATAGGAGATTAGGCAGAGAGGGCGCGGTCCCTGCGTCCCGCCCGCCGGCGCCGTGCAAGTCACCGCAGCGCCCGCGCCACCCGCCTGCTGGGACAAGTTTGCTGCTACTCCTGCTCGAATTCACGGTACGTGCCGAGGAGGGGGGTGGAAGGAGACGGTGCGGAGAGGGTGGCGGGCGGGAAGGGGAAAGGGGTGGCAGATGTGGGCTTGAGAGGTCTCTGCCAGCCTGAAACTTTGCTCCGTTTAGCTGCTGAACGTTTGCTTTTCAAGCGATTGCTTCTGAAAGGGAGCTGTGTTCCTGCATCCTTGTAGGTAAGTTTTCCCGTTGTCACACTCCAGAATGAAACTTGAGCGAATAAGTCTTTTCATGTTTAAGTGATGACTTACTCACTTTTTATTCTCAAGCCAAAGTAGCATCCACTTTGAAAGGCCCCCCCTTGAACTTTTGGGGAATAAAACTTAGGTGCAAGTTGCAGTAATATATGAAGTCGCTGCAGTTGAAGCAACTTCTGTTCGCCCTGAGGGGGTAAAATCCTGCAGGGGCTCTGATTTCAAGGACAAATCGGCCTTTGTACCTCCTGAAAGACAGGACTTCCTCCTCTCAGATAACTGTGATAGGCAAGAGAAACATCAGCAAAGTTAAAATAATCATAATAATAATGATAAAACAACAAAGTGCAGGAGGACATAGATTAGATGTTGTGACGTTAATTATGACCATTTGACTAGAAAACTAAAGATGAAACTCCCTGGGAGGTTTACAGCCCCCTAATCTGGAAGAGAAAGCATGTGAAAGGAGTAAAAGAAAAGGGAACCCTTCTTTGGGAGTTAAGGCCTTAGATATTACAGCTATTGCTGAACTGGAGCATGGAGCATGGTGCATGCAAATCTGCCATCTCCCTGCTTCCTTTAAAATAGTCCCAAGGCCTCTTGGTAGTCTGGGCACCACTTTTATTTTCTCCTTTTCCTTCTCACTGCTTTCTCTCCAAGGCAGTGCCAAGTGGGCTGCAATCAAGCATTGGTGAATGCCAAATGGAAACTTCCCCAGGCCCCCAGCTAAAAGCCTTTAAGCCAGTCAAGCCTAGAGTTCTCAGGGCCCTAGCCTGCTGAGAATACCAAGCTAGGCACACCTTTTGCGTCTCCTGGGGGTTTACTATCTTGGGAGTTAGGGTAGTATTGGGCTTTGCTGTCCTCTTCTGTTTCCAAAATAAGAGGACTTTGGTCTTTTTTTTTTTTTTTGGTGAGGAAGATTAGCCCTGGGCTAATATCCGTGCCCATCTTCCTCTGCTTTATATGTGGGACGCTGCCACAGCATAGCTTGATAAGTGGTACGTATGTCCGCGACTGGGATCCGAACCCGTGACCCCCGGGCCACTGAAGCAGAGTGTGTGAACTCAACCACTATGCCCCTGGGCCGGCCTCTAGGACTTTGGTCATTTTTTAAAATGGCAAATAAGTCCAAATTTGATATAGCTCTCTGTGGCAGACAAGTACAGTTTTTCTAAGGGTTTGTTTTAGAGTGGAGTTTATTCCTCGCTCGGGTTGGGAAAAGAAGTCAGCACAGTCCTCTGAGAACAGCCTTACCCCACATCCCTCCAGAGCCCCAGCATTTTCCTCCCAGCTCCTGGGCTCTGAAGCACAGGAGGCCAAGCCTGCAGTCACCTCAATCCGTTCAGGAAATTCTAGAATTCCTAAACAGCCATGAGGCTACTGAACTATATTTTTTCTTTATCTTGTAGGTAGTGTTCTGTTGGTTTCAGAAGATACAAAATTGCAGAGTCATGGCCCTGGGGATGTATGCCCACATTTTGTGTGTTTCACAATATTGATGTAGCCAAGCCACTGTAAATAAGAGAACTTTGTTCTTCTTGGCGAGAAGCCTGTAAAGAGAAGAGGAATATTCCTCAGTTGTGAGACGAAGACTCACTTGTGTGTCATAGATTCTATAGGAATGCGGGGTGGGGTTCAGGTTGGGGAGAGGACAAGATAGGAATGGGATTTGGCAGAAAAAGGTCCTCAGAAGACCAGAACAGTCTAGAATTCTTAGCCTTGATGGTGGATAGTCCATGAGTTAAACACTCGAGAAAACTAGCTTCCAATCTTGTCCCTCTGCTGTGAGTTAGGGTCAAATTACTCATTCTACCTCTCCAGGCCTCAGTTTCCTTGTATGTTAAAGGTAGAGACAAATATTATTTGCTCTGACTACTGTGGAATTTTCCAGATCCAGTGAGATAATGTGAAAACTTTTTGAAAACTCTAAAATTGTGTCCTCAGCGCCTAGAACAGCGCCAAAGAAGGAGCTCAATACTTAGGTAACACCAGGGCCCAGGGCTTTTCTATGTAGTTTGTACTTTACTCATTGAATGCTCACAAGAATCCTGTGAGGTAGGAAGTATTATCAACCTCATTTTACAGGGAAGGCAAGTAGACCCCAGAAGTTAAATCACACCTAGTAAGTGGCAGAGTCGAGATCCACCTGGATTTCAGTCTAGTTCCAGAGTCTGTGTGTACTTAACTCTTTGCTCTTTGTCCTCTGAAACGCAGTCATCCCCACATTAGAGGACTGAGCTCTGCTCTCTGGCTGGATAGATGGAGGTATTCTCTACTATGCCAACCAATGATGGCCAATAAAAGGAACAATGCACTGTATAGTGTAATAACTTATTTTCTGTAATTCAAAACCAAGTTTCATGTTTTGCTCTGCTTATTTTTCTTAGATTATTTCTACCGTATTCCTAGAATATTCAAATCACCTAACATTTTACTCTGTTAATTACTATTACTACTATACTGCCTTCCTCCCTCCTGGTGACTTTTCCTGGTAGAAAGGTTTCAGTAATTTTGTTTTGACTGCAGGGCCCAGCCATGATGCAGGCTTAAGGCAACTTATTGACAAATCAGCTTTGAAAAAAAAGTCTAGACCGGTATCACCTATGCCATGCTATAAATGACTTCTATTTGTTCATTTCTGATCTTTACTGCTCCTCACCCGGCCCTCCCGTGTGCTCGGAGTGGGAGATGTTGGTTTCCGAGAGGCGGGTCATGGACCTATAGGGTGTGGTATCAGACGCTCAGTGTTAGCCCATCTCCCCAAACCACAGACTTGAGGAGTTCAGCCACATTCTTGGTGATTAAGAAACCCTCTTTGTGTGAGGTGCATTTTCAATATATCGTTTACATTTAAAGAAAAAAAGCCTCCCATTGCTCTTGTCCAACTGCTGACATTTTTCTGTTCTTTTCCCGCCAACAGTTCTGGAAGCCTTCCGCTTCTTTACGCTTTCAATCCCAGTTTTCACGCGGAGAAAACCATTCTCTGGACTCTTATTCCATTGCCAAATAAATTTCATTCTGGGAACATCAGTAGAGACCTACAGAAACTGTTTTAGTTTTAAAAATATTGTTAAGTAGAACACTTCCTAGTTGATAAACTTTTCTTAATTTTCTTTTTTCATTAACATCCCTGCTGTATTTCTTCAGATCTCTATCCAGAGGCATAGGATTCAGGGATCCCTTATTTATGTGTTTATTTTTTTGTGAGGAAGATCAGCCCTTGGCCAGCATCTGTTGCCAGTCCTCCTCTTTTTGCTGAGGAAGACTGGCCCTGGGCTAACATCCGTGCCCATCTTTCTCTACTTTATATGGGATGCCGCCACAGCATGGCTTGACAAGCGGTGCGTCAGTCGATGCCCGGGATCCGAACCTGTGAACCCAGTGCCGCTGAAGCGGAGCACACGAACTTAACCGCTAGGCCACCGGGCCGGCCCCATAGGGATTCCTTATTAAGCTAATTACTTTGCATGAGTTATGAAAGATAGTCAAGTTTGTTCATAACTTTCACCCCTCAACACTAGAACAGCAGCAGATACATTAAGTGATAGTAAAAGTATTATGTTGCACTGAAGACTTATCTAACATTTTGTACTTTCAAGACTACTGACTTGTGGAGGTAGATTAATTTATCATATGCATTTTGTTTTGTTTTTTAAATTAGAATATATAGTTTCTGTTCGCTTAAATCCAAAGAGTACATTTTTAGCCTACCTTTTAAAATAGGGGTTACTTAGGAAGCTTTGGTTTCTTTATCTGCAAAATGGGAATAATAATACCTATCTTGTAGCATAATTGGAAGAGGAAAGAAGATAACAGATGTAAGGGATGCCAGCAGTGCCAGCCACAGAGTAGGCATTCAATTAATGTTAGTTGAATCAGAATTAAGCAGTTTGCAGTCTCTTGAAGGAGACAGTGCAATGTGGTTAGTGTAGAAGATGCGAGGTCGGAGAGCTGGGTTTGCGTCCTAGCTTGGCTACTTAACATCTCTAATTCCCGTTTCCTTCAACAGTAAAATGGATCTAGTTATGAGGATTATAATATTATAGTTACAAAGATTATGTAAGACAGTGTACATAAAGTACATGGCATAGTTGGATGCAGCGTAAACTCATAAAATTAAATATATATGTATATATATGTGGTTTATATCACATTCAACAGCAACACACAGACAACTATATGACCAGTAACAGAGTATAGAAAGATATATAGATTTATAGACTACTGGTAGATGGATAGAAGGATCAGAATTTGATAGATGTCAATCTAATAAGGTTGCTTACAGGGGTTGAGTTTTAAAGGCAGGAACGGACATCATCTAGAAGAGACAGCACTGCATGCTAAGCAGGTTCAATAGCGTTTAAGCTTGGCTGTGAGAAAAGATGTGTGTTTATGTAGAAGAGATGGAAGAAGCAGACAGCAGAGCTGATAATGGAACAAGAGGAGGTTAAAAAGAATGGCTACCCGGTTAGGGTGAGGAGTTGGCATTTTCAGCTTTACCCTAAATTCCTACCCATTTGGACGTCTGTATCACCAGTCTTTCCCCCTGAGCACATTTCCAGCATACTTCCAACTCCGGACTCAGATAGCTACGTTGAGTGGAATGTGCAGTAACCGGAGGAGTTATATAAAGCCATCCTCCTTTCCTTATTCCTTCTATGCAAGTACCGTATATGCCCATTTCTTACTTTGCATGTGCAAGCCTGTTATTTTATATTTATCCTCCTTCTCCGTCTTCACTTGTGTTGGTATTAATGATGACCAGGATCACGGTGATAATGATGATCGTGAGAAGGACATAGTAAGCTTTACTGGAGGTTTTTCATGGGCCAGGTGCCACACTAAGTATATTCCACATGTTATCTCAATTAAATCCTGACAACAACCCAATAAATTAGGAGCTATTACTATTCCTATCTTATAAATGAAGAAATTCAGTCTCAGAGAGGCCAAATCTCTCAACCAAGGTTAATAACCAAATAGTTGGACTGGAATTCAAATCCTGGAGCATGAGATCTTGAATACTACTGAAATGACCAAAAGCTGTAAATTGGGTTTCTAAAGAAGGCTATGTGTTAGACCTTAGGCATTCCTAATCAAACGTTAATGGCACTACTATGTATGTAGTTTGATGTTTCTAAAGAGATCAATCCATGAGTTCTGGTCTTTTGTATCCAACTTGTGGTTTATCTTGATGTAAAAGTATGATTTTAGTCTATCTTTACAGCATTTTGCCTATTTATTTTTGCTTGTAATACTTCCTGCCTTTTCATTTTCATTCTGTTCTCATTTGATGTCTTTAAGCTTAATGTTATGGAACTAGAAAAAACATAATACTGTTTATTTTGAATTGTAAAAAACTTAGTGATTATTTCTTCTGCAAATAACCCAAGATATTTTTAGGAACAGTATGGTTAATGCTGTAATATAAGCACACCAAGTAACCATCAAGTTATTTGGGATATTTATGTCTGCTTTTTCCTATCTTGTCTAAAATCTTTTTAAGATTCCAGACCAAAATTGAAAAAATGGTTGACCTTACCCAGCTAATGGAAAATGAAGTATTCATGGCCTTTGCCTCCTATGCAGCGATCATTCTTTTAAAAATGATGTTCATGAGTTCTGCAACTGCATTCTATAGAATGACAAGAAAGGTAAGAACTTTGGAGGCAGTATTTTCTTTTAAGAGTTGAAATTCTGGAAAGCAATTTTCTTAATTTACTTTTTTTTTTTTTGGAAAGCCCAATGATACATTGTTTAATGCTGCAAATGAAGGATGCAATCATTCGGTACAGATGGATCTGATATATTTATGGAACATATGCTTTCTCCCAGAAACTAGTAAATGGTTTTTTCATTCTGGCTTTTACCTTTTGTCATGCTGCTTAGCATATGAGATTTCTAGAGTATCAAAGTTTGCAAGGAAATTTTCTGTAATTTTGAAGTTAATTTTGCCAACTAGAGTTTGGAAAATAATCATTTTCTAGACAGTTTGGTGTTTTCAGCTCTATTACAGGTCAAGGATATGCTTTTGGGAAGAGAATGAAAGTTATTATTATCAGTAGAGCCTCTTATGTTTGGGACAAAGCATTTGAATTTTGTGTAGTTCTGACTTCTTAAGTGGATAATATTTCTACCCAGCATTATAAGAATGATTTTTTTTTTTTTTAACTAGAGGCTTGGGGAAGGTGGTAGAAAGATTTGCATTCAAGCAGGGCTTATGACCCAGGTTCCTTGACAAAATTAAACTGTTTTCACTGGGATGGTCCCTGTGCCTATTCAGCAACTTCCTCTTCCTGGAAACCACCTATTCTCTTAGTACCTGTCCTGAGTTTTTGTTCTCCAGAGCTTTACTTTTATCTAGAGATCACAGTCCTCCCTAAAGTATTTCCTTGTTACTGTCTTTAAGGGTAATTCCTTCCCAAGGATATTTGCATTTTAATGGAGACACATACCCACATGTTTATATGTCTAATGGGGCAACGTTTTAAGGCAGCAGGCTGTAAAGTGTCTGCCTACTACCAGCTCCATACTGTCTTCTAGAAACATAGTGTCACCAAGCATAGCAGAAATCTACCCTCTTATAAGAAAAGAAGAGGTGACTTCAAGTTTGTGGAGTGCCAGTGATATGTGCCAGGAGACCTGATGCTCTTTATATGTGCCAGATCACGGAATCATTTTACATAATTGTTAGCATTATCATCTGAGATGAGCATTAGTCTCCCCATTTTATAGTGAGGAACTGAAAGTTGGAGAGGTTAAGTAGCTTACTCAAGGTTACACACCAATTAAAGGGGAGGCTGAGATTTAAATTCAAATTGGTTTAAACCCAAATCTCATGCACTTTTTATTGTAATACATTTATTTACTTATTTAAAATGTATTTATTGAACATCTAATGTGTACCAGACATGTATTTAGGAACAAGACAGACAGACCTGACCTCAAGAGCTGATACTATATCACATTCCTGCCCATCAGTTCTCCTGAACATTTATATCTGAAATTAATGCTCATGTCATATTAAGAAAAATATTATAATATTTATGAGATTTCTAAGTTTAAATTATGGCTAATTTTGTAGTATGTATTTTTCTTTATTATAAATTGTTAAACAGTGGAACATACCTAAATATTTTTTAAATGCATGTTTCAAGTGTCAAGGGATGGGGAAATCATTTTAGACAACATAATAATTGCAGGTAGGAATACATGAAAATATGCCCTAGAACATGTACTTGGTATTTATAGGAATGTAATTCAACTTCTTATATTTCACTTTATTATTCAACCCAAAGATTTAGTTAATTCAGAAAAAGAAAAGAGAGGTACACATGTCCTAACAGAATACAAAGTACTTTTCCCACCCGTCACTCTTTTATGCTTCTTACCTGTTCTTTAATATCCTTGGCAAGTAAACTTACTACTTTCACATGAGCCAATCAGTTGGAAATGTTAATATTCTTGAGGGAAGGTGCATCAACGTCACTATCAAAAAATGCCAGTTCACCATAGTAATAGTCAATGACAACTTAGAATTACTCTCTCTTCCATTTTTGCTTCCTTTTCACTATTTTTATACATTGGTTTTTATTTAAGTTCTTGCTTATGCTTCTCTTTTTAAAAAAATTTGCACTGTTAGTAAAAATTCAGATTTAAAGTATAAATGCTCTCCTTTCCCCCGTGTTTGAGCTATTGCTCCAAATTTTCTTTCCATAAGGGCAACATGAATTCCCATATTTATTCCATTAAAATGCAAATAAGTTATCTGTTAGACTACCCCTATGTTATTTGGCATTTTAAATAGGTTTTTTTCTTGGTATTTGTAATAGGTTTTTGCCAACCCAGAAGACTGTACAGGCTTTGGCAAGGGAGAAATTGCCAAGAAGTATCTTCGGACAGATGACAGAGTGGAACGTATACGAAGGTAAACCCAATGTCTACTGAATTTATTTACTTGATCAGAGAATTTTGGTCAAGGAGTTCAGTGAGGATGTTGGGGTCTTGAAGAGGAAGGAAGTCAGTCATCTTACCTGGTTTATATAATAATTACAGAAAATTAGGGATCTAGAAGTTTCTAACTATCACTGCAATTGCACATATTGCCAGTTTTGCTATACTTTTATATGCACTTTGTTGGGGTTAATGACTTTCTCCTGTATAGGGATATATCAAAAGTAATGAGAGGTAGGAGGGAAAATGAGGACGGTAGATTCTTGCAGTTTTGACATCTTTCTCCAGAGGTGGGACTGTCAGCTTGTGTAAAAGGTTGAAGAACTAGGTATTTTTGCATAGATTCAAAATATGAATGTGGGAAATCTCTCTCACCTCTCTCTGTGTCTGTCCTTTGTAGATATTATGTTTAATGTACTGAGAATTCAGTGAAAAATGAAAAGCAATAAGCCAAGATAACATCTACATAGCTTCCTAATAATACAGTTAATAGACTTATTTTAAAAGCACATGGAATTCTAGTTCCAGAGATGTTTCTTAGTACTTGTCAGAAAGTCATGTAAATTGCAAGCATTTTTTTCACCTTTACTGAGGTATAATTGACAAATAAAATTGTAAGATATTTAAAGTGTATAACATCATGATCTGACATACTATGCATTGTAAAAGGGTTCCACCCATCAAGTTAATTAACATTCATAACTACACATATTTACCCCCCCGCCTTTTTTTTCTGTGAGGAAGATCGGCCCTGAGCTAACATCTGCCAATCCTCCTCTTTTTGCTAAGGAAGACTGGCCCTGGGCTAACATCCATACCCATCTTTCTCCACTTTATGTGGGACGCTGCCACAGCATGGCTTGCCAACTGATGCGTCCGTGCGTGCCTGGGATCCGAACCGGCGAACCCTGGACCGCTGCAGCGGAGCGTGCACACTTAACCACTTGCACCACCGGGCAGGCTCCCACCTCCCCCCCTTTTTTTTGATGAGAAGATTTAAGTTCTACTGTCTTAGCAAATTTCAATTATACAATACAGTGTCATTAACGGGAGTCATCATGTTTTACATTACATCCTCAGATCTCATCCATGTTATAACTGAAAGTTTGTGCCCTTTTGCCAGCCTCTCCCCATTTCCTCTACCACCCCAGCCCCTGGCAACCACTTTTCTAATCTGTTTCTATGAGTTCAACTTGTCCTTTTTTTTAGATTCCATATGTAAGTGATACCATGCAATATTTGTCTTTCTCTCTCTGGCTTATTTCACTTAGCATAATGCCCTCCAGTTTCATCCTTGTTGTTGCAAATGACAGAATTTTCTTCTTTTTTAAGGCCGAATAATATTCCACTGTATAGGGCCAGCCCCGTGGCTTAGTAGTTAAGTGTGCACGCTCTGCTGCTGGCGGCCCGGGTTTGGATCCCAGGCGCACACCGACACACTGTTTGTCTGGCCATGCTGAGGCCACGTCCCACATACAGCAACTAGAAAGATGTGCACCTATGACATATAACTATCTACTGGGGCTTTGGGGGGAAAAAAGGAGGAGGATTGGCAATAGATATTAGCTCAGGCTGGTCTTCCTCAGCAAAAAGAGGAGGATTAGCATGAATGTTAGCTCAGGGATGATCTTCCTCACAAATAAATAAATAAATAAATAAATAAATAAATATTCTGTTGTATATGTCCATATCACCTTTTTAAAAATCCATTCATCTGTTGATGGATATTAGGTGGTTTGCATGTCTTGACCATTGTGAATAATGCTGCACTGAACATGGGAGTGCAGACATCTTTTTAGGATAACATTTCTTTTCCTTTGGCTATATATACTCAGAGGTGGGATTGCTGGATCATCTAGTACTTTTATTTTTAATTTTTTGAAAACCTCCATACTGTTTTCCATGGTGGCTGTACCAGTTTACATTCCGATCAGCAATGTACAAGGGTTTCCTTTTTTCCACATCCATGACAGTATTTGTTATCTATATTTTTGATAATAGTCATCCCAACAGGTGTGAGGTGATATCTCATTGTGGTTTTGATTTGCATTTCCCTGATGATTAGTGATGTTGAATACCTTTTCATGTACCTATTGGCCATTTGGATGTCTTCTTTGGAAAAATGACAATTCAGGTCCTTGCCCCTATTTTAATTGGGTTATTTTTAATTTTTGTTTTTTGTTCTTGTTTTTTTGCTATGGAGCTGTGTGAGCTCCTTGTATATTTTGGATATTAAATCCTTATCAGATATGTAGTTTGCAAATATTTTCTCCCATTCCATAGGTTGTCTTTCCATTTTGTTGATGGTTTCCTTTGCTGAGCAGAAGCTTTTTGGTTTGATGTAGTCCCATTTGTTTATTTTTGCTTTTGTTGTTTTGCTTTTGGTGTCAAATCCAAAAAACCGTCGCCAAGACCAATGTCAAGGAGCTTACTCTCTGTGTTTTCTTCTAGGAGTTTTATGGTTTCAGGTCTTACATTCAAGTCTTTAATCCATTTTGAGTTGATTTTTGTGTATGGGGTAAGATAGGGTCAACTTTCATTCTTTTCCATGTGGAAATCTAGTTTTCCCAACTCAATTTATTGAAGAGACTATCCTTCCCTATTGTATATTCTTGGCTCCTTTGTCAAAAATTAATTGACTTTATATGCATGGGTTTATTTCTGGACTTTCTATTCTGTTCCATTGATCTATGTGTTTGCTTTTATGCCAATACTTTGATTTGATTGCTATAGCTTTGATTGTTATAGCTTTGTAATATAGTTTGAGATTGGAAAGTATGATGCCTACGACTTTGTTCTTCTTTCTCAAGATTGCTTTGGATATTCATGGTCTTTTATGGTTTCATGCAAACTTTAGAATTGTTTTTTCTATTTCTCTAAAAAATGCCATTGGAATTTTGAGAGGGAATACATTGAATCTATAGATTGCTTTGGGTAGTATGAATATTTTAACAATGTTAATTCTTCCAATCTATGAGCATGGAATATCTTTCCATTTATTTGTGTCTTCAATTTCTTTCATCAATGTCTTATAATTTTCAGTGTATAGATCTTTCACTTCCTTGGTTAAATTTATTCCTAAGTATCTTATTCTTTCTGATGCTATTGTAAATGAGATTGTTTTCTTAATGTCTATATCTAATAGTTTGTAATTAGCATATAGAAATGCATTGATTTTTGTGTATTGGTTTTGTATCCTGCAACTTTACTGAATCTGTTTATTAGTTCTAACAGTTGTTTTGGTGGAATTAGGGTTTTCTGATATAATATCATGTCATCTGCAGGTAGACATGATTTTACTTCTTCTTTTCCGATCTGGATGACATTTATTTCTTTTTCTTAATTAATTGCTCTGGCTAGGACTTCCAGTACTATGTTGAATAAAGTGGTAAGTGTGAGCACCTTTGTCTTGTTCTTAGTCTTTGAGGAAAAACTTAACAGCTTTTCACCCTTGAGTATGATGTTAGCCATGAGCTTGCCATATATGGCAGTTATTATGTTGAAGTATGTTCTCTCTATACCTGCTTTGTTGAAAGTTTTTATCATGAAAGGATTTTGAATTTTGTCAAATGCTTTTTCTGCATCTAGTGAGATGATCATATGATTTTTATCCTTCATTTTGTTAACGTGGCATATCACCTTGATTTGCAGATGTTGAACCATCTTTGCATCCCTGGAATAAATCTCACTCAATAATGGCGTGTGATCCAGATAATCCTTTTAATTAAACTGTTAAATTTGGTTTGCTAATTTTTTTTGTGTGTGTGAGGAAGATCAGCCCTGAGCTAACATCCTATGCCAATCCTCCTCTTTTTCTTGAGCTAACATCCATGCCCATCTTCCTCTACTTTATATGGGACACCACCACAGCATGGCTTGACAAGCGGTGCATCCGTGCACGCCCAGGATCCGAACCTGTGAACCCTCGGGCTGCTGCAGGGGAGTGCGTTCACTTAACCAGTATGCCACCTGGCCGGCCCCTGGTTTGCTAATACTTTGTTGAGGATTTTTGCATCTATGTTTGTTAGGGATATTCACCTGTAGTTTTCTTTTCTTCTTCTTTTTTTTTTTGTGAGGAAGATCAGCCCTGAGCTAACATCCATGCTAATCCTCCTCTTTTTGCTGAGGAAGACTGGCCCTGTGCTGACATCCATGCCTGTCTTCCTCCACTTTATATGAGACACCGCCACAGCATGGTTTGACAAGTGGTGCGCGCCTGGGATCCAAACCTGCGAACCCTGGGCCGCCGCAGCGGAGCACATGCACTTAACTGCTGCGCCACCAGGCCAGCCCCAAGTAGTTTTCTTCTCTTGTAGTGTCTATGTCTGGCTTTGGTATCTGGGTAATGCTGGCCTCATAAAATGAGTTTAGAAGCATTCTCTCCTCTTCTACTTTTTGAAAGAATTTGAGAAGGATTGGTATTAATTCTTCTTTTAATGTTTGGTAAAATCCACCAGTAAAGCCATCTGGTCCTGAGTTTCTTTGTTGGGAGGTTTTTGATTACTGATTCAATCTCCTTACTAGTAATTGTCTATTCAGATTTTCTATTTCTTCGTGATTCAGTCTTGGTAGGTTTTATGTTTCTAGGAATTTATCTGTTTCTTCTAGGTTGTCCAATTTGTTGATGTATAATTATTCATAATAGTCTCTAATGGTCCTTTATATTTCTGTGGTATCAGTTGGAATCCTCCTCTTTCACTTGTAATTTTATTTGAGTCTTAATTTTTCTTGGTAAGTCTAGCTAAAGGTTTGTCTATTTTGTTTATCTTTCAAAAAACCAGCTCTTAGTTTCGTTGATCTTTTCTAATGTCTTTTTAGTCTCTATTCATTTTTTTCTACTCTAATCTTTGTTATCTCCTTCCATTTACTAACTTTGGGCTTAGTTTGCTTTTCTTTTTCTAGTTTCTAGAGGTGTAAAGTTAGGTTGTCTGAGTCTTTCTTTTTTCTTAATGTAGGCATTTATCACTGTAAATTTTCTCTTAGAACTGCTTTTGCTGCATCCTATAAGTTTTGGTATGTTTGTTTCTATCTTCATTTATCTCAAGATTTTTTTTGGTTTCTCCTTTGACCCGTTGGTTGTTTAGTAGCATGATGTTTAATCTCCACATATTTGTGAATTTTCTAGTCTTCTTCTTGTAATTGATTTCTAGTTTCATACTGTTGTGGTTGGAATAGATTCTTGACATGATTTCAAGCTTCTTAAATTTATTAAGGCTTGTTTTTTGGCCTAACATACAATATGTCCTGGAGAATGTTCCATGTGTGCTTGAGAAGAATGTGTATTCTGTTGCTCTTGGATGGAATGTTCCGTAAATGTCTTTTAGGTCCACCTGATCTAATGTATAGTTTAAGTTCAATGTTTCCTTATTGATTTCCTGTCTGGATGATCTATCCATTATTGGAAGTGGGATGTTGAAGTCCTCTACTGTTATTGTATTGTTGTTTCTCATTTCAGATCTATTAATATTTGCTTTATATATTTAGGTGCTCTTATGTTGGGTACATGAATATTTACTAATGTGATATGCTCTTGATGAATTGATGCCCTTTATCATTATATAATGACCTTGTTTGTCTCTTGTTGCAATCTTTGGCTGAAAGTGTGTTTCGTCTGATATAAGTATAGCTACTCCTGCTTTCTGTTGGCTTCCATTTGTATGGAACATCTTTTTCCATCCCTTCACTTTCAGTTTATGTGTGCCCTTAAAGCTGAAGTGAGTGTCTTGTAGGCAGCTTATTGTTGAGTCTTGTTTTTTTCATTCACTCAATCATTCTATGTCTTGTGATTGGAAGGTTTAGTCCATTTTCATTTAAAGTCATTATTGATATGTATGTACTTATTGCTATTTGTTGTTTCTGGTTGTTTTGTAATTCCTTTGTTCCTTTGTTTCTCTCCTCCTTTGTAACTTGATGATTTTCTCTAATAATATGCTTTGATTGCATTCTCTTTCTCTTTTGTGCATCTACTACAAGTTTTTGCTTTGTGGTTACCCTGAGGCTTATGTAAAACATCTTATATTTGTAACAGTTTATTTTAAGTTGATAACTTAACTTCAAATGCACACAAATGCTCTACATTTTACACTTCTCCCCCCAACTTTATGTTTTTTATGTCACAGTTTACATCTCGTTATATTGTGTATCCATTAACAAATTATTGTAGTTATAGTTGTTTTTGATACTTTTGTCTTTTAATCTTTGTACTAGCGTTATAAGTGATTTATCTACCACCATTACATTAGAGTATTTTGAATTTAACTATATATTTACTTTTACCTGTGAGTTTTACACTTTCACATGTTTTCCTCTTACTAATTAGTGTCCTTCCGTTTCAGCTTGAAGAACTCCCTTTAACATTTCTTGTAAGGTTGGTTTAGTGGAGATGAACAATTTCAGCATTTGTTGGTCTGGAAAACTCTTTATTTCATCTTCAATTCTGAAGGACAACTTTGCCGAGTAGAGTATTCTTGGTTGGCAGTTTTTCCTTTTGGAACGTTGACTATGTCATCCCACTCCCTTCTGGCTTGCAAAGTTTCTGGTAAAAAAATCTATGGATAGTCTTATGGAGATTCCCTTGTATGAAACAAGTTGTTTTTCTCTTTCTACTTTAAAGATTCTTTTCTTATTTTTAACTTTTGATAATTAAATTATAATGTGTCTCAGTGTGGATCTCTTTGAATTCATCTTTTTTGGTACTTTCTGAGTTTCCTGGATCTAGAAATTTGTTTCTTTCTCCAGGTTAGGGAAGTTTTCAGCCATTATTTCTTTGAATAAGCTTTCTGCCTTTCTGTTTCATTAAGATCTGTTTCTGCAGATTTATCTTATTCTTTTGTTTGGGACGTATTCATTTGTTTCTTCATTTTCCTTGACTCTCTGTGTTGATTTCTGCGCATTAGATAAAACAACCACCTCTCCCACTCTTGACAGAGTGGTCTCATACAGGAGATAAACCTTATCAATCAGCTGGCCTGAGCTCTTAGTTGTCTCTCAAACTCTTGTGATTGTCTCAGCTGCCTTCTTTGTGTTTATTGGCTCCCAGTAGTTGAGGGTGTGCTAAGACTTGTCAAGTGTTCCAAAGGGGAGGATCCCAGTCAGCACCTAGGTGCAGACTGATTGGAAGCCACACCCTCAGGCAGCAGTTGGGAAAGTATGTAGTTAAGCCTCTTCCAGGAAGAAACTGGGATTTGGGCGTTTTTGCCTACTACCTCTGTGCTGGGCTCAGGTGTATAGCTGCGGAGAGAAGGGTGCTCCTTCACCCATTAGGAACTGCTTCTTTGTTTGCTACAGTCCTGTGGGAGTTGTGACTACAAGCCCCGTTGGCTATCAGAGCCAGGTATTTTGGGAGCCTGTCCCTTGGGCAACAGCTGAGAAAATTGGGGCTCCTGAAGTGTGTACAATCTCCTTCCAGGGAGATACTGGCAACTCAGAGCAGGCTACAGGGATAAGGTGAGACAAAGTGTCTGCTGGTTTCCCTGGCCTCCGAGGAGGTTGTAGCCAGCCCCTAGATGCATACTGAATTAGAAGCCTGACCATCAGGCAGCAGCTTTTAAGGTGTGCAGACAGACCCCTTTTAGGGAAAGACTGGAAGATGGACATTTTTGCGTGCTTCCTCTGCATTGAGCCCTGAGGGTGGGGGGCGTAGCTGCAGCAAATGCTCATTATATTTCTGTGGGACTGGTGAGTGGTAGCACTGTTTGCTATCAGAGCCAGGTGATCCAGGGACCCTTCTCTTGGGCTGCAGCCATAAAAGCTGGGGTGCAGATGAGTGTATAAGCTCCTCCAGGGAGATACTGGTGACTTTGAGTGGGCTAGAGGAAGAAGGTGGGAGAGGTGTCTACTGGCTTCCCTGGTCCCTAGGAAGGACCAAAGGCAGACCCTAGATGCATACTAAATTGGAAGCCTCAGGTAGCAGCTTTTTTAAAGTATGCAGATGGATCCCTTTCAGGGAAGGCCTGGGAGATGGGCATTTTTGTCTGTTCCCTCTGTGCTGAGCCCTGGGGTGGGGGTGGGGGGATAGCCAGTTAAGAGCTCCTTCTTTATTTGCTACAGTCCTATGGGACTCATGAATGGAAGCCCAGTTGGTTCTCAGAGCCGGGACATCCAGCGCCTGTCCCTTGGGTGGCAGAAAAAAGCTGAGGTGCAGAGGTGTGTACAGACTCCTTTCAGGGAGATGCAGACACCTTGGAGTGGGCTATAGGGAGACAGTGGGGAAGGCGTGTGCTGGTTTCTCCAGTCTCTGAGGAGAACCGCGGCCAGATCCTAGATATGTGCTAAGTTAGAAACCTGACCCTCAGGCAGCAGCTTTCAAAGTATACAGATGGAGCCCTTTCAGGGAAAGACCAGAAGATGAGCAATTTTGCCTGCTCCCTCTCTGCTAAGCCCTGGGGGAATCGCCACAGCAAATCTCCTTCATCTGTTAACAGCTTCTCTTTGGTCTTGTGGGTCTCAAGGATGCAATCTCATTTATTTTCAGAGCTAGGTATTTTGAAGACCTGTTCCTTAGGTGGGAGTCTTAAATGTTGGGGTGCTAAATGTGAAGTCCAAACCCTTTGCTCCACAGGGAGAAGCCAGGAATTGGGAGTTTCCTCCTGATTGTATGGCACTGTGCCAGGAGTGGGGTTTATGGCAAAATTGTGTCTCAGCCTTTCCTACCCATTTTGATATGGGTATTTTCTCATTCACTCGATGTGTAGAAGTCACTCAGCTAGTTTGTGGATTTCTTTCAGAGGTAATTGCTCTGGTAGCTGTGCATTCAATGTATCTGTAGGAGGAGGGGAGTTCAGGAGCCTCGTATGTCACCATCTTGGTTGACTCTTCACCCCCGCAAAATTTTTTATATTGAGATTCCATTACCAATCCATTAGTTACCTTCTTCTAATGTATGAAAGAAATATTGACATTATATACTGTCTTCTCATTTAGTATTTTCTAGTGCTCATCCAAATTTTGGTACAATTCTAGACACGTTTCAAAGAATAAGTAAAATTATATAAAATTAAAGAAACAGTAAAGAGTTTTCATAGCCATACTTAAATGTACAGATATTTAGTTTTGTGATGAATAGTTAAGATAGGAAACATCATGAGTATATTTGACTACACTTCTTTAATTTTGTGAGTATGAGTAGATAATGAAATGAAGGCAGGAAGAAAAGAATTTTACTTCTATAATTCGGGTATCAGCTGCAGTCTCATATCCCTTTAGGATCTAGATCATATTTGCAATATCACTTTTCTGGTTCCCTGTGAAAGTCCAAAGCCCCTCCTAAGATTTCTGCAAATTCCCTTATGGTATATAGTCTCAAGATTAACTCTCAGTCTGAGTTCCTACATTTGTGCGTGTTTTCATATTCTGCATTTTGTTAGGCGGATGTAAACTTGGCGCTTTCCTCAACTCTCTCAACAAATCAACTAAAAAAAAATGTGTATAAAAATAGATTTGACTAAATTGAAGTGCAGATTTTACAATACAGCAGCACAAACATTTCGAGTTGTATGTTAGACAGTGCTCTCACAGTGTCCTCAGACCTTCTCCCTGGAGAATTTGTGCCGTACCTTCTTCACCTCCAGTAATGTCCAGCATTACACGATTTTGCAGGCTCATTTTTTGCCCCATCTACTCTTCTAGAACTGAAATTAAATTCAAACTTTTTGCTTATGCAAAAAGGGTAACCGCATGTTATTTATCAAGCAAGAATGTTTTTCTTCTAAGGGGAAGTCTGTGCTAGATAGTTAGAATAAGATTTTAGCTTCTGCCTCGCTTAGTTGTATATTTGTTAATTCATTAGTCCTATTGAGTAAATCAGCCAGTCTTGAAAATGGATTGTGCCAAGAATAGGGATCTAAAATAGGTTCAGGACAAAGAATCAATGTGAGAATTTCAAACAGTATCAGAGGAAAATTATAAGTGTTATGATGAAAAAGAATAAAAATTAGAAAAGGTGAGTAAAGCTTTAGTAAAACCTCTAAAGAGACATTAAAGAGTTTAAAACTTTGTCTTCCCCTTTTTGTGCATCCCTTCTAGAGCATGCATGGTGCTAATCATGACCCTGTACTCATAAAACTGCCCAGGATTTGAAAGTGATAATAATTAGACTCTCAGTAGCATTCATGGGTTTGGAAGGAAGATCCAAGTAGGTCTCATGTGGGAAAGCTTAACAAAAGATATTTTATTTTTGGATTTTAGATTACTCCCCACTCTCTCACTCCCTTCTTCCACCCTCTCATGCCCATGGAATTGTACTTCTAGAGGAGAAAGCCATTATCTAAGCTGATTTCCAGTCAGGTTGTGAACAACAAATAGATTTTAATAAGAACAATTGACCTCAGTCCTGAAAGGAGTCAGTGTCCTTCAGGAGGTGCTGCGACTGTGTGCACAGCGCCCCCTGGTGACCAGACACTGGCTTTTCATTGTGGCAGGAGAAGAGAGTCTCCAAGAAAGACAGGGTGTTTAGTTTCCAGTTGTATTTTCTGAGACCCTGTTGGCCCCGCCAAAAGAGTTCCTAATAACAACTCACTTTTGGAGATACTTTTCAGAGAAAGAGTTTGCAGAATCTCCCGTTTCCATTTTTAACCCAGACTTTTTCTTTTTCACTACTTCCACATGTAATTGTAAAGTTATTTCTATTAGCATATTCAATGGCAGGGACCAAATGGGGCCACAAATGGCGTGAAAGGTATGCTTTCAGGTATCCAATATGGAGAAAATTAATACATACAAATATGGAACAACTAGTTAAAAACATAATGTAACATATGTTGAAATGTTAAGTGGCCTAAAGTAAGTTATTTGTGTTCTGGGCAGGCAGAAATCAGTGATGATTGGAAAGCATTTTACATATGTATTTATTTAATCCTATCTCATCTTGTTCTACAAAGAATTCAAGACCATATATATTCAATATGATAAGATAAAAGAAAGTTGTAAGGTAATCAGGGCAACTGGAGAAATAAAGGGAACCATTCAAAAGAAAAAAAGGAAGGCCTGGGTACAGTATTTAGGGAAGGAGAGACGTTTAGAATATACTGATTCAAACGTAGAGAAGAGTGTTCAGTGGAGTCTAGGCGACACTTGTGGGGTATTCTCTCAAGGGACTGAAGCATCGGCTAGCAATTGAACCAGATGACTTCCCGTCTGGCCCCAATGCATGAACAAAGCATTTATTGAGAGATTATGATGTGTGTATCACTGTCAGTTCTACTGGAATGCTGTAAAAGAGCTTTGAGACTGGGTTCCTGCTCTTGAGGGGTTTATAACTTTTACCCTGAAAATAAGACCAACATGCGTTTAGTAATTAGAGAATTATTCAAAGCAGTCTCCCATTAGATGTTAAGTTGTGGGGTACGTAGTATAAATTCCTAGGGTATTTGGGAATATTTCATGAAGGAAGAACTTGAAGGATATTAGGATTTCAAAGGAGGAAGAGAAGAGAAGAGATCATGTCAATTTGGGAAAATTTCTTTGTAGGAATTTGGACACATTGCTGTATGCTGAGCATGAAGAACTTTGGCTGAGGTTAGGGAGTCAGGAAAAGTCTGGTGTGAAGCTCCTTTTGTAGTTGGCCACTCCCTGACAATTCTCAAAGATGTATAGCACCTCTGGTTGAGGTCAAGTTGATGCTGAGATCCAAGTGGTTCTGATCTGAGGGAGGGAGATGTCACTGGAACGTCATGAGCACTAAGCAAGGCTGGTGGGAAGGTCAGCCACAGAGCAAGCTTGTACCAAGGTGCATCTGTCCAAAGGAGAAAGGAAAATGAGAACACGAATCATGAGGTGGGGGAACAGACTCAGGTAGAGAGTGATCACACATAAAGACTGATGTTCACCTGTTAATAGATTTTGGTAGCTGTCTAGAAATGACACAAAAGTGAAGGAAGCCGCCACTCTAGGATGAGCTGTGTCATTCAAGCAGAGAAAGAGTTACAGTGGAAGGGGATATTGAGTTACAGCAGGTACTCACTGGGAGAGCTGGGTAAGTGTATGCCTGGGGCAGGGTCTAAAAAGAACAGCGTATAAAATGACATAAATTAACCTGGAGTATGAGGGTCTGTTGAAAACAAGCCTTACCAGGACAATAAGGAGCATTATTTGTGAGAACATTTTGAGGGCTGCGGACAGGAAAAGAGAATTGAAAAAGAGAAATAAGATAAAGAAAGAGCAGGGGCCGGCCTGGTGGCACAAACAGTTAAGCGCACGTGCTCCACTGCGGTGGCCTGGGGTTCGCCGGTTCGGATCCCGGGCGCGCACCGAAGCACCGCTTGTCAAGCCATGCTGTGGCGGCGTCCCATATAAAGTGGAGGAAGATGGGCACGGATGTTAGCCCAGGGCCAGTCTTCCTCAGCAAAAAGAGGGGCATTGGCAGATGTTAGCTCAGGGCTGATCTTCCTCACCAAAAAAAAAAAAAAAGAGAGCGAGAGAGAGAGAGAAAGACAGACCAGAAAAAAATGCGGGGACCAGTAACCTCCAAGGACGTTTTGCCTCTGACCTTCCTTCCTTCTACCCCCACTGAAGCTTCTTACCCCTTATTGTCCTTGACTTTCTTCTGTCTTAACTCTACCTTCTATTTATCAATTGCTTAATATAGGCTTAGAGGTGGACATTGTTTTCCACAAGGTCTCTCTTGTAAAGGTTCTTCCCCAATTTTAAAATGTCTGTCCTTTTAGAATGTTGTGAAGGAGAAAACTAACATGCCCAAGATTGGAGGTGAAGATGTATCTGTGGTCTGGCAGGAGAATCCAGAGGACCAAAACAAATACCGTTGGTGCAATTGGTGAAAGGGGCCCTTCTTTAGTTTCTGCTAAATACTAATACTATAGTATTATTGTATTATACTATAGAAATACCAATACTATAGTATTATAGTATTATACAATAGAAATACTAATACTATAGTATTGTAGTATTATACTATAGAAATACTAATACTATAGTATTTCTGTCCTTTCTTGCCCACCTTCCCCTCGGTAGCCCTTGGGTTGTTCCATGAAAGAGAGGGGACGGGGACGCTCATACTTTTCTGTCTTTGCTTTTATTCAGAAACAGGTAGTTCTTTATTTAAATCTTTCAAAACCCTTACTTATCTAGGTTACTGTCACCTTCTTCGTTTCCTATGTCGTCATCGTCTTTGTAAGGCAACCTTAGAGGGAGTCTATAGAAAACAGGAGAAAGGAAAGGAGGCGAGGATAATGGTGATCACTGAGCAGGCAATATGTAATAAGTATATTTTTTGCCAGAGAGAAGAGGGTAACGTAAAACGGAAATATTTTGCATTTTGAAATATGTATCGATAGCTGATAAACTCTGTCAAAATCTCAATTTCTAGTCTAGATTCTAAAGCAATTTTTAATTCTGGAGACTTAAACAGGGACATCAGATTCTTATTTTTATTTATTTATTTATTTATTTTTATTGCGGTAACATTGGTTTATAACATCGTATAAATTTCAGGTGTACATCATCATACTTCTATTTCCGCATAGATTACATCATGTTCACCGCCCAAATACTAATTACAATCCATCACCACACACATGTGCCTAATCATCCCTTTTGCCCTCCTCCCTCCTCCCTTCCCCTCTGGTAACCACCAATCCAGTCTCTGTCTCTATGTGTTTGTTTGTTGTGGTTTTTATCTAGTACTTATGAATGAGATCATACGGTATTTGACCTTCTCCCTCTGACTTATTTCACTTAGCATAATACCCTCAATGTCCATCCATGTTGTCACAAATGGCTGGATTTCATCGTTTCTTATGGCCAGATTTTTAAATTAAGCACTTAAAAAAGTATCAAGCCAATAATAGATGTGCCTTGTATTCACAATCCTAGCCAGAGAAGCCCAAGTTGCCAGGAATTGGAGGAAAACTTGTAGCTAAATCATTTTTTTTGTTTGTTTTCTTCTAGCTGTGGTATAAAGATAAAATTTAGGAAACATATCTTTCTTTCTCTTTATTGTTTATCATTTTTGTGTATATTTTTTTACTTTGCACTATCATTCACTAATTCCTTTTGTAATTTGAGGATGGGTTGGCTAAAATTTTACCCATATTTGAAAGGCTAGTTATGTATTTTGTTATTTGGATGTTACAAACATGAGATTCTTGATATTAAATTGGTAAATGAATTCTTGGCAACCTAGTGGTTTGGGTGAATGGGCAAGGATTGTCTCAGTAACCATTTTGCAGACTAGCAGAAGTGAGGGAAGAATCTTAAGAAAGATCATAACCAAAAGGATTTTCTTACTTTGGGAAGACGAGTTTTTATAGGAAGAATCTTGAATTGCTTCGTATAAGCTTTGGAAGCAAGAGTATTTCATATCTACAGAACTGAAGTGTTTTATTATATAGCTGTAGGTTTGAAATTCTTGAAAGTGCAAAATGCCTTCTCTGTTATGTGTTCAGATACACTAAAAATAAAAAGAAACAAACATAATGAGATATTGTAAAGAAAAGCCAAGTGGATAAGGAAGGAAGGCAAATTGAGAGAAATAAAATGAGTCTTACTTCGCATTTTTAAGATCCATTAACACTTATATTTTGTTTTAGAAGAGAGGTAAAAATGAATATACTTCAACTGATTTTGAAGTTAGTGCTTTACTAGTCATCTTTTTTCCACAGAGCCCACCTGAATGACATTGAAAATATTGTGCCATTTCTTGGTATTGGCATTCTGTATACCTTGAGTGGTCCAGATGTCTCTACAGCCGTCACGCACTTCAGAATCTTTCTTGGAGCACGGATCTACCATACAATTGCGTATTTGACACCCCTTCCCCAGCCGAATCGTGCTTTGGCTTTTTTGGTCGGATATGGAGTTACTTTGTCAATGGCTTACAGGTTGCTGAAGAAGATATTGTACCTGTAAGGGATAATCATCCAACTCATCATCCAATTATCTTCCAAGAATTCTGTACTTCCAATTTCTAAGGAATACATCTTTAGACTTTAACTGGGAGGGGAGCAGAGAAATAAAGAATTGGGGAAAACCTATTTTGAATATTAATATTACCAGTATCCTTTATTCTTGTTTGATATTTACACTAGAAATCTAATGTAATTCTTCAGTCTTTTGTCTTATTCTTAAAGTATTGTGTTGTAAATTTTGATTATAATTTGCAACATTCATTCAGCCTTTCATATTTTAAATCCATAAAAAGAGTGATTGTGTATATGATAAACCTATATTTCAGTCTTGCTGAAATGGGCATATGAAATAAAGAATTTAAAGAATAGTTTTATTTGGTTTTAATTTTCACAACTTTTATTTTCAAAAGTTTCAAACCTACAGAAAAGTGAAAAAGTATGAACCTCTATCTATCTTTTACCTAGATTTACTAATTGCTAACATTTTGCTGTGTTTCCTTTAGCTCTATCACTTAATGTTTTTTCTGGACAATTTAAAAGTACATTACAGATATCATGATACTTCACTCCTAAATACTTTGACATGTACCTCCTATGAACAAGACAGTCTCCAAATAACCACAAATAACCACCGTTACCACACCCAAGAATTTTAACATTAATACAATAATATTATTTAATATATATATAGTTCATATTTAAATTCCCCCAATTTTTCAATAATGTCCTTTATAACTGTTTTATTTTTGATCCAAGAATCAAACAAGGACCACGCACTGCGTTTTGTTATCATTTCTATTTAGTTTTCAATAAAATGGAAGAGTTCTTTCACTTTCTTCCTTTTGTTTTTGTCTTTTGTGACATTGACATTTTTTGAAGTGTATAGGCTGATTGTTTTACAGAATGACCCTTAATCTGGATTTGTTTTATTTATTATTTTTTCATTCTTAGATTCAGATTAGACATTTTCAGTGATGTTGTGTCCTTCACATTACAACACATTAATAGGCATGTGATGTCAACTTGTCCCATTATTGGTGATGTTAAATGTGATCAATTTAGTATCAACCAGATTTGTCCATTGTAAAGGTATCTTTTTATCTTTGTAATCTTATATGGAGTGCTAAATTGAGACTGTGAAAATCCTGTTCTCCTACAAACTTTCATCCAATGGGTTTAGCATCAAATGATGCTCAGTTTTGTTTCTACATAAAAATATATAAACATAAAAATGTGTAAAATGTATATAAGTATACAGACCTATGAATGCTTATTAAATCCACATGAATTTAGATTTTTTTGTCTTAAATAGAATTATATGTACTTAAATCTTTATAATAAAGGATGAACTTTTAAAATATCAATATTTTTCTTACACTTGCCGTCCAATTTATGTTATTAGTTTTCCTTTCTATCTCTTGGTTAGTCTTAATTTTAAATATGTATTTCTTTTTTTTTTTTTTAAGATTTTATTTATTTATTTTCCCCCCAAAGCCCCAGTAGATAGTTGTATGTCATAGGTGCACATCCTTCTAGTTGCTGTATGTGGGACACGGCCTCAGCACGGCCAGAGAAGTGGTGCGTCGGTGCGCGGCCGGGATCCAAACCCGGGCCGCCAGCAGCGGAGCGTGCGCACTTAACCGCTAAGCCCCGGGGCCGGCCCTGTATTTCTTAAATAGTGCTTTTAGTGGCTTTCATGTTGTTCCATAGGGTTTACCACACAAGAGAAAAGTCATTGTGTAATATTTTAGGTTTCATAATTTGAGCAACTCTTAAGTCCATAAACAAAACCTTTTGGACAATCGACTATGAAGAATTCTATACAAGTTTCTCTTTACTTCTTTTCCTAATGTTAAAAGCTGCTTTGCATATCCTGGTCTTGGCTTCAGGAAAGCTTTGTGATGTAATTAATGGAAAAGACCATGAGCTCAGATGTGAAAAGTCCAAAATTCAAGGATTGTATCTGCCTGCATCAGCACATGTGTGCACACATACACACTCACACACACACATACACACACTCCCTGTTCTCTGGATTTGGGCAACCTACTTACCCTATCTGATCTGTAGTTTCCTCAAACTTTTTATGAGGTTGTTTGAAGGTCAAATGATCTATGTATGTGAAGCATATGAAAAAAGTATGTTCTAAACAATAAAGTGTTCTCCATGTGTAAATTATTTGAGGCATCTATCAATCATAAAGATTCAGTTAGCTGAGTTTTTCCTAGCTGTGTATGAAATATTTGTTTAACCCTCATAACTTCTTTCATTGTTTTCTTAAAATTTCTACATTCCTGGTAACTTTTTTGTGGTTATTGTAATGGTTAGCCATTTAGCTACTAATAATTCATATCCATTACTAGATAGCTATCAGGAATAAAGGACATATAAGTTTTATATTCTTAGAGATATAACAACTATGTATATGCACAGAACATGCTTAAGGAAAAATGAAAAAGTCTAGAGATTACCTACTTCAATTTCCAAGTTTGAATAATAGTGGTAAAGACAAAATGGTTTCTAACTGTATTTTCACTCACAAAAGAAGCCGTAGTTGTTGGGGGATTTAGTAGTGAAAATTTTAACCAGAGAGGGTGGATGAAGGGGAAGAATATTTACTGGTGTAGCAGCATCTCCTGCATCAAGGAATGCCCTCCTGACCACATGACAGACTGGTCTATAGAGTGAAGTCTGTGTGGTAAGTGACTTTAACCTGTGATGGGACAGACTTGGAGAAGAGATTGCACAGTTGACATTAACACTGCTACCTGTGAGGGGTACGATGGATATGCTCATGTTTCTGCCACTTACTAGCAACTCTTTGAAAGCAAGGATGATATTTTATTTATCTTTGTATATGTATTCTCATTTATGTACAGAGACATACACATACACATTTACGCAAACACACACACTCTCACCACAGTCACACACACTCCACACTCACCACATACACACGTGTGTGCACACACACACGTACATACACCCACAGAGTCAGTACCACCAACATCACCAATACTAACCATTATAGATACTTAGTAAGTAGGTAGCACATTACTTCTTCAAATTTCACCATCTCCCTTCACTCATGCCTTGCTCTCTCTTCACTTGCCCTAAACCAACTATATCATAAGTAAAGCAAGATCCTTCTGCAGAAATCAGAAGATATTTGCTGTAATTCTTATAGACATATCATTTAGGACAGTGATGGGAGTTTTTTGGGGGCGAAGGTGCAGTGCCTCTTAAATGGGGCTGGAGGGTGGGACAGGTTTATCAAAATCTCTGTAGCTAGGGTCTATATACACACATATATATGTATATATACTGAATCTATATTATTAGGATACACTCTATTGTTTTTTTCATATAATATTACATAAAGTAGAATCTTCTTAGCAGGTGGGGACATCTATCTACAAGATGTATTTATTTGGCTTGGCTGTGTTGAAGGATCGTGGTGGGACATGAGAATTTCATGTATATCAAAAGGCTCTGTGGTTTAAAAAAGGTTGAGAAAACCTTATGCAATCAGCACCAAATGGATGAATTTCTCTGTTTTGAAGGCTGAGAGATCTACTCTTTAAGGGTACAGGTGTGATTAGGCTCTGAGAGATAGACTTATAAAGACCAAAATGTAAATGAGATTGAAGTGTAAACCAGAATGACAGAGAATTCATCAAAACTCAGAATTATAACTGTTCCATGGTCTGGTGGTCTGAATTCCCAAGATTGGTCCATTCTGCCTCTGTAGTTAATCTGCTTTAGAAGCTAAATTGTGATCAGAAAGCTTCTGTTGATTTTCTCTGAGGGAGCACTGTCAAAGGTACCAAAATTACTTCATGACTCAGTGCTCTGCACATTGTAAGTAGGCTTGTGTGACTTGGCAAGCATGGATTTAGACCAAAGAGAGTTAGATGAGTCAAATGCTAAATGTCATAAGACTAAGATAATCTGATTCATCCATTTCAAGATAGAGATGATCCCATGAGTGGGACTAAAAATACTTATAGTCCGTTAGCCACAGCACCCCACATTCATCTCCATACTTGGAACAGCCTTACGAGTGGGACTTGCAAGACCAAGTCTCATGACACAGGCCCCTCACCATGGTGGGTGCTTAGACGGGCACAGTCAATGCTTTTCTTTGTATTCTTTTTCTGTTTCCTTGACTGTCCAATCTCTCTTCTGACTGAAAAATTCTTCCTTTCACCATATTAAAACACAAAGAGGCTACCTCTTGGGTCTTATTACCTGGAAGCTAGCGACCTGGCATGTCTATGCAGTGTTCAGCAAGGAGGTTAACTGTCTGAGGTTAATTGTGCAAGGCTGGTTCCTAGTCGTTAGTGGCACCTTGAGGAACGCCTAAGCACTGCTAACAGCTACCCTCCCACTCTAACATCAATGATTCTAAGGCCAGACATTTCTCCAGGCAGTGAGGAGAAGGGCGTGGAGTTTCTGGTGCCCAAAGCATTAAACTTTAATGCAAAGAGACTCAAGCCTAGAGAATCCCGTGTGGGTTCTATAAACCATTCACCTGAGGGTTCTATTTTACCAAAAAGAAAAGTTTTTTTGAGTTGCATAGTTACATCACAGTGACTCTTCTTGGAGGCGGATGGTGAGAAGTGAGGCAATTTTCCTTGAGAGTCTCTACAATCCGTTTAGAAACAGCAGCACAAAAATCTTATGATCATCTCCCCGGTGCCAGCCTGAAATGTCAGCCCGTGGGAAGCTGATAGGTCTTCCTGCTATCAGTGGAAGCAGCACTTCTACATTCGTATCTTTCAGAGTACTTTATTCACTATACATCCTATGTAAACTGTTGGATTTGACAAGGAGGAGTTGTCAAAGGCAGACTACTGGGAAGGGGCTATGTTGAGTTGAATTTGGCACCAATCTCTCATACTTGACAGCTCAAGTACAAGATTGTGGATGAGCTATAGGACCTATGAGCCTCCTCATTCAGCAAGCGCGGGCCCTAAGTCACATTTAATTCAGAAAGCCCTGACAGCCCTGAATAAAATGGGAGCAGTAAAATGGAGAGATAGGAGAAGTATGCAAGAGTAGACCATTTAAGTTGTTGCCTTTCACTGAAGTTTTGGAAAATATGAACCAGGACAATATAGACTATGATACCCTATGATGGGATCTGCGTTAGCAATTTAAAGAAAATAATCCAAATTTCAAGCCAGGGTGACATGGTTTTTAATAGCTAAAATCTAGGAGGGGAAACAGTAGAGAGTTAGAAGCTGCCTAAAATTCTTCATCCTTTAGCCTAAATTATACATACCTATAACTATATTTCTATATAAACAAAATCACCTAAAATGGAGAGAAAAGTAAAGGATTGCAGTATTTTTGTAATGTGAATAGAACACTGGATGTGAAAATACCTATATCTGAGTTTTGGCTCTGACACTTTCTGGCTGCCTGAAATAATGACCAAGGGATTTAACCTCTTTAAGCTGCACCCTTAATTCTAAAATGGCAGAATTAATATTTTACCTACTGTATTAATAATCTTTTGCCACAACAATTTTGTGTAACAAATCACTCGTGATTCAGTGGCTTTGCAAATGATTCTGCAGGGTTGAGCTGGTTTTGGCTGGGTTTGCTCATGTGTCTGCTTGTAAGCTACAGGTTGGCCAAGCAGTTTTGTTGGACATGTGTCTGGGCTGTCTCATATCTGGGAATTGGCTGGAGGTCGGCTGATTCCAAGTGATCTCAACCAGGATTCTGGGGGAAACTCAACTCTATTCCATGTGTCTCATCCTCTAACACAGGGGTCGGTAAACTATGGCTTATTAGCCAAATCCAGTCCACAGGCTGTTTTTATAAATCACATTTTATGGCAACACAGTTGTGCTCACTCATTTTCATATTTTCTTTGGCTACTTTCATGCCACAATGGAGGGTGAGGAGTTGAATAGTTGCAATAGAGACCACATGGTCCACAAAACCAAGAAGATCTACTATCTGGTCTTTTACAGGAAAAGTTTGCTGACTCTTCCTCCAACAGGCTAGCCTAGGTGTGCTGTCATGGCCGTGGCAAAGAATAAAAAAGGAAATGAAAATGTGTAAGCACCCCTTCAAGATTCTGCATGCATCAAATCAGATAATATGCTATTGGCCAAAGAAAGTCATATGTCTGACTGCAGTATTACAGTGCTGGGAAATAGACACAAGCTCATTAGTGAGAAGAGCTGCAAAGTCACATGGCACAGGGGTGTGGATGCATGGAGAGATGAAGAATTTAGGCCATTTATGCAATCAATGTACCACACCTGCCCACTCTATGATCATGTTACGAAGTTCAATTCAGACACTTGTAAAACACCTTATAAACTCTACAACATTATGCAATTAAAACAGCATTTATTGTAACGTGTTATAATTTTATCAGATTAGTGGTAATCTGTTATATACTCAGTATGAAAGCAATAGTTATAACTAAATAAAAAATGCGATACTGGGTGTGTGAACTTGGCCGTCTCCCTCTCATTTGCAATGTGCTGCCTTAGGGAGACAGATGGGACAAGGAACAAATATTTGGATAGCCTTCTCGCCTCTATAATCAAGTTGGTTCCCAAACTGTGCCCAGTCTGTTCTCTTGAAATTATCATTTGCTTTCAACCAAGTGTTTCATCAAAATGAATCAATTTCTGACTATTGGCGTATTGAATGTTGAACAGGCAATGTTATTGGCCCAAATGTAAAATTTCTGTGTTAATATTTGCTGAAATAACTGTATTTATTATGTGTTATGTATTATGAAATAAGTTATTGTCTTTCAATGGGTTGTATTAATCATGAAAATAAGGGCCGTGCTAAATCCTTGTCTGGGCTACTACATCTGTAAACTTGATAACTAATGGAATATAATTTACTTTTTCTTTATAACTCATTTTTCATGACTACATACTTAGAGTTGAAAACCAAGAATTGGTTCTAATGATAGATTTGCCACTAACTGGCATGAGACACACAGGCAAATCACCTATTCTTGCTCTCTCCATTTCTTCACATTTAAAATAAAGAGACTGAACGAGAAAAACATTTGATATATCCTGGCTCAATCTACTTGTTCTGGCAGCAGGTGTTGCTCTCCTGTTTTTCCAGTGATAAAATACGAATAGCAAGATACAGGAATAGTTATAGTAGAAAGCTTCTAGCCTCTATTAATGAGGTCAAAGCTAAATTTGTGTGTTAAATAGCATTTTGTGGTTTAATGTCTTAGAATAATAGTCTTTAAATTAATTTTTTCTGAATCACCAATGTGATGCATCAAAACCAAGTGTTTGTTAATTGTCAGAAAAAAATAGATAAATGTATTTAGTTACCCCCATTTTAAGATTTCCTTCTATTAACTTTTCTTCAGACGTTGAACATGCTACCACTTGAGTAGACCAGTCACTAGTAGTAGTGGTTGTTTGTGGAACAAGCAAATAGAACGCCCAGAACTAAGTGAAGTAGAGTTACTTGGTCTTTTTCGTTCTAGGGTCCCAGAATCTTGACTCTGAGAGTCAGTTAGCTTCCACCTACTTCAAACATCTATACATAAAATAGCAGAAAATGTTTTATTCATTGCTTCATGAAAGAAATGTTTACCGAGGGCCTCCTCTATACCAGGCAGTGTTCTAGGTGCCTGATATATATCAGTGAATAGACAATGAAGATCCTTGCCTTGTAAGGATCACATTTTAGTGGAGATTCTTGAACTCAGGACTTGTAAAGAAAACAAAAGGATTTGTTGAACTGACTGAACACATACTATAATGGGAATTATCTACACCAGAGGTCAGTCCGCTGTGGCCAAATATGGCCTGCTGCCTGTTTTTTTTTGGCCCATAAGCTAAAAGTGGATTTTATTAATGAACATTTGCAATAGATTTGATGATTGGGAACACTAACCTTAAACCCCAATTAAGTAAAATCTTATCCTTTGAATAAAAATTCCATTCTTCTCACAAGTAGATCTGAATTATAAAAACAAAATTATGCTCCATTATTACTGTTACCTTTTATGCTGTTCATCAATAAAAAAAAATGTGGAAATTTGTTTTCTCTGTTGTTATATAAGTTCCCACATAACATGCTTGATTTTGCCTCTTAGCTCACAAAGTCTAAATATTTACTGTCTGGCCTTTTACAGAAAAATTTGTCAGTCCCTGATCTATACAATTGAATAAAACAAGATATAAATGGATATAGAAATTTCTCTAGTTCTTCTTCTTCTTTTTTTTTTGTGAGGAAGATCAGCCCATGCTAATCCTCCTCTTTTTGCTGAGGATAACTGGCTCTGAGCTAACGTCTATTGCCAATCCTCCTTTGTTTTTTCCCCCAAAGCCCCAGTAGATAGTTGTATGTCATAACTGCACATCCTTCTAGCTGCTGTATGTGGGACGCGGCCTCAGCACGTCCAGAGAAGCGGTGCATCGGTGCGCGCCCGGGATCTGAACCCGGGCCGCCAGTAGCGGAGTGCGCACTTAACCACTAAGCTACAGGGCTGGCCCCCTCTATTTCTTCTTTACTAAATAACTGTTTCCAGAATTTAACCAAAGTGACCAAGAAAACAACTTTATTTCAACATTGATCCTCTTGTATTTGACCCAAATTATCTATTTTTGTTCTAAATTATTATGTACTATATGGAATAATACAGCCTGGAATATTTGGTAATCTTTTAAGCATTTGCTCTATTGGTAAAGGACTGACATATTGTTAACTGACCTCTATGAAAACACAGCTTCTTACTAGTGTTTTGAGTCTGCATGTGCTCTCCCTGGTAGCTAAATTTTCTCTCTGAGATCAGCACTCTTGATGTTACTGTGATGGATATTGAAGTTTTAAAGCCCCTTTGGCTGGAAACGTCTCTTTTTGCTTGGAGTTATATAGAGAAATCATGACACTTCCAGTGTAACCCTATTAAATCACTCACTTCTCAGAAATGGTAGTTAAAATCATTAATGTTTAATCACTCCATACCCAATGCCAAGTAATTTACACCAACAGAGAGCAGAATAAGCTTTGGCCAAATGAAACTGAGTGGAAAACTCAGAAACAGTTGATGAGGTCTAATTTAACACTTTTGTTTTTTCCTGGGACATTTATGCTCATGGTGGTGATTTTATATCACATACATACAATATAGTCATGGTTATTGCTTTTAAAATTGCTCCTAGTTTCTTTGATGGATTTAAATTTATTACTATTTTATGGAGAAATAGTATATTGTTCCACTAGGAAAATCACAACTTCTCATTGCTCTGCCACACAAACAAATTTTAATTCCACCAATTCAATAATCACCCCAAACTCTTTACCAAAAACAAAAGCAATAACCATTATGTTTGGAATTCTGAGTTCAAGTTTTAAAATATATTTCAAAATATAAACTAGAAAACTTACATGTGTCTTATCTAAAGCAAAACAAAGATAACCATATTTTCTATGTGTGTCCACTGAAAAGAACTAGCAGCCAGATGCAGAAAATGTAAGGTGAATCTGATATATAACTCGTCATATCAGAAAATAAGGATGCCATTTAAGACTACTAGCGTCATCTCAAAAGGACTCAGGGGCCTAAATAGAATAGATTCCCATGTCAAAGACATGATGCCTTGAGTATCAGTAAGTATAATAATTTCAATAAGTTGTAAGACGTCAAGGATATTTAAATCCACAAGTTCATAAAATATATATACATATGCACACAAATACACATATCTGTGTATACACACATATTATATGTATATATAATATATAGAGAGGTCTTCTTTGAAGGATGTTAGGGATCTTACTCTTTTTGAAAACCGTTAGACAAAAAAAAAGGAGACCCAAGCATTTACCTTGCCTCTCCTATACAAACTGTACCTCAGCATGACCAATAGTTGAGGGGGAAATGTCTTTTTGTGAAAGCATAGCAGCTAATAATTGAAGAAATAATTTCATCTTTTCAATACCTTAAGAATTAATGGATCTAAATAATGATTATCTATGGCTGCTAACATCACAAAACCAAGACAACCAGGGATTATTTATTCCTGAGGGTAGCATACAATACTACCTATGACGTTGTCAGGACAAAAAAGCCAACATGAATCTCCACAAGTCTCTGATTTTGAATACAAATTTATAGGAGAAACAAAGGACAAAAGTCACCAAGAGGATGAAGTCAAAAATATTCCGCCTGAGGAAAACTTGATAGGACAAACAACCCATTTCTTCAACAAAAACTTGAAGAGAGAGAGTGAAAGAGACAAAGAGCAAAAGAGAAAGACAGACACAGAGAGAGAGAACCTATAGATGAAAGAAATTTGAGAGATTTATCCTCTCTCAATGTATGGATGTCATTTGGATTCTAACTCAAAAAACAAGGTAAAAACAAAGTGTAAAATGGTAAGCAATTGGGGAAAAGTGAACATGAATAAATATTTGATATTAAAGAATTGTTTTAACATTTTCAGGTGTGATAATGGTACTGAATATGCAAAAAAGATTCTCTCTCTTTTAGAAACTTATCTGAAATGTTTACAGATGATGCGATGTCTGAGAGAGCTTCAAGCGTCAGGGACGGGGTAGAGAGGGACCAGGTGTCAGTCTAAAAGAAGCAAGGTTGGTCACGAGCTGTGAGCTGTGGAAGTTTAGTGGTAGGTGCATGCAGAATTATTTTACTGCTCTCTCTCCCTTTATCTGTGTTTGAAATAAAATGTTAAAGCATAGAGGGTAAAGGTGAGCAAATTCTTCTAAGACCTAGAACTATAGCTTATCAAAACCTAGTTAATTAGATGCTGCCTGTTGAACTAATACTTTTAAAATATTTTGTACTCCAAAGAGGAAGATTATATATAAGCTGAAGTGTATGAGTGCGTCCTTGTGATTAGCATCTTTATACGTAGTAAAATTTTATACTATTTTCCAAGTCTAGATTTCTCTCTTTAAGTTCTTGTTAAGATGTTGCCACGTGGGGCCAATATCTTAATATAAAAGATTCTGTGTGTGTCTGTACATACATAAAGGAGATAGTATTTTGAAATATGTTCACAAATAATATGATCTCTCTCTTAAACCACAGGTTTTTGCCGTTAGCACATGCCCTGAGATTTTATCACTGCAGGGAAGAGGAGAGTAGGTACCTTCCAGAACCAAGAGGCCCAGAAATAGGAAAGAGTGCAGATATGACATAGGTGAATTCCTCAATGAAGAGGAAGCACAGTCACTTCTGGTGCAACGAGGAGGGGGTTCAGAAAGAGTGGTTGTAGGGTTGGGATGCTACTGGGGTCCCCCGAGGGGACCTACACACTCCTGGCCTTTGTGAGAAGACAGAGGTCCTGATGAGGACTATGCCACATGTAGTTGATTTAATAGTGGCCCCCCCCTACAAAAAAAGAAGTGTACAAGTCCTAGCCCTCGGAACCTATAATGTGACCTTATGTGGAAAAAGCATCATCCCCAAGCCAAGGAACACCAAGGGTTGCCGGCAGCCATCCAAAGCTAAGAGGGGGGCATGGAACAGATTCTCCCGCAGAGCCTCTAGGGACAAGCAACTCTGCTGACAACTTGATTATAGACTTCTGGCCTGTAATTGGGAGAGATTAATTTCTGTTGTTTTAAGCCACTGAGTTTGTGATAATTTGCTACAGCAGCCCTAGGAAACTAATATACTCTGCTTCTCACGGTGAACTCTGGGAGAAACGCATCTCACAGGGTGCCCCAGTGCAGTATAACATGGGCAAGAGAGTCCTAATATCAGTGTCATGTGGTTTGGAAGGGAGAGGTCCAGAAATAAGACCCCCCAAATCTCTCTTGGCTCACTTTCATAGATCATTTCCTGGAGTTCTGACCTGCTCCCAATGTAATAGCTGAGAACTGGTGGACCTGTCACAGACGTCTCTACAGTGAGGGATGACTAGTGATGGCTACAGCTGAAGCTGAAGGTAGAGGTAGATAGTAGAGGCAGAGACCTAGTAAGGGATGGGGATTGGGTGGGAAGGGGGAGATAATACCAGACACTAAATGTCCTGAGAGAACAGACCATGGATTTCACCAGCGTGGACTTAGATAGGACAGAGTCAGGTCAGAGAGCAGGAGAAATCAGCTACAATTTCGAGAAGCAGAAGCCAGAAGAGAAATACAACACAGGTACTAGAGATCACCGCCGAGTATAACCTTCTTATGCCCAAATTTCATTTGGGGAAGGAGGAGAAATTTGAAGAGAGAAATTGTTCGAATCAATAGCTTGAACTGCAATACAAGTTCAACTGCAATGGGCTGTTGTAATCAAGAAGAGGTTTAGTGAGATAAATGGGCAAGTTTAAGAGTTTTCTTGTCATTAGATGGGTGGGGGTAGGGGTTTGAGGAGAGCACTTTGAGATTACACCATTTAGATAATTGTTTAAAAGCTACCTTACAGTGCATGAATTGCAGTAGGTAAAATTTGACCTTGCTACACATAGAAGAGGCAAAACTCAGTAGTTATATACTTTCAATATTTTTCTCATAATAAAATCAACTATGATTTTTACCAGCTAATTTAGACCTAATTTAATTTATTTGCACATCTGTCTGCCAGTGAAACAGTCAGCTCTTGACAGTGAAAATCTGATGGAAGCGTATCTATTTCAGCTTCAGTCCTACCATCAAAGGCCAGGAGAAGCCTGCTTCTTCTAAGGGCTTTGTTTTATCAATCTGGGTGGCTAGCTTTGATTTGGCTTTGTCATCTTGCTGTGAAGCTTGCAAGAAACTCTCATTAAGAGTTCTGCTGATGCTAATTTATAGATCAGCAAGTTTGGAGGACTGTTTTTAATGTATCCAGTTCATTTTGGAGTTTTGTGTCTTTTCTACCTCTCAGGGGTCAGGTCTGTTTTACAGGCAACTAGAAAGAGAGTATTGAAGTCATTGCCCATAAAACGAGGGTCTCCCCTCTGTATTCTCTCCTCAGCACACTGGCCTGAAGAATTTGCTATTGCCTTCACTCTTCGCTTCATTTGGCTTTACAGTCAGTTGTTAGGTGTGGCCTAATGAGTGGCCAGGGTGCCCGGCTCTATTTCAGGTTCTGCCAATCACTCTGACCTCTGCTTGCCTTCAAATGCAGTGACTAATTTGCTAGGGTGTGAGGTAAAGTACAGTGAATGAATCTAAAGCTCCTAAGCAGCTTGTGGTTTGGAAATTCTTGGACTCCTTTGAGCAGTTGGGTGATTTCCCACTGCCACTAGATGTCCCTGTGTGGCTTTTCTTTTGGACATCAGTGCTGTACACACAGCAAGTTATTTCTGTTCTGCTGGATGGAGGGAAAGTGCTCCGCAGGCTCTAAGGAGGCAGTTTACAGTAGAATATCATCCAAGCTGGGACCCCACCCACCTTAGCCCTAGTACACTGATGTAAAGTATAAGGGCATGGCACAGCTGAAAATTACTCTGAGACTTCTTAGACATCAGAACCATCTCTATAGAGGTCCCAACTTGCATGTATAACCTTTCCCCACCTCCTGGCCCGCTCTTGGTAGCCTAGACCAAAGCTTCTGAAACTGTCATGAAGAAATAGCTTTTAAAAAATATTTTTTACACTTCTGATCTCTCGCAGACCAATACATGGTCTCACTTAGCATGACCAGCTTGCAGCTTACAGCACATGAAACTCACCATGTGAGTCTGATACCGCCCAAACTGGGTATTCCCAGTTCATGAACTGAGTTCACTGATTATGTGCTTGGATGCGACATTGTGCAGCAATGCCAGCTGACTATAAAAGTTTTTTAATGCCTGTTCTCAATTTCTGTATTTATTTTGTCATTGGCAATAGTCTGTAGATCAGTACTGGTCTGAGGATCACACTTTGAGTGGCACAGGCCAAGGCATTATCATAAGGCTTAGTTCTACGTGGTGGAATTAAAACTAATGGACCATGAGGAACTGGGAGCCTCAGGGCGGCTTTAGAAGACTGAAATAGAGACTCGTGCACTGTGCAGAGGGCTGTGTTCCCTGTCCTTCCAGGACTCTTGCTGTAGGCCAGGCCTGGACCTTCCGCTGAGCTACTGCACTGAATCTCCGATTAAGGCTACTTTAACAGAAAACACTGGGTGATCCCTGGAAGCAACAGAAGTGGAGAGGGAATGAAAGTTCTTGCAGCTTCTGGCACTTCTTGTAGAAAGCAAGTCACTCTTGTAAAGGTCCACTCTGCACTTTAGAAGACAAATCAAGGTGGCATAGGGATGGGAAATACCATATACTTGGATTCATTTTCATAATTAGCCGTAGTGACACCTAGGTGATGGTGTGATGGCTTATCTAGCAACCAGCTCCAAATACAGAAATAGTGGAAGGGAGTTTTAGCTTCACAAATCGAAAAGAAATAGTTTGGTTACTCAATGAGCAAACAATATGTGTCCCCAAAATCATTTATTAAGCCAGTTATTTGTAATGCAAAAGAACAATTTGCCTAAAAAACAATGTTGAGAATGGTGATTAAGTTTCCTGTTGGTTCACAGAAAACTATTTAAACCAGGCAGTAATTGAATTAAAATAATTAAGCAATATTTTTCTCTTTTTTTATGATTCCATGGGTCTGGTCAAGTCAAGCTGCAGAGGATGTTACTTTCTCTGTTCCAAACTCTTGAAATCTCAATTCCAAATTTTAGCAGAAGGGATTTCCTTTCTCTTTCTCAGGATAGCCAGGAGAGAAATGGGGTTTCTCTGAGCTTCCTTGCTCTGGTAGGGATGGCAATGTGACACGTGTCCCTCATAGCAGTAACCACATTGAGACGGGATTCCAGATGACGGGGAATGGGGAAGAAGGATTTCAGTAGCTGTTTCTTTGGGAGTTGAAGTATAAGACCATGTTTGATGAGTAGGTTGGGGATTTCGTGATAAACGCTTCCAGGGGTGGCTGGGAGTGAGGCATGAGATGTCTTGGAGACGGAAATGTAGAGTGGCGAGTGCCGGAAGCACTGGATCAGGTGTTACCAAGTGGAAGCGATTATGAAGAGTGGGATGGGGCTGCACAAGTACAGAAGGAAAAAGAGAAAAATGCTCATGTAAGAAGGGAGTTAAAGGCACTGTATACAGCTCTATCAGTCAGACTGAAATTCTACAGGTCAAGCTTTTTTATATGTTCACATTTATGTGGCAAGGGCTCCAAAGGAGAGGCCCTCAATGTGTCCTCCCAGAATGATGAATCTATGAGGGCTGACAGCTGTAACGTCCCCCGGGGGAAATATAATAGAAGCATGGGCAGATCCAGGCTTTATGGGACCTGAAGATAGTGCAATTTGTGCGTCCCCCCCAAAAAAAAGCAAATTTAAAAATATAAAATTAGGTATGAAAATAAATATTTAGATGAGAAAATAAATAAAAACAAAATATTTATTTTAAAAAGCTAATACTACAAATTACATAGAAATAATAGTATTTTTAATTGTCAGGTGTATCTCTATACTTTTTTCCTACATATTTTCATTGTATCTTCTTTTAGACCCTCTCCAAATGTCAATGATTGTATAATATCATTTTCTATATCAAGAGTAGAGGATAATTCTTTTTTCTAACCTCTAGCATGTGATGCGGTTCAGGCACCTTGACATATTGAATATTTTAAACTGAAGAAAGGTCCTTTTATGACCCTGAAACAGGTCATAAAACCCTCATGTGAGAGATGCCCTCCCTATACCTGGAGGAAACGAGCACCCTTATCTCCAAAGACAAGGGAGGCTAAGAAGAATCTGAACAAACAGGCCTTGCTAAGTTTCCCCCAGTTGACTACACTTACCTCATACCCTTTAATCCATCATATTTCCACACAAATGCCCACTCTTCATCAAACATAGCGTAAAAATACTCAGATTTAGGGCCAGCCTTAGTGGCCTAATTGTTAAGCTCGGCATGCTCCACTTCAGTGGCCTGGGTTTGGTTCCTGGGAGTGGACCTACACCACTCATCTGTCAGTGGCCATTCTGTGGCCCTCAGCAAAAAAAAAAAATACGCAGATCTAACTATCTCTTCCAGTCTTCATTTCCTTATGAAGCTTCCTGTGTCAGGGAAAACTTATACTAAGTAAATTTCTATGCTTTCCTTCTGTTACTCTGTCAGTTTAATTTTCAGATCCAGCCGGAGATCCTAACAGGGTCAAGGAAAAATTTCCTTCCCTACACATGTTTCATCAAAAGTATTTTTGTTTTGGTGGCTAACACAGTAATGTATGTTCAGATCATCATATAAACTCTAGCCCTTCACTTTTGTCCTCAGAGATGAATCAGCACAGTGGCCAGGGAGAATATTCCTGTGAGCCATCACTGTGGATGGATGCTTAGCGATAACTTAACCATCACCAGAAATGACTACACACAATATCTGTTTCTTTCTCTCTCTCCCCCTCTATCTTTGTATAGCTATATCTATTATATAATTATATCTATCTATCTATCTATCTATCTATCTATCTATCTATCATCTATCTTCCTATCATCTGTCTATGTAGATATAGATATTTATCCGTATTTCACTAACATCATTTTAAATGTATTCCCAGCTCAACTTCCCCCTAACCAAGTATCAAAATGCTCTGGGCTGTTCTAACGTCACCCATCGTGAGTTGAATTTTATGAAGGGGTATTAGAGTAGAAACAGATGGTGGTCTTAACTCATTCCTGTTAAAATATCTTAGTTTTGCAAATTTTATAAAGACAAGACCGTGTGAACATATTGCTAGGTCTCCTTCTAGGCCTTTTGAAGAAACCTGTGCAAATAAGCTTGATTAGCTTCATGGTAAATCTGTGAAAGGCGACAGTAGCAGGAGAGTTTGTCTCAAAAAATGTGGCGAGTAAAGAACAACCTACCCTGCTATGTAAGAAGGGAGGCAGCACGAGCTTCTTGCAGTTTCTTTCCTCAGCCTCAAGAAAGCGACAGATAGGAGGAAGGCATGGGTGGAATAGCCACACTTTCTTTTCCTTTCAGGGCAAGGAAAATCCGTAGTGAGAGACTGCTCACACAAGAGCAGTGAGCCTGAGACTGCTACCACTGTGGTGACAGCAGCAGCAAAGGTGCAAGGGAAAATTATAGATTTGGGGCAAAGTTTCATCAAACCCAAGGCCTGGAGGGACAGCAGGTAGCAGGGTTGATGGTTGTAATCAAGATGTTTGTAAACCTTTGACATCCACCTGGGTTTAAGGGACACAGATTTGAAGAAAGAATGGAAACTAAGATATTGGGTCTCAGCCTGTTGTACTTATTATGTTATCCACACCCTCGTGTTTTCCTTCCCTAGATCAGTGGCCCAGAAAATATCTGCCACATTTAAGCATTAGGAATGCATTTAAACCACCAGAATATTGTATCAGTTAATACTCAACTCAAACCCAGTTTGAACATAATGGTATAGTTCTTTTATTGTCAATTTTGTCTAGTAATCTACTGCATTAATATTTCACAATTTATTCATCCAGTTTATAAACATTTAGGTCACTTCCAGTTTTTGCTATTATAAATAATACAGCTGTGAACATCCAGATACATGTGTACTTGTGCTAACATACATGTTCTTTGGGGTATATACCTAGGGGACAAATTGCTGGATTGTAGAATACACACATTTCCAATGTTACTAGGTAATTAAAAGCTGGGTTTCAAAGCGACAGCATTAAGAAACACTTCCACCAGCAGAATATGAGAGTTCCTGTTTCTCTATATCTTTATCAACACTTGATACTGTTAGACTTTTTAGTATTTCTCAAATTCGTGAAGGGTTAATGGTATCTCATTATGGTTTTAACTTACTTATTGTCCTATTGTGACATTTTTTGACCTTGGAGTTTTGTCTTTTTGGAAGCGCTCACTCAGATCTTTTGGCCGTTTTTCTATTGATTTATCCTTCTTTTTCTTATTGATTCATAGATATTCTTTACATATTCTGAAAACTAGCCCCTATCAATTTTATATACAACAAATGTTTTTTCTCGATCTATAGCTTGTCTTTTCACTATATTTAAGGGGTCTTTTGATTAAACAGAATTTTTCATTTTAATGTAATTAAATTTAAACTTCTTTGTTTTGGTACTTTCTGGATAATATTTATGACAATATTTCTAAAATATTTATAGTTTTGCCTTTTACATATAGCCCATAATTCACTGGGGAAGTGACTTTTTAAAATACAGTATGAGGTAGGGAATCCAATGTTCTCATCACCATTTATCGAAAAGTCCATTTCCCGCTTAAATAAAATAAACCTTTGTCATATATGAAGTGTCCATATATATGTTTGTCCTTTTCTAGCCTCTTTATATTCAGTTCTATTGGTCTATGTGTCTATTCCAGCATCAGCAACATGGTATCTTAATTACAATATATATATTTTACCTTCACTATATGTGGACATGTACCTCTACCTTGAACTTCTTCAAGAGTATCTTTTTTTTTTTGCTGAGAAAGATCTGCCCTCAGCTAATATCCATGCCAATCTTCCTCTATTTTTCAGTACGTGGGCTGCCAGCACAGCATGGCTGCTAACAGAGCGGTGTATGTCCACACCCCAGAACCGAACCCAGGCAGCCAAAGTGGAGTGCGCTGAACTAAATCACTAGGCAACTGGGGCTGGCCTCATCTTGTCTTTTTTTGGGGCATTGTTGTATATATTTTAGTGTCAACTTATTAAGTTCCAAACACACTCTTTCATCCACACAAACACACACCCCCATTAAAATTTTGGGTAGGATTACATTAAATCTATAGGTCAATAGAAGGCCTATTGAAAGAACTGACGTCTTTGCATATTGAATCTTCTAATTCATGATCACAAATATCTCTCCATTTATTTATGTGTACTATGGGATCTCATACAAATATTTTAATTTCTTTAGAGAATTTTTGTTCCTCCTTGGTAAGATTCATAACTAATTACTTAATAGTTTTTATGCTATCATAATAGTATCTTTTTCTAATTTTTTTTCTGTTTGTTGCTGGGGTATAGAAATGCAATTGCATTTTATGTATCATTTTGTATCCAGCAAACTTGTTTAAATCTCTTAATATGACTGATAGATTCTTTTGGATTCCCCATTTACTTGTTTCTTCTAAGATTTTTCTAGGTTTTGATTAATCTAACCAGATATTTGTATATTTTTCTTGTTCAGTCTCTTAAGGAAACAACTTTCACTTTTGTTGATTCTCTTCACTATATATATGTTTTCTATTTTATTAATTTCTGCTGTTTGCTACTTTATCTCCTTCTACTTTCTTTTAACTTATTTTGGATTTTACTTTCTATTTTTTTAGACATTTAAAAATTATTTTATTTTTTTGGATGGATGCTTGACTCAGTAATTTTTATCCCTTCAGCTTTGTAATATAAGTATTTAAGGCTATAATTTTCCTAAAAGTACAGCTTTAGCTGCACCCTATGTTTTGGTATGTAGGGTTTTTTGTTATCATTCAGTTAAAATGTTCTAAATTTTCATTTCAACTTCTTCTTTGACCTATAGATTTAGTAGAGGTATGTTTATTAAATACTAAATGTGTGAGTTTATTCCCTCTTTTTTGTTTGTTTGTTTGTTTGCTGTTGTTCTTAGTTTCTGACTTAAGTGCACTGAGGTGAGAAGATATATGCCGTGTATGATTTTAATACTTTGACATTTGTTTAAACATTTTTTATGGTCCATCATATAGTCAATTTGCAAATGTTCTCTGTATTTTTGAAAAAAAATGTATTTTGCAATTCTTGGATGTGATATTCTATATATGTTCAAGTTTAACTATGCTCTAAAAATTTTGTCTTATTTTTAAATATTAATTATGGGAAAATCATGTTGAAATCTCCCACCGTGATTATAGAGTTGTCCATTTCTCCTTATAATTCAATCAATTTTGTGTCATGTACTTTTGAAGTCATGTTGCTAGGTGGATACACAATTATATATACAAATATTTATATTTGAATTGTACCTTTTGTCCTTATAGCATGAGTCTCTTTCTCCCACGCAATTCTTTCAGTCTTAAAGTCTATTTCCTAAGTTATTAATATAGCTACGCTAGGTTCCTTTTAGTGGATGTTTGCATGGTATATTTATTCCATTCTTTTACTTTCAGCTTGTCTGAATCATTATGTTTTAGATTTTCTAATAAACAGCGTATAGTTAGATTCTCTTTTCAAATTCAATCTGTCAATCTTCATCTTTTTACAGGAGAATTTAGTTCATTTTTATTTAATATAACTGGTTATATATTTTTAGTCCTAATCTTTTCTTTTGTATTGTTGATCATTTATTATTTTCTCTCTACTAGCTTAGAAGTTATAAATTCTGTTTATATTTTTAAATAGTTATTCTTAAATTAATATAGGCATCCTTAACTGATCAAAGTCCAAATTTATCCAAAACTTTTAACCTTTTCTGGGACATTTTAAGGATCATAGAAACTTTTACTTAACTTATTCCTCTGCCTACATTTATGTTATTGTCCTTCTTTATTTTAATTCTGTTTTTTTAAAACCATAGAGAAATTATTATTATTTTATCCAGTAAACAGTATTCTAGCTTTACATCTTCATATGCCACTTTATTTGCTCCTTATTTCTTCATGTATCTCAGACTTTCCGATTAAAATTGCTTTCCTCTGGTTTGAGGTACACCTCATAAAATTGCCTTTAGTGTGAATATGTTCATGGAAAACTCTCTTATAATGAATGTTTATTTGTGAAAGATATTTTGAGTGTAGAATGTGTGAGGAAGGTTTTTCTCTCAGCACATTCCAACTATCATTCTATTCACTTCCCTTAGTGCTGCCGGGATGAAAGCTCTCAGTCTAAATACTCCTTCTTTAAAGTTAATCTTTGCCTCTGACTCCTTTTACAATCTTTTTTGTTTTGGCATTTGGCAGTTTCACTATGAATATTTTACCCCACTTTTGATTTGTTGATATTCTTGTATTTGTGTTTTATTATTTCATTAATTCTGGAAAATCCTTAGCTAATATATATTTTTTGCATTCTCTCTTTTCACTGCTTCTTAATCTCTGGTTTAATATGTGTTAGATCATCTCACTCTCTTCTCCATATTTTCTTGTCTATTTTTCATATTTTCTAATTCTTTGCAAATCCGTGCTACATTCTGGATAATTTCTTTTGACCTATCTCCAATTCAAAAATTCTCTTTTTAGTTGAGTCCAATCCACTCTAATGTCCATATATTCAGCTTGAAATTTTGATTATTGTGTTTTGTATTTTGGGAAGTTCAATTTTTTTCTTTGTGCATATCTACCCTGTCATTCTTCAAAGTTTTCTATTCTCTGAACATAACTTCAAGATTGTTTCTTATTTATCAATTCAACTAGGCATTAGCATTTTATATTCTGCATTGTAATGTAAATATCTGAAGTCTTTGTGCATATGATTATTCTTTTTGAGTTCAAGTTTATGATGCCTGGTTTCCTTGAGTGGTTCACAAAGAAGTGTGTGAACTGCTTATTTTCTTAAAAATTTATTTGCAGGCATTATTTGAGGCCCAGAGTTAAGGTGATGTACGTGTATACATATATTCCTATATGTATTTTGACAGGAATCTCTGAATCAGAAAACAGACCATTTATTACTCACAGAATATCTTAGCACCAGTTACCCATGACCCAATTCCCAATAAGGTTATGCAGTGAGGGCTAAATGTTCACCTGTGCATGTTGTGGGATTGTACCACGGGAGAAGATCTCTGAAAATATGAAAATTAGAGCTTATATAGGGTGGCTGACACATCTACCCCTCCTCCCCTCCAGAGAGAGACAGAGACAGAGACAAAGACAGAGACAGAGAGAAACACTTTTACTCTGAAAAATAAACAAATCCTCTTTGCGAAGAGGGAGGAAAGGAAAGACATTTAGAGTTTTACCTCCCTGGAATGTCAGCAAATGGCACCTGAGATGCTAAGTCTCTAAACTTTTCCAGAACAATATCCTACCTATCATTTCCAAGGCATGCTTGGTATTCAGTCATGCTTTAACCATTTTGCCAGTGTCTGCAACCTCCCAAACCCTTCATCAGCTTCTCATTATTCACAGGATAAAGACTATATAGTCCTAATTGGTTTGGCCCTGTTTTCTCTCAAGCCACTCCAGAACCACGTCTCTCTCCTTTGTTTTTGTACCCAGTCAGGCTGTCTTATTATTAGTTTCTCTATGCCTCATACTCTGTTCTCCTTCCTGACATAGGACCTTTGCCTGTGTCCTTCTCCTTCCCTCTAATAGAATCAGGGAATGTTCTTCCTTCTGCCCCACCCCCACTTACTTAGCTCTTACTCTGTTCAACTGTTACTTCCTTAGGAATACTTTCTCAGTCCCCTGTCCCCTATCAAATCCTTCTTTTATAGACCCTCAAGGCATCACATACTTTCTCTTTTGAGCACTTTTCAAAATTGTGATTTTATGTTTGTCTGTTTTTATTTATTAGCTGCCTCCATTCTAGACTTAAGTTTCATGAGAACAGGACCATATCTGTTTGGCTCACTATGACATCTAGTTCTCAATATCTAGTGAAACACTAGTGCCTAGATCATTGCAGGGATTAAAAAAATATTTACTGAATAAATAAAAGAATGGATTTTACACACTATTTTGAATATATCTCATATATTATAATGGTGAAATCTTGTAATGTGAGTTACCATATAATATGAAGTATATTTGTGAGATAGCCAAAAAAATATTTAAAGTATATAGAGAATATTGCCTAAGATATTTTTGTGTTAAATATAACAGACTACTGGGACAGTTAAAAGGTTACAGGTTAAATACCCCACAAACTTTTTTCCAAAAAGTGAGTTTCCTTTGATAATGTATGATGTTTTTGATGACTTGGCATAGGCAATTAGTTCTAATAAGAGCGAATGTGACATGATAAAAAGATGTACAAATGGTGATGCTTCAAATCAAGTAATTCCTTGTATGAATGTGTCATAATGAAGTTGTTTTCTAATACTCTTGACAGAGGACAGAACTAGGGAAGGAAAATGCCTTCTCTGGTGATATATATTCTCCAATGATGTATATTAGAATTTTACTCTCTTTGGCTGTGAAGGTAGTATAGAGTAGTCATTAAGTGCATGGACTTTGGAATCAGGTCTCACTTCATATTCAGGCTCAAATACTTATTAGCTCTGCGATCTTTGGAAAGTTACATAAGTTCTATAGGCCTTGGTTGGCTTAGATATCAAATGGAATTAATAATAATATCAACTTGTAAGGTTGTTGTAAGGATAACAAAAACTAACTCAAATAAACTTCATAGCATAGTGCCTGATGAATAGTAAACTATTAATAAATGTTAGCCATTATTATTATTTGGCCTGTGAATTTTTTTAGTCAAGAAGTCATACACTTGCAGTGTGAAAATTGGGGATATTTTATTCCTGGTTAGTTTCCTTTTATTGATCAAACTTGAAGCACACTAGACTTGAAGTCAGAAGACTTGGGTTTGAATCCAACCTACTAACTGTGGCCATGGGCACAACAGATATCTTAACAATTTACATCTATATTGGGGGGATGATGACATCTATCTGAGAGGGTTGTTTTAAGATTTTCAAATAGAGTAGATAAGGTAAGTGCTCCACTCAGATCTCCTAGGTTCCCCTTTTACCGTTTTTTCACTGACAAATGTAGTGAGATATTATTTAGAAATATTAATTTTGTCCTAATCTCTGCCTAGTTGGAAATTGGTCAGAAACATCCATTGTTTTGAGGAGAATTAGAATTGTGCATAGCAAGCATTTAGAGAAATAAAAAAACAACCAACGTTTCATTTTTGACTTCCAGAATAGGCTTTTGGAACCCTCACAAAAAGCAATGATTTTGAAAAAAATATCTTTGATTTAGAAGAGTTAGATTTATATGGAAAGAAGAAAAGGCTCTTAGGATTCAAGAAGGACTCTAAAGGAAGCAGAACATCGAGTATATGCCATAATAATAAATTGGAAAGAGAGTAGGGAACTCCTCAGTCTACCCACCCTTGATGGTGGTAATAATGGTCATTAATGTGGGGTGAATAGTGTGGCTACTCAATGAGTGTCACTTCAAAAGAAAGGAGGGAGAAGGGTGGATGAGGCCAACAAATTAGCACCAAGACAACCACTATTGCTGTCCTTTATCTGCCATAGTTTGTTGTGAAGGAGCTAAGCTGATGCCTGTAGATGCTCTGTTGCCATTTTGGTGACCACCATATGTCACTTGTATTGAGGAGTTATGTTAGCTCCTGCTCATTTAGCTGTCAAGGGAGAGTCTTGCATCCACAGCTGTTTGCATGTTGTTGATGGATTCTTCAGCGGAAAAGACATCTGTCCATTTCCTAAGATTTTGTTGACTCTCATCCTAGCAGCCCCATCATGAGCAGACCACCAATTTTTAATGGCTCAGATATCTTATGAATCCTGGGAACAGCAGGTAAGTGGTCATGCAGAGATTGATGAGAGAGAAATCTCCCAACACCAGTATCTGGATGGGAAAGGATAGTGGTGAGATACCCATTCCACTAGAATCCTCTTTTATCCTCTGCCTAAGTCATGTAAGTAAATTCTATTTATCCTTATAGATATATCCAAATGTCTCATCTACTCTTCTTTCTACACATTCCCAAAGAAGTGCTGATTACCCCCTCCTTTTGGGTAAACCACTATATCTGTGTTCCTAGCACTTGTCACAGTATGTTCCCAATATTTGTTTACATTTGTTTCACTTCTAGACTATGCAATTAATAGTTATTTAATCTTGGCATCTCCAGCATATAATTCCTGGCACATAGAAGACTCTTAGCAATTGCCGAATGAATGAATGTATATACTATTTCATTCTTGTAAATGTAATATTAAGGCTTACTCTCTGCCACATTTTTTAAAAATCAGAGTGAATTTAAGTTTTCTGGAAAGTGTAAGATCAATAGCTAAGTGTTATATTTACTTGGTAAGAGTTGTGACCAAATGGTCTTATATAAACAATATAAGGTATTTTCTATGTGGTGTAATTTTTGTTGTGCCTCTAGAAAGCTCTTTTCAAGAAAGAACTCTTCACTCCAACCTCTAGGACACACGAAATTCTATTATACCAACATTTCAAATATTAAAGAATGCCAAGATTCAAACTTACAAAGTCACAATCAGTAGCCTGGGTGTGAGGAAGGTGGTAGAGAAGTAGAGAGCCACAAGTTTCAACATAAATTTTGAATGAGTTGTAAATTCAACCTAGTTGTATATTAGTACTTCGTTTAGTGTAAGTGTAGTTAAGAGTTCTTGGATAATTCCTTTAAAGTTATTTCATTTTTTAATAAAATATTGTTTTTTTTTAAATGAGGGAATTATGGTATTGAAGTAGAGGCAATTCTCATTTGTTTCTCTTTTATTTCTATATTTATATCCTCCTTCCTAGAATCAAACACCACTTTCCCAATGGTCCTTACTAAAACAGTTCCAACCACTTTAATCTCCATCCTCTCTGTTGAGTAAATTCTAGAATTTGCCTTCATCTTGGAGACTCCTGAGGGCCTATGAAGAGGCCCAGAGCGAGGGAAATCATGGAGCCTGGCAAAGAGGAGAAACTCAGGATGAGTTTAACTGTGGGAGTGCTGCTACCATGGTCAGTGAGCCCTTTTGGAATTGCTGTTTAACATTTCATTATTTGTTGTCAGTTTTAAGAAAAGCTTCTTGACAAATGGTATAATAATATACTTTAACCTCAAATCTCGTAATTCTCAAATCTGGCTAACCACCAGAATTCCCTCAGGCTTGTAAAAAATACTAATTCTTCACCCTTTTGGAGATTTTGTTTCAGTAGGTCTGAGGAGTTGCCCGTACTTTTGAAAAGTTCCCAAATTGTTTCTGATATTCTATCCAGATCCAAAGCTTAACAGTCAGGGTAACATGTGTATATCATGTTTATAATTTCACAAAAGATGTTTTGCACAACCAATGGACCGTATGGGTGGTGGAAACAAAAGTTCTTCCAATTGAAGATACTGGACCTTTGGTGCCGAAATAAATGTTTCAAAAGATGTTTCTGCCAGTGTTAAGCCATTTCAGAGACTGCAAACATTCTAGGCCAACGCTATCCTCTTGTCATTTTTCAAGACCCACTTAGAAACCTGCCCTGAATGAAGGCTTTCCAAACTACTGATACACATACTAATCTTTTTCTTCTCCAAACTCCTACTTCAATAAATCCTACAGTATGCAACTTAACATTTAAATATATATCTTTATTAAATGAAATGATGAGAACTTTGTAAATTGCAAACTACAATTCAAATGTTATATTTCTTCTTCTTCTTTTTTTTTTTGCTGAGTAAGATTGCCCTGAGCTAACATCTGTTGTCAATCTTCCTCTTTTTTTCTGTATGTGAAAAAAGCCACCACAGCATGGCCACTGACAGATGAGTGGTGTAGGTCCACTCCCAGGAACCAAATCCGGGCCGCCAAAGCAGTGCATGGCAAACTTAACCACTAGGTCACCGGGGCTGGCCCCTGTATTTATTATTCTATCTTGTATTTTTTGCTGTTATATTTCTTCTTTCTTCCCTATCTAGATTTCAAACTCTTTGAAAACTATAGGGTGTTTCACTTTTCTTCTTCAAATAAAAAATCAAAAAGAACATGTTGATTAACTTGGGAATGGTGTTGCAAGAAGAAGATGGGCTGCTATTTCTACCAAGAGAAGTGACATTGGAGCCCAAAAAGACGATTAGGTTCCCTAAACTTTCATACTCTCTTTATCACTTTGGGATGTCAATTATTCCAGCTATTCTCTTTTAGTTTTATGTTCACAGATTTATGGCTTTATAGCCTAAAAATGTGGACTCCACAAGTCAGAGACTCACAATCAATTGGTAAACCATTTATTAGGTTCAAACTATTGACCAGAAGTGAAAGATTCATGTCTTCTTCCATATTACCTGATTTTTCTAGGCCTTAAGATGGTTATTTAAAAAATAATTTTTGATAATTACTATATGTTTAGCATTTATGTTGGTTTAAAACATTTATATAAGAAACCAAACATTAAAAGCCAAATTCACATTTCATAGTTGATATATACATTTTCTGGAATTACATGTAGGGGAGGAAAAATAATTTTCCCTCTGTGTTTCTGAGTTCTTAGCTGAGACTCTTGTAGTAAAAGGTCAACAAGAAAAAGACAGAAGTTTATTAACATGTATACCTTATGTATACATGGGAAATACCCAGGGAAAAATGAGTAACTCCTCAACATGGCTTAGAATTCAGGCTTAAATACCATCTTAACAGAGAAAGCAGAAGGTAGATATAGGACTCTTGGGGGAAAGTAAATGTTTTTTAAGAAAGATGAATGGGCCCTTAAAAGAATAGATGAGAGTTTTGATTGTTTGTGACAAAATTTATTTGGGTGTGGTGTTGACTTCTAGTCTCCTCTCCTGTGATGGGTCAATCTTACCTGGTTGATGAAACTCCAGGGAAGAGGATTTATGACAATTGAGTTCCTCCTGGGGGATCTGTCTTTAGGTGGATAAGGGGAGTTCAGAGAAAGCCTATTCCTGCATTTGCTATTTTGCAGGTACCTACAGCTCAAAATAATCAATATACCAAAGCAGCATATTTTGGGGTAGCATATTCTGCCACCCTTCATGTACAACATTAAGATTTCAGATATTCCACTCTTCACATATTTCTTGCTATTTTTCTAGTTTGAATACAAATGCAAGAACTTTGCTCTCTAACACTTGGAGTTTATATTGTTTATTTCACAATGCCAGTTAATCAATTTCCATAGTAAGGAAGGGCACATTTCGAATTATACAGATTTGAGGACGTCCTCTTATTTACTTGCCAGACTTCCTTGGCCATGAGTAAAATATACCTAACCACACAAGTGAGGGGAAGCCAAAATTCTCCATGGCGGGACTGATTTGCTTATCTTTAGGCATCAGTTGGAGAAAACTCACAGATAAAATTCTATAAAGTTTCTTTTATAAATGTTTATACCTATATTCTAGAAATAACTTTTAAATTTATTTCATATATAGAGAGATTTTAGCAAAAAGAATAATACATGATTTATAGTCCTTCCCATGTGTGTTTGTGTATAATAACTGAATAGTTGCTTTTAAGATAGGGTCAGCTAAGCCTATTCATTTTCACTTGAGAATTTAAATTTTCAATCTGGGAACAAGATGTAAAATGAGACTGTGAGGAAAAGAAAGAGCTTTGTAGTTATAGATTTCATTGATTATGAAGTCAATTTACACCTCTATTTTAAAACCTTGTTTTAGATTTCTACTTAAAACTTTTGTTTATAAATGTTCTATTATGAGCTTGTGGTTTTAATGACGTAAATGAAGAGAGTTGGCAAAAGTTGGAAATGAGTAAGGGTCAAACTCAGCCTAGAAGAGAAATACAAACATGTACAACTAAATATTGAACTGGATTGTAGTGCTAATGTTTAAGATGGTAAACTTGGAGAAATTTCTCTTATGGGAAAATAAACAAACAAAATGCATGATGGTGTATATGTAGAAAGAATTGTTATAGACTGGAAAGATTTGGGTGAAGAGGAACCATTGAGAGGAAGTTCTCAAAGAATGGAGAGACTTGTTGAAAACTTCTTGAAAGTTCATTGTTGAAAGCTGAAGTTAGAAATTTGCAGAACTAGTATTTCTCATTTCATCTACCACAATATGTCCAGATCAAAATCTTGACCACAAGGTAGCCAGTTGAAAATGTGCCAAATTCTTTAGCCTACAGTTTCTATATTGATTGATTGTCTAATTGACTAAAATATTACTTTATTCAACAAACTTTTTTTTTTTTGCAGTTTTTACTTTGTTCCAGGTACTCTGCTGACTTTGAGTAGAGGGATGAATGAGAAATTGTGCCCTCTTCGAGGAGTTCAGAGTGCTCTTTGTCCAAGATCTTGCTGATAGAACGTATCAGAGCCAATGTGAGAATCCAGGTGTTACGATTTTTGGTTTAGTGTTCTTTCCATGAGGCCACATTTTTTAATGAAGTTTAAAAGTCTGACCAATACCGAAAATAGAGAGTGCTGGACAGTCATGTAAGCAAATCAGTACCTCTAACTCATGGCAGGTAAATAAGTGCCTACGTATTCGAAACTGCTAAAAAGAAACCTACAGGATCCGAGATACTGGGCCATAAAGTCCCTACAAAATGGATCCAATTCTAAACCTAAGAAACATCCCCAAACACAAGTACTCAAACACCAGAGGTATTGGTTTTAAAATACAAAAGCACTAAAGCAAGCATTTAAAGTATCAAGACAAGTATTTAAATGTAATTGAGGTCCTTTCTTAATTACTCAATTAAAGCAGTTCTCCATATGGGAGATAGGAAATCTTCAATTTCCAGCTTGAACAGCTCTTCCTTGCACCTTGCTGTAGGGAAACGTTTAACACTTGGTGGCTGATTGCACATGTATTCCTTCATCAGGAAAATAAAGCAGTCAAAGCAGGACCAAGTGAACTCACAATTATTGAGTATCACCCATGGGCCCTGAGCTTTATGTGTGTCCTGTCATTTAATCATCAAAACAACCTTATGTGTTAGGGATTGTTGTCTTCATTGTACTGAACACTAAATTCAAATATTTTAAATACTATGCTCCAAGACACACAGTTTGTAAATGGTAGAGTCAGAAATGGAAGTAGGCTGGTCTAAATCCTAGGGTTGGGTTCTTTGCACCACACCATGTCACCTCCAGGGATCAGAGTAAGATTTAAATGAGAGACAGGAAGTCAAGATGGCGGCATAGGCAGACTCTGAACTCACCTCCTCCAGCAGACACAGCCAATTTACAACTACTTGTGGAAAAATTACCCCTGAGACAGAACTGAAAACTGGATAAGAGGAACTCCTACAACAACAGACAATCCTAACTGAGGTAGAAGAGGAAGAAACTCCCTTCTGGAGAGGAAAAATGCCGCCTTCACAAGCCGCAGTGCCTCATGGCTGCCCAGGAGCAGCCCACAGATACGCAGCCCTCCCTGGAGGCACGGGACCCGGAGCCGGGGTGCGCCCCTGCTGTGGGCAATTTGTGGACCCAGCACAATCGAGACGAGTGGCATAATATCTGACTTTGCCTGCTACTAAAACATTGGGGAATATCCCCAGAAAAGCTGTTCACAAAGAAATTAAAACCGGTTTTCAAAGGGCCCACACACAAACTCACCGGTTTCAGAAAGCAACCTAAAATTACCAGAAAGAAAGGTGCACAGTGCTGTGGTGAAAAGAGACTCACCTGATAGGCACTGTGTGCATCTCGGTGAGAGGTGAGACCTCTCCAGGGACTGGGACATTGGCGGCGGCCATTGTTGTGGCCTGGTGTGGGCGTGCTGACACAGATGTCATTGGAGTTCTCCCTGGGGCCTGCTAGCCCAGGTCTGCCCCACCCACTAGAGCACCAATTTAATCCAGCTCAGCCAGGGCAGGCAGCCCACCCTAGAGACTGGCCCCACCCAACAACAAGCCCTCAGGCAACTTGTGAGCCTGCATAGATTGGTGACTGGATTCTCTGCAGCCTGGCAACTGAGCCGACTTCAGTGGGACAGGGTGTGCACAAGGAACGGGTGGAGAGTGTGGGGCAGTGGTGGAGTGTGTGGGGCTCCCACCGTGGAAAGACTGGGTCTGCTTAGGGGGGTCGGGGCACTTACACGGGGCAGGACTGTGTTGACTGTGTGTGTGGACCTGTGGGCGGCAGGGCTTGTCAGCTGCAGAAGACTTGTGCTTCTTCTCAAAGACCCACATAGGGGGTTTGCCCCACCTTACAAAACCTGAAACAATTGGGTGCTCCTGTGCCCGAGGCCAGACATACCCAGCTGCAATCCTCGGAATGCTGATAAGACACCTAAAGGCTGGAGGCTTATAGCAATTGTAAGGCCTTGAACCTAACAACCTGCCACGCTGGGGGCCTACTCACTTAAAAGAAATACTGCAACACAAATGTGGTATTAGAACCTGCAGCCAACTGTGCTGGGGCTCCCCACACCTGATAAAGAGACTGAAGGGCCCACAACAACTACAAGCAGCTGAGCATTACAACAGCTGGCCAGGAGCATAACTTGGCCAACCTGGGCACCTACAGGGAGAGCAAACAGGCCACAACAGAAGGACACACGTAGCCCACATAGGGGTCACCCCTGGAACATTGAGAACTGAGGGAAGCACACGGCAGGCCTCCTAAGCCATCACCTACATAAGGTCACCTATCCAAGAGCAGGAGACATAGCTGACCTACCAAATACGTAGTCACAAGCACAGGGACAGAGGAAAAATGAGGAGGCAAAGGAATACATTCCAAGTAAGGGAACAGGACAAAACCCCAGAAAAGGAACTAAGTGAAACAGAAATGAGCAACCTACCCAACAGAGAGTTCAAACTAAGAGTGTTAAGGATGCTCACTGATGTGGGGAGAAGAATAGATGAACTCAGTGAGAATGTCAACAAAGGAATGGAAGATATAAAAAAGAACCAATCGGAAATGAAGAATACGATACTGGAAATGAAAAATTCACTAGAGGGACTCAAAAGTAGAGTAGAGGATACAGAAGAACGGATCTGTGAGCTGGATGAAAGACTAGAAGAAATTACCCAAGCTGAACAGGTAAAAGAGAAAAGAATTAAAAAGAGTGAGGACAGTCTGAGGGACCTCTGGGACAACATCAAGTGCACTAACATCTGTGTTATAGGTGTCCCGGAAGGAGAAGAGCAAGACAAAGGGGCAGAGAATCTATTTCAAGTAATAATAGGTGAAAACTTCCCTAAGCTAAGGAAGGAAACAGACATCCACGTACAGGAAGCACAGAGAGCCACAAACAAGATAAACCCAAAGAGGCCCACACCAGGACACATTATAATCAAAATGTCCAGAATTAAAATAAAGAGAGAATCCTAAAAGCCGCAAGAGAATGTCAAGTTACATACAAAGGAAATCCCATAAGGCTATCAGCTGACTTCTCAGCAAAAACCTTACAGGCTAGAAGAGAATGGCATGATATATTTAAAGTGCTAAAAGGAAAAAACTTACAGCCAAGAATACTCTACCCAGTAAGGTTATCATTCAAAATGGAAGGAGAGATCAAAAATTTCCCAGACAAGCAAAAATTAAAGGAGTTTGTCACCAAGAAACCAGGGCTACAAGAAATGTTAAAGGGACTGATTTAAGGGGAAAAGAGAAGACCACAAATAGGAAAAATTATCTATTTCCATGATAAGAGGGTAATGGATACAAATGCACAAAAAAGAGGTTAGATATGATATCAAAAACATAAAAGGAGGGAGGAGGGGAGTTAAAGAGTACAGCTTTCAAACAGAGGTCCAACTAAAGAGACCATCAATTCTGTATAGAAGAAGAAAGGAACAGAGAAGGACTACTAAAACACTGAGAAAAAAAAAGCTAAAAAATGGCAGTAAGTACATACTTAACAATAGCTATTTTAAACATCAATGGACGAAATGCTCCAATTAAAAGGCATAGGGTGGCTGATTGGGTAAAAAAACAAGACCCATATATATGCTGCATACAAGAGACACACTTCAGACCTAAAGACACTCACAAACTGAAAGTGAAGGGATGGAAAAAGATACTCCATGCAAATGGCAATGAAAAGAAAGCTGCGGTAGCAGTACTCATATCAGACAAAATAGTCTTTAAAACAAAAACTGTAAAAAGAGACAAAGAAGGGCATTACATAATGATCAGGGAACAATCCTACAAGAGGATATAACACTTGTAAATATCTACACACCCAATGTAGGTGTACCTAAATATATAAAGCAATTATTAACAGACACAAAAACAGAAATAGACCGTAACACAGTAATAGTAGGGGACTTGAACACTCCACTTACACCAATGGATAGATCATCCAAACAGAAGATTAATAAGGAAACATTGTCCTTAAATGATACACTAGAACAGATGGACCTAGTAGATATAACAGAGTGTCCCATCCAAAAACTGAAGAATACACGTTCTTTTCAAATGGACATGGAACATTCTCCAGGATTGATCACGTATTAGGCCACAAAACAAGTCTCCATAAATTTAAGAAGATTGAAATAATACCAAGCATCTTTTCTGACCACAATGGTATGAAACTAGAAATCAACTATAGGAAGAAAATCAGAAAAGTCACAAATACGTGGAGATTAAACAAAATGCTACTGAAAAACGACTGGGTCAACGAAGAAATCAAAAAAGAAATTAAAAAATACCTGGAGACAAATGAAAATGAAAATACAACATGTCAGAATTTATGGGATACAGCAAAAGCGGTTCTAAGAGGGAAGTTTATAGCAATACCTATCCCAACAAACAAGAAAAATCTCAAATAAACAATCTAACAATGCACCTAAGGGAACTGGAAAAAGAAGAACAAACAAAGCCCAAAATCAGTAGAAGAAGGGAAATAATAAAAAACAGAGCAGAAATAAATGAAACAGAGACCAAAATCAATATAAAAAATTAATAAAACCAAGAGCTGGTTCTTTGAAAAGATCAACAAAATTGACAAACCTTTAGCTAGACTCACCAAGAAAAAAAGAGAGAAGGCACAAATAAGTAAAATCAGAAATGAAAGAGTAAAAATTACAACAGACACCTCAGAAATACAAAAGATTATAAGAGAATACTATGAAAAGCTATATGCCAACCAATTTGACAATCTGGAAGAAATGAATAAATTCTTAGAATCATACAACCTTCCAAAACTGGATAAAGAAGAAGTAGAGAATTTGAATAGACCAATCACCAGTAAGGAGATCGAAACAGTAATCAAAAACCTCCCCCAAAATAAAAGTCCAGGACCAGACGGCTTCCCTGGTGAATTCTACCAAACATTCAAAGAAGACTTAATACCCATCCTTCTCAAACTCTTCCAAAAAATTGAGGAGGGGGGGAAGCTCCCTAACTCATTCTATGAAGCCGACATTACCCTGATACCAAAACCAGACAAGGACAGCACAAAAAAAGAAAATTACAGGCCAATATCACTGATGAACATCTATGCAAAAATCCTCAACAAAATACTAGCAAATTGCATACAACAATACGTTAAAAAAATTATACACCATGATCAAGTGGGATTTATTCCAGGTATGCAGGGACGGTTTAACATTCGCAAATCAATCAACGTAATACACCACATTAAAAAAATGAAGAATAAAAATCACATGATCATCTCAATAGATGCAGAGAAAGCATTTGACAAGATACAGCATCCATTTATGATTAAAAAAACTCTGAATAAAATGGGTATAGAAGGAAAGTACTTCAACATAATAAAGACCACATATGAGAAACCCACAGCTAATATCATCCTCAATGGTGAAAAACTGAAAGCTATCCCTCTAAGAACAGGAACCAGACAAGGATGCCCACTCTCACCACTCCTATTTAACATAGTACTGGAAGTCCTAGCCAGAGCAATCAGGCAAGAGAAAGAAATAAAAGGGATCCAAATTGGAAAGGAAGAAGTGAAACTGTCACTATTTGCAGATGACATGATTTTAGATATAGAAAACCCTAAAGAATCCACCAGAAAACTTTTAGAAGTAATAAACGAATATGGTAAAGTTGCAGGATACAAAATCAACATACAATAATCAGTTGCATTTCTATACACTAACAATGAAGTAGCAGAAAGAGAAATTAAGAATACCATCCCATTTACTATTGCAACAAAAAGAATAAAATACCTAGGAATAAACTTAACCAAAGAGGTGAAAGAGCTGTACACGGAAAACTATAAAACATTGCTGAAAGAAATTGAGGAAGACACAAAGAAATGGAAAGATATTCCGTGCTCTTGGATTGGAAGAATTAACATAGTTAAGATGTCCATACTTCCTAAAGCCATCTATAGATTCAATGCAATCCCTATCAAAGTTCCAACAACATTTTTCACAGAAATAGAACAAAGAATCCTAAAATTTACTTGGAACATTAAAAGACTCCGAATAAGTAAAGGAATCCTGAGAAAAAAGAACAAAGCTGGAGGTATCACACTCCTTGATTTCAAAATATACTACAAAGCTATAGTAACCAAAACAGCATGGTACTGGCACAAAAACAGACACACAGATCAATGGAATAGGATCGAAAGCCCAGAAATAAACCCACACATCTATGGACAGCTAATCTTTGACAAAGGAGCCAAGAACATACAATAGAGAAAAGAAAGTCTCTTCAACAAATGGTGTTGGGAAAACTGGACAGCCACATGCAAAAAAATGAAAATAGACCCTTAACTTACACCATACACAAAAATTAACTCCAAATGGATTAAAGACTTGAATGTAAGACCTGAAACTGTGAAACTTCTAGAAGAAAACATAGGCAGTACGCTCCTCGATGTCGGTCTTAGCAACATATTTTCAAGCACCATGTCTGACCGGGCAAGAGAAACAATAGAAAAAATAAACAAATGGGACTACATCAAACTAAAAAGCTTCTGCACAGCAAAGGAAACCATCAACAAAATGAAAAGACAACCTAACAATTGGGAGAAGATATTTGCAAACCATACATCTGATAAGGGCTTAATCTCCAAAATATACAAAGAACTGATGCATCTCAACAACAAAAAAACTAACAACCCAATCAAAAAATGTGCAAAAGACCAGAACAGACCTTTCTCAAAAGAAGATATACAAATGGCCAACAGGCACATGAAAAGATGTTCAAAATCATTAACTATCAGGGAAATGCAAATCAAAACTACAATGAGATATCACCTCACGCCCGTCAGAATGGCTATAATTAACAAGACAGGAAACAACATGTGTTGGAGAGGATGTGGAGAGAAGGGAACTCTCATACACTGCTGCTGGGAGTGCAAACTGGTGCAGCCACTATGGAAAACAGTATGGAGATTCCTCAAAAAATCAAGGATAGAACTACCATATGATCCAGCTATTCCACTGCTGGGTATTTATCCAAAGAACTTGAAAACACCAATGCGTAAAGATACATGCACCCCTGTGTTCATTGCAGCGTTATTCACAACTGCCAAGACTTGGAAGCAACCTAAGTGCCCTTCAAGGGACGAATGGATAAAGAAGCTGTGGTATATATACACAATGGAATACTACTCAGCCATAAGAAACGATGAAATCCAGCCATTTGTGACAACATGGATGGACATTGAGGGTATAATGCAAAGTGAAATAGTTCAGAGGGAGAAGGTCAAATACCATATGATTTCCTTCATTAAGTCAGTAATAACAACAATAAACAAACACGTAGAGACAGAGATTGGATTGCTGGTTACCAGAAGGGAAAGGGGGAGGGAGGAGGGCGAAAGGGATAATTCGGCACATGTGTGTGGTGATGGGTTGTAATTAGTATTTGGGTGGTGAACATGATGTAATCCATGCAGAAATAGAAGTATAATGACGTACACCTGAAATTTATACAATGTTGTAAACCAATGTTACTGCAATAAACAAAAAATTAAAAAAAAAAAAAGGATTTAAACGAGAGAAAAAACACCTGAAGGTGAAATAGGAAGATGGAAATAGGGCAGGGCTAACATTTAGATTTTTGTTGAATTAACAAATATATCAGCAGAAGGGCTGGGTTTATAATCATTGTTATTCTCTGATCAAAAATCACTTTTCAACAAGTGGTGCCGTGAACCAAGCTAAGTTCCCTCACTTACTTGTGCTGTACCCAGGAGCAAACCCTAACACTCACAGAGAATCTTCTGAGAGATTCTGCATCCATCGAAAAGTGGGAAGACAAAATCCTGGGCTCTAGAGGCAGACAGCCTGTGTTTAAATACCACCTTTGCCACCAACTAGATATATTTATTTAACCTTTAACCTTCTTGTGCCTTGGTTAGCTCACTGGGGATAATAATAATAATGTCTCATTCCTAAGCCTGTGCAGAATAAATAAGGTGATACATATAAAAAACTTAATACAGTGTTTGGTCCACAGTGAGTGTTTAACAAATGTTAGTTTTTCTGTTATTATTTTAAAACAAATATGATAGTGTTACCTCCCAACATGGGGCCTTCTGCTTGCAGCAAGACATGTCAATAGTCAAAAGGCAAGGTGTTGGGAGAAAAAGGGCTTTTTTATTACAGCTTGCTAGCAAGAGGGAAGATGGCTGACTCATGTCCAAAAGAACCATCTTAAGGGGGCACAAATCTTACGGCAGTTATATAGGCCATGTTGTTATTGGGGAGGGGGTTAGGAACTTTGACCTTCTGGTGTTACAGACAGGGAGTGCCACACCAGATCTTTCAGTTTTCACTGATGATGGCTATCAACATAGATTCTCTGTTCAGGGGTCACCACATTCCTAAGGAACTCAAGAAAACAAAGTTATCATCCTATCGCAGCTGGGAGGTACATGCACAAGCAGGGGTCGTAAAATCTACAGAGCAGTTAGATCTCCTGGAGGGTGCAGATCCAGCTGGGTTAGTGTGTCAAAGGTCATTCACAGTTACAATAGAGTTTTTCTTTTCTTCAATATGGCTTCCCTTATGTCAACCTTGCCTTGAGCTGGTATCAATAGGTATAAATTGCTTCCCTATACTCAGAGGCAAGAAATAACACATATCTTTATATTGTAGACTAAGTTTGACCCATTTCAAGGATTAGTAAAAAGGCCACTGATTAATTTAGGGATCTCATTCCCACTCTTTGGAGGATATATGTTTAGAGTTTAAGAGTCCTAAATTGGAGGAGGATCATTATGGATGTCCAGGCTCATGTGGCCTATTCAGAGATGGTGGCTCTATTCCCCAAACCTTCCCCCAAGGCATTTCAGCACTTCCTAAATTGTAGCCATTTCTATCCAAAGTTCTACCTGTCATTTGATTGGGGTCAGGTCACCACCAATCCCAGGAACCCAAATCCAAAGATTATTTTCTCCTGTCTTATGGATCTAACCATGCATTTTGAGTTTGGGCCATTTCATCTTCAAAATCCTCTGTCACCGCCTTTTCTCAGATACCTCAGCCTACGTCTTCTTAACACACAAGTCTCTGTAGGCATTATCTTCTTCAAGATAGCCAAAACTTGCCTGCCATATTCTCTTCTCTGGCTCTGAAGAAAAAGTATTCTTTCCTCACTCAGGGGCGGGAGAAGTGGTAAGACAGAACCCAGAACTTTAGAAACAGATTTCTGGTCCATTCTTAATGATGGAAGAGGAGTGCCTTATTATTTTCTGGTGAGATTGTGTCAGATAAAAAAAAAAAATCAAAGCAACAGGGAGTTTTCTCAGTAAATTGCCTTGTTATGTAAATATGCATAAAACCATGCTATCTGTACGATATTGTAGGGAATGTTGAGAAGAATATGATATATTCCTTCAAGGAGCTTACTCTCTAGTTAGGGAAATGAGACTTAGGCTAGATAAAACAACTGAGACACTTCTGAGCTTCCTGGAATTTCTATCAAAAATCTGAATATCCTGGCAGTGATTTTAAAATATGACAATTTTAACTAAGCACTGGTTTGGAGAGTTATATCTCTGCCTGAAGATATATTTTGATGGCCATAATCTTTGTCTTTCTGCTTCAGCGACATGGAGATGGATTGGATGCCAGTTTGTCAGAGAATCTTCCTAGCTGATTATTCTGCTATAGACACAACAAAGGCCATACTTTAAATTAGCTTCAACAGTGTAATCAGAGTGAACAGACTACTTGGGTCTGTGATGGAGACATATTGGCAGCTGATGAAGGCTGTCTAGAGGGATTTTGGTGAAAAACCAAAGTACATTAATGCTGAAAGCAGTTTGATTCCAGTGTAAGGATTAAGGGTTATTTAAAAAGAAATGTTTATATTGACAATTCATTTCTGTTTTGATTTTATTTTCTTTAAAGTTTGTCTAGTATTAGCCTTAAGAACATGAAAAATAATTATTTTTCTCATCTCTTTCATGAGTTAAAAATATTAATCCTTTAAAATAATCACACTCAGGAGCATTATGACAGCTCAGACCTCCTCATCAAGATGTCCACTACCATCTGGGGCAAAATACCCTAACTGAAAGATCAGGTCTTTTGATTGAGGAAGCCAATTGCATCTTGATTTCTGCAACCTTGAGCACATTCATAATCTGAAGAAAATTTACATCACTTCTCATTAGAAGGCACAGAACTCACTTTCATAATGAACTTCTCCAGAGTATATCTAATTTTTTTATATGGTTTTTAACCTAAACAGAAAACTCTCTTAAGTCAGGTTTCCTGGGAAATAAAATTTGAGTGGGAGGTTTCCACGTGGAATATTTATTGAGGAGTGCTCTCAGGATCAACATCTGTGATGGAGTGAAAGTAAGGGAATGGTATAGGGAGTTGAATCGTGAGGCCATCACAACAAGCCTCATTGGATCCTAAAGGGAGCTCTGGAACTGGGATGACTCTTCAAAGCTGTCCCTTTATTCCCATTCACCAAACAGTGATTGGATTTGGGCCATCCATGGGAAGAGGAGGTGAGCTTGAGTGAGATTGCTCTTTTCTGCTAAGAGCAATTGCCAGAGAAGAACTCCACTAAGCACCTTCATTAGCTGAGGCTCCCAGCAGTTGAGGGAATGAGTGCCTCAACATCCATTACACTCCAGCCATTGAGTTTCTCAGATCCATTTGCTCTGCAAGAAAATTTCTGGGAACAATTCCTCCAGGATTCTGATTGGTCTCTTTTTTGGAGTGAAACTTGTCTGAGAAAGGTTAGTGGGGTGCATTACTGGCCCATCTCTGCAATTGGTCTCAAGACTGCAACTGATACTCATTGTCTCCTTCCTCTACTACCCTTCTGCTACCCATTTCCCCCACTCTTGGTTACCATCTCTTTTGGTCTAGATTACTTGACCTGATGAAACAATACAGTCTTCAATTCTGAGGAGTGTGAATCCCTGGTCACTAGAGCCATGCCTGCTGCACATGCCCATTTATTAATAAAATTGGGCAAAGGAATAGCAAGAGACACCCCAGTGGATCACCTGAGTACCAAACATATGCCCCCTTTGTTTAAGAGTAGCCTTATCACTTTCTATTGATCAGGGTCCATTGCTTCTAACAATATGCCTACTCCTTTTTTTGTGTGTGTGAGGAAGATCAGCCCTGAGCTAACATCCGATGCCAATCCTCCTCTTTTTTTGCTGAGGAAGACTGGCCCTGAGCTAACATCTGTGTCCATCTTCCTCTACTTTATATGGGACGCCACCACAGCATGGCTTGACAAGTGATGTGTCAGTGTGTTCCCAGGATCCGAACCTGTGAACCCTGGGCCACTGAAGCAGAGCACGCGTGCTTAACTGCTGCACCACCAGGCCAGCCCCTGCCTACTCCTTTTCTTCTGTGCTGGTCTCTTGGTATAAAGACTCTGATGTGACCAGGTAATAGCCTTAGCTTAAAGGTTAATGAGACTCTTGTTTTGTTCCCTGGTAAAATCCTTTTGGGAACTAGACCACTAAATCTAGGAAGCCCAAAGTTTCACGAATGAGAAGCAAAAATTCCCCAAGTGGGGCCACTTCTACCTCTAATTCATGGTTTCTAGATCCATGTATTCTATTTATTGAGGGCACAGCACAATACAAGTGTTGCATATTTAAAATATATACTGCATGTGACAGATGTTGTCTTATCCATGTACAGAATCATCTCCTAATTGTCATCTCACTTCAAAAGGGTCTTCCGTCACTCTGTCAAATCAACAGTTTCCAGATGGTATAGTATGTGATAGGTCCATGGTCATATACTCACTGCCATGCCTTCTTTTCTCTAAAATGAGTTTCTTGGTCTGAAGCAATGCTAGATGAGATTTCATGCTGATGAGTCAAACACTCTGGAAGCCCTAGCATAGTAGTAAGGCAAACCCATACTCAGAATGTGTGTCTATTTTGGTCAACATGAATAACTGCTCCTTTTAGAGTAGAAGGGTCCAATGTAATTAGCTTGACACTAAGTGGTTGTTTTGGTCTCCTTGAGGGATAGTGCCATATCTGGACCCAACATTTATCTCTTAGCATGACTGTAGATCTCTGTGGCTGGCTGGTTGGACATTTGGCAGCTGGAGCAGTGGCTAGATCAATGTTGGTGAGTGAGTGTCCATGCTTGGCCCATGCATAGCCCTCATCCCACCATCTTAGCTACTCCATTCTTGTACACATTGTGTTGACACTGGAGTGGCCATTAGCCAAGGCTGGCTGACTTCAACTGACTGGGTCATCCTGTCTCAATGGTTATTGAGTCCTTCTTCTGTGGGACAGACACTCTCTTCCAGGTCTCTGACCAACTGGCCAATCCATTTTCCACTGCTTGTATATGGATTCATATATATTTTTTATCTTGGACCACCTCTCTTTTTACACAATGTGGAGCATCAGGTATACCAATTAAATCTCTGCCCAGTGTGAGGATTTCCCCTCATTGTTGTCTTTCAGGGCCATCTCTAAGTGATGGTCCGTTTTCAGCTGGTACCACCTATACCGAGATGACTCATTTTCAGCCTGGACCATGTGTACCAAGACCAACCTTTTCTTTCTGCATTATCAAGTCATAAGGAAACCCACATGAGGCCACAGGAATAAGCTGAGGTACAGCCATGGTAGCTGACATGGGGATCTGGGCTACCTGCTTATAATGTACTGGTGCTTTTGCCTCTGGACTAGTATATGCCTGATCCCAAATGTGCCACTTCCCTTGGATTTCTGGGCACAGAGTCACTTGATTTTCTGGTTAAGTTACTTAGAATTAGCCTTATCCTTTTGGTTCTTGCTTTTAAGATTTGTTAGTTGGTATAGGAACAGAGTTTGGCCTAGGGCTAATTACTGAGTCAAAACTCTTCTGAGAACCCTACCCAATGCCTCATGAATTATGAGGTTTTCCAGTCTGGCTGGAGGGTATAAAGCTTATTTCCCATGCATGAGCTTTAGATATTGTTTCCTCTAATCCTTTTGGGTGGTTCTTTCCTGGGTCTCAGGTGGTTTTCTCACATGCATGTGCTGATCAGTACTCAGTTCAATGTTCTAAGGAAGCCTCTGCGGATGGCTGGAACTTGCTCTCTGTACCACTCTCTAATCTAGAGCACTCTGCCTGCAAACTCTAGCTGCTTTGTTTTCCCCAGGCTCTCAGTTTGTTTCCTCAACTAAGGAAGTCTGCTGAGCTCTGCCTCAGTTTTCCTTCTTTGAGCCACAGCCTGTAAGCTCTCTAGACAGAAACCTGGAACAATCACAGAGCTCATGTCACTTTTTTCAGCCTCTCAGGGATCACTGTCTTTTGCTGCCTAATGTTGAAAACCATTGTTTCATGTATTTCCTCCATTTATTCAGCTGTTTCATGCATGGGCATTAGTCTGGTCTCCATCTTGGCCCATGTCCTTGAGTGTAAATATCAACTCAGACCTTCTATTCAACAATCCTATATAATCATCCAGGTATTTCCTTTTTCCAGTATATGGGATTGGGCCTAAGGATATGTCACAGCAAATATTTTGACTTTAAGGTAAAACAAAAAACAATTCTCAGATATTTTGGTTGTCCTTTATGTCTACAGTCCATGTACAGAAAATCCATGTTGTACATTCTTATTATTTACCCCTAGAATTATTGTACTCATCTTCTGACCTCTCATAGAATTTTATTTGTACATTTACTATGATTCTAATTACCTGGGGACTTGTTATTTTGCTGCCTAACATCCATTGCCTCTTCCTAACGGTGTCCTGAATTCTATTATTGAATTGATGGCTTCTCCATTTCACTTCTCTATCCAACGGCATCTGATCCGTGGTAAACCAATCATGGGCACCCTCCTTGAACAAAAAATGGTCATTCCACCTGATCAGGCACAGCCTCACTAGACCCTTCTTGCTATAACTCCCCTGTGATGGATCCTGCGTCTTAGCCTCTTGTCTGGACTTGGTGGCTCTCAGTGCTCTAGTTGGTTCTCCAGCCCCCCATCAATTCCGAGAGTCTCCCCAGTCCATCCAACATATTTCCTTTCCCATAATGTATCCAGAGGACAATTCTATTTACACTCAATAAAATGACCTATCCAGCTTTGCATTATAGTTATGTATATTTTTCTCCACAACTAGACTGTGAGCCAGTAGAGAGCAAGAACCATGGTTTATTTATCTTCTTGTCTTCTACAGGACCAAGAATAAATATAGATATTATTAAATAAAAGCTATCTTAATTTTAATCAATCATCAAATATTTCTAGCACCTTCCTTGTGAAGGATATATTATTTATTTATATGAGCATACCATAGTCTTTAAGTCCAACAGAGCAGTCATAGAATCAACTTCCCCTTGACCTAGGCCTTTCTGAGAGAACTTTTGAAAGAACTAGACAGTATTTCCTATCAAACATATATGGGAATGGAGTAAAGTCCTTCATGCACCACTTTACAAAAATCTCCAACCTTCTCTTCAAAGTCTAGCCATCTAAAACCTCCTAAATCTGAAAGTTACCATTGATAACACCTAACTCTCCTCTCTCCTGGACACCTTTTCATGCCTGGTCATTTGAGTTGCTGTCTTTGTCTTTTCATCTAGTTCATTGTTTCTTCCTCTGAGGCGCAGGATTGAAATCTGTGCTCTGTTACTACTCTACTTACTTGCTGCCCCCATATGTATGAAGATGGTTTTCAAATCTTTATCCCAAGGCATCATTTCTCAAATGCGCTTCAGTTTTATATCTGCTCCTGCCAGAGTGTCGTGGGCTTATACATCTACTGCCACCCATCAAAGCTAAATCTGGCACGAATTGAACTTCTCACCTTTTAACCTGTCATCTTGCCATTTTTCCCACCATCATTAAAACTACTGTCACTCCCCAGACTTGCAAAGTGGGATATACCCTCTATTATATTACCTTACTCATACAGATGAAGTCTATGTGAGTCACAGTTCTCCAAAGTCAAGCTGCTTCTTTACCTCTCTTCACCTATGTACATGCCAAACAAAGAAACAAAATAGACGTGTTCAGAGCTAACGAATAGAGTTAATGTACAGGAAGGAATAAAATCTGTTTCATACAACCATTTCTCATTGGGGTCTCTGGGAACCTAACATCTCTTGACCTAACCCTGAATTGATTTGATTCAGATAGGAGGAACTCAGAATTAGCATGAAAATTCTTCTAGCTATGGCCGTTGTGGTCTTTTAGTTTAGCTTAGTTTTGACTTGTTTTGTATTTTATCTACTTAAGGATAATAAGGTGGTTGGATTCAGCTAAAGGTACTAAGATAGCCACACGATCCTACAGGTAAAAGTCCTAATAAGGGACACAATATATTTTTGAAACCTATATTTTTTGTCTTCATTTTTTTTTTTTGTTTCAGACTGAGAGATTTATTATTTTATATTTACACAATGAGTTAACTTTTTTGGTTTCATTTATTATAAATATTTATTTTTATATCATCACTGTTGATTATTAAGAATATTCCTTTGATCTAAAATCATCATTAATTCTTAAACTATAGGACAGCACACCGATAAAGACACTTCTAATCATCTGATGACAACTAGATATAAAGCACAGTCTAGAGGAAAAGCAGTTACTTAAGAACACACTGCATTCTTTCAAAACTTCCCTGTGCTTTAGGTACTTATGTCTAACTGCTTACTGGGCATTTCCTTCTACAGATACTCAGACTCAAACTCCTCATTTTCCTCAAACCCATTCTTAATTACATATTTTCTATTCACTCAAGTATGAAAGTGTGCATACATTTTCAAATCCTTTTCTCTCAACCCAATGAACTAATTCATATCCATATCCATTTTATTTCTGAAATATCATTCTCATTCATTTTTTTCCCGTTCCATTGTTACTGTCACTAATGTGTTTTGGTCTCTAATCTCTTACCTTGATTATTACAGTAGACTCCTCATGGACTCCTTGATTTCAGTCTCTTCTCTTGACCAGTAACCTTTCACACTACCAAGAGATTTGTCTTTCTAGATGGATATCAGATAACTTTATTCTCTGATCAAAAAAACTTTGATGCTTCATTGCCATTATGATAAAATACAAATTTCATAGTATGATATTCAATACTTTTCATCTGAGTGATAAATCCTATACTATCTGCTGGTGAAAATGAAGTAAAACAACACTATAAGGAGTTTTTGTGATGCTATAGTTCTTTGGTTGAAGGGGAATGGTTATTGAAAAATGGCCCTATAAACTGCTCAGTTCTTCTCTAAGCTAGGGAGAATGTTTTTTTTTAGCTGTGTCAAAAAAGAGCATTGCATTCAGAGGGCTGGAATTTCTTTCTTCAATAAGGTGCAAATCACTTACAAGATCTAACTGCTTTCTCCTTCACAAACATGAGGCCCTAGGTTCCTTCAACACAAGTATCCTCATTCCCAAGCATGGAAGATTTTAAACTAAAGGTTTAAATAGAGGTTTTTAACCTCATACCAGAGCCATGATGTTGCTCTGGACATTCCTTAACCTAAGACTTCATATATTTCTTAACCCGGAGTCCATACATCTTATATATAGTCCATATATTAATGTCCATGAACTTCTAAGAGTTCAAGGGTTTGGGAACTTCCTGAAATTCCAGGAAAAATGTTGTGTGTATTTGTATTTTTTGGCGGGGTAAATTTAGCACAGTTTTAAAATCACGTTCTCACATGTGTCAAAAGGCTACAGTGAGTATATATATGAGAAAATGTCCAAGAACTTGATATATAATGAGAAAATGTCCAAGAACTTGAAGAAAAAGAAACATTGAAGAGTGTGCTTAACAATAGCAACAAATGTGAAATCAGAAGACTTTGCAGGCATAGAAGGAAAGATAAGAAAACTTAGTCCTCTCTCAGGCCATAATGAATCTTAATTTATACCTTCTTCTAATAACTTCTATAATTTGTTTTCCTAGCCCAAGAGAAATCAGAAGAACCAAATTAGAAGGATGGTCTTTTAGAAGGAAGTACCCTGAGAATAACAAAACTTATAACTAATAGAAAGAGAGAAATATAAGAAAATATAAACAATTAAAAAGAAAATATCAATCTTATAAGCCACAGCAGACTACCACAATTGCGAACAATGAATTCACAAAGCCATTGCAGTTTCATAAGGATTCTGCAGGGAGTCTTCCAGGAGTGCTGTGGATGGATGGTGAGGAAGAGGGAGATTTTTCAGTAACCAAGTTTGGGAGAAATATTTACTGCTCACTAAATATCTGTGTGCTCCCCACATTTCCCAGTCCTATGGCAGTTGTGTAGTGTCACTTGATTAGAACTAGTCGATGGACTGTGAGTGGAAGTGATGTGTGTCATTCCAAGGTCGAACCATTTGAGAGTTGAAGTACATCCTTTTAGCATCCCTCCCCTGACGTGATGACTGAGGATGACATATTTCATTTGGTGCTGCAAGGTAGTAAAGGACCCTGAGGGACTTAGTTGAGCCTCTGATAACCTTATTGGGGTTCCCTTGTATGTGACAAGTCTCTTTTCTCTTGCTGCTTTGGAAATGCTCTCTTTGTCTTTGATTTTTGACAGTTTGATTATAATGTGTCTCAGTGAAGTGTCCTTTGGGTTGAAACTGTTTGGGGACTTTTGAGCTTTATGTACCCGAATGTCCACATCTATCCCCACGTTTGGCAAGTTTTCAGCCATTTTTTCTTTAAATAAGCTTTTTGTTCTTTTCTCTCTCTCTTCTCCTTTTGGGACTCCATATGCATACGTTAGTTCCTCTTGATGGTGTCCCATAAATCCTGTAGGCTTTCTTCATTCCTTTTCATTCTTTTTTTCTTTTTTCTCCTCTGAATAATTTCAAATGATCCGTCTTCCAGTTGACAGGTTTTTTCTTTTGCTTGATCAAGTCTGCTATTGACACTCTCTACTGCATTTTTCGTTTCATTCATTGTGTTCTTCAGTTCCAGAATTTCTGTTTAATTCTTTTTTATGATTTCCATCTCTTTGATGAACCTCTCATTTTGTTCACGTATAGTTTTCCTGATTTCATTGAGTTGCCTCTCTGTGTTCTCTTGTAGCTTGCTGAGCTTCCTTAAAAGAATTATTTTTGAGTTCTTTTTCAGACAATTTGTAGATCTCCATTTCTTTGGGGTCGATTACTGGAAAATTATTGTGTCTCTTTGGTGATGTCATGTTTCCTTGATTTTTCATGTTTCTTGAAGTCTTGCATTGCTATCTTCACATCCAAAGAAGCAGTTATCTTCTCCAGGCTTTACTGACTGGCCCTGAGTGAGAGACACCTTTACCAGTGAGTCCGCCTAGAGGTTCTGAGACTCTCAGAACTTTTCCATGGATGCAACCACTCCATATCTCTTGTTCCCTCTTGGGGAAGGTGTGAATAATTCTTGGATGATATGCCTTCTTTTTATCCAGCAAAGTCATGCTGGGTGCTGAGAGCCTCCTAATTGTCTTCCCTAGGGTGGTGCCCTGAAATACTAAGTTTGTTTGCCTTCTCTCAAGCCTGCAGAGTTGGGTTGACTTTCTGCACATACGTGTGAGCCATCTGCAAGGTTCACATTTTCCATCTGTGAAGGCATACATGGGGACCCTGCCACATGAGGAGGGGGAATGAGACATCTAGAGCATCGAGGTTGCCTGTGGGCCAATAGGAGGTCCACAAGTGGGGCATCTCAAGCTCATAGGTGGGCTTCCTGATGGAATCCACAAAGTGGTTAGTAGGATCCATGGCCTTTTGATGAGTTCTGAGCCCTGGTTGATCAGAACCAGAGTCTCTGTCTCTCTTCCCTGCTCCTAGGCTCTCCCAACCACTCGGCTGTGCCAATGATCTCGGCAATCTGGGTAGGGTGAGAAAGAAGTGGGCCTATTGGGCAGCATCCTACATGGCTAGGGAAGCTGGGCTCTCACTCACTACACTCTTACATTTCCACATGAGAGAAATCACCAGCTAAGGGGATCTCTCTTGGCAATGAACTGTGCTACCTTGGGGAGAGGTGGCAGATAAAGTGAAACTGTTCTTAGCCTCTTCAGTGCATCTATTCTTGGAATTTTTGCTCCAATGGTGTGCTAGAACTTCTCTGCTTGACTTCCAGACTCCTACAAAGGTATTCTTGTCCTTAAGTTGTCAAATTGTTGTTCTGTTAGGGGATGACAGTAGGTAATTCTTATTCCATCATCTTACTGATGTCACCCAACTGGTACTATTTTTAAGAATATATTCTTTTTTTTTTTATAATTTTATTTATTTATTTTTCCCCCCAAAGCCCCAGTAGATAGTTGTATGTCATAGCTGCACATCCTTCTAGTTGCTGTACGTGGGACGCGGCCTCAGCATGGCCGGAGAAGCGGTGCATCCATGCACGTCCGGGATCTAAACCCAGGCCGCCAGCAGCGGAGCGCGTGCACTTAACCGCTAAGCCACGGGGCCGGCCCCAAGAATATATTCTTGAATTCTCTTTGCTAGTATTTTGTTTAAGATTTTGTCACTGCTATTCATAAGTGAGAGTCATCTTTAATGTTTTTTTTTTTTTTTGCTATAAGCATTCAGACTTTGAAATACTACTCTACTTGTTTCATAAAATTAATTGGAAATTTTTCTTCTTCCTCTGGGGTAATTTAATATTTGGACATATAAAAGTTGGGAGTAATTCCAGTTGAAATTATCTGGGTCTGTTGTTCATTGTGGAGGGAGCTCAATATTTCTTTCTCTATTTTTTCTATTGCTATTAGTTTGTTTATCCTTGGTGTCTCTACTAGAGATAATTTTGTTGAGTTGTATTTTTCTGAAAAGTGTTCATTTCACCTATTCCTCAATCTCCTATGATGTTTAAACCTTTAATGTTTTGCTTTTTCTAATTTTGCGTATTTGTGCTTTTTTGATCTTTTTACGATTAGGTTAGATGGTGGGTTGTTTTTTTTTTTTTGCTGTTGTTTAGATTTATAAGGAGTAACTGATTTAATTCTCATGGTTTTTTTCTGTTTTCTAACTCAATATTTTCTCCTTGTATCTTTATTAATTCCTTTATTTTGCTTTCTTTTGATTTACGCTGTGTTCTTTTTTTGAATTTTTTGAGCTATCAACCCACTTATCTTTATTGATGTAGGGATTTGATGCTGTACATTGTCCTTTGATAACTGCTTTCCCTCAAGCTATTCATATTCTTTGAAATGTATTCAGATTTTGTTTTGTGACCTAAGATATGATCAATTAATGTAAATGTTATGTTCACATGGAAAAGAAAAAGATGTATTCTCTATTATTGGGGTTTAGAGTTCAGTGAATATCTATGAGATTTACCTTATTGATTATGTTGTTTAAGTCTCCTATATCCATACTGGGTTTTTTTGTCCATTTTGTCTGTCTTGGATTGAGGGAGAGGTGTTAAATTTTCATGTTATTAATGTGTATATTTCTCTTTGCATTTCCTAGAGTTTCTGGCTTATGAAAATTGTTATGTTATTAGATGCATAAATATTAATAACTGTTATATCTTCATTGTGAATTGTGGTTCTTAGCAAAATAAAGTGTTCTTTCTTGCTTCTATTAATTGTTTTTATCCTGTCTTATTGTATCAGATACCTACATTACATTCTTTGCTTTCATTTTATTTGTAAATTGCCAAGAATATCTTTAGCCAATCATTACTTTTAAAACTTTTTGAATCTTTTTTTTGGTGAGGAAGATTGGTCTTGGGCTAACATCTGTGCCCATGTTCCTCTATTTTGTATGTGGGAGGCCGCCACAGCATGTCTTGATGAGCAGTGTGTAGGTCCACGCCCAGGATCCAAACCTGTGAACCCCGGGCCATGGAAGCAGAGCACATAGACTTAACCACTACGCCACTGGGATGGCCCCTTGAATCTTTTTTATTTAGTCATGATTCTTGAATAGAGAATAGTCTTGGATTTATTTTATTAACTCTGAAATGTAGTTTTGATAATATGCAGGTTAAGAACTTTTATATTTATTGTTGATTGGCATAGGGACTATAGTTCTGTCATTCTGTTTAATGTATAAATATATATTTTATATAAATACTTTTTATTATATAGATTATCATATTTGGTATCCCTTTTTCATTTTTTTTTATTTTTTGGTATTTAAGGAAGTTTGTACTTTTTGTTTTAATGGTTGCCTTTATATTAATACTTTTATATAATACTTGTAATTCCCTCTTCTTTTTTCCTTCTTTTTTCTTGTTTGGCTACTGTCTGTTGGATTCCTAGTATAAACAAAATGGAAATAGCAAATTGCTTCTTTTTCTTTCACTTCTAGTCTTCCATCCTCTGAAACTCTCCCTTTTCTCCACCACTTAAAAAATAATTGTATTACACCTATGTAGTCATTGCATATGGCTATTGCATACAATACCATTTCCCATACAAACATTTAAGCATGTATTTTTATTTAAATTAACATGCATATATATATATTACTGACCGCCAGGCTAGTGATTTATCTGAAACTTGTGCCATAATAGATTCCTCAGGATGAGCTCATGGAAAAAATATTTCCTGAGTTCTTGAATGTTCGTAACAGTTTGTGTGTGGCCTTTATATCTGAAGGTCACTTTGGCTGGATATAAAGTCTTTGGCGAACATTTTTATTTTCTTGAGAATCTTGAATATGCTTGTCCATAGTTTTGGGGACTAAAGCATTTACTATTGAAAAGTTTAATGATGATCCGATTTTGTTTCTCTTATAAGTGACTTGGTGTTTTTGCTTAGTTACCTCACTTTTTTTTCCTTTAAAGGCCAACACTTATAAGAATATGGCTTAGTATTGGCTTTCCAGGGTTAATTTTTTCCACCTAAGCATTATGCCTTTTGCATATCTAGTTTAAAGTCTTATTTTAATTTCACATTTTTTAAACTTATTGTTTTTCATGTTTATTATTCTTCAGGGACTCGTATGTATATTGGATCTTTTTAACTATTTTCTATGGCTCTCACAGATCACTCTGATGTTGCAGTTGAAAGTTTGAAACTCTTATTGTTTTTCAGCTGATGTTTTGTTCTTATAATTTTCTCTTTCTTTGATATTCTTTTTTATTTATTGAGCTATAATTGGCATAACATTATATTAGCTTGAGGTGCAAAATGTAGTGATTCAATATATGTATGTATTATGAAATGATCACCACAGTAAGTCTAATTAACATCCATCACCATATGTAGTTACAATTTTTTTTCTTTGTTTGATATTCTTAAATGGCACTCTTCTTCCCTCCTCCATGCTCTAGCTCAGTTAGGACTTGGAGTAGTGGGAATGAATGAGTAAATGCTTATGGGCAGCCTGCATATTACCTAGTCAACATTGGGTGGTTGAGGTTTTCCCTATTGATTTCTGCTTCATGGTTGTGATGGGGCAAGCAATAATTATCTCAGGGATAGATGGGAGAGAGCCAAAAATAAAGCTTAAAAATGATTCAACATCCTAAATTTTCACTTTTGCTTTTGTTTCCTCCCACTTTGTATTGTCACCCCTGATACTACATCCTCACTGTCAAATCTTTGTCTTTCTCTCTCTCTCTCTCTCTCTCTCTCTCACACACACACACACACACACACACAGACACAGACACACACACACAGAAATCTGAAGGCCTGAGAACAAGGAAAATAGATGGTTTATTTCTAGTTTGAAGACCAGCAGTCCTGAAGTGCAAGAGCTGATGTTTCAGTTTGAGCCCAAAGAAAGGAAAAAGCAGATGTCTGAGCTTGAAAGCAGTCAAGTGGGATGAATTCTCTGTTACTCAGGGGAGGGTCAATCTTTTTGTTCTACTCAGACCTTCAACTGATTGGATGAAGTTCACCCACAAAAGGGAGGGCAATCTGCTTTGCTCAGTCTACAGATTTAGATGCTAATCTCATTAAAAAACACCTTCGCAGAAACACCCAGAATAATGCTTCACCAAATAATTGTGCACCCTGTGACCCAGTCAAGTTGACACAAAATTAACCATCAAACACACAACCCCCCAATCCAAGGCAGCCTTCAATGTCCCCAAGGCTTTCTGTTAGTTTTAATGTTGGTTCCTTATATCTCTGCCTCTATATCTCTTTTCTGATACCTGCAGGGTTGATTTTAGTAAAGGAAGCCAGTAGCCCATTTTTCATCTTGTCAGGAACCTCCTATTCATAATTGCTAGATTATACATATCATCACCAATACTTTTTTCCTGTATCAGAGAAAATTGTTTCTCTTCCAAAACCAACTTCTACTGTATTCATCTCTTTGCCCAGTCCCCATTATATTGTCTATTATACGAACCCATTAAGGAATTGTACCTTGTATGTATATATGTAAGCATGTATTCATTTCTACTCTATCTGGACCAATAAGAATAATCCTCATATAGGCACAACATAAAAGTTTATTGAATTAACTGATAAGTGAATGAATAATGAATGGATGAATGAAATGATCACTGAGAACAAATCTTTAATGAAGAAATCATGAAACACTAAGCAAATGAGAAAGAAATGCATTTTATGAATGGTGATAGAAAGTCATATAGTTGAGCTGTGAAGCATTATAAAATACTTTCTAGTTTTAGACACAAGATTAAACAACAGAAATTGCTGGTTCTTGTGATCACTTGTTATGTCTCATTATAGTTCCAAGTCATTCTCATTTATTTTATTTCAATTTGTGTGTGTGTGTGTTTCCTTTCAGTTCTAACATGCTTCGACTAGATTTGGCTTGTGTCTATATGCTGCATCCTCGGAAAGACTCTTAGGGAATTATTCCATGATTTGTTAATCCTCTAGATGATTCAAAGATTCATTGTCACCTTAATTGAACAGCCATTCTTTTTTACTTTTTCTTTCTTCTCCTGCTTCCTACGCTCTCTTTCTACTCTTTTTTTCTTTTAGTGGGAAAGAGTGGAGTTCGGAATTGTTTTTGGAGCATTCATTTCTCTTTAGGGACCTAGCCAGCATACTTGACTTCTAAGAACTCTTAGAGTAAAATGATTTGACAGAAAGTAAATTTAACCCTACTTTGATAGCTTCTGCTATGGGGTTTTCTCATGAGCAGAGATCACATTAGATATTAATTTTATTTAGAAAACGATCTTCTTATGAAATTGAAAGAACATAAGCCATGAGAGTTAGAGAAGAATTGATATTTTTGGTTAGCTTAACCTGGCAGTTTTGTATAACTCTTTCATTGCATATTGTTAAATTTATCGAGATCCTCTTTTAAATATATCTAACAAAAGGATGCCCATATCCTTACTAAGAAGTTTATTTAAAAAAAATTCGACTCATCTTTACTGAGTACCTGCTATATGCGAATGTGCCAGGCATTATTCTAGGACCTAGGGATACAGCTAGCATAGTAACTTTTGACAGCTTAGTCTTGTTATTCATCCTTAATTAATTTTATTTCTTTGTCCCAATGAAATGTACAAATAAAGAGTAATGAGATATAAGAATAAATACAAATGCATGTACATTGAAATAACACAGGTAAATTCCTAAATCATTGTTCATAATTTTCCCAGATTTGTACTTACAGCTTATAGGCAACACTTTTGCCTTATTACTAAGCGTTTTGTTTTCATAATTCCAGGAAAATGTGCCTAAAATAAACTTGCACCTTGAATGTTATATTCTAAATTTGATTGTCTCCAATTCATAGCTAAAACATATATCATTTCAATCAAATTGTTACTATGAATTTTGATTTAGTTATGTTAAAAATACTTTTGTCAAATAATCTTTTTTCTTCCTCAACATTCTGAGTATCAATGGAGGAGATTTTTCATCTATTCAACAAATATTTATTAATCCTTCCTTACATGCTGAGTGCTAGATGTAGGATAATAACAAGACAAGGCATATAATCAAATCAGAGCTGTAATTCTAAAAGTTATGAAAACAGTTGTAACACTAGACCTCAAAGAAGATCAATAAGAAACAAACCACTCAGGCTCAAATGTGGAAAATTAAAAATTGCACATTGTTGTGTTGTTTATTATCTTTTCATGAGTTACAGAACCAAATGTTGTGTTGTACTTATGGGCATTGTTACTTCAAATGCTCTTCTAGGATAGCCTTGAGTTTTCAATAGCCCTCAAGTCATAAGATCTATGTAGAAAAATTCAAAACATAAGACCTATGTGATATCCTTGAAAAATTTATTTCCACTCTGATGCAAGAATATATATGTATACATCTCACACATATAACTGCTTTTGAAAATTGACTTTGTAATTTCTTGGCTCCACTAAAATTATTAGAGCTTCTAATTAGCATTACAGCAGAGGTTAACACTGAGGAAACTCAGCCTTTTCCAAAAACAAGGCATTTCTAATAGAACTAGTATCTGCTTTTGTTGAGATTTGCATTAAAGAAATAATGACAAATAAGGTAAAATCAATCTCTAAGCATTTATTCAGTGCTTACAATGTGAAAGCACTGTAGTAGATAATATGAGTGATAAAATGCACAATAAGGCAGGCCCTGTCCTCAAGCATTTTATAATCTAGTTGGGCAAGCTATGACATGTGATGTGCTACATTCAGAGGAGACTTTCAGAAAGACTTGATCAAGGAGGTGAAGTAAATTTTCTTTAAAGGATAAGGTACTCTTTGCACTCTAAGTTCATTGAGAGAAGCAAACAGATTGCCTATGTCTTTCTATTTCCATGTTGCATAGAAAAGGGCTTTGTGCTCAATAGACACTAAAGAAATATTTTCTAATTGAACCCACATAGGTAAAAGCAATAAAAGAAAGTATTCCAGGAAAAATGTGAACAAGTAATTACAATAATAATTATAATTGTTATTACAGCTAACATTTATTAGGAACTGTTCTGTTGAAGTGTATTCAATCATTTAATTTTCACAACTCTATTAACATAATTGCTATCATTATGCCTATGTTGTATGGAAAAGGAAACTGAGGCATAAAAGATAACTAACTTGTCCAAAGTAATGCAGCTAGTTAGTGGTTGAGCCAAGACTTAATCCCAGGAAGTCTGGTTTCAGCATCTATGCTCTTCACCACCACACAATAAGGTTTCTCAAAATGCTGTGAGTAGTGTAAAGAATAATAGGGCATGATCACTGACTTAAAGAGCTTAAAGTCTAACTGGGGAAAATTGTATAAGTTCAGGCTATTTAAGTAATAAATACATTAAAGTTGTTGCAACTAATCTTGAAATGAGGGGCCAGGGCATAAATGATTCCATTAGAGAAAGAGGAGATTACTGAAATCTGGAGTACTCTGGGAAGACTTTCCGGAGGAAGAAGAACTTAGATAAGTCCCAGTAAGTAAGTAAGATTAGAAAGGAAGAAAGGTGTGGAGCATATCCCAGAGAGAGGATATGTTATAAATCCAAGTAGGGTGATTCTGAGAAACAAAAGGCTATGCTCTGGGAAAAATTTGTAGACCAAATTGTCTGGAATGATGATTGTCTGTTGGAGAGTGGTAGATAATGATCAGAAAAGTCTGTTTGAAGCATATAGTAGAGGAGTCTGAGTGACAGACTGAAACTTGGACTCTTCTTGATTCTTCAAATCTGGCGACCCTTGAATCTTGGGCAAGATAGGGAGACTCTGTGCCCAGGGTTCAGTGGATTCCAGAAATTCTCCCAGAATGTAAACCCCAATACTCTGCAGTCTTATCATCTCCGTGGATGGCTGGCACAAGTTGGCTTTCAAGTTCTTGATACTCTGGAGACTCAGACTTCTTCTCAACCTGAAGGAAATAGCTTCCTCTTCCTTCTGGCCATCCTCAAAGGCAAGCCACTCTCTTCTCTCCCTTTACATGGCTCTTAGCATGATCACTTCCAAAAGTTTAGACATTTTCAAAAAAGAAGGAAGACATGTTTCCATCCTTTTGCAAACATGCTCTGAGGCAAGGGATCACAAAGTCTGTTTGGAAAAGAGGAGCAAGTGAGTGCAGAAATGAGAGACAGTAAAATGTAGGATTAAAATAAACAGATATTAAGCCCTCACAGATTTATTTATCCACGAGTTTTATCAAAAGGTGACTCATCAGTAGTTTGTCAAATAGAAAGTGAAAAACCTAGATCAAATGTTTTAAGGTATCCCTGAGCATCTTTCCTATAAGACCTGGGCTGTCCTCACAGGGTTCACGTTGTTTTAAGAATATTTCGCATGCCTGGGCTTACCTCTGTGGTACAGTAAAAATTTTTTTGAAAAGCTTTTGCCTGCGCTTGGAAGACAATATTATGCTAAATATAGTGTAATGTTCCACAGCTTGTAAAATCAACTACGTGGCACAAAACTGAAGACGTCCTCAAAAGAAATACGGCAAGAAAAGTACATTGCCTGCTTTAGTCATACCTGCCATTTCCCTTGCGGAATTTCACTGAAGTGGCCGGACATCTGTATTCCACATCCCGGCTGGCATTAATGTGATTTTTCTATAAAAGGAGAGGAGGACAAAGGGAAAAGCATAATGTGCTCCACAATGGAAAATGTGATCCTCAGCCACCGGGATAAAATTACACTGACAGTGGGGGAGTTACTTTCTTCCTTCGAAGAACAATGTTTGATGTTCGAACTAGACTTTTTGGTGATGAAGCTCATAACTTGGGAGATAAATCAGGTTCAAATTTAGAAAGGAGTTTTCAGAAGTTGCTTAGCAGGGTGGTTTGGGGGTTACATTATGCCTTGTCTGTCTGTCCTGTGTTTGTTGGACAGAGATAATACGGCCTATTCCCCATGGTGGCACGTACAAAGAAATTTAAATTCTGTCATAATTATTCATTATAAACACTGTGACATTTTAATATCTAGAAAGTGTTTAAATCTTGTCTAGTTTCTGTCTTTTTTCCCTCTTTATGTTGATTTCTATGTCTCTTTCTATTTATCTCTTTTGTGCGTTGCACATATTTCACTATGAACTCTATTTTGCGGGTGAAAGGCCACAACTAACTGTTTGCATGTCTTATCTCTGCCCTAGAGAGTGGAAACTCACAAATGAGCCAGCTGCACCTACTGTACATAAAACAGCGACCTCACTTTGATCTCTCCCTTAATGTGCTAGGTTTAGATTACTTTGTGAGCAAAAGGGGTGAAAGGTGGCAGGATACTATTTTAACTAACTACTGGGGGCAGTATTTATTCATGGTGCCGATTTTTAATGGGAAAGATGGAACATGAAAGCCTGTCAAATGTACTGTTCAGAGTCTGACAACACAGAATATTTTTATAGATGAAAGGTGAGGAATCTCCAACTTCTCAGTGTAACATAAATTGTATGGAAAAGTAAGACATGTAAAACAGCCAGATAGAAACCCCTATGTGTTCTGTTATGATTGCATGAAACCCTGCCACAAAACCAGAGGACTATTTCAGGGTTGCCTTTGTCAGATACAAAGAGTGACATGGTGAACATTAAAGATATGCACTTTGAGAAAGATTCTCATTACATGTATAGTTAATGTAACATTGTTTTATCAAGAACCATATATTTTAGGAAGTGTCTATTCCAATGTGGTAACAAGGTGGAGACTCAGAAGGCAATGTACGAGGATAATATTCTCCATGATTGGAAGAGTGACTTTATCTTGCACCTCCAATCAGACTCTAACTCCTATTATGTTTAATTCAGAAATAGCTTGAAATTCTGCCTCCACCTTTAATGAGGCCCTCATCTTTCCAGTCTTGGCTTACCACAGCCTTGTCCTAAAACTGTGATTCTCAATCTTTCTTTCTGTCCCCAAAGACCATTGGTACCTGATACACTCCTGTCAGATACAGTGGTTCTTTTTGACGGTGTTTCTCAAGGTGGGGGGGTGGAAGGTACAAGAGGTGCACGAGAACCTCTGGAGTAATTTATGTGTTTTAACGAAATCTCCAAGTTGACTTTGATACACCCACAATTTTCTAACTCATGCCTAGGAATCATTAGTGTTAAATTATTTAGCACTTTGTAATCTGGCTATAATCCATTTCATTAATTACACCAGCAATTATGAACCCCATTTACATTTTTTGAATCTCATCTTTTTATATATTATTCCATCTATCTGGCATATCACACTCCATCCACCCTATTTTCTGTCTCCCCAGCACATTTCTATTTCATTTTAAATTCCAAGCTCAAAACTGGTTCTTGAGTGAAGCTTTCTCCATCAGCCCCCAAAAGACTTGCTTGTTTTCATCCCAGATATTTCCACAATAACATGATAATGACTCTGAAAAGGGATTTATGGTGTGACAGTCCAGTTTTTTTTGTTAAATAGCTGTCTTCCTATCTCCACCACCAGACTATGGGCTGGATGTTTATTCATATTTGTGAGTCCTAACATCAAATACAGTGGCAACCACGTTACATTTGAGGAATAAATGATTGTTTGTATATGTGTGTATTTTTTATTGAGAAACGATATATATGTGTGTGTATATGTATCCATACACATATATAGCTATAGTAATACATACAAAACTTAAGTGTACAGTTCAATAATTTTTACATTTGTATCCCCCATGTAACGGCTACTTGGATGAATGTATGTATCAATTCTAACTTCCCAAAAGGTTCCCTCACGCCCTTTCCTAGACAACACCTTCTCCCTGCCACCAGAGGTAACTTCTACTCTAATGTTTATGCAATAAATTAATTTTGTTGGTTTTGAACTACATATGGACTCTATAAATGGAATCAGATAGTATTTACTCTTTTGCGTCTGACTTCTTTCTTTCAGCACGATGTTTTTGAGATTCATCCATGCTATTACATGTTCATTTTTTTGTATGTGGTATAGAATTCCATTGAATAAAGTTGTTCCATATCCTTGCCAACAATTAATATTGTCAGTCATTGATTTTAGCCATTCTGAAGGTTTTATAGTGGTGTCTCATTGTGTATTGAATTTACATTTCCTTAATGAGTAATAATATTGATCAAATATTTATAGACTTATTGACCGTTTGGATATCATCTTTTGTAAACTGCCTCTTCAGTTCTTCTGCACACTTGTTATTAGGTTGTTTGTCTTTTTCCTCTTGATTTGTTAGAGTTCTCTCTATATATCTGGCTATAATTCCTATGTTAGATGTATGTATTACAAATATGTTTTCTCAACTTTGGTTTGCCTTTCTTTTGATTGACAGAAGTTCTTCGTTAAATTGAGTCTAATTTATCATTTTTTATGTTTTAATGTTCTTTTAAGAAACCTTTACTTCATCCAAGTTCCTGAAGATATTGTTCTGTGTTCTTCTAGAAATTTGATTGTTTAACTTTCAAATTTAGGTTTATTATCCACTTTAAATTTATTTTTCTGTATGTTGTGTGGAAAGGTTCAAAGTTTATTTATATCCCAGAGAGACATGCAATTGCTCTGGAAACATTTATTGAAAAGATCATCTTTACTCCCACTAGCTTGCGTTGGGAGCTTTGTCATAAAATGGGTGACCATATATATGTAGGTTTACTTTTGGATTATCTATTCTAGCCCATTGGTCTATTCTAGCTCACCTTAATTACTGTATCTTGAACCTGGTAGAGTAAGTCTTCTAACTTTGAACTTTATTAATATTATTTTGACTATTCTATGTCCCTAGCTTTTCACGTAAATTTTCGAATCAGCTTTTCAATTCTCACCTGTCTTCCAAAAACACTATTCTAAGTTTAATTGGAATAATATTGAATAAATACATTTTAATTTAGATAAAACCACTTTTGAAAGATATAGAACTATTTAAGTTTTCTATTTACCCATCTGTCGGTTTTGGTAACTTGTGTTTTTTAAGGATTTTTTTCATTCCACTGATTTTTAAAAATTTAATAAATATAAGTTCCTTTAAAAATCACTTTATTACTTTTTAAATGTCTTTATGATATATAATTGTGTTCCCTTTTCCACTTTGGATGGTGGTAACTTAAGTTTTTCACTCTCTCTCCCTTTTTCTTTTTAACAAGTTTACTAGTAGTTTATGAATTTCGTTAATCTTTTCAAAGTATCAACTTTTGTCTTTGTTGACTGTCCCTATTGTATGCCTGTTTCTGTTCTTACTTTAATTATTCTCTTGCTTCTACTTTTTTCGAGTTTAGTTGGCTGTTCCTTTTCTCACTTTTTCAGGTAGTACCCTAAATTATTGATTTTAGACCATTCTTCTTTTCTAATACATGCATATAAACTATAAAAGTCTTGCTTAGCCTGCTTTAGCTGCATCTCATAAATTTTGACATGTTGTATTTTTATTATTATTTAGCTCAAAATATTTTCTAATTTCTCTTGTGCTTCATTCTCTGAATCAAGGCTTATTTGAAAATATGTTGCTTAATTTCTAAATATGTATAGATTTCCTAGTCATCTATCTGTTATTCAGTTCTAATTTAATACTTCAATGATCAGAATATGATTTAAATCCGTAGGAATTTGTCAAGGCTTATTTTAAGAAAAGAATATGGTTTATTTTGGTAAAAGTGTTATATGCACTTGAGAAGAATATGCATTTTGTAGTTTTGCATTTAATGTTCTATGTATGTTAATTAAATAAATTTGGTTTGTTAGTTCTTCAAATCTTCTATGTTCTTATTGATTTTTTTTGAGGTTTGGACAATTACCTTTTTTTCCCTTTAAAATAAACTTTATTTTTTAGAACAGTTTTAGGTTCAGAGCAAATTGAGTAAAAATTGCAAGTTCCCTTATATCCCCTGCCCTCACACATATACAGCCACCCCCATTATCAATATCCCACACCAGAGTGATACATTTGTTACAATTGATGAACCTATATTGACACATTATTTACAGCCAAAGTCCATAGTTTACATTAGGGTTCTCTCTTGGTGTTCTATATTCTATAAGTTTGGACAAATGTATAGTGACATATATCCACCATTACAGTGTTATACAGAATAGTTTCACTACCCTAAAAATCCTCTGTTTCACCTATTCATACCTCCTTCCCTCCTAACTCCTGGCAACCACTGATGTTTTTTGTTTTCTCCATAGTTTTGCCTTTTCCAAAATGTTATATAGTTAAACTAATACAGTATGCAGACTGTTCAGAATGACTTCTCACACTTAGTAATATACATTTAAAGCTCTTCTATGTCTTTTTATGGCTTGCTAGCTCATTTGTTTCTAGTGCTGAGTAATATTCCATTGTTTGGAGGTACTACGGTTTGTTTATCCATTCACCTACCAAAGGACATCTTGATTGTTTCCAAATTCTGGCAATTATGAATCAAGCTGTTATAAACATCCATGTGCAGATTTTTGTGCGGACATAAGTTTTCAACTCCTTTAGGTAAATACTGAGAAGCATGATTCCTGGGTTATATGGTAAGAGTATGTTTATTTGTATAGAAAATTGCCAAATTATAAAGTGGCTTTACCATTTTGCATTGCCACCCACAATGCATGAGAGTTTCTGTTGCTCCACACCCTCACCAGCATTTGGTGTGAGTGTTCCAGATTTTGGTCATCCTAACAGGTAGGTGGTGGTATCTCATTGCTGTTTTAATTTGCATTCCTCTGATGTCATATGAGGTAGAGCATCTTTTCATATGATTATTTGCCAGCTAAATATCTTCTCTAATGAGGTATCTTTTAAGGCCTTTGGCCCATTTTTTAATTGGGTTGTTCATTTTCTTATTGTTGAGTTTAAGAGTTCTTTGTACATTTTGGATAATTGTCTTTTATCAGATATGTCTTTTGTAAGTATTTTCTCCCAGTCTGTGGCTTGTCTTTTCATTCTCTTGACATTGTCTTTCCCAGAGCAGAAGTCTTTAATTTTAATGGTCAAGCTTATCAATTATTTCTTTCATGGATCATGTCTTTGGTGTTGTATCTAAAAAGTCATTGCCATACCCAAGATCATCTATATTTTCTCCTACGTTATAATCTAGAAGTTTATAATTTTGCATTATATATGTAGGTCTATGATCCATTTTGAGAGTTAATGTTTGTGAAAGGTATAAGGTCTGTGTCTAGATTCTTTTTTTTTTTTTTTGGCATGTAGATGTCCAGTTGTTTCAGCAGCATGTGTTGCAAAGATTATCTTTTCTCCATTGAATTGCCTTTTCTCCTTCGTCAAAGATCAGTTGACTATATTTATGTGGATCTATTTCTGGGATCTCTATTTTGTTTTATTTATCTATTTGTCTATTCATTCACCAATACCACACTGTCTTGACTACTGTAGCTTTATAGTAAGTCTTGAAGTCAGATAGTGTCAATTCTCCAACTTTGTTGTTCTCCTTCAATATTGTGTTGGCTATTCTAGGCCTACCTTATGGATTTTTGGCTGCTTGTTATGTCACTTATTGAGAGAACTGGATTAAAATCTCATAGTGTTCTATATACATCAGTTAAATATTTGTTGTTATATTATTCAAATATTTTATTTCCTTAATAATTTCATTATCAGCTTATACTTTCAGTTACAAAGAAAAGTGTGTTAAAATGTTCAATTGTAATTGTGTATATGCCTGTCTGTTCTTTTAGTTCTGTTAACTCTTACGCTATATATTTTGAAGCTATATTATTAGTTGCACACAAATTTAGGCTTATATGTATTATTTAATATCCCTTTTATCTCTATGAAATGTCTCTCTGGATCTTGTAGTACCTCTTGACTTCAACACAATTTTGTCTAATATTAATAAGTAATAGCATCTTTCTTATGCTAAGTGTTTACATGGTATTTTTTTTTCCATTATTTTATTTTTAACTTCCCTTTACTTTTATATTTAAAGTATATTTCTTATAAACAGCTCATAATTCAATCTTTTAAAATCCAACCTAATAATTCTCATGTTTTAATAGGAACATTTACTCAATTTACATGTAATGTAATTATGACATAGATTTAAGTCTACCATCTTACTTTTTGTTTTCTGTTGTTCCATCTATTATTTGTTCCTTACTCTTTTTTTTTCTCTGCTTTGTGGTGTATTGATTAAATATTTTTGTTTTTCCTCTATTAGCTTTTTCTTTTTTTGTTTATGACTTTTAGTATCATTGTTTTGTGGTTACTCTAGAAGTCACTTCCTTAATTTATTACAGTGTACCTTACATTAGTATTTTTCTAAGATCCTAAACTATGCAAGTTGTTTCTACCAGTTGTACTCCATTTAACACTTGCTCTTCTTTTGTTTGTTTCTATTTTTGGCATGCCTTTAATTCCAATGTTGAAGACAAAAACACAAAATATTATGATCGTTGCTCTAAATATTCAATAGTCTCTTATATTTATCCATATATTTACCCATTCCAGAACTATTTATTTCTCTTCACCATTCTTCTTCTATCTTGGATTATTTTTATCAAACCTGAAGGAAATTCTTTAGTGTTTCTTGTAATGTAGGGTTCCTGGTGACACATTCTCTCAGCTTTTTCCCCCTTTGTCTGAGAACGTGTTTATTGTATCCTCTATTTTGAAGGATAGCTTCATTGGATATAGCAAGATTAGCTATAGTTTATAGCTAATATAAACCCCATAACCCCCCTAGATTAGAAGGTTTTTTTTCTTTCTCTTTAGGACTCTAAAGATGTTTTCTGGCTTCCACAGTATGTCAGACATTGAGACCAGGTTAAGGAGTATACAATGTTTTTCGAGGGATGGAATGAGAGGGTAACTCCTGTGAAAGATATAAAGGGAGAAAGCAAGATTATCAGATCATGAAGCTGATTTGACACATGTAAGTGAAAAGTGGGAAGAAAGAAGACTTGAGCAGGAAGACAAGTTGACACATAAAATTAATCATCACAGCTATTGATTAGACACTCTGTGAGAGCCCAGATAATGGTTCTGGCTGAAGCTCTGCAGGCATAATTCAAACTCATATCCAATAAAAGTGTCACTTGCCCTCCTAAGATAGGAGGAGCCAAAAGTAGTCAACTTGCTACTAAGTGGTAGCATGTCCTTCAGAAATAGTGCCATATTTTGTCAGTCTTGTTGCTGTCTGATTGATCAGTCAGAGGCAGTAGTAGCTAGATTAGCCTTGGTTAGTGATATTCCATACTGTTGGGCACATACCTAGTCTCAATCTCTGCCACCACGGTCAAGCCCTCTGTGTGTCCATTGAGCCAGTTCTGAGGTGGCTAATGACAAAGGCTGGCTTATGTCAACTGACTAAATTATCTTGTCTACTTGGCTTTTTAGGGCCTCTTCCATGGTTGGTGTTTTCTGTGGGCATTAACTTTCATTATAAAGATATTCACACTTTATGTCTATTCTCATATATCCATGCACAAGCCTTCACTCCAGAACACCTTGTCTCTGATCTTCCAATCTATTTCCATCAGTCCCTTGGCAAGCTGGCCAAGCTGTTTACCACTGCCCATGAATTCATTATGTATTTTCAACTCAGAATACATTTCCCTTGCCAAAATATGCATCAACATAAGCACCACTAAAAGTTCCCCACGTTGGGGAGATTTTGTCCAATATCTTTCAAGGCTATCTCTAAGTTTAACTATAATGCAGGCACCATAATTTTCAGCTTACATGTATATACCAGGCCAATCCATCCATTACCCATTTCAATTCATCTATTGGACTTTTTCTCTCTCCTGCAGCTAGTTACATAGGATCTTTCACATGGTCATAAGTGTAAACTGGAGGAGAGATGCTGATGCAACCATGGTAAGTGACATGCGGTTCTGGACAACCTGTTCATGCAATTTACTTATGCCTTATGGCCCTGCTTAGGATATACAATTCCAATTTATGATGGACTGCTACCGGGACCACCTGATTATATGACTTGATGGGTCCAACAGAATTGAGCTCATGGCCAGTTGCCCACAGACTCAGGGTTAAACTATGCATCCAGTAGCATACAGAAGCTATTTTTCTAAGGGAATATAGTATTGGTTTAGTTTTTGCCACAGATGGCATGGCTTCTCTAGCGGCTTAAATTGTAATTTTCCCACTGGAATTTGTCATAATATCCATCTTGCATCTTTTTACACTGCTGAAACATTCATAATCATGAAGTCTGCTGGATTTTAAGTCCTAAACTGAAATATTTATTGTACTGCAGCCTGGACTTGCTGTAGAGCCCTTTTCTGCTCCAGGCCCCTATAAGCTCTCTATGTCATTTACTACCTGGGCCAGAGCAGTATTCTTAGGTATGGAAAGTATGCTGCCTCCAGAACCCAAATAGGCCTCCTAAGTGTTGTGGTTCCTTCTTTGCGGCAGGAGATGTAAGATACAGCAAATAGTTTTTACTTTGGTGAGGTCGTGCTGGGATATCCCTTATGATTGGGCACAAGAGACTTGCTGAACCGGCAGGTCTCTGAATCTGCATAGAGTTTATCTTCCACCCTCTGGAGCTCATGTGTTTTACCAAATTCTCCTGCATGCTCGCTGTCTCTTGTTCATCTTGCTTTATAAGAACGATGTTATTGCTGTATGGATCTATGTGATATTCTGTGAGAAATCCAGATCTCTTTGGATTTATAAGAAAGGGTAGGAGAGTTAACAAAACCCTTGAGTAAAACTCTGAATGTATATTGCTGTCCAGTCCATATAAATGAAAACCTTTTTAATCCTCTTTCTTGATTTGGATAGAGAAGAACTCATTCACTAAATCAATGCTCCCATCTCATGTACCTGAGTTTATATTAATCTGTTCTAACAAAGATGTCCTGCTAGCATGGCGGCTGTGACTGGACCTACTATTTGTTTAAGTTTATGGTAGCCTGAAATTACTGCCCAGGATTCATCTACTTTGGACAGAGACCAGTTATCATAGGGACCGCCACACCTGCACTGTTGAAATCTTTCAGAATGGCACTAATATCGTTCATACCCTTGGAAACAGGATATTAGATTTAATTTACTACCTTGGCAGGAGTATTAGTTTCAGAGGCTTCTACTTGGCCTTTCCCAATATGATAACTTTTACCCCACAGGCCGAGGGGCTAACGTGGAGGTTACTCTAATTGCGGAATATGTCAAGCCCAGTTACACATTTGGGGGTTGGGGAAAATGATCAACAACTGGTTTTGTGGACTCAGTGGACCCACTTAAGCCAGTCTGACCAGAACTCCATTTACTTCCTAATCCCTAATGAGTCCACTCTAACTTTGATGCTCTAGGTCTCTGCGTATCAATATCCATTTAAAGCCTATGTACAGAAGACCAATAACAATATCTGGATATTCTCTGTTGCCCAGTGTACAATTACCAAATAAATGGCTGTAGGTCCAGCTGGGCAATGACTAGGGAAATTATTACAATATATACTTGTCAAGGTGCTACAAGAGTCTTTCTTTCTTGGGATACAATCACCTTTTCAGTTAACAAATTTTGGATCTGAAACTTCACTCAGGTCTAGGAACTAGACAAGTGACCATGATTTTTTTTATTGAGATGGCCATCTTTAGCCTCCTGTTCAACCATCCTTGCTTTTTAAAAAATTATATATATTAAGCTGTCCTTATTGTCTGCTCATCTGTCTGTCTGTAGAGATTCTATGCCCTATTATCCATCTCCACAACTCTCTAAAAGTCATTCCCCCTTGTCTACCACTCCAACTTTGACAGTCCTTATGATAATTGAGACTCCCAGGCTTCTGGTGGTGAAGTACTGCCACTTATCATTTATTGCTTCCAGGGCCTTCTCATTTACAAACCAAGCTCTGTGACAGCTGACAGCTTCTCCTAGTATCCACCATGGCCTGGGGAACAGAGCAACCACTGAACTTAGTATTGATTCTGGTATCCCTCTCACTGGTGCATTCCTGATGGCCTTGTTGAATGATGTGTCCTCCAGAATACACCATTGTTCCTGTGGAACATAATCCTCTGGTGGGTCTTCTGGCCTCACATGATATAACCACTTTAGCATGCTCACTTCCCTGAGTCTTTTTATCCCTTTCCCTATTGTCTGTCACTCAACTCAAGCATTGCAATTTCACTCAGCATGAGCCGTCTATTTCTCTAGATTTCTAAAGCCACCATAGCAGCGAATTTGCACTATTCTCTGGCGTCCTTGCCAAGTGTTAAATTCATATCCTGAGGGAATGCCTCTAAGTCAATAAACTCTCCTTTATCTACTTTTATGTCCTTTCCTCATGATCAAGAACCCTCAAAATCCAGTTGCCTGAGTACTTTCCACACATGCAGGCTAATTATTGAAGCTCTTGTGGAGTATAGTCCCTTTCCTCACTAATCAGGGTCAATATATCCTTGACTTGCTTTTGCTATGACTTAAACCAAATTTTTGGCCTGGCACCCAGAAGAGGAAATGGAGGAAAATCCTCAAGGTGGGCCTGTTATTTGTGAAAGAGAGGAATCTACAGTGTTCTCCCACATGCAGGAAGTGTAGCTCTTAAAAAGGCTCCCTCTGCAGGGTCTGAGGATTCAGAGGAGTTTAGGGAGCCCAAATCTTTGACTGCATGCATGCTGAAGACCTATCTTATGTCAAGGTCCAAATCTTCCCAGCAAGGGCCCTGATTTCGGCACATTAGAGCTGACTTGGTTGAACAGAAGCTGCTCTCAGCCAAGCATTCCGAAGGCTCTCCCAGCAGATGGTCAGCCCACATGTCTGAGGTCTTGATGGGTGATTATGGTGCTCACTCATGGGCCTCTCCTTTTTCATGGGCTGTAGCCCTGCCTCAGTTGCTTTTCAATGCCTGTAAACAGTTTCCTTATATATTTTTTCTAGGTTTTCTAGTTGTTCATAGTGGGAATTTAATTACAAAGCTAGCTACTCTATTATGGCCAAAACTGGAAGTATCTTAATAAATAGATTTGTCGAGTTGGAGGGAATACTGGTATATCCTGATGAAAATATTGAGCAGGCATTGAGAGTCATCTGTATATTAATAGTAGTTAAAAGAAGCTGTAAGAGGGGCTGGCCCCACGGCATAGTGGTTAAGTTCGATGCATTCCATTTCAGCAGCACAGGTTCATGGGTTTAGATCCTGAACGCAGACCTATACCACTCGTCAGCCATGCTGCGGTGGTGACCCACATACAAAATAGAGGAAGACTGGCACAGATGTTAGCTCAGGGCTAATCTTCATCAAGCAAAAAAAAAGAGGAAGACTGGCAACAGATGTTAGTTCAGGGAAAGTCTTCCTCAGCAAAAAAAAAGAAAAAAGAAAAAGCTATAAGAGTTGTTGACATTTCCAAGGAAGATTACACAAGGGCCAAACAGAGGAAAATATAAAAAATGACAAAATTAGGGAACAACAATATTTAAAGGATACAAGATTAAGAGAATTCAGAAAGCACTGAAAAAGTGACAGAAACATAAATATTTTATTTAGGCATTCAGTTGTGCTTCAAATTAATTAACAAATATTTATTGAATTTTTTCTATAATTTATATAATTAACGAGGGAGAGATTGCATGGATTTGTGGGTGAGTCAAGAATTAGGGTTCAGGTAGGAAGAATTTCTGAGAAGAGTAAGAGTTTTGAGTTGAAGATTAATTGGATTAAAGCATTATGAAATGGAATAGATGTGGAGAATAGGGTTAATTCAGCCATCAGCTAAGCATGCACAGGATTAAGACTCTGCTGATATGATACACATGAGAAAATCAATCCAAAAAATATCAGGGTGGAAGAAAAACAATAATGGCTCCAGAATTTTCATGTGGATGGAGATTTGGGCAATAATGTAACTGAAAGCAAATTCAGTAAAATTGCTTGGAGGTTGCATTTCCCTAATAAATACACATTTAAAATTTAAAGTCTTTGCTACAGATCAATAAAAATAATACTGAATTGATAATTTCAAACAAATATTTGCTGACTCTCTTGTTATTTAAATAATTATAATAATCATTTAACTTGGGATTGCTTTGGGAGGCTACTGAGGATTTTGGAAGACCTTTAGTACTCTCCAGCGCCACCCCAAGGTATTCTGATTCTGCTAATGAAATGCATTAATGTGCTGATAGAAGAGCAGGGTGGTAGATTCTAAATGAAAGAAGAGAGTAGGAAACATTAATTGGTCTGAAAGGCATAAATATGCTTTAAATTAGATCTCATTTGTAAGGGGGGTAGGGGAAGGTTAGATGTTTAAAAATCAAGCTATACTAGGAAAAGCTATATGCCAACAAATTGGATAACCTAGAAGAAATAGATAAATTCCTAGAATCATACAACCTTCCAATACTGAAACAAGAAGAAATAGAGAATCTGAATAGACAAATCACTAGTAAGGAGATTGAAACAGTAATCAAAAACTTCCCAGAAAACAAAAGTCCAGGACCAGACAGCTTCTCTGGTGAATTCTACCAAACATTCAAAGAAGATTTAATACCTATCCTTCTCAAACTCTTCCAAAAAATTGAAGAGAAGGAGATGCTTCCTAAATCATTTTATGAGGCCAACATTACCCTGATATCAAACCCAGACAAGGACAACATAAAAAAAGAAAATTACAGACCAATAGCACTGATGAACATAGATGCAAAAATTCTCAACAAAATATTAGCAAATCAAATACAACAATACATTAAAATGATCATACACCACAATCAAATGAGCTTTATTCCAGGGATGCAAGGATGGTTCAACAACCACGAATTAATCAACATGATACACCACATTAGCAAAATGAAGAATAAAAATCACATGATCATCTCAACCGATGCAGAGAAAGCATTTGACAAGATTCAGCACTCTTTTATGACAAAAACTCTGACTAAAATGTGTATAGAAGGAAAGTACCTCAACAAAATAAAGGCCATATATGACAAACCAATAGCCAACATCATACTTAAAGGTGAAAAACTGAAAGCTATCCCTCTAAGAACAAGAACAAGACAAGAATGCCCACTCTCACCACTCTTATTCAACATCGTATTGGAAGTCCTAGCCAGAGCAATTAGGCAAGAAAAAGACATTAAAGGTATCTAAATTGGAAAGGAAGAAATAAAACTGTCACTATTTGCAGTTGACAGGATTTTATATATAGAAAACCCTAAGGAATCCACGAAAAAATTATTAGAAATAGTAAATGAATACAGTAAGGTTGCAGGATACAAAATCAACATACAAAAATTAGTTGTCTTTCTATACACTAACAACAAGCTAGCAGAAAGAGAAATCAAGAGTATAGTTCCATTTACAATCTCAACAAAAAGAACAAAACACCTAGGAATAAATTTAACTAAGGAGACGAAAGACCTGTACACCAAAAACTATAAGATGTTGTTGGAAAAAAATCTAAGAAGACATAAAGAAATGGAAAGACGTTCCATGTTCACGAATTGGAAGAATTAATATAGTCAAAATGTGCCAATTACCGGAAGCAATCTACAGATTCACTGCATTCCCTATCAAAATCCTGGAAGCATTCCAGAGAAATAGAACAAAGAATCCTATAATGTATATGGAACAACAAAAGACCCCAACTAGCCAAAGCAATCTTGAGAAAAAAGAACAAAGCTGGAGCTATCACATTCCTTGATTTCAAAATACATTACAAAGATATAGTAATCAAAACAGCACGGTACTGACAGAAAAATAGACACACAAATCAATGGAATAGAATTTCAATTCCATTGTGTGAGAAAAGCTCACATATTTCTGGACAGCTAATTTTCAACAAAGGAGCCAAGAACACACGATGGAGAAAGGAAAATCTCTTCAATAAATGGTATTGGGAAACTGGATAGCCACATGCGAAAGAATGAAAGTAGACCACTATCTTACACCATACACAAAAATTAACTCAGAATGGGTTAAAGACTTGAATGTAAGACCTGAAACCATAAAACTCCTAGAAGAAAACATAGGCAGCATGCTCTTTGACATTGGTCTTAGCAATATCTTTTTTGGATATGTCTTATCAGGCAAGAGAAACAAAAGAAAAAATAAACAAATGGGATTACATCAAACTAAAAAGCTTCTGCATGGCAAAGGAAACCATCAACAAAATGAAGAGACAATCTACCAACTGGGAGAAGATATTTTCAAGTCATATATCCAATGAAGAGTTAATACCCAAAATATATAAAGAACTCAACAACAAAAAAACGAACAACCCAATTAAAAAATGGGCAGAGGATCTGAACATTCTTCCAAAGAAGATATACAGATGGTCAATAGGCACATGAGAAGATGTTCAATATCACTAATTATTAGGGAAATGCAAATCAAAATCATTGTGAGATATCACTTCACGCCCATCGGAACGGCTATTATTAAAAAAAGACAAGAAATAACAAGTGTTGGAGAGGATACGGAGAAAAGGGGACACTTGTACACTGTTGTTGGGAATGTAAATTTGTACAGCCACTATGGAAAACAGTAAGAAATTCCTCAAAAAAATTAAAAATAGAACTACCATATGATCCAGCTATTTCACTCCTGGGTATTTATCCAAAGAACCCAAAACCACTAATTCGAAAAGACACATGCACCCCTATGTTCGTTGCAGCATTATCCACAATCGCTGAGACTTGGAAGCAACCTAAGTACCCATCAACAGATGAATGGATAAAAAAGATGTGGAATACTGGAACAATGGAATACTACTCAGCCATAAAAAATATAAAATTTTGCCATTTGTGACAACATGGGTGGACCTTGAGTGCATTATGCTAAGTAAAATGAGTCAGACAGAGAAATCCAAATACCATATGATTTCACTCATATGTGGAAGATAAACAAACAAATACATAGATACAGAGAACAGGTTGGTGGTTACCAGAGGGGATTGGGGGGGGAGGGACAAAGGAGTAAAGGGGGACATTTGTATGGTGACAGATGGAAACTAGTCTTTTGGTGGTGAACATGATGTAGTGTATACAGAAGTCCAAATATAATGATGTACACCTGAAATTTACGTGTTATAAACCAATGTGACCTCAATTTAAAAAAAAGTCAAGCTAACAATGATAAGAATAGCCCATAAAAATATTGATAATTTTATACCTAGTAAGATGGAGAGAATAATGATGCTATGAGGTGTATGTTGAACTCTATGTAAGTCGTGTTGTTAGGGTGAGTATACGATAGTGCATATCCAGGTGGATATACTTTGTAGTTAGTGAAAGGCACACAATTAGATAGAGAAAGATCCATGGCCATCTATCTGTCTGTGACATGGTAAGTGCTCCATGATGGAACTGTTCATGAAAGTAGAATGGCAATAAACAAGATAAACTTTATTGTGACACCAATAGAGGGCTCTGTGGCTTTGCAATAGACCTGTACTCATTCATTTAAAATTTTCCCCCAGTGAAACATACAGTTTTCTCTGTTAATAAACCATTAAGTCCTTCTACCCATCCATCTATCCCTCCATCCTTCCATTCTTCCATTTAGTGTCCTTCACCTACATTCTCCATTGGTTAACAGTGAAAATAATCCAAGGGCAAACAGCTCCACTGTTTTCTCTCCACCTCATTGGAATTGTGGGAATTCTTATTGAGTGGTGAGGGTTAGGGTAATGAAACTTGGAAAAATGCCATCCTAGGATCCCTTTGTGCTACCAATATGCAAATAATTTAATAGCAATGCAGTCAAGAGTTCCCTGAGTAAAGAATCTCCATTTTCATCAATGTTGGTAAGTGCCAAGAGGGACAGATGAGAATAAGTTATAGCCACATTGTGACACGTAATAAATCTTCCAAAAGAGGTTTACACGTACTCAGCTCTTTGGCTTTTATCCTGTGTACGACACTTCTGTTTGCTTTGCACCTCAGCAACAAAAAGTAATCAGCCTCTAAGAACTTAATTATTGGTTGCACGGATAACCCTAAGGGTGTGTGTGTGTCCAGTCACTTGGGCCTCCTGCATCTCTCATCACATAAAGCAACATGCTTCCCTGAGCGAGGGCCTCCCTGGAAAGCGCGGTGGTTCATTTCTTCTTTAAGAGGAAGACAAAGAACCGCTGAAACAACAGAATACATTGAAATGGCCCTTCCTCGGGAAAATGAGCTGCTAATCGTTCTTGATGACTGAAACAAAAGAAGAGTCCTAGGGCTAGAAATCACTCAAGAACAGAGCCTTGATAACAGCCAGCAGCTGAGAGGTAGAAAGTGTAAGGAATTCGGGGAGAGGAGTGAGAAAATACTGTAACATGCTTGCAAAATCCAACTCAGATTCACGCTTGTATACTAATGAGACAAGCTGAAACCAGTCACACTCCCACCTCTTAACCAAACTGTTAACACAATTTAACACACTTTCAAAGGGGCACCCCTATGATGTGCTAATGAAGCCACTTTCTTCCCAGCATGAGTCAACAGGCTTTTCCCTCTTTGTTGAACTCTCTTTGATCAGGCATACAAAATACTCAAATATCTTGTCAATCTCGGGAGGCGGTTAGTACGTTTTTCAAACATATCTATGGGGAAACTGAGGCATAAGGAACCAAATTTAAAGTTTAAAGGTAGTACAATTATTTGAGTTTGGATTGGTTTTCTTCCCCAGCTTACCCCTACTGCTATTTAAACGTTGTGAAATTAATAAATGCTGTTCAGGAATTATATCTTTTAAGTTTACAAATAACTTGCAGAGTAACAATAGCTGTGAAACGCTCTGTAATTGTTAAACACTGAACAAATGTATGAAGTATTACATTTCGGTTTTAAACATTACATTGCAAATTGTGTGAACTGGACTTTGAAACAATTGGTTTTTTAAAAAAAACTATAAGTAGTAAGTAGTAATGGATAATTCTAGAAACCAGTAGATACATTTAAAGCAACTAAACAATTTAATTATTCTCAGAATAGATTCAAGATTAAAGTAATCTCTTAAAAAGCATTGTTCCACCCACGTAGCTCCAAAGACAGAACTATGTTCTTTTAGGCTAGAACTGTTGTATGTACAGGGGTGTTTATTTTTCCATTCTTTAAACTGTATACACACAAAATATACTCTTTATATGTATTATACATTTCAAAACAGAAAGAATTTTCAAAAAGACTCTGTTCCACAGCTGCAATCTTAAAATAAATTGAATAGAGACAGTACATTTAGCATTCTTAAAAGTTTCTTGCAAGATTTCATAGAAAAACTGCCCATTATTCTATTTGACAACAGTCCTAGGAATTTTGAAGAAAAGCAAAAAGAGAACCTGTAAAAAATACAAAAGCCTTTTTAACTGAACTATATAATATACAGATCACTACTTGTAATTTTTTTATGAACATCTAGATTTTGGTGGAAAAGGCTTTAAAATTTCTGATTGCTCTTATAAACCTTTGTGATTATCTGACAGTGATTCATGGAATATTATTGTCTATCTGACTTTGGCAGTTACCCATTACACCATGTTAACATATTTCAATAAGTAATCAATTTGGTTTCCAGTACGCTGATTTAATTCAGGTTTCATTACTCGCCTAGTATTTATTTTTTAGGCATGTTGTCTATCTTAGTCTAGGACTGCCCTTTTTGCATTAGCCATTTTAGGATAAAATACTTAATAAGATTTGCATTTAAAAAATGAACTAGTGGAACTGGACCCCCTCCAGCCAGAACAAGTAATTATGTCATTTGTATTGCAAAGCAGGAGTGGCTATAAAGCAATGGTATACTTTTTTAAAGATTGATAACCTTAAGCTGTATTATATTATACATAACATGGCAGGTCTGACAGAGAAACTAAACGTGGGCAGTGTATAAAATCCTGAGAAGTGTAGAGAGTTGCAAAGGTTTTGCTTTGCCTTTCGATGAGGTACTCAAAAGTGATTATTTGCCGTTTCTATCTTTATTTTCTATTACATCTCTGTGTCATATATTGGTCTTTCCCTGAGAAAACCCTATGTTTATGTAGATAGCAAGAGAGTCACGTCATATACTAGTGAATACTCTCAAATTCACATCCTAATATTCAGAGGTATATTATATATATATAAAACCTAATATCCCAAGTTAGAGTGTGTCTATATGAAGTGGCCAAATGAAATTGAACCTGTTTAGTTGTCTTCTGATCACTTATGAGGCACCCAATCTGCCAAACTGAAATTTTTCATTGTTGATAATGACTCTGAAAACCGACAATGCTATTAATATTGCTACCACTGCTAGGAAGACTACAATACGCCTTTATTGAGCATTTGATACTCAATACTATGTTCCAAGTGCTGTGTTAAGTACTTTACATGTGTTATCTCATCACCTCATAACAACCTTGCAAGGTTGGTACTATTATTAGTATAGATGCGGACTCCCTGTTTATGGAAGTTACATAATGATCCCAGGGCCACTGTCTAGTTCAACTCCAGAGCTGATGTTTTTAATCACTATTGTAAATTTTTAGAAACTGAAAAGTCTCTTAAAAAATATGCCTCAGATGTTTTCCTAACAGAAGCATCTATGACTACACTCCAGTGAATGACAGAGCATTAAAATTTTCTGGCCCTAAACTGAGATCTTATCCCTTAAAAATGGTCCCCTGGAAGTTTCACGGAGGGAGATTTTATGATAGAATGTGCCTAAATTATCAATTATGGTCTTTCTTTAGGATGAAAAGATACATACCAAGCTATTTTGTAGGCATTAGTCAACTCGATATTTCTTAAATTTGATAAAAGTGTTCTAAACCTTACCTTCACAGGGCTCACATCCTCATAAAAGAGAACAAAAAGAAATGCAAGGCAAATGGGAGAAGCAGTCTTTTAAGAAAATCAAAATTCCACAGAAGCAACTAGCCAGTGTGATATGAACCTAGAATGCTGCCAGGGAAACCTTCTGCTCTTCTCATGTGTTCAGGAAACCCATTTAGGGAGTTGTTAAAAACTGAGAGAGGCAATTTAGAGATAGCAACAACCTCTTAGACTTCAAAGAGAAGGAAATATATTTAGGACTTTTCTGATATAAAAAGCCATTATAATATTGAAGTTTTTCCTTAAAACATATTCTTCTCAATTTGAGACTCTAATGTTCAGTAATTGAATTCAATGTTTAATTGTTCAATATTTCAATCATGTCTACTTGAAACAATAAATCAATCAAATGAATGTTCTGGTGGTGTACTTTATATTATTTATACACACATGCAAATACATGTATACGCATATATATTTATATCATCATCGAAGCTCAGCAGTTTTTAGTTAATTATGGAATAAGATGAATTAGTTTCCTAGGGCTGCCACAACAGAGTAACACAGAATGGACGGCTTAAACAACAGAAATGTACTGTCTCATATTTCTGGAGACTACAAGTCCAAGATCAAAATGTCAGCAGGGTTGGTCCCTTCTGAGTACTGCGAGGAAGAATCTGTTCTGTGCCTCTCTCCTTGCTCCTGGTGATTTGCCGGCAATCTTTGACGTTCCTTGGCTTGTAGAAGCATCAGCCCAATCTCTGCCGTCATCTTTACATGAGATTTTCCCTGTGTGGATGTCTGTCTCCAAACGTCCCGCTTTTATGAGGACACCAGTCACATTGAATCAGGGGCCTACCCCACTGCAGTATGACCACATCTTAACATTATATCTGCAATGACCCTGCTTCCAAATAAGATCACATTCTGGGGTACTGGAAATTAGGACGTCAACATACAAGTTTTGAAGGGACACAATTTAATACATAACATAAGGTTGAACTTTGAAAAAAAGGAAAGTTTTAGTATCATAAAATGTTAGAGTTGAAAGAAACTTTAGAAATCCATGTATCTCCTACATGAGAATACCTCAGCCCAGAGAAATTAAGTGACTTGCCCACTGATCTCACAGCCGGTGGCAGAGCTGAGACTGGAATTCAGATTTCTAAATCTACACACAATGCGCTTCCCACCACCTAGGATGCAACTTACTGATAATAGTATACTGGCAGAAATTATTTCGTTTAGAAATTAATTTTTTCTGATAGGCAAATTAAATTGTTAAAAAGATTTTAAAGTTGGGACTATATGTTTCATATATTTTATGTAAAACATTCTGGAAACTTCATAAGAACAATGTATTAAATAGCTAAATAACAATAATTTAATCTCTCTCTGATTTTTCTCTTTCCAATGACACTTAGACACAAGGACGTGGTACAAAGCACTTTACTTCACTGTCTCAACTTATCCTCATTGTAACCCCAAAAGGTAGGTGCAATTATTCTCATTGTAAGGACGAGGAAAAGAGAAAAATGTCAAATAAGTTGACCAAAGTCATGCAGATAATAAGTTAACATATCTAAGAATCAGACAGGTCTATTTGACCCTAAAGTCCTTTCTTTTTTAACTATGACTAAGCTATCTCACGTATTTGGGTTTTGTGTGTGTGTGTGTGTGTGAGGAAGACCAGCCTTGAGCTAACATCTGCCAATCCCCCTCTTTTTGCTGAGGAAGACTGGCCCTGGGCTAACATCCGTGCCCATCTTCCTCCACTTTATATGGGATGCCGCCACAGCATGGCTCGACCAGCAGTGCGTCAGTGGGCACCTGGGATCCGAACCGGTGAACCCCGGGCCACCGCAGTGGAACACACACACTTAACCACTTGCGCCGCCAGGCCGGCCCCACGTATTTGGTTTTTGATATCACAAAATAACCTGTAAAGATGCAGAGAAAGAAGATATCGGGGATAAATCATTTTAGACATAATTTTCCTACTGGAAAAAATGGCCACTATTTGAGTAAAAATGTTCCTTAGGTAAGAGTGTGTAAAGGAGAAGTTCAAGGCATCGAAGTTGAATAGTTGATGAAACTTGTAATTAATGTAAAAAATGGTCAATGCATTTGAATAGACAAAGAGGAAAGAGTTGGGAGAATTGAGGAGAACCAGGAAAGGATTATGTCACATCTCTCACATTAGGAACAATGTGAAGGAAGAGAGTTTATTCAACCAAATTCCATACTGGAAACAAACCTTACTCATAATTGTATCACCATCGTCTGGTCTGCAGTAAATGATTAATAAGTACATATTAAACTATTGGAATGAAAACTTTGTAATTGGCTACAGAAAGGCATTTTTCTTGGAATTTTGAGAATAATTGGATGCAAGTGTATCAAACATATGCACTTCCATAATAATCTATCATACTGGTTTGGAAAATTGATCCATGCAAAGGAGAATAATAACCAACATTAATTGAGCACATGCTATGTTTCAGGGACTGTTTTAAATAGTTTATGGGCAACATTGCATTTTTTCCCTCAACAAATTTCTGATGTGGGTCCTAATTTGATCTCTATTTTATAAATGAGGAAAATGAAGTTTAGAAACCACAGAGTAAACGGCCCACTGGACTAATCAGAGCGATCACTCTTAACCACTGATATCACTAAGGAAAAAGAAATGATATAAGAAGGAATTTAATTCATCTTTTTTTTACCTATCACAGCACTTGGCAGGCATTTAATAAATGTTGGCTAAAGTGAATTGAAGTTTTAAGTTAAGTTGTAATAAGGATTGGGTGCACGGAAATGGGGAGTAACACTGAGGAGTGTTTAGAGGATAAAGCAAATGATGCTGAAGAATGAGAGAAACATTAGAATCAAGAAGCCTCATCAAGTGAAAAATAATCTAGCATGAGCATGGATGGACAAGGTAACTTTGTATAAAAAGAGAAATACTTCGTCATCTATTGTTGTTTCTCATCAGCTCTTGAATTTCAGAAATAGGTACAAAAAAGTTAAGTCTATAATGGTCATGAAGCCCATGGAATAATTTCCTCATTCCTGATGTTTATATATTTTTGCAATAGTCTATTTCAAAAAATTGCAAAAATGAATCATATTCTTAATATTACATAACCATAAAAATTTCAGCAGCAAGTTATTGAAACAAAGTAGATGATGGGTGAATCACTTTGGTGGGGGGGATGTGTGTATGTAGAGTTACATTGAATTATTAAATGTTAAAATATCTTCATTAGTTTGATACTAAAATATATGAACAATTGCCTTAATATACAGACAACTTAAAATATATGGCAACTGTTCACTTTATATTTCAAATATAAACATATTTATTTAACATTTACCGAATTTCTATTATGTGCTAGATATTGTGGCTGGCTTCAGGATGTCTCCATATTTTTTAAATGAAAAACATTTACAACCTTCTAGTCATAGTTTGTTAAACTTTTGTTTATGAATCCTAGAAACACTTAGCTTTGCTATTCTTCCCCAACTGGAGAATTTTGATATCTACTTCTTTTAAATGAATATAAATGTTTGTCAAATATTTTCTGAATGTTAGATGAAATTTGTTGCAGCCTCAAACCATTCACTATGTTTATCATTAGATTTCAAAGGCTGAATAAAAAATGTATTTTGCTTCTTTCTTGAGAAAATTGATACTATACCTTTAAACTTTGGTACAAATCCAAAGATAGCTATATTACTAGGTTGCAAAATAAATTCTGTTCAACTACTGAAACCACACGCTCTCAGACAATGGACCTAAGTCACAGACTGGATGAAAATGTGTAAAGATAAACTAACCGTAGGAACATCAATAGCTATTTCTGCAATAAATGCCTTTTTCAATCACTACTGTTCCAGTAGAGTCAGAGGGGACAGAAGAACATTAATCTAACTCACTATTTTGGAAATCCTCTTAATTAACATGTGAACTTAGTCACTTCCCTTACATACTCCTTCACCTGCATTCTGTAACTCAGAAATAGCATTATCAGCCTTCCAGTTTTTCCAAAATGGAAACCTCAGGCTATTCTCAAGTCCTTTCCCTCTCCATAGCCAATCAAATGTGAAATTCTGTCAATTCAGCTTCTGAAAACTGATGACTTCACTTCCTTCTCCACTTCTTCCTTAATTCAAATGCCCACGTTCTAACCTGGACTAATGCGCGAGTCACTAACAGCCCTCCCTCTCTCTGGTCCCCTTTGCCCTTCCAGTCGATCCTCACTGCACTCAAGTTATAAACCTGACTTTTGTCATCGCCTGAATAAAAACCTTTTAAGCGCTATCCAAAGAATCCAAAGAATTCTAAAGAATCTAAAGCACCCTTTTTATGGAATTCATGTGGAAAGACTCATGGCTTCTGCACTGGTCTTTTCAGATCCAGGCATTAATAAAAGAACTGACATTGGTATCACTAAGTATTTTTACTATAAATTTCTTACTAATGTATATTTATTAAATATTTAGAATTGTCCCAACTATAGTTTTAAATTCTTTTCAAAACATATACATACACATCACAGATTATATGTATCATATATACGTTACGTATATCTATATATTTCCATTTTACTTTGTTTTGAAAAACTTGGTAGTATGCTTTAAACTTTAGCAGTAATCTAAAGATGGCCATCTTATTAGGTTGCAAAAAATGTGGCCTAAATACCCTAGTTTATAATTCAGGAAAGTGCTTGGAGGAGGCCCAGTAGGAATGATGAATGGTAAAGATGGGATTATTACTCAAGTCTCATTTGTGACAGTTGACTTCCGTGATATTTATCTTACATTTTTCTTTTTGGCTGTGTGTGTGAGTGTAATACACTTTATATATTAGCATTGGTCCATCTATTATTATATTGGCAGCAGGAGATTTTCATTGATTAGTTTCTCTCTATTTGCTTTTTCTTTCTCTAAACCTTCATGCTGTAATGCAGAAGATTTATTTTCAATGATTTATTAAAATGTAATTCTAAGGTGACTCCTTATCAAGGAAGTAATCTGCAGGCTATCTTTGTTTAAACTTGCAACCTGCTTTGTCAAGGAAAACTGCCTATGAAATTTTCATTATAATAGACAGCTTTTCATAATGAATGAAAAACAGCTATTATGATTGAAAACAAATTGCTCTGAAACATATTCTTTGAAACAATGTGCTGCTTAATTGTATTTTGGAGGGGAGGGCAAAGGCAATTCTATTTAATTGGTTACATTTTTCAGTTCTATAAATTAATTTGCACTACCCAATATCACTTAATTTTTCCCTAGGAAAGCTTTTGCTTGCCCTAGCAATATTATAACTGCTAATTCAATTACACTGAAATTGTTTAATAGAAAATATAATTGCTTATTCATACAGAATACCCATTAAAGAAGTGCAAAAGCATGAACCCAAGGGTTACTGCATATTAATACTTTGGGAATAAAGATGGGAATGTTGTGCAGGGAAGGTGCTGGCTGATCTTTAATTGTTCATCACCTGCCTCCAAAATAATATGAATGGACCCAAACTAAATGACCACTCATTACAAGTTTCAATTTGGGAGCTTGGCTGGGGTCAGCAGATTGCTTATGCTGATGGCAATGATTTGAAGTTGTGATTACCATAAGCAATTTAAATTTTATTGATCTCCCCTTCTGAAAGTTGTAATTGAGCATAGATGTTGGACCCAGAGCTCTCCAAACTAAATTGTACTCTGAAGCCCTTGCTGGATTCCTGCAAGAATCAATAAGCAGTCAGTCACATTAACAATGAAATAGGTCCATTAACATACGGTGCTATTGGTGAAACTTTATTTAGGAAGGGTGTTAGTTCACTTCATGGTTTTATCAATGAATCTTGGCTGTACAAGGAAAAGTATTGCTTTAATATGTGTAATAAGCTTGTACGAAAATAAAATTATATATTGTAAATATATGGAATACGACGAGGTAGGCAGTTGAGTCCTTATATGAGAACCATTGTGATTCATATCATCATTTTACTGTAAACAGAGGTTTCATATGACTGGAATTGCAGCTCGCCTGTTGCAGTGCTTTGCAATAATTCGGAATTTTTATTCCTCTTTATCAGATACAAGTTTTCCCTCCATCAAAGTTAAGTACATCTCGAAGTCTCCATGTTTAGCGGTAAGTAGTGGCTTGTTAGGGAAGCTATATGACCTATTCTGCTGAGCCAGAGAGAGAAAGCTGGGAATTCCAATAGAAATCCAAATGGTTCCAAGCAATTTGGGACAGTATTTAACACCCAAAGCCCTACTGAGCTTTGATAACAACTCTGGCCTACCTATTATTATCAAATTATAAAATGCCTAAAACTATAAGAGTCTATTAAAACCTTATGACAAACAGGGCATTGTCTATTTTTCTAAAATTAATCAGTTATTATTTGTCTCTTCCACTCACTTCCTAAATAAAAGATGGAAAGCAAACTCTTGAGGATTCCCAACCTTCTGGAAATTTTAAATCTCAAGAAATGTGGAGACAATACCATCATGTAGAAACATTCCTGCTAATCCCATGAGTTTTGGGCTGTCTGGATTACCTATTGCCTGGGGGCCCTCTAACTTGGCACATTGTTGTAGAGGAGAAAGAAAATGGAGTCAAAAACCTTTCTGTTCAATTTTTATTATTTAAGATTAATTTAACCATAGTATATATAGCCAAGTTTTCTTTTGTATTTTCCTTACCGAGTAACCTCTAATTCCACTGGCGTTAGGAATGACGAAGAGGTGGGAACAGAATGTCAGATCAAGAGCGAGAGTGTAAGATAGAGAATCTTATCTGATCCACAATGTGGTGCAGGTTTTTGCTAGAGTATCTCAAAGAATTTTGGAACTCAGTTTCTCAACTACAACTTTTGCCCTCATGACCTTGATGATATACATAGAGTCCGGCAGGAATTTTACATCCAATATGGCCTTGGGTCATACCTTTCCTTATGAGGAAGCTTAGTTTTGATTCATGTCTTCCTTACGGGGAAGTTTTGTTTTAGGTTGTATACGTGGCTTTGCTTAAACAACCTAAAACAGGAATAAGGACTCACATGGGCTATAGAAGAGGTATATTTTATGAATCTGAATGCTATATTTTTTAACCACTTGTGTTATAGAAATAAAAGGCTAAATGGATTAGAAATGTTACTAAATTTCTCTATGTTTCAGTTTCTTCAGTGGTAGAAGGATAATAATAGAAGATGCTTCATATGTAAGGTTGACATGGGGATTAAATGCGAGTCCATGTAAGGAATTTAGTATAGTGCCTGGTACAGAATGAGCTCTCAATAAACGTTAGTTGTTATTAGGATGACATAACATCCAGGTTGCCTGGGTAGCCCTGGTTCTTATAAATAGTGTCCTTTTATAATAGTTTGGATGAAAAACTAAATGTCCACTTGAGTTATTATTATCATTCAAAGAAATGGTGAGTGAAAAGCACGGTATGGCAATTTTCTGCTGAAGTAAGAAATCAGAAATTGAGAGAACTCTAGGAGCCATGTGATTGGAAGATTGGAGTTCACAGAGGGCAAGGTGATGTGGGCTACCCAGAACACAGAGAGGTTTAGACCAAATGTAAAATTGCTAAATATCTTTTCTTATCTTCCTTTTAAGATCTCTGTTCCCCCTTTGAACCGTCTCTGTTCCACCCAGGTACTCTCTTCTTCAGTGTGACATCCCCACACTGCTTAAGACTGACTGCCTAGTGCTTCCCACGATGGGATCTAATTCAGGTGAGCTCTTTTGGAGAAACGTTTCCTGTTCTGAGTGTTGTGGTTTTTGTTGTTAATCACCTCCAGCTTAATTGCTTCTAACCCATTCTCTATACTTCATCATTGGTGAGTGATCTCATATCTAAATTTAGATTAAATTGCAATGGCTTCGTTTTTTAAAATAAGTGTTTACTGGGGCCGGCCCGGTGGCACAAGCAGTTAAGTGCATGCACTCTGCTGCGGTGGCCCGGGTTTCGCTGGTTCGGATCCTGGGCGCACACCGACACATCACTTGTTAAGCCATGCTGTGGCGGCGTCCCAAATAAAGTAGAGGAAGATGGGCATGGATGTTAGCCCAGGGCCAGTCTTCCTCAGCGAAAAAAAAGAGGAGGATTGGCAGATGTTAGCTCAGGGTTGATCTTCCTCACACACACACACACAAAATAAATAAAATAAAATAAGTGTTTATTGCGTAGATGATTAAATGAATGAACACTCATGGGGCATTTGTGCTTTAATAGATGTCTGGTGGTGCACTCCCTTAACCTGGATAAACTACTCTTAAAAGGTAATTTTTAGGCTCTATGGCAAGCCATTAAAGGAGCTATTATAAAGCAAGAAGCTTTCTGAATGTCTTTTAAATCATATAGCATTGGTAATTATTTGACCTACTTGCACGGTGGAAGAGATTTAAGTGATGATTCAGAGGAAGATGTAGGATAAATGGGTGAAGTTGGTGTTGAGCAAATTAATTGATAGTAAAACAAAATAAAAGTGATAAAGTAACAGGGAAAAAATCAAAATAAAGTGGAGTTGTTTTGGAGACAGCTGAAGCTGGGAGGATAATGGGTTATTTCAATGCGTCAGCCTGGGTTCAAATGACAGTTTCATCATTTACTGGCTATGTGACTGTGAGCAATTTACTTAACTGCTACAAGCTTCATCTGTAATGTAGGTATAAAAAAATTACTGACTTTATAGGTCATGATAATTATGTAAAAGAATCTACGTAAAAACTCTTTTCATACTGTATGGCACATGGTGAATGCTTAATAGTAATTTTCATGAAACATTTAATGCAGTAGAAACACAAAGTAACATTTCTCCCATTACAATTTTATTTGTCCCGCTTTTATCTATATAATGCCATAAACAGGAAAAGCTTCCATGATTCATCTTCCTTCTTTTCCCTGGCTAGTAGCAACTAGAGAAAAGTTTTCCGTTGTTTTTCTTCCTTTGGAAAAATGAGTCGTTTTTCTGGTGAGAGAGTGATTTCTTTCACCCTCATGGTGATATGATTTTAGGTAATGATATGATTAAAAATTTAAATCCAAGAGCCTATGATAATAATTAAGCAAGGGATGTTGTATAATTTGCTAAAGGGCAAGTCTAAGGCCCAACCAATAAGCTATAAATTGTTAGAATTACATCACAGAGTAAGGTAAAACAGCCCTTCATGAACCATGTGGTATTCCCTGGATTCCTATGCAAAGGTACTCATTGGTATTACTGTGACAAATAAACTCAACATGTCAAAGCCTTTACATGATAGTTATGTGTTTCCTGCTCAAGCAAAAGTCAGTCCAATGTTCCTGATTGGTACGAGGATTTATGTGATGACTGACACCGAGGATACTTCCATCTGGGGCCCCTGAGCTTGGTAGTCGTCTGCAAAATATATGATGTAATTAAAGAAATTATTGGATAACCCTACAAATAAAGGCAGAGGGATTCTCAAAGAGAAAGTCCTTTTGATTCCATCTGACTGCTTTCTATGAGACTATGCCTCATTTTCCCCATGCACATGTTTACCTGATACAGCAATGCTGTGTGTTGTACAGACTTGGAACAACAAACTAGAAATACTGTGCTCCTGAACCAGCATTCCTCTTAGCGGTGAAGTATGTGTGGGACCAGCTTGTTCTCCAGATGTATCCTATGTGTGAGACTAGAAGATTTGCTATTGACTTAAATCTGGGTAACGCTAAGGTGAAGGATGGTTGTATGATGTGTGCTTGGATGGGGAAGCAAAGCTCTACTGACTAGTAAGAAATTGTTTCTAAGTGGAATTCTTTTGAACTCAAAACAGTTATGAGGTGAAGGTGAAGTTATGTTACGAAACTCTTTCTCTATTCATTTTATTCTGAAGGACCTGCATTTTGTGGGAAAGTACGACCAACCTGATTCAACTCTACCCACATCCTGTATTTTAAGGTCTAAGTTTAACTGGTTCACATATAAATGGATTGGAGCTATTAGTACATAAAATATGATGGGCTTTGTTCCCAACAATTTTACATCTCCTCATCCCTTCAACCTTCATCCTTTCAGCCTCTCTTTCATATACTTTGATTTGTATTTGGTTTCTCACTTAATACATAGCTAATAGCTCTTATTTTTCTTATGTTTTTAACTATTTAGGTCTTTCTGGTCGTAGGGGTAAAAATTTATTTTAATGGAAATACTTGTGTGTATTTAAAGACTCAATTGCTTGTATGTTCATGAATAATTAATCTGTATAATAAACTGATTACTACAGTCATTGCATTTTTTCTTTAAAAAACACACACCATTTCTGATTTCTACTTACATTTATTGGCAAGTAGTCGCATGGCCATACTGAACCTCAAAGACGGCTGGCAAGTGTAGTGTAATTTTGTGCCTTGGAAAAAGAAGAAATGGATTTATGAATGATTCAGGGTCTTTGCCCCACTATCCCTCTCACAGAACCCTGCAATTTTTAAACAGCTGTCTAGGTTAAGCATAATGATTATGATGAAAAGTGAAGGATTCTACCGCATGTAATTGGAGTTTATTTTTTTGAATTTTTTTCCAGTCTTATTGAGATATAATTGACATACAGCACTGTATAAGTTTAAGATGTGCAGCATAATGATTTGACTTATGATTGGACTTTGACAGAATACATTTACGTAGAGAGAATGTTGGTACTGAAACTTGACCATGAGAAAGAAGCTAATACAGCTTACTTTTGACATCTAGTCTTAAATTCATAAACTTTGATTTAAGAAAGGTTTTGATACCACACTGAAGAAGAAAAGATTGCTATTTTGAAGTCATTAAATATGAACCACTTGCATGAAAGGAGAATGAATGGTCTAGGACAGCTAAAGTGGAGGATATTGCTTATGTCAGCATGGGACAGAAAACTACAAGAATCCCAATCAGACATATTTTTCCTCTGGATGGAAACTGGTAACAAAAATAAAGGACAAGTTATATAATTAACTCTCTATTTTTCTTTCTCAAATTTTTCTTTTCTTTTGTGTGAGGCACTAAAAAGTATACCAACTCTGAAATCTTGAATATTGAACATTTTGATATTTCCTCCCTTTTTTACCTAAAGTTGTCACATTTCCCACGATTTGGTAGCATTGATAGCTGTCACTTCTTTCCCCCCTGAATCCCTGTTCTATGTCGCTTATAAAAGGCAATCTGACCCTGAGACATCATAGGGTGGTAGATGGCTTTGGTGAATGCCTATTTCTGCTATTAAAATTAAATGACAGGAAACACCACACAGAGGGTTCTTTTATTTGAAAAAAAATTGGGGTTGTCATAAGATAAGAAATACAAACCTGAGGGCTTGTGGCAGTCACTAACTTCATCTAGTGTGATTACCACTAGAAGGTAAATTCAACATCCACCTTCAAGACTCTGTGAAAGATGCATTGTGTGAAAGGCAAGACAGTGCTTTCTGGCCTGCTCCTTACATATGGAGCAATGCATTATACCAAAATGCAGAGGAAACCTCAGAGAACTTTTGAGTGCTTATTGAAGTTGCCAGGCAAAAAAATTTTCCTCCATGCTAATTAGCACTTTCTGGTTTAGACCAGCTGATCGTTTGAATTGGGTTGCATGAACCGTCACATCCAATATATAAGTTTAATATGTATATTTAAATATTTTTCCTTTTAAAGTGGAACTATAATTCATATTATAGCAACTATATTCTGAATAAAATAAAAACAGTCAGATTGCCATGTTTTGTTCCTCCTCAGACATCTAAGAATTCTAAGAGCCTACAAGCTTAATGTTGAGAGGATCAGGGATGTTTTTAATCGTCAAGGGTGTTGGTTATTCCGTGGTAAACAGTTCTTAGATCTCATTAATAATTTTACATACCATAATCATTCACCTTGAACGTTTGATATTGTGTTTAAAATATTATACTCTACCTAATTGTTTTCAACAAGCACTTTTATTAAGCATCCACCAGGCAAAAAAGTACCATTTTGAGTGCTCTGGAACCTTCTGCGTTCATTTATTAATAATCCCCAAACAAAATGTCTGCTTCAGACGTTAGTTTCTGAAATAGAATCGAATCTTAATTAGTTCAAGAGAAACTCCTACTTAAGTAGTCTTAGAGAAAAAGCACTCATTTCTCCCTCTAATATATCCTCCTGTTGTTTGACTATGATGAGAATGGTCTTTTACAAGAGGCCTCAGGTGTGAAACCAACTGTTCAGTCTCGTAGTCAGCTGCTGGTTTCCAGAGTATTAATTCAAAATTAGTGAAAATATAAGACTAAGCCTACATTGGCCAACACTATTGCAAAATTGAGCAATTTTCAGTTAAGGGTGCAGCATCCTCCACAGCGCCCTTGAGGAAAATTCAGAAGCTCATTCTATTTCCATCTGCTTCTATCATTAGAGAATTCAGTTGATTGATTCAACCTCACTAACAATAAGAACGGATGCTGTTTAACTAAAAGGTGCATGTAGGCATACTATCTGTGTCAAAATTAGTAAAAATAAGCATGCTCTTTGTCAATTTATACACATATATGTATATATATGTAGATACACAATTTTATGCGTATATATATAATTTTTTTAAAGATAGAAATGATAGTTTTTATGGTTCGAAGGCCAAAATGAACTTATATCAGAGCCTTGTCGTTATTGGGTAAAAAGTGTAAAGCAAGATTGGGCATCCAAGAGTTGGCTGCTGCCTCGCCTCCAATCTTCCTATCAGGAAATGAACATTGAATACTAATATCACACGTCGTCTGCACCACTCATTTAGCACCTATGATGTATTACATTATTAGCAACATTATGGTTAATATCATTATTGGTGGCATTCAGTGTATATAGCTTATTTCTCTAAAAATATCCAAAGTTCCTTGTGGGTAAAAATTGGTATATATTTAAAATCCCACGTAGGGCCTAGTATTATGCTGTATACAAAGTAGGCCCTCAGGAAATATTTGACAGAAGATAGATTAACCAAAAATATTATTTTATAAACCATTTATTAAATACTTAAGATACAGACTTTTAATTGCCCCCCAGTATCTATTCACCCCATCTTTCTTGTAGGAACAGAATCCCAACACTCATCTGCCAGTTTTAGGAGGGCTAAATAAGGACTTAGGGCTATCTAAATAAGGACTTCATTTCTCAGCCTCATAAACTAGATAATATGTTTAACGTCTAGGTCATTTCTTTAACACTGAAACTACTTGCCTTCCACTTCTTTCACCTTTTCAGGGATGATGATGAGCCAATTTCACCCATGTGAGATGAGCAGCTCTTAAGAGATGATAGAAAACAAGGCAGAAGGAATCTAGATGGAGCAAAGCTATTTATGTGTTCTGAACCTCTCACCTATCTCTGCACTGTTAAATGTGAGAGAAATAGAGTTTTATTGAGTGATTTTATTCTGGGGTATCTTTGTTACTGCAGCTTCACTAGCTCTCTAACTTACATAAATGCAAATGCTCTTTTCCATAGAATTCCGTGGATCCACTCGTCGTCCTCTTGTAGGACTGTGATAATCTGAGGAAACAGGTAGGCCTGACTTGTGAGAGCATTTGTGGCCTATTGAAGAGTGGAGAACACTCGGTTAAGGAGGCCTGCTCTCTGGTAAAACATGGGCAAAACTCATCAAGGCTGGAGTCTTCCTTGTAATGAGAGGTGCTATGCACTCAGGGGAAGTTAGCATCACAGATCTTCAGGGTAAGCTGCCCTTTGTTGGTTTTGCAATCTGTAACTCTGCCTCAAATGAACTCAACAGGAATTTCTGTAAGACTTTGTAAAGAACTAAAAATTAAGCTGAAACTTAGCCTTGAGTAATTAAAGTATATTTTTCTAGAAGTGTCCATGTCTTCACAAAAAAAATTGTAAACAAATTGAGGAAAGAAATTGCATCATATTTCTGTACATAGTAAAAAAATAAACTCATATTTGGGTGTCAATTGTGGTTTGTTGAATTTATCCATCAGAAGTTCAAGAATATTAGATATTTTCTAGTTCTTATGACTAATAATTAGAGTAAGTTTTATTATAATTTTTTCCAAGAACTTGCCATTGTTCTATACTGTTTGTGGTACAAAAGAAAATGTTTGGAGGATTTTTGTGAATACAAAAAAATCAAGCATTTGCTGGAGTTATTTGGGCTTATAGATATCTTTAGTTGAGATTTTCAGAAATATCTGCTAAAAACTTTATTCTGCACTTTAGATTAAGAAAGCAGGATTTATTTCTGATCCATGTTAATGTATTTACAGAGAAGAAAAGTCTCCATATAACAATTAGGTCAAGTTTGCTTTTTTGAGCAATAAATTTAGATGTCATAATAATAAAATTTTTCTCCACTGTACTAAGCTTTCAAGAGAAGAAGAGCTTTCTCATTGGTGAGTTGATCAATTTTGTCTGGGTAAACAGGAGTCGCTCATCTAGCAATTGTCTGTTTCAGGAAGATTCTTTGTTGTTTGTGTTGTGTTGATCATCATCATAAAATAATTTTGGATAGGTAACTTTTCTGACACACTGATATAGATAACGATTAACAGTGTCTAAATACCTCATCTATTGCTGAATTTTGAAAGAGCTAGTTGAATCATTATACATTAAAATATAGTCCTTTGAAGATTTTTGGCAATCACTTCTAGAAAAAACGACGTTACTTTTTTTAATTATCTGAAAAATAATACCAAAATTCAATAATGGACTCAAAAAAGAATGAATTACTTAAGAGTTAACTTTTTTCCCCAAATTAAAATTATATTCTAAGATCTACCAACCTCCCTGTATTTGAGAGCATTTCTAAACAAAAAACAATTAAGTTTTGAGATCCATTTAATTTTTACTTCTTTTAAGTACCAGCATAAACATCTGCCATCTGGCATAGAAATTAACTCATATGGCAGGAGGAGAGAGAAGATTTATTTAAAAGTTCTTTGTCTTTGATACTTTTCCCTGCTGCATTTTCCACTAGTGTAATTTGAACCTGACTGTATTTAAATAACCATTTATCGCCATAATGGAAGAGTAGACTTAAAAATACATAACTGCTGTCATTCCAGGAGACTGTATTAAGCAAACATAGAATTTGCCATTCTAGATCAGACCATTTGTCTGTCTTGTCTAATGCCTGCCTCTGGCAGTGGCCAATATTGAAGACTACGGAGAACAGCAGAAATATGCAACATGAACACAAACCATTTTTTAGGAGAATAATTATTTTCTCAGTTGGTAATCTTACACTATGGGATATTAGAATTGAATCACCCCCACCTGTTTATATGATTAATATTTTCATCAATCAATAAACTAACCAGTTCTGTTAAAATTATTTTACTGAATTACACTTAATAATCTATAGTATTTCTGTGTATGAATAATCTTATGGGACTCACACTTGGTATTTTAATGCTGTGATTTTTCAGTATGAGGAAAATAAGGGAAAATTTGGATTGTACAGATAAAAAGAAAAAACCTTTAATTTTGGCTTACAGTTCAAAGTCTGGATAGAAATGTATTTACTACAAAAATTCAGCTAATGGGTCCAGAAGACAGTCTAACACTATCTAATTTTATACTAAATTTACTACTGATAGCAGTAGAATAATCCTATTCTGAGTGATTAACAAGTTGACCAAAACGTAGGCCTACAAATTTTTATCTTCCTTGACAACTCACCAATGTTGTTGAAAAAAATATTATGGAGACAAATTCATCTCTAGATCTGACTCTGAAGTTATAGTTAGATGCAACGAACAAAATATGTACTAATTGTAGCACTCAAACACACACACACACACGCTCACACACACACACACACACAATCTCTCCAACGTTCCAGTCATAACAAACTTCCTGGTATTCCCCAAGCCCGTTACATCTATCTTCACCTTATCTTCTACTGATCCCTTCCTTACCTCTCCCTAGACGAATATAAATGACTTTTCTCTGAGATTACGTAAATTATGCACATTCTTCTATAAGACCACTATAATCCCTCAAGGAATTATAAGTGCATAAAATGTGTGTACTCTGTCAGCCAACTTCTCACCTGGCCCATAAAAGGTACTTAAAAATAGCTTTTCTCTTATCTCCTTCACAACCAGAAAAAAAGATTGAGGATCAAAATGAATCTTTGTTAATTAGCAGTACTGCCAAAACTACAAGTACTGCTAATGATGTGACCACCTGTTTTGAACAAGATGTTCTTCTCAAAGATCAGAAATCAAGAGTTGTGAATAATTTGGGTAAACACTTGCACACCTGGTTACTCAGTTGAGCTGAAAAATGGTGAGCGTTAGTGGCTGGAGATGGGATCACGTGACATTTCTGCCCTCCAGAGTGCTGATGTGTCAGCTGTTAATTTAATAAACTCTTTTCCAGAAATGGATGGTGTCTTTGAAGATATTTTTTCAATGTTTGTTTTTATCCTTATTGGGGACTAATGAAATTGTACACGGCCATGAATAACTAAAGATATCTAAATGGAGATGCTCAGGTAGTGAATGGGTTTTAAAAGTGTTCTTTAAATAGGTAAACAGTTGAAAAAGGTTTATTTCCATTGGCTTGGTACTGAAGGCAGCAAAAGGAGAGGCTCCCAAAAAACCAAGCCTCAAAACAAACCAAAAAAAAACTCTTCCTTTCCTAACGTAAGAGATGGAATGTTTACTCTGAGCCAAGCTCTAAAGGCATCTGGAAGTCTTTGAGTCAGGTCCTCAGCTCCTTGCATTTTGTAGGTTAGTTCTTCCATGGAGGCAAAAAGAACTTCCTCAGAGCAAATACTTCTTCCAGCTAAAATCAATCCCTGCCTTTTACATGGAGTGTATCTAGTCAGAAATAAACCTTGCCAAGGCTCCATCCATAAATCTACTAGGTGATTTTTAAATCTTTTGGCCAGAATCTTGACTTTAGTATAAATAAGTTTTATACATGCCTCTAAGTCAGTGATTCTCAATGGGAGCGATATTGTCTCTGCATCCCACCTCCCCAGGATATTTGGCAATGTCTGGAGAGTTTTTATTGTCACCACTGCGGGATTGGTACTGGTAGAAAACGGGTAAAGGCCAAGGTTGCTGCTAAACATCCTACAATGTATAAGACATTCCATCCACAGCAAAGAGTTGTCTGGTCCAAAATGTCAATAGTGCTGAGGTTAAGAAACCCTGTTCTAAATGAAGGGCATTAGGAACACAACCAGAGAAAGTTGAAATGTCTGACCATACCCTCTGGAATGAGAATTGTATACACTATACTGTGAATTAAGTTGAGCATATATACATACAATTGTAAAAGTAGTACCCTGGGCTTCTAATAACCGTTTTTAGTACTTCTCTCCAATGAACTGGGGAGAGCCCTTTCATGTATTTCCGGTTAGTTCCGCAATTTTCTGATGTTGCTGACATTCCTGTCTCCCACACCATTCTTGACTATGTTACCTGTGTTTTGATTTATCATGTCCTTGTCTCATGGTCTGTATTGCTATTTGCAAATAATTCTAATTACTGAGCGTGCAATGGCCTTAAATTCATTTTAAGTAGCAGTCTTTGTCATCTTATTTCTCTAGGGACTTTACTTGCTCAGCAGCTCTGGGTCTAACCTGAGCATTCTGTGCCATCCTGGGATAGAGTGAGAGATTTGTTGTGCAAACTTTCACAGAAAGTATCACTTCCTGAGCAAGTTCCAGTTGGAAAGGCATCTTTCATTGACTGTAAATATAAACCCCATGAGATTCCTTGAGGAACACCAGTAAAAATCCACTTCTCCTCCTCACCTCACTTGCTGCAGCTGCTCAAATTTTTTTCTATTTAACCATTTCATGCCCAGTAGCAAGAGGGCAAAAGGTCATTGAAGTGACAGGACATGTAAAAGTGACTTTGCAGCTCCAGGTGAAGAATCGTAGGGAAAATTCCTAATTTTAGATTTCTTGAGAGGGGAAGGTGCATTATCAGCTGTCATCTATCCTGTTAATTCTGAACCAATGGAACTACATATAAAAATATTTGCCCTTGTTGGAGTTCATTCAAACTTGCTAAGGCTCTTGTGTAAAAACACCAAAACAGCTTTCAAAATTACTCTACCCCAGAGCTGAATACATATCTCCAATATATTCTCAAATGATTAAGCTTGAGTATGGGCATTGTCTTAGGCCGGATGACTGGTGTGATTTTCCATTGTCATTGCTCTTCTCCTTACTGAATGTGCCAATCACATAACCTCTCTATCCCCTTTCTCTCACTGTCCTTACCCCACTGCCACCTTTCTTGCTTGACTATTCCCGAAGAAATGACAAATGGTTATGTTCAGATCATTTTTGAATGAGAGTAATAATAACAGTACTAAAATCCAAATTCAGAGAAGAGAGTGTTTGATTCAGAAGGCTGTGTATTTGTGCATAGTGTGAAAGGTGTACTGAGAAGGTGTTAATCTTATTTTCTCCTTTCATTTTACATGAAAGCTGTCATTATTGGGATGAGAATAAAATGAACATAAGTATGATAAATGATAAGCGCAGATGGGAGTCAATATACCACTCTGAGAGAGCATTGCTAATCAACCGGTGCAGTAGGCTAATGCACCATGTTAGCAAGCACCTCAGAGAGATTCTAAATTTGTAACTCAGGGAAGCTTGGCATTTAACTTGAGCTGCTTTTGGCTTAAGGTGAAACAAAGGGTACAATCTTGTTCCATTTGTGGATTACAGTAGCAAATCATGTTTTGGAAGGTGCCTTTGCAAGACCATGTAAAACACAAAACCAATGCTATATCCCTAACAAGGCCTGGTATATACATGAGTTGTTTAATAAATGTTAAATAATGTTAATAAAAATGAATGAGAGAGTACCACACTTATTTTTTTAAAGAACAGTGAAAAGGAAGAGTAAGAGAATCAATTAGCTCTCAGTTTGAAAGCCTTGCCTTGTATATTGAAGCTTATGAACATGGTTTTAAAAATGCGAGTGCTGGAGTATCTATGCTATTGGGGATCTGCCATCATTTAAAGCATGCTTTTAAACTCGATTCTTGATTATTCATAGATAAATGAATCCCAGTGCTGTTGATGATCTCAAGATCTCTTACATAGCTCCATTGTTAACAGCAATACCATTTCTGTTTTTCTTATTCCAGTTAGCCAAGAAGCTGGAAAAGTAGGAAGTTTATGGTTCTGTTATTCCAACTAAAAAGCATTTTTTTTTTTTTCGCCCCTAAGAGAGAAGAATGGAAGAGATAGCAATTGAACTAAATAGAAATATGGCTTGTTGGAATGGGCTTATGTTGGTTAAGAGGAAGTAGCAATTCTATCGCTGATTCTTGAGATGAATACCCATTCTTATTGACATCAGTCACCTTGGCTTTTACCTCCATTATTTCAGAAGTGCCTCTGTTGCACTCCCTTTCCAGGTGGCTGATGGATTAACTAGTATTTACTGAGCATCTACTATGTGCGTGATTCGTTGTTAAGTACCTAGAGAGCTACAAATAAAATAATACAGTAAAACAGAAAACCCATAACCATCTAGAAAACACTACCTTCTGTCTGACAGTACAGGAAAGAGTTGGACACATCTGAAAAGAGAGGAAAACATGACCATGGCTAGAAAGAGGAAGTAGATTCCTCAGTTGACATCTTACTCTCTACCATCATATGCCCCCACTCTCATATCCCTGCTCCAAATCCAAGGAGGACTTGGTAATATAGGAGCAACTGGTGGGCAATAACCAAAAGAGTGGAAAGGGGAATAACCATAGGGATCGTAGCTAGAGACTAAGAATTGTGTGATGTGATGAGAGCACAAATAAAAAGACTCCTGACATCTTCAAACATCATAACCTAGTTGACAGGCATCGAAGACATTGCAGTATGAGTAGGGAGCCAGCATGGTTGTGCGGTAGTTGCCAGTTTTATTTATCATCAACTAAATCAATATTGTGGTCTGCTATTTAAATGTATTAATTCAAGTATATAATAATAGCTCTTGGTCTATATGTCTTGGTCAATATGTCAACTATATGTCCACTCTGAATATTCCCAGGAATATTCAGAATGGGCAATATATCATCATGGACATATACAACAAGCTTTTACCCTCACTCTCAGCAAGCATTTACTCTCACTGTCTACTGTATATCTGGCCCTATGTAGGTACTGAATAAACAAAGATGACTAAGATGTGGTCCCTGCCTTCAAAGAGGCCAAATTAACTGGATACTTTCCTTCAAAATGTGCTGATATTGTTACTACACGAGAGTCATAGTTATGGTTGATTAAACACATTGATTCAATATTGTTATTTTGTTGGTTAAACCAACAAAAGTTGAACCTCCTTAGTCAAAGGATAATTTCTAGATGAGGTGGGACCTAAAAGAAGGATTTGAATACATTGAAGGGATAAAGCACTCTTCAGATAGATAGAAATGTGGAGGAGAGAAAGAACCTAGTGTTCGGAAGACAGCATGGCACCTGCCTGACCTGACAAAGAGTCAAGGTCATTCACTGAAATCAAGTGGGAGACAAGGGGATTTTTGCATTACTTATAGTGTAAATATATCCTTGGAAAGAGATTCGGCCGGGAAGTCAGGAGATCTGGATTTAGATTTGTAATCTTGAGCCAATAAGTCTTAATTTATGAAGTTTTAATTCTCCTATTCATAGAATGAGGGTGAAAATACATATTTGTCTATTATGTAATGCACATCTTCATCACAGAAGTGTTTCTAGACTGAATAAGAGCATAAAGCAAGTTGCTTTGAGCTCTTAGAAGAAAGATACTATTGAAATCTAAGGAATTATTTTAAGATCTTATATTCATTCACTTTTATATGTGTCTTTGCTAAAAGAGAAAGATTAGTTTGAAATTCATCCTGCTGTTTTGGTAAAATTGGTAAAAATGTCTTCTTGATTTTTTCTGAGAATAAGATAAAATTTATTGTCCTTGGCTAAGTAGATTATCAGCCATTTTCTTTGAACACCCATAGCTCAAAGTAGCATCTGTTTTATTCATATATAACCTAAAAAATGACGTGTAAACTTATAAAATTTCATTTAAAGATAAGTTAAATGCGTGAGACAGTTTTTAGTTCCGAGTTTGTTTTTCCTTTCTGTGGAATACAAATTGAATCTTTCCTAACTTAAATTATAGCAGTTTCAAAAATGGCTAATACAAACAAGTTTCTTTCCAGCATATATTTTAGAGTGGTTTTGTTTTGTTTATTTTATTTTATTTTACTATCTTACTTTTCTACTACTCAACAGCACTTGAACAACCATAATTGTGGAGTAGATAGGTAGAAACTTCTTCATTCTCTTTATACCTAACTAATGCTCAGCTATCAGCTAAGGTCATACTGCCTCTTAAAATCTAAGAAAGATTGGATGGAATCCTTATTGTATGTCCAATGGAAGGTCCAGTGCAAGAAGGAATGTCCTATTGGAGATTACCGCTTCTTCTAAAGTAGGTCAGCTCACAACCTACTTTTTGCTATCATTTTCTATCCTATTCACGCTGTCCTTGTTCCATCATACTGTCCTAGAGATGGAACTCATCTTGCTTACGTGCTTTCAATAGATTGACTTCTCACAAAAGACCTTTTGGTGTTAGCTGAGTTTAATGATACTTAGGGAAATGGATGGGATCAACAATGCAACATTGTAAACATAAAAATTGCATATTATCCATCTCAGTTCTTAAAAATGTCCATTCGTAGGTGTTTTCTGAAAATTAGGCTTTAGCCTTCCTGTATATTTTTTGGGCCTACCTCTTTTCTCATTCTCTTAAAAGCCCAACGTAAAACAAAATGGAAACAAGTTCTTTTCATAATACAGAACAATTCAACTCTCTTGATTCTTGTTAACTCATAACCTTGTAGTTATACTTTGCATCCCAAAACACTTTTCCAAACCTATGTGATTCCCTCCCTGTGAGGGCCTGCTGTTGCTATAATATTTTTCCATTTTATTATATATTCTATATCAAAATATATTGCAGACTAGTTAAACCATAAAACTACTACAAGAAAATTTTGATGATTTTTTTTCAAGTTTCAGAAAGTTGGAAGAATAGTCTAAACATAAAATAGATGATAAATAACAATGCTAAAATTTATAGATTTGACCATGTAATGTTTTTGCCTCTACCTCTCAAAGAAAAAAAGAATTAAGCTTATAATGACTTTATCTTTGATTCTTTAAAAATTTTTTAATTTATTGAGGTGAAATTCACATAACAAAATTAACTATGTTAAAGTGGACAATTCAGTGACATGTAGTACTTCCATGATGTTGTGCGTTGTGAATACACCACTGCCTCTATCTAGTCACAAAATGAAACCCTGGATCATTAAAGAGTTTCCCCCATTCTCTCTTTCCCCCAGCTCCTGACAAACTCTTCCAAAAAATAGAAGAGGAGGGAACTCTTCCAAACTCATTTTATGAGGCCAGCATTACCCTGATACTGAAACCAGACAAAGACACCACACACAAAAAAAGTTTTAGTGTTACTGCTAATCAACAAAGATTCGTTTTGACAATCTCTTTTTCTAGTTGTGAGGGAGATAAGAGAAAAGCTATTTTTTAAGTACCTTTTATAGGCAAGGTGAGAAGTTGGCTGACAGAGTACACATATTTTATGCATTTATAATTCCTTGAGGGATTATAGTAGCCTATAGAAGAATGTGCATAATTTATGTAATCTCAGAGAAAAATCATTTACATTCGCTTAGCGAGAGGTAATGAAGGGGTTAGCAGAGGACTAGGTGAAGGCAATAATGGGCCTTGAGAACACCAAGAAGTTTGATATGACTGGAGCATTGGAGAGATTTTGTGTGTGTGTGTGTCTGTGTTTGTGTCTGTGTCTGTGTTTGAGCTCTATACTTGGTAAGTATTCTGGATATAGAGGGAACGTACCTCAGTAGCATAAAAACCATATATGACAAGCCCACAGCTAGCATCATACTCAACATCATACATCTAAAACTTTCAGACTTTCACCATTGAGAATGATGTTAGCTGTGGGCTTGTCTTACATGGCCCTTTATCATCAGGAACAAAGATCAGGAACAAGGCAAGGATGTCCACTCTTGCCACTTTTATGCAACATAGTATTGGAAGTCCTAGCCAGAGCAATTAGGCAAGAAAAACAAATAAAATGCATCTAAATTAGAATGGAAGAAATAAAACTGTCACTATTTGCAGATGATATGATATTATATATAGAAAACCCTAAAGACTCCATCAAAAAACTGTTAAAACTAATAAACAAATTCAGTACAGTTGCAGCATACAAAATCAACACACTAAAATCTTATTGCATATCTATACACTAATAACAAACTATCAGAAAGAGAAATTAAGAAAACAATTCCATTTACAATTGCATCAAAAAGAGTAAAATACCAAGGAATAAATTAAACCAAGAAGGTGAAAGACCTGTATATTGAAAACTATAAGACATGAATGAAAGAAATTGAAAAAGACACAAATAAATGGAAAGATATTCCATGTTAATGGATTGGAAGAATTAATATTGTTAAAATGTCCATACTACCCAAAGCAATCTACAGATTCAATGCAATCCCTATCAAAATTCCAATGGCATTTTTCAAAAAAATAGAAGAAATAATCCTAAAATTTGTATGGAACCATGAAAAACCCTGAATAGCCAAAGCAATCTTGAGAAAGAAGAAAAAAGATGGAGGCATCATGTTCCCAGATTTCAAACTATATTACAAAGCTATAGTAATCAAAGCAGTATGATATTGGCATAAAAGCAGACACATACATCAAAGGAACAGAATAGAGAACCCAGAAATAAAGTCATATGTTTATGGTCAATTAATTTACAACAAAGGAGCCAAGAATATACAACGGGGAAAGGACAATCTCTTCAATAAATGGTGTTGAGAAAACCGGACAGCCACATGCAAAAGAATGACACTCAATCAGCATCTTTCCCCATACACAACAATTAACTCAAAATGGATTAAAGACTTGAACAGAAGACCTGAAACCATAAATCTCCTGGAAGAAAACTTAGGCAATAAGTTTGCTATCATAGGTCTTGGCAATGATTTTTTTAATCTGACACCAAGAGCAAAAGCAACAAAAGCAAAAATAAACAAGTGAGACTACATGAAACTAACAAGCTTCTGTATACCAAAGGAAACTATCAACAAAATGAAAAGTCAACCTTCTGAAAGAGAGACAATATTTGCAAATCATATATCTGAGAAAGAGCTAATATCCAAAATATATAAAGAACTCGTACAACTCAATAGCAAAAAAACAAACATTCCAATTAAAAAATGCACAGAAGATCTGAATAGACATTTTTCCAAAGAAGACATACAGATGGCCAACGGGTACACGAAAAGATGCGCAACATCACTAATCATCAGGGAAATGAAAATCAAACCACAACGAGCTGTCACTTCACACTTGTTAGAATGGCTATTATGAAAAAGACAAGAAATATCAAGTGCTGGCAAGGATGTGGAGAAAAGGGACCTTTGTGCACTATTGATGGGAGTGTAAATTTGTGTAACCACTATGGAAAACAGTATGGAGATTCCTCAAAAAATTAAAAATAGTACTATCATATGATCCAGCAGTTCCACTTCTGAGTATTTATCTGAAGAAAACAAAAACACTAACTAGAAAAGATATATGCACCCCCATGTGCATTGCAGCATTATTTACAATAGTCAAAATATGGAAACAACCTAAGTGTCCATCAATAGGTGAATGGATAAAGAAATTGTGGTGTGTGTGGGTATATATATATATATGAATATTATTCAGCCATAAAAATGAGTAAAATCTTGCCATTTGCCACAACATGGATGGATTTCAAGGGCATTATGCTAAGTGAACTAAGTCAGACAGACAAAGAGAAGTACCATATGATCTCTTTTATATGTGAAATCTAAATGAAACAAAACAAAGTGAAACAAAAAACAAGCTCATAGATGCAAACAACAGATTGGTGGTTGCCAGAGGGTGGAGAAATGGGTGAAGGGGATCAAGGGGTAAAAAGAAAAAGAAATAAAGAAAGAAATAGAGAAAAAAATAAGTGCACAGAAATAAGTGACAGTGAAATAATGGAAAAGTGTATACTAGGCAAACAGTAACAAAAGAAGCTGACATATGTAGATATATTAACATAAGACAAAATAGAAATTAAATCAAAACATATTATTAGAGATAAAGAGGATCACTCCTATTGGTAACAGGTTTGTATTCACCAGTTTCAGTTCATTAAAAACATAGAGCCATTTTAAACTAATAGGCACTGGTAACATAATCTTAGTACATAAAATGCAAAATGGATGAATAAAAGGAGAAATTGACAAATTCTGTCACAGGCATACTCGTTTTATTGCGCTTCACTTTATTGCTCTTCACAAATATTGCATTTTTTACGAGATCCTCCACCAGCAAAAAGATTATGACTCACTGAAGTCTCAGATGATGGTTAGCATTTTTTAGCAATAAAGTATTTTTAATTGTTATGTACATTGTTTTTTTAGACATAATGCTATTGCACACTTAATAGACTATAGCATAGTGTAAACATAACTTTTACATGCATTGGAAAACCAAAAAATTTGTGTGACTTTCTTTATTGGGATATTTGCTTTATTGCGGTGGTCTGGAAATGAACCTGCAATGTCTCTGAGATATGTTTGTATCATAGTGGGAGATTTTAACAGACCTCTCATAATAATTCATAAGAATGTGGACGATTTGGGGAATATAATTTTCCTGCTGAACCCAAAAGACATTTTTAGAACTTACACCCCAAAATTAGAGTACATACAATACACACACTACATTCTTGGGAACACCCAAAACATTTACAAAAACTGGCCTCGTTCTAGGCATAAAGCAAATAGCAACACATTTCAAAAAATTAATGTCATATTTAACATTTTCTCTGACTACAATGGGACTAAGTTAAAGATCAATAACAAAAAGATAACTAAACTAAACACGCCTTACATCTTCAATTAAAAACATCCTCAAGCTAAAAACACCACTTTCCAGACTCCCTTGCAGCTAGTCTTCTACAAGTGATTTAGTTTGCAAAGATCACTTGAACTCTCCTGAGCCTCAAATTGGGAACTGAGTTGGGGAGAGAGGTAGAGCAAAAAGCCTTCATTTCACTGGTGCAAATTACAGCAAAAATAACATGGCTCAGAAGCTGGTCTCTGTAGGCAGTGATTTTGTAAAATGATTGGTGAAATCTTGATTGCCCTAGGAATGGAAGATTCCTTGGAGTGTAGTGCTGATTTGAGGCTTTTGGAAAATTTCCAGGAAGCACAATAAAGTAACTGTTTCTTTACTTCCCAATAATTATGTAAGATATTTTGTATCCTGTAATAAGTTCCTAAATTCCTTCGTGCTGAAATAAGCAAAAGTAAATTGTACCCAAATCCTGACTAATATGCCAGTTATATTCATTTATTCATCTCTCACTTTTCAGGCCACTCTAGTGTGGGTAATTCCCATTACTCTACCAAAATTCTTCTTGCTAATGTTAACCAACTCTATGCAGAACTAAATCCTATAGTTGTTTTCAAACATTATTGTATTCTTTCAGCAGCATTTTACACTGTTGACCACTCTCCTGTGCTTGAAACATTTTCTTCCCTTGGATTCTGTGAAAGTAAATTTTATAGGTAATTGGTCTTACCTCTTTGACTACTTCTTAGTTCCTTTTGCAGACTCAACATCTTCTACTTGGCCATCATATGCTGCATTGTCTCAAGGCTTAGTACTAGGCCCTCTTCTAGACTCATTTTAGATCTGTGATGTTCAATATGATAGCCACCAGCATGTGTGGATATTTATATCTAAATTAATTTAAATTAAATAAAATTTAAAATTCAATTCTTCAGTTGCACTAGCCACATTTAAAGTGCTCAATAGTTACTTCAGTAATAATTAATAAGAATATGGAAGATTTGAGCTCATCGAGATGTGGATTATGTTTTAATTCATTTTGGATTCATTGGTTTCTTGAAATTGAGGATTATTGTCTTCTAAAATTTTCATAAAATTCTCAGACATTATATATTCACATATTGCCTTCCCCCATTCTCACCATTTTTTCCGTCTGGAACTCTCATAATTAATTTACATACCCATGCATCTCTAGTCAAACAATTTATAGAACAAAGTCAAAATTTAAATGGACACTAGAATATTATTAGAGCCAAATAATAAAAATAAAACATAAAATGCATGTAATGTAGCCAAAGCCATATGTTTGAGGAAAACGTGTAGTCCCAATTACCTACGTTAGTAAAGATGAAAACCTAAAAATTATTGCACAAAGCTTTCAACTCAAGAAATTAGAAAAAGTAATATCAAAATAAATCCAAAGAAAGTAGAAGAAAAGGAATCATGAAGTAAAAGAAAACATCTTGCTCTCATTCACTGCTTTCTTTTGCTTGCTCCACACCCATCATACAAGGATCTTGTGGACCCTCAAACACACTGAGCATTGCTCTCACACCAGGAGCTTCTGATGTTTCCACAAACAATGATCTTCCTTCTGAGAACAACATGGCTCACTCCCTGCTCTTACTCAGATCTTTCCCAAATGTGACCTTCTCTGTGAAGCATTTCTTGACCTCCTTTTAGAAAATTAAACCCCTGTTTCCACACTCCTTAACTCCTCTACCCTGATATATTTTTCTCCATTGAATACATCACATTTAAAACAGAATATAATTTACATGTTCATTTGTTTGTGTCTTTACATTAGAATGTAAGTTTCATCAGATCAAGGGATTTTTAAACTCTTTCTTCTAGCACCTAGAAGAATGCTTTGCTAATAGTTGGAACTCAATCAATATTTGTTAGGTAAATGAAACCAATGCATGTAAAAACAAACTACAATAATAGAAAAACAAAATTTAAAAATACTTCTTTGAAAAACTTATAAAATAAGCAATTGGCAAATATATTTTTTAAAGGAGAAGTTTAAAAAGCAATGTGGATATTATGAACAATTTTATCCCAAGAAATTTGATAAATTAGATGAAACAAATACATTCCTTCAAAAATACTTTTTAGAAAAAAATGACTTAAGAAGAAACAGAAAACCTAAGAGGTAAGGGTGAACTTGTTCAAGACTGATTTTCTATGGTCTGGCTTTCCCAGAAAAGGAGTTTGGCCTCAAGAACTCCAAGAAAAATGGTCAGAGCCTAGTACTCTTAGTTTGATCAGTTCTGGAAGAGTGCTGTTAGAGTAGATCAGGACACTGGCCCATCACATCATGTAGCTGAATCTCAAGTCTTAGGATCCCAACCAGGGAAAATGTTGATGCTCCCCAATTCTTGAAAGCTGCAGTGGTCGCAAAGCCCTGGGCACCAAGGTTCCACTTGATCATACTGCTGTGATTGCAGGGCTTGAATTCCAGTTCTTGATCACATCAGAGTTCTCTTCTGGCCCATAAAAGTTGAAGAGGCTATCATATCCTTCTGCTGTTGTATCCTTGTCCCTGATTTCACTAGACAAGTGTCTAGTTCTTCCCTGCTTGTGCAACTTAAAAACTCTGGAACCTAAGGGCCAGAGTTTCTCATATAGAAATTTGACGTTCAGCCCTGCGAGGTCCTGTATACTATTCCAGAATGCCTTGGACAATGGCGGAACTTCAAGCCAACTACTGCTCTTGCATCTGTGAGGTCTCCCCAAAGAAATCCGTTCCAAAGACCAGTTGAATTCTACCAAATATTCAAGGAACAACAATCTTGTATAAACTCTTCCAGAGAAGATAAAAGGAGGGAAGACTTTCTAACTTTTATCAGATTAGCATATTTTGATATCAAAAATAGCTAAGAATGATTTAATCAATGATAACCAATCTCACTGATGCAAGTGGTAGTTACAGACATGGGGAAGGGGCTAAAGAGGATGAAAGAGGAAGAAAAAGAGTAAGAGTACTAATATTATCTTAATAAGGTAGAGACACTATTAGAGACATACTGTCTACATTTGCTGGACAAGTAATAGGAGCTTAAACATATTATTTACAGTTACAAAGGGAATTATAGAAGCATTTAAACAATAACATAAAAATTGATGGGCAAATGGGCTAAAAAGAAGTAAAAAAATGGGACTTAAATCCCCACCTTTAGGACCAGAAAGATGAAAAATATATTTTATTACTAATAGATTAAGAATTGAGACATTGAACAATTTATTTAGCAATATCACAATTCACACTGAAGAACTACAAAGAAAATGATTAAAAGTGGTATCCTCTGGGGAGGAGGTCTAGGAGAGTGTGAAGTTGAGGTGGAAGACTGTTGCTTTCCTTTATAAATGTTTCTGCGCAATTTGATTTTTAACCAATGCATATATTACTTTGATTAAAAAATTAAATCTGATTATACCAAGCCTCTATTTAAATTTACTTAACGATTTCACACTGATATTTGAGTAAAGACAGTTGCTTAGAGGTTATAAGACCCTGCAGATCTCAGTCTCCACCCCTCAATCCATCCTCTCTTGCTGATAGCTCTCCCCTCCCGTGCTTTAGGCACAATGATCTTATAGTTTCTCAAAATTTCATTCTCTCTCCCACCCCAAAGTGTTGTCTTTGACATTCTCTTTGTCTGAGATGCTCTTCATCATCAAGTCCCCCCCACCGACCCATTGTCTTAGTCCAGTGAACTAAGGGAGTCATTCTTCAAATCTCAGATTAAAATCACCATAGCCACCCTCCTCCCCAATCTAAGTCAGGTTTTTCTTTCATATACTCTCATGGAATCATATTCTTTTCTTCAAAAGCACATTTCCTATTTTGAAATTATACATTATTAATATAATTATCTGATTAATATTGTTCTCCTTAACTGGACAGTAAGGGCCAGAATATCATGGATGTGTTATTTTTTTATTCACCATTATTTCCCTACTGCTTAAGTAGGCACAAAACAGGTGAACAATAAATAATTACTGAATGAACGAGTGAGTCATTGATTGAACAACGAATGATGAGTTGAGAAAACAATGTTGGGCCACTGTATATCAATGAAAGTTTCCAATTCATTTTCTCCTTCATCTTGAGTGTGGTAGGGTTCATGATTTTTATTTTAAGATCTTCAGTTCATGTTTGTTCTTGCTGTGGTTCAGCAAGTTACTTCATTTTTGAGATTATCTTGGTGGTAAATAGTTTTACTATTGCCTACATACTCCCAGTGGGAGCTCTTATGATTGATAAGCACTCAGAGCTCATAATACGATATCTGGATTGCCTCTGTTTCCTTGTTTACCATGCAGGGCAGCAACTGGTCAGTTTCCCAAAGTATTCATCACTATTTGGGATTTCCATAACAGCAAATTCTTCAGGGACAGAACTTTTTTTCTCATTATTTCTCTTATTTGTTATAAGGCTTTACTTCAGTTTCTTTGTTGTTAAGTGCCTTCAATTCAGCTCTGACTCCTGCCGACCCTATGAACAAGTGATGTCCACAATGTTCTCTCTTCAACAGCCCTACTCAGCTCCTGTAGACTCATGCTTATGGCTTTCTCTATGGAGTCAATCCATTGCGTATTTGTTCTTCCTCTTTTCCTGCTGCCTTCTACTTCTCCAAGCATTATTGTCTTTTCCAAAGATTCTTGCCTTCTCATGATGTGCCCAAAGTAGGACAGCCTCAGTTTATCATTTTTGCCTCCAGCAATAGTTGAGGCTCCTAGGATCCACTTGTTCTTCTTTCTGGCAGTCCAGGGTATCCATAGAGCTCTCCTCCAACACCATATCTCAAATGAATCAAGTTTTTTCCTGTCAGCCTTCTTCACTTTCCCATAGTAGTTGGGAATACAAGGGTGCGGATAATCTTAGCCTTGGTCTTTAATGACGTTTCCCTTACACCTAATGATCTTTCCTAATTCTTTCATTGCTGCCCTTCCAAGTCTCATTCTTCTCTTGATTTCTTGTCTGGAGTCTCCATTTGAATTGACAGTTTAAATGTCTTCATTGCCTATGTTAAAGTTATGTAGTTTTTCTGTGGTTATGATTTTTGTGTTTTTGATGTTCAAATGCAGTCCTGCTTTGGCATTGTCTTCTTTCACTTTTGTCAGAAGATTTTTCCAGTCATTGCTGCTTTCTGTCAGTAAGATGGTGTCATCTGCATATCTTAGATTGTTGATATTTCTTCCACCAATTTCACTCTTTCTTCATCTGAGTCTAACCCAGTTTTTTGTGTATGTTCTGTGTACAGATTAAACAGATAGAGAGATAAAATGCACTCTTGTTTGACACCTTTGCCTACAGGAAACCATTCTGCCTTTCAATATTCCATCCTAACAGTGGCTTTTTGTCCACAATATGGGTTACACATCAGGACAATCAAGTGCTGAGGCACGCCCATTTCTTTCAGAGCAGCCCATAGCTTTTCATGATCCATGCAGTCAAAGGCTTTACTATAGTTTATAAAACTTAGACTAACTTTCTTCTGAAATTCTTTGGAGTTTCTTTACATAGTTTAATTCTTCCAACAGTTCTGTTATAGATGAGGAGTCTAAAATTTAGAGAGATTAAATGTCTTATTGAACATCATACAACTGGTAGAGGTAGATCAGGCAGAGTTAATTCTTCTGACTCTTTGTAAAGTGCTCTTTATATCTCCCCTTTCACCTCTTGTTATTTTAAAGAATCATTAACTATGGTAGAATTAATTGTTGTGACCAATTATTTGCTGACTCCATGAAAAACAATTATACATCTCATCCATTGCCATGTAATTCCATTACCTCCCTTTGGGAAGATTATTCTTTTCCACCTGGCCACATGAGTTACTTTGGCCAATAGAAGGTGAGGAGGAGTATCATATACTATGTCTATGGAAAAGCTTTAAGAGCCATTGGCTATGGCCATTGTTGGATCCCAGAATGAAGAAGTGAAATAGAACCAAAGTGGAGCTGACCCACATCTGACATGTAATAAGAGCAAGAAATAAATATTTGTATTTATAAGCCACTGAGATTTGTGGATTATTTGTTACTGAAGCTTATCTCAGCAAATACTGACTAATATACTTTGTTGCTGTTAATGCTGTTGAGTCATTCCAACTCCTAACAACCGTGTGTACAGCAGAGCAGAGCCCTGCCCAGTCTTTTTGTGCCATCCTCTCATCTTCTGGGGCTATATCAGACAATGCTCTGTCGCTATTCATAAGGTTTTCACGGCTAATTTTTTCAGAAGTGGGTGGCCAGGTCCTTCTTCCTAGTCTGTCTTAGCCTGGAAGCTCCACGGAAACCTGTTCACCATGGGTGAACCTGCTGGTATTTGAAATACTGGTGGCACAGCTTTCAGCATCAGAGCAACACGCAGCGGCCACAGTATGACAAGTGACAGACGAGTGGTGTGGTTCCCTGTTAGGAAATAAACACGAGCCACAAGGATGAGAGCTCCATTTTTAACCACTAGATCACCAGGGCTGGCTGACTAACATACTAGCTAATATTTATTGAGCAATTACTGTATGCCAGGCATTGTACTAAGTACTTTGCATAAATGATATCATTTAATCTTTATACAAACCTGTGTAGCTGATAGTATTATACTATTTTACATATGAAGAAACCAAAGCTTAAGAAAGTCAGGTAAAGAATAGGGTAGATTCAAGATTCAAAGTCAGGCTGTATGATAACTGAGTCTGAGTAATTAACTCCTCTATCAAAATCCGTCCATCCATCCCAAGACATATGAGACCCAATAGCTTAGTGGACCAAATTTCAATTTTTTAAAAGAACTTGAAACATTAAAAAATGGCATAATTTATTTTAAGTACTTCCAAGATATGAATTCCTCAAATGGGTAGAATTAGCACAATGGGAGACGTATCCATTTACTGCTTCTGGACTCAAGATACCAAGTCATACAGAAAATCTTACTTTCTGAATTAGGCGTTTGGGAACATCTTCTATAATATGAGATTTAACCAAAATCTCTCTATACAATTATTTACATGCTTTGCTTTTAGCTGCTATGTTGGTAGTTCAAGCCCAGTAAGGGGCAGAGTTATTTTGCAAGGCAGCATGCTGCAGCAGAAAGAATGGTTATCTAAGATTAAGGAGATCTGACTCACAGTGTTGCTTTCAAAACCAACTCAATGTTTAATATTTGACTTATCACCCTGATCCCAATTACCTATGTTCAAAATGGAGCTGGAAATACTTCACAGCTTATTGACTGGGAGCTGGAAATAAATGATCGCTGCAGGACTTTTATAACTTTAAGTACCATGATTAATTGTTCTACGTTAGCCCACAACCCATTGGCTGAGACATAGAAAAAGAATGGTATAGTGGAATGAGACCTGGTCTGGTAGACAAGACCTGTATTCTGGTTCTACTTCTCCTGCTAGTTTGCTTTGTGATTCTCAGCAAATCACTCATCCTTTATAGGTCTCATTTTGCCATTTCATGTCCATTTTCCTCTCTTAAATAAAGAGGAGATAGCAGAACACGCCCCTTACTTCCTGTTAACTTAAAGAGGCGTTGCTTCTAACCTGGATAAATGTTAAGTACTTTACATTTTGCTTTTCAAATGCAACTGTAGGTTGGGCTACTTCCAGCATGTACCATATCACCAAGTTCAAGATGATATGAAAATTTCTTATAGATAGAACTATATTCAGCCATATTCTTTCTAATGAATGCCTCTCTTTTGTCCTTGCACATCTGTATTTTGTACAGATTCTTTCGTGAAATGAAAATCAGTAACTATTTTTTCTTGATCTTTTCTGGTCTTTCATATTTTGAAAGCCACCATGTTTCAGTAGTCATTTTCTATAGGGCAAGCATTAGTTTACAAGGCAAAGTATGATTTTAGAATATCGAGGTAGTACCAATTATTCTTTATCTCCATCGACAGAATTTGTGTTGTTTGATTGGTTCAATTCTCTCATTCTCATTATTTAAAGTATGAATTCTATAGATTACATTCAATAAAGGTATGGGTTAAAAGTATAAACACTTATGCTGCTGTGATTTTAAATGTCATCCTTCAATGCTCATATGAAAAAAATTCAATGATATGTAGGACGGTGGATTCAAATTAGATTTCTCACCTAATATTTATAATATTTGGTTTCTTTTTAAGCAAATAAAATAGGTGGTGATTTATTAAAATTATGCTCCTGAAATAGTCACTCTGTGAAGGTCCGACAGCACTTAGGGTAGCATTAAAGTCACCACGTTTCCCTGCATCTGAGGAGCACTGTCACAGTGCTTGATTATTTCACCTAACAGGCTCTTAGAAAGACGGACCTTGATGTGGCAGCTTGTAGCTATACATTAGTGTGGTTTGTGTTAGAGCCAATTGCCTTCTGACCTCTCCTCCCAGTAGGGGCAGTGTAGTGCCATCTGTACATCTCTTAGTCACATTAAATCATGTCATTTAAAGGGCCTCTGAATGTGAACGAGTTTACCTTATGCTTAGGAGAGAAATTAGTCGAACCGCTGAACTACAAGTCTGTGTTCATTTGTACTCACCAATTTTCATATTGTTTTAATCCTTTCTTTTCTGGACTGGTAACAACACTGTCAGAGATTGTATCTGTTTAAAATTTGCTACTGTCATAACTAGAGCATTACTAAAGACAAAAAAAATTGTCATTAAGGTAATTTAAACTCTATACTTATTTGTAAAATAGGTCCCAGGGTGGGAATCTAGACTGTCTTCCCAATCTGGGTATGGATGTTTTCAGGTATAATTTGGCCAAGGGGCTGCTGTGGCAAAGCATACTCGCATGAAGGACTGAGGAATTTCATGAGACATGAGTCATTCTAAAGGAAATAGAATTGGAATGAACAAGTCTATTGAAGGAACTCCTTCTGGGCCTATGGGCATGCATAATCACAATACACCATTACCCTAGGCTCAGCAATCCTTTTTTCCAGAAATAGGTATGTGAATAGGCTAAGGCCAATCAGAGCCCTCCCCAGGACTTTCCTTGCAGAGAATTGGGTAAGAGTGTGTCTTTGAGATGGATTTGTTAATTTTGTAGAACATGATTTGGGCTTGCTAGTGACCATTTAATGGTTACACAGAGTGAAATCTGCCCAATAACTGGATAGATAGACTCTCATTATAGTATTTAAGGCCCTTCCTTTGGGCAGCCAGGCCCAAAGCAGCAATAGGACTCCTGGACCTGTGGACTTACTTAAAAATTGCCTGAACCTTTTTTGTTTTTTGTTTACTTCTTCAAGTCAGTATTTCTCAAAGTGTGGTCCCTGGAGCAGCAGCATTAACATCACGTGAGAACTTGATAGAAATGCTCATTCTTGGACCCTACCCCAGACTTCTGAATCAGAACTTGTGAAGATGGGATGCAAAGGTTTAACAGGCTCTCCAGGTAGTTCTGATGTACTGAAGTTTGGGAAACACTGGTTTCCATTATTTTGAATTAAATTTCTGGCCATCTTCAATTGATGAAGTCCTGATATAGCAATGACAAATAAAAAATTTCATAACAGTGCTGATAACAGATTAGAAGAATTTAGGTCTAAAAAGTACTCTCACTTGACCGTACCAGAGACCTAATTTTTAAATAGAGATAGTCTCAGGAGATTCTTGGAGTCTCTGGTCTCAGGTTAGCCAGGTACCATCTTAGCCTCAAGTAGAGTCACAGGCCATTTAAAAACAAACATTGGAGAATCTGTTCCGTCTGGGACTTCAAATCATTAGAATTCTGAAACTGTGGAGGATGTGGACAAGGGTCTTCTCTGCAACTTTATGTCAGCTTGAACACATTCTATTTAAACTAAAAGAACTACTTAATTTTAGTTTCAATATCGAGGTTTAGAAGAGAAACTTTATAGATGATCTCAAGGGGGGCATTTTGTCCTTCAGTCTAAATATCTCTGCCTTTGATCCAAATCATTCCAATTTACTTTAACATAAGAAGGTGGCTTTTTTCCAACTGGCTTAATGCTGGATGCCGTGTTATCAATATAAAAATATAGCCAGAAATCTCTTGTGAGTTAATGGTGTAATAGCAGAATGCTCTCTGATTAAAAATAAAGAATATAAAAATGTATGCTTCTAAGAAATATTGTATGGTTGACAAAAAAAAAACCCCAACGACACTGTCCTTTTCATGCTTATGAATACAGAATATGCCATATGGAAAGCACTGGATTTTCTTTAGCGTTATTTTTAAAAATTAGATGTCTCTGCAATGCATGTTGATGATTCGGCATATTCAATTCTCATGATACCTTCTTTTGAGAGGATCTATGATTTGAAACATAATATCTACAATCTGATAAATTATTGCCTTAATTACAAAAATAATATCTCTTTGTACAGTTTGTATATTTAACAGGTTTAAGTATGACTACCAGCAATTACTTACTAATTGTAAGACCTGGACTAACAAATGGAAGTAGGTTAATCTATAAAATTCTTTGCAAGGAAATGGACAAAATTGGCAAAAGTATTTAATTGCAATTAGAGGGCATATTGTATGAAATTGCCTTTTGCAGGCTATGGATCTATCGTCACAGCTCAGAGGCCTTACAAGGGATATGGCCTATATGGCCATTAATATAAGCCAGTTTCCCATTAGAAGCATTTGTTAGTATATTGCATAGAGTCTCCCTTCTAGAGATCCAAGTATGTTCCAAAATTCCACTGACACATAACTATATTTTAAAGAAACCTATGTCTGGAATTTAGAGTAAAGGTGAAAATCATCCTTAAAACAAAGCCAGATTGCCGTTGGTCCTTATCAACTTGCTCTTAAGTCACCGAAACAGAATTCACCTGCTTCAAAGAAAATTCTTATATCAATTCTTACTATTTATATGTTGATGCCTTTTTTAACCAGAAAAAAAAAAGCATTAACTTGGAGATCAAACAAACTTTTGTTAGAATCCTAGTCGTACCAAGCACTTACTAGCTGCGTGGTGTTGGGCAATATAGTTTTCTGCGGCTTTGTTTCCTTAATGTAGAGTAAAGATGACCAACACCACTATCCCACACTGGTGTCATCCAATGAAAACATGCACATAAAGCAAGTAGTATATTCCCGGCCTGGTGTCCATGCTGATCTCTGTGATTTTGTATATTCTCTTCCTTCTGCCTTTGCGTGCACTATTGTCTCTGCTGAACGTCCTCCAATATCCAACATAACAGACCCCTACCCATCTTTTAAAATGAAAGGGGTGCTGGGATTTCAATGCCCAGGGTCGATGGAGCTCTGTGTGTGTGATAACTAACAATGCACTGTCAGTCAAAGAAGATAAACTTTTCAAGCAAAGGTGGACCATTCTTCAGTCAAAGATTGGTAGGTGTACACACCTATTTGAGCCTCAGGGTCACTTTCTGCAGAAAATGTTCCCTAATTCTGCCAGTCTGGGCTATGAGACCTCCCTTTGCGATTCCTTCACACTGTATTTATTCTGTTGTCAAAGGTTTCCCACAGAAGACTGCCTTCTCTCTCTCTTTTCCATTATATTGCATGTTGCCATGCAACGTAACGATTAAGTGCATATGCTCCGCCCAGGGTTTGCAGGTTCGGATCCCGGGCGCGCACCAACGCACCTCTTGTCAAGCCATGCTGTGGCAACGTCTCATATAAAGTACAGGAAGATGGGCATGGATGTTAGCCCAGGGCCAATCTTCCTCAGCAAAAAAGAGGAGGATTGGCATCGGATGTTACCTCAGGGCTAATCTTCCTCACCAAAAAAAAAAAAAAATTAATGCTGAGTGAAAAAAAAAGAACAATAATTCATCACAATATAATTCATGTAAATTAAAAATCAGTGCATGCAAAACAGCAAGATATATTTTCAAGAACATACAAAAACAAAAGAATATATGTTAAACACATTTGAATGGTTGCTTTGACTGGAGGAGAAAAATGAGAATGAGGAATGCTGATAAAGGGGTAAATGAAATTTAAAATGAAAAACATAAAACTCATAGGAGGTTAAAAAAGTACAAACAAGGGGCTGTAGTGGTTAAGTTTGCATGCTCCACTTCGGCGGCCCGAGTTTGCCGGTTTGGATTCTGGGCATGGACCTATGCGCTGCTCATCAAGCCATGCTGTGGCGATGTTCCACATACAAAATAGAGGAAAGATTGGCACAGTTGTTAGCTTAGGGCCAGTCTTCCTCAAACAAGAAAAAGAGGAAGATTGGCAACAGATGTTAGTTCATGGCCAATCTCCCTCACCAAAAAAAAAAAAAAGAATACAAACAAAAGCCCTACAGGTTTTTAAGAAATTTGTATTGATAAAAACAAAAAAACACTGATAAAACCTTAGTGATTTCTCAGCGACTATTGATACTGCTAAAAGAGGATAAATTATAGATTATAAAGGGAATAACCTAGGAGCTGTTATCAAAAAGTAACCTTTGTCTCCTTAGAAGAAAAAAAGTTATTCAATCTTACACCAGGAGGGAAAAAGTGACAACCAAGGAATCTGCCTTCCTTGCAAGATTTCTGGACGATTCTGAATCAAATTCTTGGCACTTTAGGAAGCTTCTCTAAAGGGCTACTCTTGAAACCAGAACCCACCATTCAGAGACTTTTTCCTTTCTTCCCCAAAATAAGAAACAGAAGCTGACAACCACTGAGAGAAACAGAAACCTCGTGAAACAAATAATGGTTCTTTTTTAATCGTTGAAATAAGGTAGTGTTAGCCAAGCATCAAAAAACATTAACAAAGACCCAGGAGCAGCAGCAGCAAGTGGAAAAGAAACAAAAAGCAAGAAATAAGGACACTTTGAAGACATGCTCTGAACTCAGAAGAGGAGGGTGGAAACAGGACTACAGCATGTTCACATTGCATCCACGGCAAAGTGGAAAGGGAAAGCAAGGTTTGGTAATGATAGAATCATTTCAGTTATTTTTACTAATATATTGCAATTTCTTTGCATCTCATTTAATATTTTTTTTTTTGTCCAATCAAAATTTTTCTAACTACTTTCTGAGTTTACAGAAAAGATAGTTTTAACCAGGTTGTGGGCTAAGTACTTTCGTGGGAAAACTTAGCCAGTTTTCACTGCTTCCTTACCTATAATCACCATTTTTCACCTGCTAGTTACTATGGTTATAACTCGTGTTTCTGTAATTTGTCAGTCTCTAAGGCAATGGTTCTCAAACTTTGATTTGTGCATTTTTCCAAGTATTGCGTTGGCAAGTTGTCAACTTTCTGCACATACTCTCAGAAACTTTGGAGTGGGACCCAGGAATCTGCATTTCTACAAACTCTAGTCTAGGGGATAGTGTTTATAAATCATACTTTATGGACTATCTCTAAACGTATAGGCTTAGAACTCCAGATCTAATAAACAATCGCAAACGTCACATCTTTAAAACAAAATCGTCTCATAGGCAGAGGTAGAAACTTTGGGCTGTGAGCCTGTAAAGTAAGTGGGTGGCTTTTCTTGGTCTCCTTGCATAAAACATCATCATGAAGAATTCCAAGGTACTCAAAAATAAAAGGAAACACTACTTCTAGTGTACTTTTGAGTTATTGTTACTTTTTTCTCATATTTAAGAAACTTTTTTAGATCTAAAATTATTGGATGAGGAAAAAGCTGGAAACAGAAGTAGTGATCTGTTCTGAAAACTGTAAATAAAAAGCCTATTTACCTATTAGCCTAACACCTCTCCATGGGACCCCTCATTTCCCATTGAATGTGAATTTACTTGGTCATGCATGAAGCTGTATTTTTTTTTTTTTTTTTTTTTTGGTGAGGAAGATTAGACCTGAGCTAACATCTGTGCCAATCTTCCTCTATTTTGTATGTGGGACGCTGCCACAGCATGGCTTGATGAGTGGTGTGTACGTCCATGCCCAGGATCTGAACCTGAGAACCCTGGGCCGCCAAAGTGGAGCATGCAAACTTAACCACTACACCATGGGGCCGACCCCGAAGCTATATTTTTTAGAGCAGCATGGACTTTGAAAAAAATTGGTACCATTGTGTTAATAGGAAACAAAAAGTTGAAGTCATTGCCATCCCTGGTTCTTCTTCCCTCATCCCTCCACCAGTCTGGGCTGTGTTCCTAAGTGGCTTCATGGAAGCCCCCGGAAAAGCGAGGAGCCAGTCTCTTCTCGGATAAGGTTTACGACAGTACATTGTTACCCCTCTGGAAGGGCAAAGCATGTGAGGCTAATGATCTCATTCTTTTAAAGAAGTAGACTGGGCCCTTGAGGAAAAGGCATACCATTTTACGCTCTAATAGGACACCAGCTTTCTATGATCAAGTGACATGTAAGAAAAGTCCAGAAGCAAATAAGTAATTAAGTAAGGAGATTAAGCTGGGGTAGTTCATACACAAACTAATGGAAAATGAAACAAGCCCAAATCTCCACAATCTACAAACACAGCTGCCCATCTCAATTTCAAATAATGTGTTATAAAAAAAAAAGAATAAAAAAAGAACAAAATCAAATAGTATGTTATACTATCTATGAATGTTAAAGTAGCAACTTTAGAATCCAGAACCAATATTTGACTTACAAATAAGGAGACTTAGGTGATGTCAAGAAGGACACGGATTGTATTAAGATAAAAAGGGTCATCAGAAAAAAGTTCAGAGTTGTAATTAAAATACATCTAAATCACATGTTTAAATATCCTCTTAAAATCTGTATTTAGGGGGCTGGCCCTGTGGCATAGCAGTTAAGTGCGCGCACTCTGCCATGGCAGCCCAAGGTTCAGATCCCGGGCTTGCACCAATGCACCGCTTGTCAGGCCATGCTGTGGCGGTGTCCCATATAAAGTGGAAGAAGATGGGCAGGATGTTACCCCAGGACCAGTCTTCCTCAGCAAGAAAAAAAGAGGAGGATTGGCAGATGTTAGCTCAGGGCTGATCTTCCTCACAAAAAAAAAAAAAAAAAATCTGTATTTATTTATTTATTTATTTTTTTGGTACATCTTAAAGTTAACTATTCATAGAAAAATATATTCCAATATCATTCATAGACACACAGACAGAAGCACACCCAGACATACAGATATATGTACATCACAATCCTAAAGTAATCTTTTTCCATTTTTTTTAACTTTCTGGGAAAGATGTAGGGATGGTAACTTAGAGAAGAGTTTAAAAGAAGTTATTTAGCTGCAGTAGATAAAGGTTTAATTGTATGTCAAGATATTGCCTAAATAGAAACCCCTTGCATCTTTCTTTACCTAACATAAACGTAGGTAAAGACTCCAATGGTGGGAACTTTATCAGGATTGTGGAAGAACATCCTTGAAATACTTTTAAATGATCTTAATAAAGGAAGATCCAGCTATTTTTACAAAACTGTTGTAGTACACATCTCTTCTATGACAATAATTTAAACGATCTTCCTCATAATGTATGGGTCAGGGTAACTGAGAAAACTAAAGCCACTCTCCTGGTTTCCTATTTTCTGTGAGATCAGGAACTTGCTTCCCTTTTACTAATTCATGCAGACTAGAGTTTGTTTCCTAAACTCTGCCCAGTGAAAAAAATCTGTATTTAAAGAGAGCCTTTTAGGACAGATACTTTATGAAAAGTAATTGAGCTACTTTCTTTGATATAACTTTATAGGAGCCTACAGTTTTTGCCATATAATCTCTCCCATTTAAGTATTTTCTTCAATTTGGGTACAATAACACCAGCATTTACATTTGTTTTTGTTAAGCTAATGCAAAACTTACTTGTTTAACTCAATGCATAAACACTTAAAAATTACTTACTTCGAGTAGCCAGCCTCAATTTAATCAAGTCGGATGAAGTGACAGGTATTTGTTTCCGTTTCTTTTCCCTATATTTAATCTTTCAGGCAGCACCTCTCTTTCTTTGAGATAACTATAGGGGTATCAGATCTAGAACATTTTACCAGGACCGTGTAAGGAGCTTCAATTGCATTTGTGGGTATTCTGTCCCCATTTGTTCTTCTATTTTTTGTCAAAGAACAGCCCTGTTAGCATTTCAATCTGATTTAGGTTAAAAAAATTTCTCTGGCTTCCCCCGACTCCTTCCTATTTCAATGGGGGCATTACCAATATCTGCACAGAGCAAGGAGACAAGAAGCTTAGTTATAGTCAGTGTCTCAGTCCCAATCCTGAAACCGATGAGGGTTGTTTTCTTCCTACACTATTTGATTCACATTCTTATAAAGTTAAAGGCAAGCTTGCTCAAGTTTTATCTTGTTTTCATTTGCTCAACCTCCGTTTCTCAGTTCCGGATGTTCTGAAGATTACGTGTGGAGATCTGACACCCATCTTTCCTCGGCTATGGAATCCTGGCAGATTAAACTATGAACACAATAGCACTACATTCTTTTTAAGGCTTCCAGAGAAACACTCCCACCCTTGCCCTCAGTTTAGTCGTACAAGTTTTTGAAATAAGTTAGTCAAGTTTAAAAAGGGCTTTTTACAATAGTGTTAAAGGTATGAATAGATGTAAAAAGTGTTTGGTAGTTATTTCTGATTGCTTTAAAGGACTTAGAATTTCAAGGAAGCTAGAGTTCTAGGGGATAATTTCATAAGTGAATTTGGACTTTATTCTTAAATAATTAATAGTTTAAAAAAATTTATACAGTTGCTAGAAAAGTTTTTTCCAAATCCAGTTCACTTTCCTTCTATCTTAAAACCACACTTTCAGCTTAATTTTAAAACAATGTCTATGTTTGAAAACAAAAATTCAAAATTATGCCATTAAAATAATGTGTAGAAATTAAGCAGTGTAACCACTATGGTGGGAAAATATAAAATATTTAATTGAGATGACTAAGAGACAACAAGAAACTGGAAAAGGAGAGGTTTTCATTGTAACCACAGCTATTCTTAGCCTTACTATACAAAGATTAATTTCTCCTTCCCTTTTTTTTCCGCCTCATCCCCTTCCTCCTCCTGCTTGCTCTCATAATGATCAGACTCTGAGCTCTCTGAAGGCAGAGACGATCTTTATTTTGCTCTCCATTGTATTGCGCTAGAATGTAAGTTAGACCCCTTGAAGGAATTTGTTTGTGGCTATCTCTCTGATCTTATAAATGCACAATAAGTATTTGTTGAAAGAATGAATGATTGAATGGATGAATGAATAAGATGTCATGCCCCTACTCATATCAACTGGTAGTCTTCCAACCAATATAAATTCTCTCCTATTATGTTTTCTCTTCAATGATAATTAGAAGTTTACATCATAATCAGCCTCAATTTTTGCATATAAAGTTTCTCTGATTTTGAAAGCCATCAACCAAAACCATTCTTGTGCTTTTTGATGGAACAGGAAGAGACATGTCTATGTAATAATGATAAAACTGGAGAAAATAACCACTGTAGTTATTTGGAATTAGACAAGGAACCCCTAATTTTTGTTTGAATGAATGTTTTATTTTTCAACTTATGTGGCTGCTTTATGACACAGCCAAACCCAAAATGCCACTCCCTACGGACCTCCAGAAAAGATCATGCTACTGCTTTATTTGGAAATGTTTCTTTGTGGTTCAGATGTCCTTTTTCCATACAACTTAAATTAAATTTCCTGAAAATATAACCTTTGCTCTGGTGCAATGCCAGGAAAAAGACATTACAACCGAATAACTGTGTATCGTCATTTATGCTTCAATTGACTCACTCATCAAGTTTCATTTAACTTTTTTTCATGTGATTTATTTATCACTTTTGAAAGTCTGCTTGTCACTCTCCTCTGGTCTTCTTCCCTGAGCTTGGTGAAATGTCCTAATTTGAAGAGGTTGAGGGAAATTTGGGTTAATGATTCTATATTCATGCTGCAATTCTTTTCTTTTCTCCTTCAACTTCCTAGCGCTATTCTTGCCTATCTTCTTGCTGATTTGATCAGTTTAGTGACACATTCTAACCAGTTTCAACTCTTTTAATTTGAATTTATTTTAAATATTTAACTTGAATTACATTTTAAGTTTTCTTCCATTCTGCATGGTTTCACTTCAGAAGGGAAAATCTACCCGCTTTGTGTGCCGGACAGCCCTCCCCTTTGATGGTAGTGTTTATTCCTCTGGATCTCTACAGTAGTTACTGTGAAGATTTGGGGCAAAATTAATTCAGAGTAGTTTATGCCAGAGCAGAGAACTTTCTGCTTCAAAGGCCTTTGCCCAGCATGATGTTTACACGTAGTAGGTACTCAATGAATATATGTGATTAATGATAAAAGCTATCATTAACTATTCAAATTGCTATTATAAGAGCAAAGTTTATATGGAGAAAAATCAGTACATCTATTTATGATTCTGTTTTTTTTTTAATAAAAGCAGAGTTGCGGTAGATCACAAACATACAGAAATCCATTATACATTATCTTTTAACCTGAACCTCACTGTGACATGTAAATTGACTTGTTTATGTTAATGGCAGCCATTTAAGAGTAAATTCTCAAAGCACTGCATGATAATTAGATTGGGCATAATTCACACACTGTATTCTCCTTTGAAAATGGGCTCCTTCAAAAAGGTATAAGCTAGAGCAGAATGTACACCTCCAAACTGTCTCTAAAAGTATTCTCATTACATAAAACCACACACACAGTGTGGCAAAGATAATGTCAGCGCTTAATGCAGAAAAATAACGCAACATGTTCTTTTTTGGTTCATTTACTGCCATATGCTACTTGCGTAATGAAAAACTATTTGGTGTAGAGACGGACGTGGACGTAATCTGAAAATCCAAGTCAATAATGAAGCCTTGTGTTTGCTGTTTCGGGAATGACTACCAAGTGTCTGATTACAAAACATCTTCAGATTATTAGGAAATTTTATTTGATCTGTCGCCTATAAGGACTAGAGGAGGACTTTTAGTTTTTTTCTTCATTACCCAGTTACTGTGTAATGAAAATTCTTCCAAATTTGGAAATGCCTAATAACTATGCAGTTCTGATAGTACTAAATTAATTAATATTTAAACATTTTATCTCCATAAGAGAATGCTATTAAAGAATTACTGGTTGCCAAAATACTCATATTTATCATTACTTTATATGATGTCAAACAGAACTGTGAATTAAATATTAATTTAAATTATTCTAAAATGTATCAAAAATTCTATTAATTATCTAAATTATTCTAGGTTGTGGAAGAATCTGGAGTACAAATAATAAACTTTATCAATATTTAAACAGAAAAGAATTAAATAACTTATTTAATATTACTGAGAAGCAATGTCTACAGCTCAAATCGGAACAAATAAAAACCATGTTTTGCTGTTTATTTTATAAGATTGCAGGCTACAAACTGGTTCCAAGATATAAAAGTAATTAGAAACACACAGGGAAATGATAGCAAATATTTTATGAATATGGATTTTTAACTTTTCTGGTAGGTTATGAAGAGATTTTATGCCAGGACAAAAAAATCTGAATCAACTTTTTTTATAGACTCATTCCATTAAGTTAGAAAGTTTTTCAGATATTTAGGCTGACTTAAGATCAAACTATGAATCTGTGGCTTTTAATTCAGTTTGAGATTTTGAAATTATCTATCCAAGTGTCTAGCGAATAAGCACAATTGTGTGGGATTACACCTTCTGCTTAAATTAACCTCAAAGATGTTTTTCTATGGTGTGGTTTTAACCCACAAATTTTTATAGCTACCATTCATTGAGATAACATCTTCCTGTTTTGTATAGTATTTGTATAAATTAAAATATAATAAAAAATAGGTACTTAAACATAGCCCCTTAAGCCTCTTACAACTGAAAACAGTGGCTGATAAATTACAAAGGGAAAAATAAACCAATTTACGGTGGTACTTTGCTAATGCCGAATTTTAAGTAGGTATCAAAAAGCAGTGAAGTAAAACAAAGACCATGAGTTACTAAATGGTTAGAAAACAAACTGTGACCTTCAAAATAGAAACAGCACCCTCTTTTCTTACTTGTCTCCCTCCCATGAATGTTATTGTCTGAACATATATAAATTGCCTGTTTAGAATCTGGAAAGAATTTAGGGCAGAAACCATGTGGCTAAGGGAACAGGAATTCTGTACATTAAATTCTGCGTATCAGAAACTTGTCTTACTTCTTGCAATCCTAGCTAAAGGTTATAGATCTCTTCCTACGTGCTGGTCAGAAGACGGAATTTCTCCAGCTCCAAGCCACTAATGCCAGCTCTAGTTTCTCGAGGTAGAGCAGAATGACATTAAGGAGCAGACATTGGAACTAGTCAAATGGAATCTTGGAGGACGGAGGATCCAGGGTGAGGTTGAAGTGGATGGTGCCAAGTAAAAACGAAGAAAGTGAAAAAAGTTAAAATAAAGTTTGAGAGGAATAGGGTTTATCTTCTCTTTTGCCTTTTCTCCTTTTCATTCCCTAAAATAGTTTGGGTGGACAGAGTGTAAATGTGGGTGGTTTCAAGGGAGGTAAAAGAGGAAAGAACAGTAGGCCAAATAGTATTTGTCTCCTTTTTCTTGGCTTTGCTTTACTCATAAATGTTCTCCCTCTTCTCCCGTTTCCATTCTTTATTCCCTTTCCCCAAACTTGGGGGAAAGGGGGCAGAGGTACTAATCCATAAAAGTCTAATCAAAGCACAAAGAAGACAATAATTCTGCCATGTTTCTTTCTCTTCAACTCTTCTGGCTTTTCGGATGATAGATAAAGGACATGAAAATTTTCTTTCCACCACTTGTATCTCCTCTCTACCATTGGCTTCACAACCGTCCATCCTGTCAGCCTGGATACTGCTGCTATTCTGCACTGGGATACTGTATCACTCTCAAAGAAACACAGTCTAGTAAACAAGGCGAGTAAAAAGGAATCCAGATCTTTACTCTCAGCTCTCAAAAATCATGAAAGGAAATCTTGCTTAGAATTCACAGTTCCACTCCTTTAAATCCATTTTCCACTATTCCTCTTGCTCTATCACCTTCTCACTTGCTGCTTTGAGATCTCTTTTTCTCTACTTCCAAACTTTCAATTCCCTGTCATGAATCGCCTAGGATGAGGGCCTTTTTCCTTTTCTACTGTTCTCTTTTCTTCAAATTTATTCTATGTTCCCTGTCCAATAAATTTCTACCTTTCCTGAGGTGAGTCTCTCAATCTTTTCTCTAGTTCTTCCCCTACCAGTTACTCCAGTATGGCTGATAAGGCTATGGTAGAGATTCGAATGTGGGGCCAGGGGTAGAGAGAAGTAAAAATGTCAGAATTTCCTTGCCTTTATTATAACATCTTTAATTACCTTCTTCCTCTGATATATCCTTTTAAGTTTCAAACATATTCAAGTCTCTTATCCTCCTGAATAATCCCCACAAACCTGCTTAAAATCTACTCTTTCATCCTAATCCTCAGACAACCCATAAAAACAGCTTGCTCATGCTGCCTGTATTTTCTAATCTTTCATTTTTTTAAAATCCCACTGAGGCCTGGCTTCCACACATGCTCTAGGTTACCAGTCACTAAATTTAATGGCCTGTTTTAAGGCCTTAATCTACTTGACTTCTCTGAAGCCTTGGCAGTCCTTCTTGAAACTTTCCTGTTTCTGTCTCCACAAACTATTTTGTATTTATTTTTCCAATGACTTTTCAGGGTGGAAATAAATAATAAGAGAATAAAGTAATAATAATTCAAAAGTGCACTAGAAGCAGTGTTTCCTTTTACTTATAAAGTACCTTGGAATCCTTCATGATGATGTTTTATGGGAAAGGACCAAGAAAGTCACCCACCTTACAGGTGCACAGCCCAAAGTTTTTAACCTCTGCTTATGAGACGATTTTGCCTTAAAGATGTGACATTTGCAATTGTTTACTAGATTTGGATTTCTAAGACTAGCCCTTTAGAAATATTCCATACAGTGCGATTTACAAACACTATCGCCTAAAGTTGGTAGAAATGCAGATTCCTGGGTCCCGCTCCAAAGTTTCTGAGAGTGTCTCCAGAAAGTTGCCAAGTTGCCAAGGCAATTCTTACAAAATTCATAAGTCAAAGTTTGAGAACCATTGCATCAGAGACTTACAAATTACAGAGACTGACAGAAACAATGGTTAGAACCATGGCAACTCTTCTCTTCTCTTCTTACCTTATACAGATTCCAGAGGGTAATCTCGACCATTTCCTGGATGAGTCCTAAATCTTTAACTCCAGTCAACTTTTTTTTAGAAAGTTACTACTTTGAGAGTCTAATGAAAGGCATCAACACTTTTACCAAGAGGAAAAAGAAAAAAACACAACTAGGCAGCAGACATACGAAGTTTTATCTTTATTTTCTCAAGTTTTACAGACTCCCTGAGGTTCATCCATAGACAACCTGCTCCAGAGCTATAGACTCAATTGCCTATTAACATCTCTAGCTGAATCTTCTTCAGACTCCTTAGGTTTGGTCCTTCATGTCCTTTGCCTTCCCTATGGACTCCCTACTCCATCAAAGCTATATCAAGTTCCCCCCAATTTCACTTTCAAGTAATGGCATGCTATCCAATGTCCTTTCCCACACAAGATGTACTAATAAGGCACCAAGTCCTGACAACTCCATGGAATTATTTCCTTTTTATCTGCTATACTTGTCTTTATGTTAGTTTGGGCCTTCTTCATATGTTTTTCTGGAATATTACCTTATCCTCCAACATTTCATTTTAGATTTCCCTCATTTAACTCTACATTGTCAGTAGAGTTGTTTTTCTAAAACCTAGATCTAAACTAATTCATCTACACATTGTCAGTAGAGTTGTCTTTCTAAAACCCAGATCTAAACTAATTCCATGCTTAAATAAATACATTTGGTGGCAGCTTATTGTCTTCAGAAGGGTCGCAAACTTGACCCCTTATTGCCTTGACACCTTATTGCCTTGAGAGGCGGCCCCTAGGATCCAGACAAGGAATATAAATCAGTGAAGCAGTCTGGGTCAGGAAACAGCCTCGAGGTGTGGAGACCATGGAGACAGCTGTCACTCAGTTCTTGCCATTTGTTGTCATGTAGACATGCAGGTCTAATATTGCCAAATATTTCGGTTCTCCAAGAGAAGGAAAAAATTGGGATTTTTAAAAGTGAAATCTCTCAAATTTAAATAATTGGCTCTAATTATTTAAAGTGTGGTTTAGGAAAAACTGTCAAGAACCCTGAGGGGTCTGACACTTTATCCTACTATATTTTCATGGATGCCGGCAGAACACAAGAAAGATAAAGGACATTATCACTCATGGTGTTAGCAATAGACAGAATCGGCATGTCTCCTGGTTCCTGGAGTCCAGTTCCCACGGGGTGCATGAAGAGGGCCATGAGAAACCTGCACGCATGCTGGGTTGTGTTACAGGAGGGAAACCCTGAGTTTGGGGATCTGAACCTTTTATAATGGGCAGTACACTTGTTTGCCCTCTACTCTAGGAGGAGACGTTATCCATCTTCCAAGTCTGTTCACTATACAAACATCCTTGTAAAGATAATGTGGAACAACAAAGGCAGTCAGCACCTCTGTTTGCATTATGTGCGGAAACATGGGAGACACATGGAGAATTATCTCTCAACAACAACAAAAATGTATTTTCAGAGCAGATCTAATTTGTGGAATGTGAGTCTGTGACCTACGTCTAGAGCCAAGGTTGTCAAACCACTGCCTGTAGGCTGGTCATCCATTTTTGTAAATAAAATTTTACTGGAACACAAAAATATCTATTCATTAACATATTGCCTATGGCTGCTTTTGTGCTACCATGGCAAAGCTGAATAGTTGCAACAGAGACCAAGCTTAAAATATTTACTATCTGACCCTTTAAGAAAAAAGGCCGCTTTTTCTTTATTGACCATTGACGCAGAGGATAAAATTTTAGCTTGTCATCTAAGATACTCTAATCAAATATTTGAATCAACAATTAATTCATTCATTAATTAAACAAATATATTTTGAACAGTTACTATTATTAGATATGGTACAAGATATTGATGCTGCTCAAACAAAAAATATAGCCCTTATTTTCCAGAGGCTCCAGGTCCAACGAAAGACACAGACAACAGAATAGTGAAATGATATAGCATAGACTTTCCTATCACAGATGTAACCACATGGATTTATGGGAGTCCATAGGAGGGGCACCTATGCAGGCTGGGAGAGTAAAGGAAGCTTACTAAAGGAGAGAGTGCTCAAAGATGAGGAGATGTTCCCTAGATGCACAGAGAAATAAGGACACTCCAGATACACGAAGCAGAGTGTACAAAAGCTTGGAGATTTGAGGAAGGAGATACAACTGGGCTAATGTGTTTGGTAAGGAGAAAACATTAGGTGCAAGAAAAGGCAGTGGGAGTGGCAGAGGAAGAACTGGGTGAGTTGGGCAAATTTATGAAAGACTTTGAATGCCTTGTGGAGGAGTTTATCTTGAAGCAACGACAGCCTTTGAAGTAGAATTATGTGGCATTGTTCGGAAGTTAGTGAAACTGGAGGTAGAAAGGCCAGTTAGGATGCTGTTGCGTTGACTCAGATATGAAGTAATCAGCACTAGAATGAAGCAGCAGGAAACAAGGGGGAAGAACAGGCAGCAGGAAGGGAGAAGAGGGGAAGGGACTAGATATTTACGTTTCTCCATGTTACCTGTGCTCCAGTCACATCAAATTATTTACCTTTCTCTGAATTCAGTACGCTTTTTCATATATAACTGTGTGTGTGTGTTTTGGGACAAGAGGAAGCTCTTTACATATTTGGAATTTCAGTCCCCACCAGACTATAAGCAACCTGAGGGCAGGCACTGTGCCTCAATCATCATTATATTCCTAAAATACTACAAACTTCTCGAACATGATGGATAGTCAGTACGTACGCAGCTGGTGAAAGAATGAATACAATTGGACCTTCTTTTGTACTCCTTCATTAAAGTCCAGCTCCAAAAATGTCCCCTTATAAAGCTCAATTCTCCTTCTCTGCTCCTGCTACTTTCAACAGAGTGCTGTGCTACTATAGCGGGTTGCATTATTACATTAAATCAAAGTGAATAGTGATGGTCTCTGTCAGCCCCAGGAGAATTTTAGAACTCAGAGGGAAAGTCTTATTCTTTCTCCTACCCTAGTGCCTAGCATAGTACCTAATGCACATTACATAGTCGTTGCCTAACTAATGTTAGTAAAATGAACATGTATTTATACTTTATCAGATTGATCTCTGATAAAGACATCATCTTTCTTGATAATTCAGACTGGCTATTCATCATTCTAATTGGTCATCCAATCCACAATTTGGTTTTCAACTTCAATGTATCTTTAGCCTGACAACAGTTTAATTGTTTGGCTATATGGAGCTGATCACAATCTCACTATTTCTGTCTGATCAAATGAGTATATGCTTAATATAGTCAAAATTTCAGACAAGTTGGGTGGTAACATGAAGTCTTAGAACCATAACAACAAAGAAGAAGATAAGCAGTTGCTCATTTGTGTTATAATTGTATAGGCACTGTTTTAGTTACCATCAGCAAAATTAGAATGATATGAAGTTTTTCCCGAGTGTAACGTATGAATAGTAGGTGGTTAGGGGATATTTGGGACTTATAGTATCCTTTGCCAGCAGTGGTTTGAAGATTCTTGATGCTGCTGCTATGTGCTTTTATCCCCCCTGAGAGCATTCCATTTGCCTCATTAACCATAGGACTTGAATTAATATGAATTATTGAAGCTATTTTTTGTTGTCTGCTTTTTTACAACCATTTGGCTAAACATCTTTGTTCCTTTCACAGGAAATGTTGATTAACCCTTTAGGATGATTGTTTAAAATAAAGAAAACATAATATTGCTAGGTTTTTTCAATGCCTTGAGACAGTATTAATGATGAAATATAACTTGATTAGTTATTATGACCCTATTTCCCACTTCCATGGGGAAGAAAAAAGTTCTATGAATATACAAGCAATGGAATTCCTATGAGTTACCATATTTCTTTTACCTTGCCATATTTCTTCTTCCTTTTCCTCTGTCTTTTACACATCCCTCCTTCTATTACCACTCTTATAATGTCAGCATCAATCTTGGATTTCATGCTTCTGTACATTAAAAATAAACCAGGGCATAGTCTTAGACATTCAGCCAAAAGAAGAGTTTGGTAAACTTTATGGTTTGTTTCATAGTGTAGCTTTAGTCATTCACAACTGAGGGGCTAAAAATCCCCTGAAAGTATTGTTTGAGATAAATGCAGAAACTGGCTGGGCCCCTATTAACAACCATTATCAAGACCTATGAATCCGGAGTGGGTAAATCAGACAGATGGTGGACCTTACATACTGATTCTTAAATATATTTACTCATGTCTGAGCGTACTCCCGTTACATAGGTCTACAGGAGCATGTAGCCTTCTACAGTCAATTGTGTTGACTATGTTTGTCTCTCATGCCTGAAATAAACTTTAAGGGAACAGGATAAATATCACTTCCCTAGGTTGTATACCTTGTCTCCAGAGTTCTAAACTTGGATGCACTTAGGTAGGAATGATTCAGAGCTTTGTGCCCAAACCTGCTAACAAAGGGGACAATATAAAGAAATGAATCCTGACTCTATAACTATTATCTATCTAAACTTCTGGACAAGTTAATATACATCTTTTGAGTCTCAATTTCTTCAATTTATATAAGTTTTATGAGGATTAAATAAGATACTCTGTGTAAAGGGCTTAGAAGAGTGTGAGAACATAGTAAGTTGTCAATAAATGTTAGTTATTATTTTCTCACAGGAACCTTAAGGAAACTCAGATACCCCTTCTTCTTGGTGACTTCCAGAGCAGTCAGCAAGGCTCTGTCAACTTGCAGTGGGCTTCCCTCAGTATTCCAGGGTTTTCTGCTTCAGTTTGCAGGCATGACATGGGATCTGACCTCGTCTAAACATTGAAGGGAGGAAGGAGAGAAGGAGGGAAGGAAGGAAGGAAAAGAAAAGAAAGGAAGAAAAGGGAGGGAGGGAGGGAAGAAAGAAGAAGGGAAGGAAGGGAGGAAGGAGGTATCTTTTTCTCACAATCTTTAACTGTCTATTGTAAAGACAGTTTCACTAAATAGTAATTAGCAAACTGTTTTTAAATTTGTACAAATATAGTTACAGATGAAACAGAAAGCTATGTTTCAACACATTGCAATATTGTGTCATGTTTATCTTTATTCAGTTGATTCAACAGTTGGTATCGCCACCCATTACCTTATCAGTATGCAAAGCTTGGTTTTCCATTTTGAATATGTATTTTTGAAACTTATATTAAACATTTCCCTATGAATAGTGCAGCACTTCTCTTATAATATTTTAATAATAATTTTGCTTAATCCTGAAACTAGTTTTTCTATAACACTGTAAAGTCATTTTATATCTTATTATGCAAAAACAATAAAAATTATGCTAAAGCTAAAGCTAAAGTAAGTCTGAGGTATTTCTGTCCGGTTCTAAAAATGAAGTCTTTAGTCAAAGAAGTAAATAACTAATATTTAGCCATGATATAGTTAGGGAAAAGAAGCAAAAACAATTGTTATGACTTTTTAAAACACATGATTATTTAATTTGATATTTATAAGCTTTTTTATAGTGGAGAATGCTACAATGAGAAAAATGACAGTATGAACTATGAGGCAAAAGTAGACTATTTGGTCTTGGCTTTAGTTAAATAAAATACTAAAATTCCATCTACAAAAAAGATACATAGTTGTATTTTACAAATGTCACGTTTGTATAGCAGCTCATGAATATAAGTCTACATTTAACATTGATATGATTTTAAATTGCTTCCAAATTTTTTAATTTTTTGACAGTTATAACAGCCAAGCTGAAAGTGTTAGGTGATGTTAAAATAGGCACTGAGAAGATGCTTTTCTTTTCCTGCTGATGGTCATTGATATAATTAACTGCCAGCAGCAAAGTTAGATATATATTCTGCGGCCTTGAATTTGAGTCCAACTAACTGGCCCCTATGGGGCTATGCCCATGACTTTGGCCTTTTTACACTATACTTAATAGTACAGAAACACAGATTTCATTTGGCTTCTAAAGGATTAGAGCCTTCTCTATCTAGTCTTCTCTTCGATACCTCTGCTGATTTTTTCTTTTCTCTTAGCTTTCAAGGAGCTAAATTTGGCAATAATTGGAAAGTGCTAATTTTATAAACTTTAAAAAAAATCATATAAACCATCATTTTTTTTTCTCTCTAGTATCAAAATATCAGAAATACTAGAGAGAAAAAATAGAAATGTCCTAGCATTCCTAGAGGACATTGTTCTGTATGTTCCCTTTAGGCTAAGAAAGGAGGTGCTATTTCTTCTTCCTTGTTCTTAAAAAATGGAGAGATTGCAAAGAATAGACCAGGAGAATGTTCTAGTTTTTCAGTCTTATTAATGTGCCCTTCCCACCACTACCAGACCTTCACTTCTCTTCTTTGCCTCCTGCTTCTCTCACTAGCAACAATTTCCTGAGGACATAGAAACTGATAGTGAAAATAGGGTCACATTTGGAGACAGTTAGGTGATATATGTTAATAACCACTCTGGACTAGCTAAGATCACCAATTTCACTCATCTTGTTATCTACACCCTGTGAACTGCAGCCTCCAGGGCAAAACGTATTTAGCCTGCAATGATACATTGCCCAGGAGCCATTCAGTATTTATGTCATTCTGAATTTTTATTTAGAAACAATTAAGGCTACTTGGATTTGAACAATTTTCTTGGTTTCAGGTCAAAGTTTAATTTTAAAAAAAGCTTAATCTACAACTTTATCAGCATGCCGCTAAAATAAGGACTGTAACTTTAGATTCCTAGTTCTCTTATTTTCTCTGACTACATTTATTCCTTGCCTTTGTAAGGTATGCATGGGTATGCGCACTGAGGACACATGTGGCAAAGGATGTGGGTATGGATGATGGGAAGGATTTGTAATAGATTTGTACTTGGTAGCAATAAGAAATTCCAATAAGTATAGTTTTCATAGGATAATTTCATCTCTAGAGAACAATTTGTTGTTAGTGCCATCATGTCCATTCCAACTCCTAGTGACCCTGTGTAGAGCAGAGCAGAACCCTGCCTGGTCTTTTTGCGCCATTCTCTCACCTTCCAGCGCTGTATCAGACGATGCTCTGCTCCTATTCATAAGGTTTTCGGGGCCAATTTTTTTCAGAAGTGGGTGGCCAGGTTTTTCTTTCTGGCCTGTCTTAGTCTGGAAGCTCCACTGAAACCTGTCCATCATGGGTGCCCCTGCTGGTATTTGAAATACCAGTGACATAGCTTTCAGCATCACAGCAACTCTCAGCTGTCACGTTACGACAACCAACAGACCAGTGGAGTGGTTCCCTGACCAGGAAACTAACTCGGGCCACAGCAGGTGTTTATTTCATCCTTGGAAATAAATACTTGTTTATATGATAATTTCATTGATGCCTGAAAATATGAAATCTTTGTATGACATCACAAGACAAAATATAAAGTCCATTCAAGTCTGATCCCTTGATATGGACTGAGGTAAAGAGAAGCTATATCCAGCATCACTGGACTTCCTCAAAGTCTAATCTATTAGATAAATAAAATAACCATTTCCAGTGAGGGGAAATGCACGTACTCTCTCTAAGTTTTAGTCAAGCTGTTTTTACACAAATGAATAGAAATTCATCTGAGTTATTTATATACTACCATATTAAAATGATATACTTGAGAATAAGGAAGCAGTAATCTCATGAGGATCTCATGAATGATAGCCATTCAGCCAGATGGCCTGACAGCCAGAACTCAGAGAAAAATAGAGTTTAGTAACTGGATGTATCCTCAACCGTCTCTAGGGACCTCAGAGCAAGTGTTTGTGACTCATCTATTCTTCTTCCCAGAGAGCAATGATTAAGATTCCGCACATTTGCTTCTCTCTGTATCATTATCCAATAGGGCATCCTTTCATCTGTAAATACATATAAATATATGTACTTATATCCTCTGCCTACTAATAATTTCTACTTCCTCATCTTACTAATAGTTTCTGCCCCCTCATAACCTCAGCTTTCTATGAACTCTGTGGAATTCTCTCATAACTTATTTTCAGTTTTAGCTCTCACTGCTCACTCTGGTTCTTTCCACATTTCCCATTATAAATTCCTTAAAAGGAGAATTTCAATTGCTTAATTTTTTTTTTAATGCCAGGCCTTATAATTAGTCCCTAACTAGATTTGAGTTGCATGGCCTGTGGTGTCTCAATCAGTTCTGGCTGATGAGGTCTGCACTGGGCTGCCTCTTCAGCACGGGCTGTAGGCCAGATCATTCCACATAGAAGAGTCTGACACGTCTAGTACATTCTGTCCTAAACTATTGTCCTTTAGCCTACCATGTTTCCTGAATTAGTCTTTCCATTAAGCAAAAGTGTTATCTAAGGGAAGTAACATATCAAGTCATTATTGGCCATAAAACCCTAACTCAAATAAATTGATTATGTCAAATAAATTGATTATACAGGCACCTGGCAAGGGCTTGAGAGAGTAGGTAACACTGGTAAGGTTTTATGGAAAAGATATTCAACTAGGTGTCAGGAGACCTGGAGATTAGTTCTGTGTCTACCACGAACTGAGTCTAAAAATTGGGCAAGTTGTTTAACTTTTTTGTGTGTGTATGTGAGGAAGATCAGCCCTGTGCTAACATCTGCCAATTCTCCTCTTTTTTTGCTGAGGAAGACTGGTCCTGGGCTAGCATCCGTGCCCATCTTCCTTCACTTTACATGGGATGCCGCCAGAGCATGGCTTGCCAAGTGGTGCGTCGGTGCATGCCCAGGATCCGAACTGGCGAACCCCCGGCCGCCGCAGTGGAGTGTGCACACTTAACCACTTGCGCCACCGAGTCGGCCCCCAAGTTGTTTAACTTTTATGGCCTCAATTCTGCATTTGCAAATTTGGGACATGGACTACACAATTCACAGTTCACAAGGTGGCTCCCAGTCTGAAATTCTGTGAGTCCACCTCATGAGGTTGGAGGTCAGAGTAAATCTGGAACATAATGAGGACAATAGGCCTAGTAACGGACTCCGGGGTACAGGATCACAATGAAGATGCTGCTTTTCCGAAGGAAGAATGAATATCAGGAATGGATTCCTTGAGCTGATACGTGCTGTGGGTCTAGGATGGGTCAGGGCCAAGCCTACTGACAGTAATCAGCATAATGAAATAGTTGACGTAGGGCCGAGAAAGTCAAAGTCTGAGGGAAATAGATTCTTGAGTGGGAAAAAAAGTCAACCTGTCCATCACTTCCAAAGATGTCTTAACTTTCCATTAGTGAGTATGCCTACTCTTTGAGAGTCAGGAATGTCTACACCCATTTAATAGATTATTTGATTTACTTCTAGATTCCCCTTGTTCCAGTTGCTGTCAGTTTTTTGGTGGCTACAGTGGGGTGAACCCCCAAGAATCTAGACATGAATTAGATTAGATTTACACTGAAATATCAATATGTAACCTGAGAATATGTACACAAAGTCACTGGAAGGAGATAGAATGGCTCCCAGGCCAGCAAACTTCATGATTATCTGAATATATGAGATCTAAAGAAAGACTCTTTCCCTTAGAAGGCAGGTGAGCTGATCTTGGAGACACGGCCATGGGAGACTGTCAAAGGCAGACTTGGCCTGTGCTCCTCTGAGCACTATCCAGGGGAGAGAGAGTTTTAGTCAATGGACTTCCACTATTCCAGATTTGTTAGCGAAGTAGAGACAAATGCCAGGATTGTAGCAAATAGCCTTTGAAATTTTTGGACTCTCTGATAATTTCTTATTAGAGATCAGTATATGGACATTCTGGTTTTGTATATAGATCCTTAAGTCCTTGATTAGGGTGTGTTTAACCCTAAGAGATGTATTTTCATGTGACGCAATGGAAAAAAACAAATTTTGTCCTACAAGCCTGAGTATACAAGCCTGGGCAGTGATACATTTACCAAAGTGTTGGATGCCACATTGAGGCCTATAACATAGAAGAACATAAGTAGATGTAGACAACCTTCCATGGTGACCACCCAGCATCCATGTGCCCTCAGGTCGCTCCCATGCTTAAAATAGACATTTAACTTTTCCCCATCTGCACTTAGAGTAAAATCCAAACTTTTTTCATGGCCTATGAATTTCTAGCTCATCTACCTGCTACCTCGTCTTCTCTGGCTCTTCCCTTCACCTGTTTCACTTAAGCCACAGTGTTCTTCTTCTGTTCTGGTAACATGTCAAGGTTTCCTCTGCCTGGGAGACTTTACACTTACTATTTCTTTTGCTTAAAATTTTTTTTTTTTTAATATGGCATGGCTTGCTACTGCTCATCATTCAGGCCTTGACTCAAATATAATGAGAAGGTTTCTGTGACACTTCTATCTAATACAGCCCCCTTCTCTCTACTTCACTCTATCTCATTTATCTTTGAAACATTTTATTTATGATATCTAAGACTATCCAAAATGATTTAATTTATTTCTTTTCTTGCTTTATTTTTAAAAATCTATTTCTCTCACTAAAATATGTATTCCATGAGAACAGGATCTTGTCTGTCATGCTTGTTAGCTGCTGTACCCTCAGCACCCAGAAGAGTGCCTAAAACATATAGAACACTCATTTTAATGAATATAACAGAGTTTTATAAGCATACTTAGGCCACTATCCAACTAGCATAAGTGTCTCATATTAAAGAGAACTCCCTGGTTTATTTCAGTCAGATAGTGATAGTCCCATGAGATTCACAAACGGTCTTGGTTTTTAGGACCAAATAAAGTGGTTTAGGTCATGCTTCTCTGTAGGGCTTTAATCCAAAGCCAATAGACATTTAGCACAACAGAAGGTGTATTGCCTACCTGGAGGCCTGAGGCTGTTGCAAATGCTTGATTCATTAGGGAATACGTGAATCAGAATAAGTACGCTGACAATGCCAGAACCAAGGCTATATTAGGAAGTCTTTCGTATGTTTCTGGTTGGGTAGTTAACTTGTATAAGACTTATACAAAGAGACTCAAAGTAAACTTTTCTAATTCTACTGTTACTTTGTATTTCAGAAGTTGAGGAGGCAGTGTGCCATAGTGGAAAGAGCTCGTATTTTAGGACCAGTGGAGCTAGGTTTGAATTCAGCTCCAGCACATACTAGATGTGTGCTCTTGGACAAGTCTTTCCATCCTTTCTGAGTTCTAGTTTCTTCATCTTTAAGCTTACCTCCAAGAGCTGCCTTTAGGGGGGTAAAAAATACGCACCAAGTGCCTGGCACGTGATAGACCTTACTTACTTGTAGCCACTGTTGTTATGAAGACTTCACAGCTCTGCCTGGTATTGTGTTTTAATATTTGTTTTATTTATCTGGCTTCAGGTTATAGTGACTGTTTCTAGGAAGATCAAGTTATCATGGGTCATGGAAAGATGGGTATCTTGAGAAAAGAAAAGTACAAAAACCACATCAGAGTTGAGTATCATTTGAACGGACAGTGGATCCAAGGCTGCAGTGGGTACTATGTAGCTTGCATTCATTTGTATATATACTAGAGAATGCCAATATTAACGTGGCTCGGTTGCTCTCCAAGTAGTTATTCTGTTCTCCTTTTGCTACTAACTTAGTCTGTATGTTGTATGTATCTTTTCATTACCTCATACTTTCTGCTAACGAATGGACTCTGCTTCCTTACAATTTCAGGTTACCATGAGTCTATGTCTCCGTAGCTCCACCTTCCCCATTATGACCTATCCTCTGCTTCATATCTGTTGAGTTGTATGTTCACCTTGCATATCCTACTAACTGCCTGGTTCTTGGTTTGTTTCACTATTCAGTTCTGGAAAAGAACTCAGATTAATCTCACCCAAGCTTTATTATCAAACCATGCCATCATTCTCCAAACAGCCAGATATTAGTTTGATCCACCTAAAATCAACATTTGCATATGTCAAAATGAGCAAATATCAGCAATTTCACACGGTACAGCTTAATATATAGTGCCTCTGATGAGGGACCTTTGCTAGAGCCAGAGGTGAGACGGTGTCATATAGAATAAAAACAAACCAGAACAATAATTTTTTAAGAATCTTGTTTCATGCCATCTAGAACTGGTTGTGGCTGGGCAGGCACTGTGATTAGCTTTTTAGCAAAATAGTCAATCATTTTTATTGCTTGAAATATTAGACCCAGAGGGGACCTCAGAGACACTTTATTTAGTCCAATCCTTTCACTTTAGAGATGAGGAATCCAATCCTCAGATAAGTCTCATGTCACACATAGTAAATTAAAATTTGGAAAATTCAGTTAGTGAAAGAATGTTATAAAGAAATTGGGTTATTTATGTTGGAGAAAAGAGTCTGAGTGTACAAAAATAAATAAAAGATAATCATTCTATTAGAAATATCACAATCTAATAGAGAAGTAAAAATTAATTTTAATGTATGAATGCTATAATAAATGTGTGAACAGAGTCATAATGTCTAATTATGAAGTTGGGGTGATTAGAGAAAATTTCTCTAGAAGAGCAGATGTCTGAACTGAGACTTGAGGAATTGAGTCAGTCAATAGTGAAGCATGTTCTAGAAAGTGTATTTCTGAGTGATCAGAAAGCGTGTTTTGTGTGAGAGTGTGGTATGTGTGGAGAACAGCAGATTGGGCCATAAGTTGTGTATGAGCAGTGTCAATGTCTCCTTCCTCTCCCTCCCCATCCTGCTGTCTTCTTTTTTCCTCATCTCTATTATGTTCACCTCCAGTGAATCTTAAAATAACTTTGCATTCTGTCTTTCTGATAAGAACAACAGTGTGAAAATGTTGTTCAAGAGCATGTAGAGTGGTGGAAGAAAACCGATTTGAAATTTGAAATTTATCATAGTTAAATCATGAGACATAAGTTGTCTGTTTCATTTGGGGGTGCCCAATAAAATTCTCCCTAGCCCCCTTCTTGAGGGTGCTGTCATTTCCTTGTTGAAGGTCACTTTAAATGTTACGCACCTCTTCTCAGGTGTTTGCAATCTAGTCCAAGGTGTTGTCATTTTCACACTTAGTAAGTGCACTTTCAACTCCTTCCCCCAGTCTCGATGCCCTATAGGACACCACTCAATGCATCCTCCTTCCCCAGGATGACAGCAAGCCATAAGCCATTGATTATCCCTCTTTGGGTACTCCCCTTTAGATAATTATGTCCCACCTCCCTCAGTGTGGTTTGTACCATGTATTCTTAATGTCGCTGCTTTTTTTGTGTGTGACTCAGGTTATGACAAATGATTTAGGTGAGGAAAATCAGTAGTCTGCCTTGTCAGAAGAGTGGTACTACAAAAAAAAAAAAAACAGAAAAGCCTATGCAGATTCCAAAAATGCAATTATAAAACTACAATATTTTGAACTATCTATATAACAAAACCAAAAATGACCACTTATTGAAAAAGCAAGAATTTCACATAGGCATTTACATTTTCCATGTCCTACTCTTTTTATGGATTAAAAAGTAAATTTTTGCCAAAAATAAGAACTTATTCAGAGGGAGACAAGAAGGAAAAGCTGAATAGTAAGCACTGCTTTAGGCAGGAAAGAGTTTGATTCAATACATTTTAGCCTAAATTTAACTACAGAGCTCAACACTTAAATGTATTGAGGGATTCAGAATCAAATCCAAAGCAAAGTTTTCAAAAATTTACCGAAGCTTTGTGTGTCTGTGTGTTTTCATTTTGTTGGAATACTACTTTTCTTTGTCATTTGTTTAATGATGAGAATTAATTTGCTAAGAAATTTAAATCAACATCAAGTGAAAAGAGACAAGAAGAATTCATAGGCTGAGATTAGCACTCCAAAGAAAGAAAACCAGGATACAGCAATAAGCTACCACTCTTCGTAGGCTGTAAATGCTCCTCCGCTTTTAAAATTCCCTAACAAGGTGAGCGAAACCATTCCAAGAACACTATTGTCAAGAGACACCTTTGAACTGATCTATCCTGAAGAATAACCCCCAGAAAGGTAGAAAAAAAAATAACTTTCATATGTTTGTGGCCACACAGTGCAGCTCCGACTTCTGAACATTTTTCCCCAATTATTTTTGTAAAGTATTGATCGCAATTTAATTTTGCAGTCCCAACATGAGAGGCGCTTCATGCTGAAACGTCTCACAGGAGATTGTAATCAGGGTCTAGCCTGAAGGTGAAGCGCTGGTACATAGGTTTTACTCTATTTCTCCACTCTTCATCAGCTCGGGGATTGGAGCAGAGGGCATTCTCAGGCAGATTAATTTTTGACGATGGGATCGATGGAAGATGTTTTTTCCTCCTGACATTGAGTCATCTAATTTGCTGTTTATCTTTGGCTTATTGAGTTTTGAGCATTGTTAAATCATACCTTTCAGCTGTTTAATTTCATATGTGAATTTTGCATTCCCCTCTTGTACTTTGGCATAACTCTTTTGCCTAAAATGAGCGGGACGAGGGGCCTTTTTTTGACACAGGGTTACTGCTTTTGAGTCTGTTAAGTACTCCAAGGTAATGTTATGGTACTTTCTAGCCTTTTTTCTTTGCTTGTGGCCATAGATCAGGTCACCTCTAGGGAAATCATTACTTGCCATCATTATTATCCCTAGCACCTTCATCTATTCTCCCTTGTTTCCTGACTCCATGCCTTGATGAAGTGCCTGGATGTGCGAACACCTTATCTCAGGTCTCATAATTAACCCCTTCATAACACAGGCTGGGGAAATTATTTTTCTTGGGACATGCTCCATCTAGTTCAATATTTGGGCTTCTTTATAGTAATCACAGAAGTTTTAACAACTCTAACTCTATTTTTTGCAATAAGATGTGAATTTTGTAAGTGTGCTGAAGGCTATAAGAAAAACACTTTCCACCTAGAGAAACTTGGTCTTATATAACCTTTTTTTTTCTTTTTAAAGGTAATCAAGCTGCATCTCCAAACAGCACTGATCTATACACACTGAACGTTTCCCATGGTGGCAATATTATATTAAATGTCAGTCACTCTATCAATTTTCATGAGTGTACTCATAATTATCTAGAAATTAATAAAGTGTGAAAGGGCCTTTTTTTAGTTTGAAAGGCATATAACATATTTTAAACTTGGAAGCAAAATAAAAGTAAAGATGTTATCAGAATATGTTGCTAGATTTGAATTGAACATAAAAACAATGTTAGTTTTATTAATTCAGTAAATAAAAAATTTCCTATTCCGTACTGCAAACCACTTATAGTTTTGATTGAACACAGAGATGTTATTCCAATTATCATGAAAAGAGCCCTAAACCAACCCTTTTTAGACCTATTCCTGCTCTCCAACTAGTTGGATTTCCATGAGAAAATCGTAACATATCTTAGGCTCTCAGTTTCCTCATCAGTAAAATTAGGGAGTTTAAAAGGAGGTTTCTTCTATATCTAAAATATGTAATCTGTGACATATTACCCTGTAACGTTATGCACTTATCCATCTCAGTCCATCACCTAAGGCCTAGCTCAAATTCTACCTCATCCACGAAGCTTTCTTGCCTATCGCCACGCACAGTGGACTCACTATATGTATAGTCACAACCATTGTTGGATATTGTTTTTACATTAGTTTTGGTAATGCTTCCTGGTACTTTTAAAAATATTTCATAACTGAATTATGATTCCATTTTACATGTTATTCCATTATCCCCAAATGATGACTGATATCTGTTCTTTGAGGATGCATTTGGTTTTTGGAAAAAACACAAATTAATTTGTAGGTCTTCTTTTCTTGAAGGTGAGTAATCAAAACAGGGAACTAAATATATTATTTAAATTTCTTACTGAAACTGACCATGAACACAACTCCAGTGAGAAGATCTCAAAATGCTTTTAGTTATGTCAGCATTGTCAGAACAAGCATATAGTCCGGTGAAGTAACTACTTTGCAAAACAATTGCTATTTTGATATAATAATAATTATTATTATGTAATTTTCATATATTAATATAATAATAATATAATGATCTAGTTGTTTTGTTAGTCAGTTTCATGTCCTTATAGACACACATCATAAATCTTGTCCTACTAAGTTACAAATTCTTTTCAGACAAGAAAGTGGTGTTAATCTTCGAACATTTGCCTTATAAACCTTTGAAGTTTTTTTTCAGTTCAGACTTTCAAGTTGCTATTAAAGAATCAACCAACTGAAATGTGTAAGAGCGTGTTTGTTCTTCATTAGCCAGTACCAGAGATGAGGATGAGTTAGCATTTTAAAAAATGAGAAAACAAATTTTCTGCTCCACAGGAGAATATATGAATTGCACATGTAAATAAGAATTTACAAATTCACATCCATATCTATAAACATTAATGTAGGTTAATGTCTTTGTGAATCATACTGCCATACTTTGGTCCAAAACGTTTTTGTTAACTTGTTAACATTAAAAAAAAAAAGTATTTCCAAACTTTTTGTGAAAAAAAACAGCTGGAAATAAAGTACTGTTTCCCCAAAGTGTCTGTTTCCTTGGGATCTGAATAAGTTGTAGAGGTTGAAGGAGAATGTTGGGCTTGTTAATGATGCTTGAGGCCAAGGAATAATAGCCACGAGTTCCATGTATGAAGAGAAGTTCCACGGTGATGTTGACCACATCAGTTCATCAAGTCCAAGTGTTCACCAATCAGATACCAAACACAAAAAAAACAAGATCAGAGCGAACAAACACAAAATTTGTTAAACCTATTTGGCTGATTTCACATATTCATAAAACAGTAATGGTCACTTTCTTCAAAATCAAACCTGAACTTCTAAGATATTTCAATTCCAATGTTTTGGTCTTCATTTCCAGTATATTTTGCACCTATTGTACAGATCTATTATATACATAGCTTTCATATTTATTCTATATTTAGTAAATATGCTTACGTAGCATATTCACACCATAGAATAATGGTCTTGACAATAAATAGCTAAGATAAATAATGAAGAAATAATTATTATAGAAATACTTAATGTATTGAGCTTTTGTTAATGTCCTTACAATAAACTCTGTGCTGAATATTATTTAATCCTCACTGCAACCTTGTAGATGGCTACTGTTATTACCTTCATCTTTTAATAGATAAGTAAATTTATCAGGAAGGGATTTTAAGGACCATGGAACCCATTTTATAAGTAAGAATCTAAGACCCAAAGAAGCTAAGTGGCCCACACAAAGCTACATGGCCAAATCTCAGGTTAAAACAAAGGTCTCCTGACTCCATTGGAATATTCTTTCTACTCTGTCATCCAGTCTCCTAGTGTGGTATGTTGCTTAGGAGATATCACAAACTTTTGTTTGTGATTATCTCATTATCTCACTGAAAGAAATCAGACTGTGCATGAGAATTTCCTACAGAATATTGTTAAGATTATCTTTGGATAAAAAGAAAACTCATACTAAACATGTTAAGGTTTTGATACTGAGTATGTTTTTGTTTAAAAGGTACAAACACGATTTGATTTTTGCCAGCAAGGCCTGGCCATAAAGATGTTTTGACTCATAAACATGAATTTGTTCTATCACCATAAATTAGGTAAAGTAGTTATAATAACAACCAGGTCTTAGGACATAAAGCAGTGAGAGAGAAATCCTAACACTGGTTTAAATAGCCTTGTGAGAAGTGGGCCAGGGAGGGAGAAACTATGTTTTGAATGCCGGAACCTGGAAAAAGTGAGTCATGAAGGCTCTATGTCTGGGTCTGACACAGGGCTGCAGCAGTTGGTGTGTTAAAACCATGTTTTGCTTCAATACTCCAACCTCTGGCATGAACAGGAACTAGGATTCCAAAAGAGCTGAATCATGGTCTATGATAAACTATTGCTGCTGCATCTGTCATCTTCTACATCCATCCTAAGGAGAAGAAGTCCTGGGCTGGGAGACTGTCTAGCTCTAGGATAGAAATGAGGAGACAGAATGGTGGCGCTTCATTTTGAGTTTATCATACACCAGTAAAAATACTTCCTCCAGCCCATTTTTAGTGCCTGGTGCTATGATGGTGTTATTTGTTTCAGACATTTTGCAACATAAATTTTGCCCTATCATATATCTGGTCTCTTTGTATATATTAAATAATAATGACTTTTTCAAAAGGATACCAGAAGAGGTAAAAGAATAAATTCTAAAGTTCTGGGTAATCCATAAAGTCACAATTAGCTCATTAATAACTTAGAGGCAGCTGTGATATTTTGTAAGTCCAAACCTTATGAACCTAATAGCCATCATGTCTTGCATTAAGGTCATATTTTAAAAAGCTTTGGAATTGTGATAGGTCATGGTCAGGGCTGTTGCATTAAAATTTTGAATAAGGCTAAGAAATTGAACATGGAAGTAGTAGGTTATGTAACATTGGAGCAGCAAGAGATTATGAACCAAGGTGTTAAATTTGGGTAATTTGGCCATATGTAACCCCTTTCCAATCACTCCTCCACTAGCCTTAAATGATTTAAAATGAAGTGAGTTCTAGAATCTTTCGACTTGGGGGATATTTTGCTCTATTGGGTTGCTAAGACTACCAAACTTCAGGTATACATTCACGGGGAATAAGTCATCAGGGAGATGCATCCCATCACATCTTCACCTATCCCTCATCTTGCTTCTATATACCTTGGATGGAGTCTTTATTGGAGTCCTTCTTGCTAATCCTGGAAACTGAACCAGACTTTGTAGTCTGGTCCAGCACAATAACCTAGCACGTGCATCACTTTGGTTTTTCCAAATGCTATATGAGACAGGCAGAGAAGGTGCTATTAACCCCAATTTTGTTTTATTATTAACCCCAATTTATAGAAAAGGATTATAAAACTCAAGGATGTTATGTTATTTATCCAAACTTACAGCCAGGAAATATATGAGATAAACTCAAATCCAGGTCTTTCGAGTCTTATTCCTCTGCTCTACTGTGGAGCCTATGAAGGAGGGTTGACAGAGCTGCTTACTTTAGAATGGGCAGGTATTGTAGACCTAGCCCAATTGTGAATTAACAGAATAGTTAATTCCAGATCCTTTTGGCTTGTTTTCTCTAGGAAAAACAATGTCTACCTTTTTCATTTTGTGGGCTAACCCATAAATTTTCAGTGGCTGCATTGCGTGGTTCAATGTCTACTGTCCATAGTCAACCACATACATATCCTCATGTGCTAAATATAACTAGAGATACAGGACTATGGGGAGGAGTTTGGGAAGGGAATTTATATAGAGAGATTTGTTTTACAGAGCTCAAAGATATTAGGAATGAAAATCAAAACAGACGTCGTCCAAATAAGCTAAAGATAAGACCTATACTCTTAAGAAGGCTATTAACAAGAAAGAAAAATATCCAGTATTTATGAAGCATTATTTTCTTCTCCTAACAGCATATATCTAGGCAGCCAGCCATATGTCTGTTCCCTTGGGAATACTATCAATTTATGGTGGCTTAATAGCCACAGATGATGAATTTTACTTTTTAATCATTTTGTCTTTGATAAGTGGCTAAGCCTAATGCAAGATGCACTAGGTAAAAGGATAGCAAAGAATATACATTTTAGTGCTAGCAATATATTCTAGTCAACAATGCTTAGTAAGGCCTATTATGTGAATCTATTCATCACTTGGCCTAGGAAGACTTTCATGTTCCAATGAAAGTGGTAGTTTGCCAGGAAGAATAGGAGGTGAAGCACCCAAGTCAATGTGGATTGAAGAAGGGGGTTAGCCCGGGTGGAAGGGCAAATGCCATTTTGGTTTAACATCTATATAACATGGACCAATTTGAGAAATATTCAACTACTTGGCTAGGTCCTTACAGATAATTAGACTATATTAGAAGATGAAAGTCAATGAGAGCTCTTAGCCTTGATGACTCAGGGTGAGAATGGGCGTAAATTGACCTGAATCCTAAACCATTTGTAAATCCACTTAATCTCATTCATTCTATATATGACCATTAATTTCAGGGCACTTTTTCCTTTTTTGGCTCCTCTCTTTTAGTGCTACTTTATATACAACTTCTCTCTTAGTGTCTCATTCTTTCTCTCTCTCACTCACCAGTTCTTGGGAAATGACTTTCATCTTTTCTACGGTATCCAGACCATGGTGACAAGGATGACTTATTTCACTTCAGAGATTACTCAATTTTCTTTATAGCCCCTGGTATATTTATTTAACAACCGACTGGTATCATGCTAATTCAAGCACTGAAAGAAGAATTATTGACCTAGTGCCTTCTTCCTAATCATACTTTAAGGCTTAGGTAAAATGTTACATTTTCAACAATGTTGTCTATGACCCTAGTAGCAGAATTAAGTACTACTTCTTCAGCTGGCATTAACTGGTACACAATTCTATCAATTACTATATTGTATTTTATAGATTTTAATATACCTGTCTTTACAAATACAGCAGGAACGTCTTCAAGCAGGGGTCAAATCTCCCCTATTACTATAAACCCAGCAACTAGTGGTGTCTGTCACTTAAGCGATGGTCAATGAATGTTAGTAGAAAGAACTATTTAAACTTGTTTTGTCAAAATAATGTAAAACAGAGGATTAAGACCAGTTATTCTTCTCTAGGCAAAGTGTTTGGGCCTGTGTTATTTGTTAGAACACAAATGAGTTGGCATTTATGCTTATGGAATAAGTTAGAAATCTATAATTGTAAATTCATGCTGATTTTAATGAAATCAAAACTCAAAGTGTGAAGCCATCCAAATAAATATAATTTTCCCCAAACTGCTTTGATATGAAAAAGGCTCTTTGGCGTAGCTCCAATTAACTATCTCAGTCACCCACACAGAAGCAAAAAGACTCCCTCCATCTGATTGTAAGTTTCTGCAAACAGCAAAAACGCTCAAACATTCCTGGTTGTTCTCTCTGTATGTGCATTTTCATGATCCAGAGCAAATAGAATGTACTGATTCTGTCATTTGCGTAGACAGATCTGATATACATCTCTCTTTTCAAGCTTTACAAGTCCTATAGAACATGCTTTTAGTATTAAAAAGAAATCATATAAAATATATTCATAAAAAGTGATATTTGTATACTTAGTCTAATATTTTATGGCCAAGGCACATCTTCATAGCTTCATTACAATAGATTAAACTTTAAACATAACACCATTGGTGTGTTCTAGTTTGTAGTCCTTAAGTGTATTTTTTAAGGGTCTTTGTTTTATAAAATGTCAAGCTTTTGTTTTATATTCTTCCACCCCTTGCCCACTACTGGTATCCCTGCCTCTGTTAATTGTTCCAAACACCTGCTACAGACTCAGCCCCTGAACAAACAAAAACTACAGGGAACTTGACAGCAAAACAAATATATACAGATACAGGAGTTTTATAGAACCTGCCTCTTACTAAATGTGTAAACACTCAGACTGAAAAACGAGATTGTCTGCAGATGTATCTCCTGGCAAATGGGAAAGAAGTTACCCACTGAGGCCAGTTTATGGAGGCGGTGAAGGCGTGGTAAACACGTCTGCTTACCCCTTGACGTGTTGTTCCGGATGGTTGCATAGACACAAGACAGACCCAGTGAGCTGGCTCATTTTGTACCATGAAGCAAAAGGAAGTAACTCTCCACTGTGGGCCAGGGCAGGATATTTCACTGTCCATGTGTAATATAACAGACAAGTACTTTGGAAGGTACCCACCCCTCATTATCTGAATGAAGGAACTTTTCCAGCACTGGGCGTATATCAAACGTCTCACAGCGAGATTAGAGCTTCACTAAAAGTAAGAGCATGGTCTTTGCCCATGAGGTGATAAATTTCCTGTGCTAGCAACAGCGAAGACTTGGGAAGTGAATAAAGAAATGTCTCTAAGCATCTCTTAGGCATGTCATAAAAGGGCACATTCAATATAACTCATATGAAAAAGTAATGTCTGATGATGCTCGGGAAAGAGATGCAGAGAATGGTGGTGCTTTTAGCAGTAATTCACAGAAGAAGCTGTCATAGATGTTTTCATCATTGAATATAGGCAACGAGATTTCTCCACCCTACCCCCCACCCCCCAAATGATGATGGAGATGAGCTGGAGGGGGAGGGTCTGTAATTCCTTCTAACCAGAGGACCTAACTTTGAAAAAATACCCTGACACTGAAGCAAAAGAGATACAGACTGGGCAATCGCTTCTTATTTAGATGTGTTATTTTTATTTGACAAAGAAGAAGAATACTTAACATCAATGTTTTTCTTCACTTTCATCTTTTTTGTTGTTGTTGCTAAAAACTGAGAACTAAAACAAGTGCCATTCTGAGCATCTCTCTGTATGGAGGTAGAAAAAAAAAGAATGAAGGTTGAGAAAAAAAATAAAATAGAGATGCAGAGAAGAAATGATATTTCAGAAGGAAAATTAAAAAGAACCATTAAGTGAAACTGAAGGACTCCTTTAGTTTTTAAGGACTTAAACGTCCAGCAAGACCTTGCACTCAGGGAGACAGGTTGGTAAAATGTGCAGGAGCTGAGTGTGACTTGGAAATGTGCCAGCACGAATGCACAGAGGCACTTTGTGTAGTATTGTTTCTGTGGGTAAATGCCAAGACTGGCCCTGGGCTAATTGAAATGAGCAGCTGCATGGGTCACATTGGTATAAGCAGCAAGTATTAACAGGTGCAAGTGGGCCACGGGCTTTTCCTTTGTCAATATTGAAGTAAACAGGTAATGCTGTTCATTTGTCTTCTTAAAATGTAAAACTTCAGGCTCAAATTGAAAGCAGCCCTTGGCATCTCCTATATGTCTGTCAACGAGTCTAGGGTGCCTCCAGCTTCCTGAATTCAAAACCAGGCAGTTTACTCATGTCCAGGAGGAAACAGAAGTTTAGGAGCTGTATCTTCAGGTGTTGATGCTCAGGACGGATTGCAAAATCAGACACTTCTAGCAGGTGCCAGGCGACGGCCCCAATACAGATTGTATCTTAACGTTGTTTTTCTTCAAGAAGCCTCTTGTGAGGGAAGAAAACCTCTCTCCCATTTCTGATTCCATTCAAGGCCACTATAATCTTGTTCTTGTTTGTTTGCTTGGGGCATAAAAAGCACCAAGGCCAGCCCTGCTAAGTGTTTCATTCCCTCTGTGTCCCCGGTAGTCTCTGTCAAAGAAATTGAGCTAAAATGGTTGCAGGGAGTTAAAAAATTAACATTCTCACCACAAAAACTTCAGATTGGACCAAGACAAGAATCTGTGAGTGGCGTTTAATGATCCATCAATGCTATAGGGTTTCATTTTAGACCAGAAGTATTTTTTATTTATGTTTATTAATGTGTGAGATTTTTCAACATAGGAGGAAAGGGAACTGGGAGCTATAAAACAGAAGCATAAACAGTTGATTTTATCATCAGGGACAATAGCCATTTTAACTACACTGAGTCGGAGTGTTCAGGGGTCCACGAAGGTTCATCTCTATCACGAGTTCTTATTCCAAACAACTTGGAATTCTGCCATTTCTGGAAGGTGGATTAAATAAACGTTTTTTTTTTTTTTCATTTCTCCTTAGCACACTACCTTAGCATTTTGACAAGTCTGCTGTTTCAAATAATGCGTTGCTCATTTTATTTTACATTCTGTATACAAAACAATACTGAAAGAACTAAACATGTCTGTTTTGTCTTAATAGTCACTCACTTTTGTACCAAACTTATAAAATTTTGTATGGCTCACCCAGGACCTGCCATAAATCCCAGAGGAGATTATTAATAACACTAACAAGAAATGTCTTCTTATTGAATTGCAGGTGAAGCTAAAGAAAACGTGTTACCTTAGCTTGGGACCCTTAGCCTCCACAGAATCTCTCTCTTTTTCCTACCACTTTAAAACAAAACTAGTGAGTTGAGCTGATTGTATTTTATTAACTTATATTTAAAGAAACAAGTCTGATTTTGGTTTTGCCTCCTTTTGTTTTGTTTTGATGATGAAAGAGTTGGCATGTAAAAAAGAGAACTCTAATTTTTTTCCATTTTACTAGAATCATGGGTAATCTGGCACTCTGCTGTAATATTCAGTTGTCAGGGGAAAATGTTAAAGGTGAGGATGTGCACAGTTCATAGTAGCCTCTGGGTGTGAGAGCTAGGCTGTATACCCTTGATTTGTGGAATCAGCGTCGCCTGTAACCATATCATTTAGACTGAGCAGCTGGGAGGCTCAGCCACCCATTTGTCTCCATGGGCCCCCCTGGAAACAGGAACATCTGCTTCTCCATGAGCCATACTGTAAATTGAGCCTTGCTGTATTCTAGGTTAATTTTTTCCTAAATTTTCTTCTCCTGGCACATCAGCCTCTTTGGCACATTATTGAATACTTTAGCCATGAAATATTGATCTGGAGATTCCAGGATTATGTAAACATTCCAGAATGGTATTTCCAATTGATGGATTAATTCATTAAACCTTTATTAAGCACCTATTCTATGCCAGGTATTGTTATAGATCCTGGAGAAATCTTAAAGTGTTCACAGTCTCGTGAAGAATGCAAAACATATCTGCAACCAATAGTAACACAGTAATGTGAGTGCTGTAGTAAAGGAATACCGAAGAAGGTGTATCTAACTCAGTCTTCAAGATTAGAGAAGCTTTCCCACAAGTGATTTCCTTAGAATAGGCACTTGGCAGGAGAGTAGGTGTTTGCCAGGCAGAGAAGAAAAATTGGGACATTCCAGGCGGACGAATCATCATAGACAGAAACAAGAGGCATCATAGAACATGCCTATTTAGGGAAGAGTGAAAAGTACCGTGTGGCTGGAGCATAGCGCCCTTGGTAAGATAGAAGATGAGTCTGGAAAGGTAGATGAAGACATGTTTACTATTTTGGGGTTTGGAAAACCAGGGAATTTTAACTTTTACTTCAAAGCAGTGGAGTGTCAACTCAAATTGAGCACATCTCTAACTTGTTACTCCATGTAACGAAGCAGTATTGATAAAATAACCCAAAAGAATAACTATAAATGTTAAATAAATACAATCGGTATGTAATAAATAGGGTAATCTAGAAGAAAATAAATGAACTGTATACATTTGGGGTATATATTTGAGATAAAGATAGTATTTGTTGGAGTATGTTCTTACCTTCCAGAATTCTCTGGCAATACTATCTTTTATATAAAAGGCATTTCTCCCCCACAGTATAGCCAGTGATTCAAACAAAACATCTGCAATCAACACTGGCTGGATTCCCACCACTAGGTGTATTTCTAATGTGCTTTTCATTTGTCTTTTTATTATGTATTCTAGGGGGCTGCATATAGTTAGGGATGGCATATGAAACGCGAGGCTAAACGTTCCCTTATGTATTGTGTGTAGCAAGGATAGGGATGACTTTTTAAAGAGCCAGAAAATAACCTTCACATATCAAAGAATACATAAGCTATGATTCTTAATCCAAGAAATAGAATTGCAGGATAATAAAAAGAGTTTTGCGTTTTTATTTTTCTAAACAATGACTTTTTTTTTTGGCTTGAGAGATAGCACTAGACTTGGTAGAATCAATGGGAAATGATAGCCATTCTCAACTTGAACTTTCCCTTTCATTTGATCCTATAATAGCACACTAGGTAATCAATTGGGAAATTCATTTATACTACCCACAGATGGTCCTTTCTCCCAGTCCTTTGAAGTCAGGCTGTCATATCCCCGAACCCTACCAGATCTATTCATACTGGTAAGCCTAAGTTATGTGTGGGAAAGATTGTTCTTGGGTAATCACCATGTGACTGCTCCCTTTTACCCCATTTACCCTCATGTGTTCTTAGTGTTCTTACTTTGATAACCTGGATCCTAGCCTTTGACCTTGAACTCTGGTCTCCTTCAGGTTTAATTCCTCTCTGGGTTTCCTTTCTGGTTCTTTTTTATTTTCCAGCATTTTTAAAACTCTTCTTTCATCTTTTGTGTTGGTCTCCCCTTTGCCTTAAGTATTAACTCTTCTTATTTGTTCCTAGCCCACCTCCCAGTTTTGCCAACTCTGCTCCTGGGGGTGGCATTTAGATGTCTCCAAGTGGACACAAAACTGAAAATTATACCTAAAGGGTGGTCATCAACTAACAAGTGGTTTCCACAAGAGTAAGCTGTGGGCTCAGTGTTTGATATAGACAGCTGGCTGACAAAAGAGAGAGCCTATACAATATGCCTGGAAAAGGTAGTGATATTTGGCAATTTGGGGGATATACTAAGAATTCTAAAGAATCTTAGTATAAAGAGAAGACATAGTCACCATTGTGCTGGATCAAATTTCGACATGACTGATATGGAGACAAATGTTCACTTGCGACAAAGACAGAGAAAATCAGATTATACAAACATCATGGGAATTCTCCAGCAACGTGTAGAATAATATCTCTGGTCCATACTGGAACTAGCCAACTGGGCCATGAATTAGTGAAATTATATTTTCATTAGAAAAAAAGAAGCATGATATTGACATCATACGTAAAGCAACAATATGAGATGTGGTGCTTATTAACTACAGTTCTTAGTACATTTCACACTAGGCAGACTATGGTGACTAGTCTGAGCTCCACAACCAAAAATGTTCAGAGGAAAGCTACCAAGATTATCTAAGTTTTGGAAAATAAGACATTTGAGGAAAGGTCAAAAGATTGGGGGGCCAGCCCCGTGGCTTAGCGGTTGGGTGCGCGCACTCTGCTACCCGCGGCCCTGGTTTGGATCCCCGGTGCACACCGACGCACCACTTCTCCGGCCTTGCTGAGGCCACGTCCCACATACAGCAACTAGAAAGATGTGCAACTATGACATACAACTATCTACTGGGGCTTTGGGGGGAAAAAAAAGGAGGAGGATTGGCAATAGATGTTAGCTCAGAGCCGGTCCCCCTCAGCCAAAAGAGAGGAGGATTAGCACAGATGTTAGCTCAGGGCTGATCTTCCCCACCAAAAAAAAAAAAAAAAAAAAGATTGGAGATTATTCTGAATGAAGAACAATTTCAAGATGATCTATGAGTATTTTAAGTTTCTTATTCAGAGAACTGTTGATAAGCATTTTTATCTATCACTACTAAAGGCAGAAGAGAAGGGAAAAGGTTGAAAGTGAAACATAAAGGATTTAGCTTGAATGGAGAAATGTTGGCTGAAGAGGGCTGTCAACCATTGGAAAGGGTTATTTAGCCTCCTTCTAAAGCCTGGGTAGAATCTCAGTGACTTGGCCTGTCTGTGTATATGCTCTTATCTAAAAGCCACAGATATACTAGCTGTTCCTCTTATTAGGATAAAGTTTATGTAATGAGCGATTTCCTTGTTTAGGTACTCTTTATTGAAAGAGTTAAAAAATGATTTTATCCATTTAGTTTTATACTCTGCCTTTGAAGCAAGACTATAAGTAATCTGTAACACTGATACATTACCATCTGTCATTGTAGTTCATGTGGTTCACTGTGTATAAAAGAACTAAGGATATAAATGAAATCCAAAATTTCAGAATCATCAATTCGATCTAGTTGTAGCCCCAATAGTCTTTTTGAAGGACAAGTGGAAGGAATGATTTTGAAAGAAATAAAGACATTAAAGAATAGTTCTTGGAATCATGTATGACTGATAGAAACTAGTAAATCTGGCTAGAATTCTGTTTTGGTGCTAGGTAAAAAGGCAACTCTGAAATGACATCTTAATTCAGATTAATATGGTGGGTTAGGGTAACACATAATCTGTCACTCTAATTTCTTTAATCCATTAACCCTTGCATATCCCATCAACTTCAGATTAAATTTAATATTTTAAATGACATTTTTATCCTTGAGGAGGTAAGATCTGCCTTATGATTTGAATAGGTTGTCTAAGGAATGTGATTTAAAGAGCATAGGGTATTACTTTTACCACCAACTGCACAAAATCTAATTTTTTCAGATTCCTTATTATGAATTTTCTTTTAAAGTGTAAATACTTGTATTTCCAAGTTCTGTTCCAAGGCGATTCAAAAGCAATGCGTCTAAAACTCATCTTCTTCCTCAACAAACTACCACTTCCTCCTCTATTGACTATCTCCCGAGCGTCTTTGAAGTGTACCTTCTCTCTAGCTCTACTCTATTGCTTTTAAATCCTCGTTCTTTTCAACTGCATCAGCTGGTCTCCTCGCCTATAGTCTCGGCTGCCTCCACTTCACCATTCATAGGCCACCAGATTGAACTTCCTAAAATGTAAATCTGATCATGCCATGCCTTGCCTTGTAATCCTTCAGGGGCTCCTCATCTGCTATGGCAGTGGTATCTACACCTGATGAACCATCAGAATTACTACGGAGTTTTCAAATGTATAAATCTTAGAGCATGACAACATACATACTGAGTTGGACTATCTGATGCACACACACATATATATACACATATGCATACATACACACACACATACATCTATACTTTTAAAGCTCTAGAGATTTGGAAACAACTATCCTACACAAGTCACTTCATTGAATTTTAACCTGCAACTCCTCTACATGCTAATTAAAGTTCCGTTAACCCAGTGGAATCTTTCATGCTTTGAAGTCTTTGCACATGCCTGGAACAACTTTCCTTCCTTTCCCCAATCCACTGGAGGCACTCCTACTTACTTCTCTAGACTCAGCTGCTTTTTTCAGAATTTATGGCTGATACTCTCAAAATTAGGCACTCCTTCCTCTCTGCCCCCGGAGTATCTTGTCCATACTCTAATAACATCGCCTGCCTATGGAGCTGTTTTTCCCTTGCTTCCCCAAAAGTCTGTGAGCTACTAGAGGGTAAAAAGTATGTCTTGTATATCTTGGAGCCTTTGCATCTCTGTCTTCCTTCCTTTCACCCTTTTTCTCTCCATGTTCCCGGATGTCACACAAGGATTAGTGTATAGAAAGTGCCGAATAAGTGTTCCTAGAAGCATGTGGAGAAAGGAAAATAGATGAATAGAAATCCTGTTGAGATGATGCCTTGGAAGATAGGAAGATAGTGAATTATTAAGTTAACTTTTCTGCTGACAGAGAAATTTATAGCACTTGAAATCTGGAAAGAGTGAAGCATAAGAATAGTTTAGAAGGTATTTATGAAATGGAGAGGTTTTATTTGAGGGACACAAGGTTGAAACCAGATTTTGGATCCACAACCAAATAAAACAAAATTAATGGATTTCACATATTTGTGTATACACATTTATATATATACATATATTTTTAATAGGGAAAACAAAATGAAGTGGGTAACTGTTTATTTCTCCAAGTAAGATAATAAAAAACAAAACCTATTATCTACCATCACCATATTTTCGTAAAAAAAAGGCTATTTCTATACCCAAAAACGTAGGAAAGGTAAATATCAGATAGACTATTTTTGAGTAAATATAGTTGTGTAAAAAATATGTAAATATTATCTTTGTTTTTCCTTTTTTTCTGTAGACAAGAGAAAAACTTCATAGATCAGGAATGATCTTCAGACAGAATTTTGGGATAGGCAGAAAGGCTTTACAAACTTCCTTTATATCCAAAGCAGGAATCTGACATTATCTCCTCAAGATGAAATAACCTTGAGTGGCTTGACATTTGCACAATGGCTTTCTTTTTGATCTGTCTGTAGTTCCAACTAATTACTTGAAAATACCTCTGCTATTTCCCTGCATCCTTCTGCCTATATTATTTTATGACAGTCTAATAAGAACTCAGCTTTCCTGACTGACCATATGTAAAATTAGATAAATTGTAATATCCTAATGGAAATGCTAACTTTATGTTGGAAAGTCAGGGTAGAGTTTTGGGGTTGTGTAAGATCAAAGAGGAAATAAGACACAAGCTATAAACCTTACCTTCTTGCTTCTCTAGTTAGAGGATTATGGGTTCTCATGAGACAGGACGGAGCTGAATTGAGGGGAGAAAAACTGAAACCATAATGTTGGGTCTTATAAACTCAGTGCAAAATTTCACTTCCTTGAATTAGGCTAAGGCTGAAATCATATGATGTGCCAATAAAATTGCCCAAGTTTCTGTAAGCAAATATATCATTTAGGGGTTGTTTTTGGCTGCATGTAACAGAAACCCAACTGCAGTGACAAGAGGTAACTCAATGACAGTGACAAGATGTCCAGCTTACTTCTGGACAATTGAAGTTCAAGTGTGGTTCAAATCTGTCTGTCACAGTGGCTCCACAATTTCATCAGTGCACAGGCTCTTTTGGATTGGCAATTCCATCCTCTTGATCGTCTATACTTTAGGTGGTTGGTCCACCTCTGTCTCTCATTTGTGTTCTAGCTAGGAAGAAGAAGGAAACAATAAGAAGGAAAGAGTAGTGTGTATATCAGGAAAGCCAAAAGTTGCCCAGAAATCCTCCACTGACTCATTTTTATATCCCATTGTCCAGAACTGTGTCAAATGGCCATCCTTGGATGCAAAAGAAGTTGTGAAATTAAAATTTTTGCTTCGGCACCTTACTGCCCCACATGCTGTTAGTAAGAATGAAGGGAAAAAAGGGTATTAAGTGGACAGCTAGCAAGGTCTGCCACATCACCCAATAGCATTAGGCTTCATTTTTCCTTAAAAGCCCAAAGAATTTCTGATGCAAGAATATAACTCTGCACTCTCACATGAAATATAGTGTCCCTTATATACAGAGAGTCATCAGAGAGGACAAATTTCTTCTTATTCTCTCTTTTCTAGGTCTGTTTGCTACATTCCCCATAATAATTTAGGGTAAAAATCCCCAAATCTCAGAGTCATATTTGACCCTTCTCCATTGTTCCCCTCACATTTAATCAACTGTCATATTTGGTACAATTTGCCCCTTTTCTATTGCTTTTTCCCCCTCTGTTTATTTTCCACTTGCTACTATGCTGTGTAGGTGCTTATCTCTTTCCTTAGTTTTTATAAAGGTCTCTTGACTAAATTATCAACATCCCTTCTTGGCCCTCTGAGGTCCACCCTGTACGTTTTGGTTTGAGTCAATCATCTTGAACATTGGCATTCATTATACTACATATCTTTTCAAAATCTTTGGTGGCTTTCTATTGCCTATCAGTTAGACAAGTCATCATGAAACTAATTGCTTGGTGAACTTAAATTAAGGGTGGTCCCTGTAAAAACTCCAACATTCTCTCTATCTTCCAGTGGTTCTTCAAGACTGAATATAAACGTATATTGTGAAGCTACTTCTAATGTGCCCAGACAGAATAAAGCACTTTCAATGGAAAAAAAATTGAGTTAGTTAGGACTAAGAAAACTGTGTTTTGAGATAAATAATAACCATGTTTACCTAAAAAGTAATCAAAGTCTGCATAAACCTGATGATAACAGTGCAGCACAAATATGGTCTTGTCAAATATCCTTAATGAATAGTGAAGTAAACTCTTCCAGATATGGCTGGTTACATAATGGTCTCAGCTCTTGACTTAGTCTTCTGTCTCTTTATTCTTTTCTTTTCAACAACCAACTAATGTACAATACTGATACTCTCCTTCTAAGCAACTTCTGTTACTGTTGATTTTTTTTTTTTTTTTTGGCCTCTGCAATTTTCAAGTTGCATACCCTTTTCTGGAACAGTTCACCTTTTGCTTACTTTGTTGTGCTGCACTCTGCATTTTCTCCCAAGCCCTTTATTTTTGGCTTTCTGGTTTTCTAAGGTAGTGTCTTTAAAAGCAAACGTTTTTAACTAACACCTACAGTAAAAACAACACACACACACACACACACACACACAAATACTTGACATATAACCTACTACTAAATCCACCTGCAATGCATTTGAGCCTATGAAAGCCTTCAGTCTATGATTGTACTCAAAAGAGAAGTTAATGTAAAGTGTACAAAATAGTTATAATGCAAAAAAGCTAAACATAATGGGGTATGTGGCCTGTTTCTTCTATTGAATGTATACATATTTACACAGAATCAATTGGTATTTGTCTCTATTTTCTAAGTGGGGAAGATTAAATGTAGAGAATTGTAAGTCAAATCATACCAAGAACACAAAGTACACAGGTAGTAATGAATTATAATCAGTTCAAAAGAGAGACTAATAATTTGTGCAAGAAAGACGATTAGCTGAATATCCTAATAGGAAATTTGACTGGATAGGTTCCATACTTTATTTCTTGGGAGATAAAAATCTCTAAATGATCCTATAGCTTATAATGAGATATAAAATGGCATGTATAAACTTCCAATAATGCTAACACACACATCAATTTGGGAAAAAGCATTGAGTTATAGGAAATTATAATCTATGTGAAAGACTTGGACTTAAAAACTTCCATTGATGTAACAAGAAATGCATAATTATTATTGGCCAACTTGATGAGCATTGGCTCAAGTCTGAATCATTTAGGACAAAGTAGCTCATGCTTATGCCACAACCAAGGTTTATATGGTCAACAACACAGTTCCTGTAACCTCAGCCAGTTGAGACAATATTCTCTAATTTTTAAAAGGAATTAATTACTATTAATGTAACCTTAGAAAGATATGAAGAAAATATAGAAATATTAATTTAAATTAATAATTTTTGTTACAGCTTTCTTTTTTTAAAAATATGTTTTGACTCATTGTGAAAATTTCTGCCTAGTTTTAGAGTACTTGAAGCTTATTATATGGAATTTTATTGAACTGTTTAGAAGAATTTGACTAAGATTCTAATCAATGTTTAAATGGTTGGATCTGATTTATTAAATTTACAAGTTTTGGTTTATTAGCTGTTTAAATGGTGTACAAATATTTAGAGAAATTGCATTTGTTAGAGTTGTATGTTTAATAAATTGGGCATTAAACAAAGAATAAATAGCAATGAACATTATATTTCATGCACCAACATCTCAGGCAGAAAAAAATTAGAAATGCCTCGTATGGTGCTACACCCATGGTGGATACTCAATGACTTTTTTCAGAAAGTTACCTGGCTTTTTCCAGGTAACTTTTTTTTTTTTTTTTGTGAGGAAGATCAGCCCCGAGCTAACATCCATGTCAATCCTCCTCTTTTTTTTGCTGAGGAAGACCGGCCCTGAGCTAACATTTATTGCCAATCCTCCTCCTCTTTTTTCCCCCTTTTACTTCCCAAAGCCCCACTAGATAGTTGTATGTCATAGTTGCATATCCTTCTAGTTGCTGTATGTGGGACTCTGCCTCAGCATGGCTGGACAAGCAGTGTGTCAGTGTGCGCCCCAGATCCGAACCCCGGGCACCAGTAGCAGAGCGTGCGCACTTAACCGCTAAGCCATGGGGCCGGCCCCTCCAGGTAACTTTTTATCCCACATTTTCTCCTATATTTTATTTTTCTCCCATATTTTCTTCTCATATACCAGTCGCTGCCTGAGATATGGTTTCTGTGTCTTCCAGCCCCTGCTACTCTTCACATTAAATTGAGGATTCTCTAAGAAGAATACAGGAATTGTAAGTCAAGGTTAACTTGCAGGCAACCTACCAGCTCCACCAAACTTGGCCTGTAGAAAGCTTGATGTTCTTAGGGATATTTTAGCAAGTCATGTTGTAATTAACCTAAGCTATCATACAACTAAAAGTTTCTGGGGCTTCCACCGTGTCTTCAAAGGTTGAGGAACAACACATTGTTTATGCAACCCAATCTGACCACGTTCCTCCATGATTATCACAGCTCTAAACTCTTCAGTTTAGGTACTAATTATATACTGAAAATGCAGGAACACTCTTGTGTGGTGGAAGTTCCCATTAGGATCACTTAATCTGGAGTGATTTATGTTCGAAAGGACCCCAATATATGGAAGTGACTGTGGTAATGGCAGTAAGCAGTTGAAGCAGTGGAAGGAAGAATATCTTAGTGATTTTTCTGTGGTAATACGAAGATGTAAATAATTGCATTTTGCTCTGTTCTATGTTAAGGATAATGGCTTTGACCACTATTGCTTTAAGCTGGCTCACCATTGTAAGTCTGAGACTAAAGAGTTCCTTAGCTATGTGGCAGCTGACCTGGATCCAGCATCCTATATAGCTTGTGTATTTTAGACCAGTGAACATGTAGCCTGACACAGATTGCTATTCTGACTTTAAGTGCGTTTTCATATCATCTTTTGGAAGAAAGTTATAAAATATCAAAGACAGGTAACATACTAATTTTATTCTCTTGACTTCCAAGTCTGGTCTAGCCCCACCTCACCATGATATTTTTATCCTGATGCAGAAAATTGCAGCTTTCTACTTCAAGTTACTCTCAAGTCTATGCTGACTGCCTCTTGTTCCTGATACTGATGTACTAGAGATCCCCTATTCTCGGTACCCTTGTTTTGCCGACTCAAATAAATTCCTACATGATGTGGTTGAAGGAAAGAGCTCCCGAGGAGATTGCGTCTAGGAAAATATGACCACTCTCATTCCCAATTTTCATCTTTAAAGATGACATTAACTCTGAAATGTTTGGAATTTTTGCTCAAGCATAGATAACTTCTAGTTCTTGGCTAGAAAATAATAACAGTGACGATGATAATAATAATAATAATAATGACAATCCTATAAGAGATGATCTAGTACACTGGTTAAGCCTTAGAGCCAGAAAATCTATGTTAAATCTCACTATTTACTAACTGTATGACCTTGGGCAAGTTAAGTAGGCTCTATTTGCTTTTATTTAAAATCTGTAAAATAGGGGTAATAGTACCTATGTTACAAGAGTGTTGTGGAAATTACATGAGCGTGAAAAACTGCCTGATACATGGTGTTTAGTAAGTGTTAGCTATTATTAAAAGCTACTGGAGATGGTCATAGGATGTTACAGGTTACAAATTAACTGTTTTATTTTAGGCAATTTAAATTCTTCTGTAGAAGCAGGATTAAAAAAGATTTGGATAATCTGTTATCCGAATGTCTCTTGCTCCCATTTTTCTTTGTACTGTGTCCATTAAATTTGGTATGGTTAACAGCAACCACCTTGCCAAAAGAGCCAAAACATTCTGTAATCAGCTCTGTTATACCAATTTCATGAGTATTCAGCCCCTCAGCCCAGAATACCAATTGTTTAAAAAGTGCAATGAATTCCAATTCACTTTTGATTGCAATGATCTGAACCAAACATGAAACCTAGTTGATCCAAGATGATTTGGGCTTTACAACTTTGTGCATTACATGATCTGCACACTCAAAACAGGAGTATCTTTGAATTTGACATATTTTCCTTTTCAGAAAACAGAATTCTTTTAATTAAAAACATTTTTAAAAATTTCAGTATGTGCAATTGTTAACACCTGCTATGTGTTACCAACAGATGTTTCGTACTTACCTAAGGGAACTGTTATAATTATTCTATAAGCTTATTGGCATGGCATTTACCAAGACAGTTTGGAAACTTTAGTTGGTGACTTTGTAACTAATTTTTGATATTTCTTTCAATCTCTTCCCCTCTTGCTGTCAGTCCCCATACACCCTCTCCAACTGAGCCCACCAAAAGCAAAAATGTCCTTTTTCATAAATAAAAAACAGTTTTTTGTAAATAAAAAACAAACCAGTCATGCAGATTTTAATATTTGTGAAAAGTTACTCAAATTATGTGCATTCTAAAGCATTATAAGATTTACTTTTAAGTGTTTTAGCAGCTAATCCTTATAATAGTCAACATGGAAGTCTTACATCTTAATTATAAATGTAAAAGTAGACCTTTTAGAAAGATAATACCCTTCTAATAGCTTGGCTTCAAAGGAAACTAAAAATGAGAGTTTTCTTTATTTTTCTGACCATTTATAAGGTCTTATAAGCAGTAGACTTCCTGAATTCTTTATTTAGGATACTAATCACATAACTACCTACAGGCACGTGTTAAATATGAAACTGGTTTTAGCCAAATGACGGGCCAATTGCAAGCGATGAATATAACCGCTGTTTCCACAGAGCTCTATTGTAATCATAGCGATCTGAGGGTGACTCATTAATTAATTGATATTCTTTTTTATTATATGCTATTGAGTTAATGAGTAATTTGTGTGAGATAATTCTCTGAACACGTTGATTACTTGAGATATTTTCTGATGCTTTCATACCAATGACATGCTGAATAGGTAGAACATATTTGCTTGTATGCTCATCATTAGTAGGTTTGAGATGAGGACAAACCAGTGCAAAGACACCTTAATGTTATCTGATGTAGGAAGTATCCTAAGTCTCCCTGATAGGAGACCAAGTGCTCAGGACAAGGCTTGTCACATAGTAGGTACTCAATAAATGTCAACTGAAATAATGCTATATTCAAGCTTTGCTTTCTATGACCTTAAATTGCATTAAAACCACATTTAGGAAATACCTATAATGGTGTTTTAAGAAAAAGTAATAATCAAAAGGCTTTTGCTAAAATTGTATTCTGCACTAATGGCCAATTGCAATAAACACGCAGATTGGTTTTGCAACTTACTGAAGTGCACACCAAACATGTTTGGACTCTATCATTTCTATGAAATTGTTTAAGTGACTATTTGGAGAGTGGTTTGCCTAAAGTGAGAGTTAAAAGGAAACCACCTGTATATGGTATGTTTTACTACAGATATAATTTTAAGCACCCTGTTTCAGTCAAGGCACAGTATCTCTTCCTTGAAAATGTAGCATCTAGTTGAGTGTTTTAATTCATTATACAGGAAATAGGAAATTGGAAATTTAGTCTGACAACAGCAACACAGTTGCTTTCAGAAAGATCACTTAAAATTTGTATAAATGTACAAAATTACACCCAGCAATCGCTACCTTCATTTTTGACAGTTTTATTTTCCCCACAAAAGTAAATAGCAGTAAACTACTTCACTCAGAGATCCTAAATAGAACATTTGGAGAGCGCATTTGAGATCCTTTATCTATGCTTATTCCAATTTACCTCTTGAAAGTAAATGTTCTTACACATTTTTTCCTTTTTGTGGACTTAACATGTTTTCTAGATATCATCTTGGATTTTGCCAATTAAGCGCAATCAAATAGTGTAATACCCCTTTTATTAAAAACATAAATCCGAATATAAAAAATGAATGAAAGAATCCAGCAGATATTTATTAAGCAAGATGAAAGTGAAATTACAAACACAGGTCAGCTTTTAAACTCAGCCAGCACTCTGGTGGAGTGGAGGTGACTGGTCCTTCATCAGAGGCAGCCTATATGAGATGCATGTCAGGAAGGGAGCTTTCGCTGCGGGAGAAATCAAAGCTCCGTCAGAGGTGTCCTATTGGAGGCATCTGATAACAAGCTAAGGGACGTCAGGGCTACACAACACAAAGAGGAAAGTTGACAACAATTCAGGGACTTGGAGTAGTCAAGACAATTAGCTTAGTACTTCAGGTCAAAAATGCTACTATTTATGGGCAATTAGCTGTAAAATGGCCTATTTCTGTCTTGTTTCACCATTTCATGGAGATTAAAGATAATCTAAGGAGATTAAGGCCTTAATCTTTAATCCAGGTGAGTAATTTTGTTTGTAGTAAAAAGCAGAATTAATTCCCAAAGGATGAAGCAAAAGAAAAGACAGGAAAAACCTTGTTTGGTTTTTGGGTGGCAAGGAGAGTTGAACAGCTTCAAGAAGCTGAGAGAAGTTTGTTCCCAATTTACAAGTATTTTGACATATTGATAAACATATGCAAAACATAGATTTTTTTAAATCTAAAAAAGATCATTTGAAGAAATACTGACAATTAAAATTTTACAACCACATGAATTTCGAACAACTCTTAATGGGGACTAACAGGGCTGCTTTACGAAAACCACTTCTCACATAATCCCCCCCTCCCATTTGTTTTGTTTTGTTTTTTTGGTTTTGGCTATGCGTGTCTTTTCAACAATTATAAGGCTCTAAGGCTAAAATAATAGTTATTTTGTGGGCTCCAAATAGCTATTTCTGAAATTCTTTTTTCGGTATGTCTCAAATTTGGGGGACATGTGACTTAAACACTCTTAACCATGAAGCATTTGTAAAAATACATATCATTCACTTTTCACACAACCATTTTCTTAAAAATGAGAAGCAATATCCAGATTCACATGCATGTTCCTAATAAAGCTTTGTTTTAAAACAACTCAAATCCACACCAGCATTATTTTCAGCTTAATATTTTGGCCCCAAACCAAGAATTCAGGTATCACATTTAATTTTCATCTGCAATGCATATATTGGCAGGACAAATATGTATGCAAATAACGTTGGGAATTATTGTCTCCTATACAAGCGATCAAGAGAAAGTAAGCAAAAAGTAAACCCACAGCACTAAATTTACTCCAGTAAAAATATGCTTCATTGTGCCTGTGTGGAATTAGCTTTGTTGAAAAGTAGTTCTATTAACAGGGGGCAGAGGCAAAGAAGCAGAGTGTGAGCAACGCAGAAGGGATCATAGTCTCATTTTTATTTCCTTAATTGTAATTTAAATAATCAATCTCCATAATTTCTGTTTCTAGAAAGCTTTCTTCTTTATCAGCCATCATGTAGGTAAAGGAATAATTTTTCACCTTTAAAAAATGGAATGACAGATTTCAGCCTAAGTGTGATATATTCTGAGTGGGTAATTACTTAAAGAAAGCAATGAAGAGTCAGACACGTCAAACTTTTAAAGTGTTCACTTTTGAACATTGAAATAAGTGGCAAGTAAATACAGAAAAATATATAATCACTAGTTCTCAGCTTTTTATCAATCCCTTTGTTTCTCTTCTTCTAGAAGATTCTGTGAGCACTATGTTGCTCTGATCAAAAGTAACCTCACTACTCAAATATCAGCTTCAATATGTATTATCATGGTTTCAGTAGACTCGCACTCAAATCCTTTTAGTGCCCAAAATTTATCAAGCCATAAAGTTATTAAACCCTTAGCTCTTATGGAGAGAGCTGGGCAAAATTTGCAGAAGAAATTTAATTTACCATTTTAAAATTACCTCATAATTGTGGTAACACTTTTTTAAAGTAACCCTTTGGAAAAATCTTACATGATACCCAAAGGCACTAGTTCATATAAGGGGTGAATGGCTGAAAAAAATAAATCAAAGCCATTGTATAGGTAAAGAGCACAAAACAAGGATATTAAAAGGATAACTGTTAAGCTTTAAAGTTATTCTAAAAATGGCACTTTTCATGTTGGTATAAAATGAAAGTGCTTTAAGATGAAATTTTGATGCATTTTTTTAAAGCTGATCTTTAACCCCCTGAAAATAGGGGGCTATAATGAGAACACTGATAGACTCTAAATCATAGTGTCAATTATAGTGGATGTTGCTAAAATGCTTCTGTGTGTTTTTATTTTTTAGTATTTTTAATGTTGATAGACTTGCTTTATCTATATGTGTATCATTAGTGAGATTTGCTCTTCAATTCTTTACTAGAAAGTTACAGCTCATTTAAAATAGCTGGTAGATACAGAAAGCATAAATATACAGTAAGTTTAAACACTGATTGTACTAAATGCAACAATACAAAGAAGCAAACAGAACACAAATGGTAACACAATAAAACTGTATTACATTTGTGCTTCAAATATTACAATACATTATATACAATAGTCCAAAATAAACATCTCATGCCAAGTGACACAAAAACGAATAGCAAGCAAAAAAATCCAGCAATATGTACATTACTTTTTTCTTTAATAATAAACATTCAACTCTGAACTGGGGCAATTTCACTACAGAGAGATGCAGTCCGCCTTTTATTCCGTATAACCATCCTGCTTTCCTATATCTACGCTATTCAGTAGGTTCCTGTGTCAATTCTTATATATATGTGGAGCAAAAAAGATAAAAGAATGCAGTGCTTTGTATTCTTAATGGGGTGATGTTGATAGATCAGCGAACCTGGGGTGCATAACCTTCTTTCATTAAACCCTCCTCGTAGTCCGTCTGGCAAAGGATCATGTTATTCTTTAGGAAAAATTTGTCTCCAACACAAAATCTGAAAATATTTTAGAAAAGAAAATCTGTTAAGATCATTTCACTCAGATCTAAAGATTTGAAGATTTCTTTTCTTAATAATAATTTTGCATGGTAATTCCCTGAATTTAAAAGCTTAGCTTAGCAAGTTGCCTTTATTGTCCAAATTAAACCATTTAGATTATTTAATGAACTAGTGCACATAAAATTTGAATCCCACCTTTATATATAAAAGTCATAGGAACATAGAGGAAAACACCTAGGGCAGCAGGTGGTGTTTTTTTTGTTTTGTTTTGTTTTGTTTTTTTACCACATTGGAAAGAAAAAAGAACTGATCTATATTTACACTCATTAAAATAAAAGAAAGAATCATAATAAGACTTCACTGTAGCGATTATGGAGGATTTCATCAATGACCATTTACCTACTTTATAAAAAAAGGAAAAGGCATTAAAATGAATCCAATGATTAGAATTCATTTTAAAGCTTCCCATTTAAAACTTCCTTTTACTCTCTGTTATTAAAATGTGATTAAATTCTAGTAATTTGGAAGTGATTGTTCTAAAGTAAAGTTGTTTTAGCATCCAACTCTGATGCTGGGCCATATTCCTTTGTTTGTAGCAAGTTCACCAACTATGAAATGGTAAATGTCATTTCTTAGTGCACTTCCAATTAAACCAAAGGGAATAACCTGAATAAACTTCTTAATATTGATGTGATAAATAAACTAGTTTCAAGTAGCTAATTATGTATTTTATTCTATAAAGCATTGTTTAATGTGCAAGATTGTAATGTTTTAAATAAATGCTCTTTTTGTATAATTTCCCAGTGGCGATGCTTTGGACACAATTAAGGTCAGAAATAAATGCTTGTGCTGTTTCCAGTACATTTAACAATAAAGTAACTCTGGGGAGATCTGTATATATTTTTAATTGTAACAATTTAACCTTCAAACAGCAGCGTCTGGTCAAGTTGACCCAGTAAAACTACTTGTAATTATACAAGTTGACCTCACTGACCTCTGATAGTGGTCTCTCTTTATCAGATAGTCAATTTCGAATGATGTTCAAGCAGAAATCTTAGTGGATAGATTAAATTGTGTCGTGAAAGCCACCCTTTAATGTTTTGTGAAGTTGAAGGTTTAAATGAGGAGCACTTGGACTGATTTACATTTGCAAAGGTTGGAATGCTAGACAAACAGTAAACCTATTTATTTTCCAACTGGGTAGCTTTGGACATTTATCCTTATTCTAGCTAAGTAGATAGAGGGGAAAATAGTGTAATAAAAAAAGTGGATTGAAAAGAATTAGCTTTCCTCTTAAAGGAAAATTGGTCTGTTTATTTGTGGAATTTACTTTTTTTCCCTAGGATTACTGCCTGCTGATGATGTTGATTGAAAGTACAGACTATGTGCTGATCTTGAAATCCTGGCATCTAGGGTCAAGCTATTGGATACAAAAAAACATTCAAGTTTGGTCTTTAAATTTATCTTCTTTTTATTAGTTGAAAACTATGAACTTTAAATATTGTGCTTAAAAAGTGGTGTTTGAATAAACCAGCATTTGTAGATTATCCTGATCACTAAGATATGTTGAATAAAAGGAAATATTTCTTTCGTTGGACAGGCCTAAGTAGCCAAATTAGATACTTATCTTTTATGTGAGATTTTATAAAATAGCATGTAGAATACATTTGATTACTGTTCAAAACAAATATGTTCAAAATTTTCCACTTACATTACCGTTGAAATTAATTTGAACTAATAAGCTAATAATAAAATATCACATCAAAAATAAATAAATTCAATAAAACACTCTTGTGTTCCAGCTGATGCTACTGAATCTTTTTTTTTCTACAAACCAACTAAACTGGAAATACTCTTTCAACTCTATATTGTTTAAAATTTGGCTTTAAATTTTTAACAAGCCCTCAAATTCTATTAGCTATCAAATAAAAAGATGTTTTTTCTGTCATGTCATTTTTACCTTCAGAGGCCTTGAAACTTAGATAATTTTTATTTGTAGATTAATAAATCTAGGGTTGTTATAGTGAGAAAAGCACTGAACCAAGAGCCTGGGGATCTAGTTCTGAGCCGTGCCACTATCACCTGCCCAATGCAAGATAGAGGACATTTCATACTTTCTCTGAGTCAGTTCTCTGTGTGGAAGATAAAACAGCCACATCACTGGATTGTAGGGATGTTAAAATGAGAAGTATATGAAAGGCAGAGAGGCATATTGCAATGAATGGGGTTAAAATCCCAACCTTCCATTTATGATATTGAAGATGAAACCAGTGTTTCTTATTTGTAATATCAGTAACATTTGTAAGTCTGTGGAACTGTAAAGCCTTACCTCAATATTTGGAATACCGATAATTAAAATAGCCACCTTCTATATAGCCACCATGTGCTAACTAAGCATGTACATACATGATCACATTTATTCCTTACATCTGACCAAGAAGGTAGATGTTATCATTGTCTTTTTCAGATGAAAAACCTAAGGCTTCCTACTAGAAGTTGAAAAACCTGCCCAAGGTTCCACAGCTAGGATGTATATGAAGGGGAAGGAAAGGGACCAGATCTCTTTGGCTTCAAGACTCATGCTTTTACCTGGAGGCAGAAAAGCATGTAGGCTAAGAAGTTAAAGAGTTTTTTGTATTACTATTATTCCTTTGCATAATTTTTTTTTGGGGGGGGGGAAGGGTGAAGAAGATTGGCCCTGTGCCAATCTTACCTCTATTTTGTATATGGGTCACTGCCACAGCATGGCTTGGTGAGTGGTGTAGGTCTGCGCCCAGGATCCGAACCTGTGAACCTGGGTAGCCAAAGTGGAGCGTGCTGAACTTAACTACTACGCCACTGGGCTGGCCCCTCTTTTGCATAATTTTTAAAAAGTCTGCCTACCATTTAATGAGATGTTGTTAACATAAATAGAATTCATCTAAAGTAACCCTATCTGAAATAGTTTGTTACTAATGTGTTGCCAACTGGATAAAGTACATTTGATGTACACTTCAATTTATACTTAAAGGTTAAGATGAAACAGAACATGAGTGAGGGATGTCACACTTACACATATAACTCAAACAAAGCAGGCTTGAAAGCTATGGTTAAGAGTGGATTATGACTGGTATGCAATTAGGATTGGTACTCTCCTTTAAAATGTTCCATATATAACATGAAGAAATTAGAGAAACAGCAATGCAGATATTAGGTGCTTAACAAAATAATCTATAATTGTGATTTTGTAAGAAAGGCTAATTTCCAATGTTATATAACCAGCTCCTTAGGAGATTTAGCATTTGCAGAAAAAATATTATACAAGCAGTGCTGGCCAGAGGATGCTGTAAGTATATTAATAGCTCTGGCTAAAATTCCAGAAAATAAACTGATAATCTTCCTTGTAATCTAATTCTAATTGCTTGTGGTATAGTCAGTTCAATTAATTTTGCCTTCATTTAAACAAATATGTTAAGGAATAAAAAGATGCCCAATCAGATTATTAAACCATCTAATCTTGATGTTTTAGAATAATAGATTTAATTTCCAGATATTCTGGAGTGATTCTAGTTGAATTCATATGGTCTTAGAGACTTGAAAAGTACAGAAAATAAGTATAATTAATAAATTATCCCTATAAAGTATGGGACTCAGAGTAGGTTTGAGCAGGTTATCAAAACCTCTGTTAAGAAGCCTCCATTTGTAACATCCTTCCAAAGAAATGAAAATATTAACTTAGTCATCTTCTTTCCCTAACGTTAGTGACTGTCAATTAGAATTAATTTCCATCTCCACAACATTTTAAAAAGAAGGGAGATCCAACCTGTATTTCCAATGTGTCTACTTTCCTATTTAGCATCCTCAGTTACTAAAAGATGGATATTTTGATACTTTTCTTTCTTTGCAGTAAGAAGTGCAGGTTATATACTCATTGTCCCACCACTATACACTTGTGAACAAATTTACTGTCTTTTCCCAATGACAGCCTAGTTGTCATTACACACTTTATTCTTAACAGTCTTTTCTGGACCAAGTTACACTACACACATCCCGAATGCAGCTATAAATTATTCAAAGTCTACCTTACTTTGACTCCACTATATCTACTCACATTTATATCCACTTAGAAAATAAAATACACTTCTTGAAACAGGCCAGTGTCCTCATACTGGCCCTGTGTCCAGAGACTAAAACCAGAGTGCCTGGGTTCAAATCTTGAGTCCACCATTTTCTAACTGGGTAATCTTGAGCAAGTTACTTCAATTTTCTCTACTTCAGTTTCCTCTCTGTAAATGAGGCTAATAATAGTACCTACTTATGAGTTATTTTGAGTATTAAATGAGTTAGTACATGTAAAACAGAATAGTGTCTGGCATATGATCAGCACTATATAAGAATTTGCTGTCATTATTACTTGCTAATAATAATGTTTTCACCTTTGCATAAGGTGTTCCCTAGCCAGCGATATTTCTCTCTTTTTTCCATCTACTTAAATTCTAAAAATTCTTTAGTTTCTATTCCCTCCATCAATACTCCCTGGCCATGTCAACTCATTCTGATCTTTCCCAAAGCACTTATTTATTTGTGTATCATTTACTTCGGCATTTCAGATTTTCCCCTGAATGTGTAACAGGTTTCCCAGTCTGGACAGCAGTGTTGAGGCAGATGACCATGAGTTATATTTCTTTTGAACCCTTTAAAAGACCACCATAAATCGTACTCCTACTTGAGGTGGGTAGTCAATAAATACTGGTTAAGCTAGATTTATTCCAGAAGCAAATAGCTTTAAATAACAAAAGTATTATAGACGGAATAATTTAAATTTGCTTTCATTTTGACTTGTATTCATTGACTTCTTACCTTTACAATTCATCTCCTGCTCCTCACTCCATTCCCCACTCCTCCATATCCCAACCAAGATCCATCTAATCTCCGAGCACACTGAGCTACTTTTTATTTCGTGAACACATTAAATGCTTTCACACCTCCATGCCTTGCATTCTGCTCCATCTGTCTGGAAATCCCTTTTCTCACTGCTCCCTGGCTTCCCCATCTTCCCCACCCCCCACCAGACACACTTCCTATATCCCAACCAGTCCTAGGGAGTTCTTTTTTAACACCCAGCACATCAACCCTTTGATGCTTCCCTAGGACTTCAAAAGAATGGACCTCTCTTCCCTTGGTATAGATCTCTGTTTAGCATCGATTACACTCATCTGTGAGTCTTTGATGTCCTGTCTCTCTCGTAGCTCCGAATAAGTCTAAAGAGAGAAACTGGATTGCATTCACCTCTGTTTCCAGAGCCTAGCACAGTGCTTTTATTCTTTAGTGTTATACAATTCTACATATTCGAGGCAATTTCATTACCAAAAAGCATGTTTTTTCCTTTACTTATAAAACTATCATTTAGATTTATGGAATTTTCTAATGAGCAGAGGTTCATTCACCCTTAAGAAATTAACCTATTACACAGAATTTTCCTATTCTGGAATGAGTTTCAAGTTATTATATAAGAGGCTCATAATAACCTTCCTCTGGTCCTTTTAAAAAAGAGAAACTTTTAGATTTTTAATAGAGGATTCACATTTTTAGCCGTACCCCTCGAAAAAGGGCAGAGAGGGTATGTACAAGGGACAACCAATCCTGAAAGGTTATTATTACCATTTTTTTAAAATATTCAGAAATGCTTTAGATGTTAATGATATTTTGATTTGAAAGTTCAGATGAAATGACTGCTAAATAAAATTCATAATTATTTATCATACCACAATTTCAGATGTCAATAAAGTTTGCTTAGGAGAAAGTGCCTATAAATTATCTATTTGCCTTGTGTTTCACTTGAAAAGGGGCGATACTATGACAATGATTTGACTACTGAAAGTATAGGCTCATGTGGCATATGGCTTTATTGGAGAGGATTTCCCAAGAAAACATCAGAGTAAAAGGAGAATCTCCTATATTGAAAACCTTCTGTATTCAGAGTAACAAAATTTGTCTGCTTTGCTTGACTGATGAAGATTAGCTGACTTCTTGCATTAAAGAAGTTTGTCTTGTAGGGGCTGAAGTGACAAGACAATAACTAAGTGCTAATTGTGCATAACCAGCACTAAAGATATGCAGTCCCATTATGGCAAGTAATAAATGAAGCAAGCACAGAAATATATTAGGTACTCTAATAATGATACTAGAATAGTATTTTGCAGCAATAAGAATGTGAACAGTTTTAGAGTCAAAATTTAGGAGTGTTTGTCTTACTGGACTGAGTTCTACTGAGGAGATAGACTTAATTGTGAATGCAACTTTTTATTTCAATGGTGAAATAAAAATGATATATGATTTGTAAATAGCATTAACAACCTACAATTACTTTGCATCATAATAGAATTTAGGCTGGGTTTAGCCCTTGAAAGATGTTTTAATTTTCTGTGTAGAACATGGATAATAGAGGTAAGCCTGCCTTAATAGAAATATGGTCAAAGAGTATAAACAGGCAGTTCCCTAAAAGAAGAAATATCAAAGGGCCACTAGTAATCAAATAAATGCTAATTAAAAATGATAATGAGATATATCTTCCATCCCTCAAGGTGACAAGGATTTCTCTTTAAATAATAATTCCCAGTGTTAGAGCAAATGTGAGGGAATGCATAGTTTTTATATTTCTGGTGTGAGAATAATTGGTATAACTTTCCTGGAGAGTATTTTGGCAAAATATAACATAAGCCTTTAAACTGTTATATACTTTGCCCAATTAATTATTCTCCTGTAAATTTATCTTGACACCTATTTGAGTATTTGTTTATAAAGTCCACATTATACTGATGATATTGGTATTATAAAAACTTGAAGAAGTAACCTACACATCTGATGACATAAGACTGATTTAATATATGAAGCTCTATCCATAAAACTGAACACAAGAAAGCTTAAAATATCTTAAAAGAATTTTTAAAGACAAATAAAAAGGCATACTATATTAAAAGTTCAAATATCAAACATTAAGATTCTTTTCTGTGACTTTTCTTTAAGCTGCTTAAATATGGGCATAAAATAAATTATATGCTATATATCATTGGTCATATATGCATAGAAAAATGTATGGTTAGCTATACACCAAAATATTAAAATATTTTCTTTTAGATTAGTGAGCCATGAGACAATGTTATTCTCTATCCCTTTCGATTTTCTAAATTTTTTACTATGAATACGCAACTTTTGATAAGTAGAAAAGCAGTAAATGTTATTGCATAAAGATAACGCTGTTGTTAGTAAATGCTATCAGTGGATCAATGTGACAAGCAAACAGAAGTATTCTAAATTTACTGCTAATACATCTTTAAAATATACATATACACATGCATATAATTGTGTCTGTATGGATGTGTGGATATTTGTGTTTGTGTATCCACAGCCTTACAATAAACAACATGTGCATTTGCCAATTTATTTTTGGCTAAATGTCACCATGGACTGAATTAACCTACTCTGGTTCCAAGCATCTATTGGGAAGACTCAAGATGCTGTAAGATGACTTCTTGAATTATTTCCTGGGTAAATTATATATTGCAAGATATATTGGGCCACATTCTGAACATCTACTTTTAGCAGGAGACATTATTGGGATATATATCTTGTGTAAAAACTAAGTTAGTGGAATATTATATGGTAAAAGTAAATTATAAAGACCAAGGTCCAAGAACTAAGTTTTGAGAAACCGTTGTGCTCCTGGTACTTATAAATTATTTCACTTAATTTTCAAAATCTGCAAGATAGGCATTAGTGTCTCCATTTTAAGGGTATGGAAACCAAACTCAGAGAGATTAAGTAACATACTCAAGATCACACACCTAATATATGTTGGGATTGGAATTTGAATCTAGCTCTCACTGTAACATCATTCTTTCTACTGCTCAACAAAGCCTTATGAGAAGATACTGCACTGAACAGTAAAACAGGGCAAATTACATTGACTGAGTACTGGACACCACTAATATTTACTGAGTATATGCTATGTTCAGGTGTTTTCACACTTGCACTGAATTTATTTTCATTCAAATCCATCAAGTGTACTAATTTTTGAAAGTATTTTTAATGATATGTACATTTTAATATTCTAACATCCTCTGCATTTATCGCATAAAATAGGTATCATAGTATCTAGTTCCCACTAGAAATAAAAGTTATAATTTTCAATAAGGAAAAGTGGGGGGAAGTCATAAGACTTTGAGATGAAAGAGTTCTCTGAGATTAACTAATCCAGCTCCCTTACATTATAAATAAGAATCCTGGGGTCCAGAAAACTAAAATGGTTGGTTTATGGTCACACATCTTGTTAGGGGCAGAGTCCAGACCAGAATTTACTTTCTAGATTCCCTGTGCAATACTCTTTCCATTCTCCAATGCTGCCTCTCCAATGCTGCTAATTGTTTAATTATTAGCTATATTCAGCCTCGTTCCCAAAAAGATTTGAAACCACTTAACAAGTACATATAAAACAAGGTTAAAATCCAAGATAAGAAATCAAGAGATAGGGCAACTATAAATATGAAAAATGAAATGAATACACACTACTAGCCACAAATTTCTGTATATTTTCCTCAGTACAAACTGGTTTGCTCACAGAAGTAGTATAAAAAGTAAAGATATTTTAAACCCACTTTTGTAAACAATTAAGAAAAGAACGAATCAACTTTTAGAAGACTAAAAAGTTGATAGAAGTTTTCACTTCCTATCACATCCTGTTATATGATGCATTTCTTTCAGGTAGAAGCGTAGTTTTAAGACCTTTCTCCTCCTCAGTGGTTTGTTTCTGGCACTGAAAGAATGGTTGCAGGAAACAAAAATGCTGAGACTAATGGCTTTAAGTAACGTGTACTAACATAATTCCCACCTATTAAATAAATAGTCAGCAAAGAAAGGTTTATCATTTTTCAGAATCCAGAAGGAAATCTGCTCACCTCTGATTACAAAGCTGACATGCAAAGCAGTCCAGGTGGTAAACATTGTCCTTGGCTCGCATCACCATCTCAAAGGCAGGGATGAGCTTACTACAGGCAGCGCAGTTTCCCGTTACACCGAAGAGCCTACAACAATAAACATTTTTTTCAAAGTCTTACAGGGAAATCTAGGATGGTGACTAGAGAAGACACTATTAACACCCTGCAAAGCGATCAATACACAACACCTTATGATGTACACAAGTGGGTTTTATTCTAGGTGTATACACAAATGTTCTTCAGTGATACATACTCAGTTGACATTTCTTGATGAAAATTCCATCTTGTTTGAGAAGAAAAGGAAAAGACAAATACATTAGAAGCTTACATAACCACACACAAACAGAATTCAACAGGAGTGAATTCACGGCAAAAAATCTTCTACTTGTTAGAATATGCAGTAAATATAAAAGCAATGTAACTTTGCTATTAATGCCACATATTAAACATTTTAGTTGGAAAAGAAACCCATTTGAATGACTCGATATTTTTTGGCATCTAGTTACTAAAAGGTTTGCCATTATTATTAAAAGAACATTTATGAACAAGCCATTTAAATAGTCAAAAAACATCAGAGGCGCATGTACCTTATGGCCCTATACCATAGTTATAGCTATGATTATATTATTCAGGTAGCACATTAAAGTAAATGAGGCTGTAAACTATATATAGCTAGACCACGAGTTGAAATATAATATACTGTAAGAACCACTGGAATTGTCTGGAAGTAAGGTATTTAAAAAAAAATCCTATTTGCTGTAGCTTCCTGAAAATAGTTATTGTAATGACCTAAAAAATAGTACAAAGTAAAATATAGTTGTATTTTCTCTATAGTTGCATAATGGGAGGAAATAAAATATTTTATCCATTTGCACTGGCAATATTTAAACCAAGTTTCTTTAAAGTTGTTAATGGTGGTGAAGAGTTATTATAAATAATATTCTGCACATAATAGTTAATGCACTTTTTAACTAGGAAGCAAACTAGACGAAAAACACCACATCTGCCAGTTTTCTTTTTTCTCCAGCATCAGGCTGACAGGAGAAAAATATAATGGCTCTCATGGGAAAGACCAAATTAAAAGCACTTCTAAACTAATGAATTCAAAGGTGCTATGGAGAAAACTCATTTTAGTTATGAGAATGTACTTTAAAAAATCTTAGCCTTTCATTTTATTGAATTTAAGGATTATGCACAAATATGCTGAAGTTTCTCTTATTACTTTCTATACCCTCCAAAGACAGGTCTGTGCTTAGGGCATGCATATTCATTTTCAAGTTTACAACTATTTCGTCTTACCAGGCTAATGACGATCGTTGGAAAGAGTTGCGAGAACGGCTTCTAAGTGTTAGCAAAACGTGTAATAAATGTTTGTGCTTACATTTTTTTAAATTGTCTCTTGCAGAACAGAAGCGCCTTGAGGGTAGAAACTGTAAATGCTTTTCAAACAGTTTGCTAGCATAATCTATGCACTTGATAAAAAGTAAGCAAGGTCTATAATCAAGAAGACTGAATTCAAAATTGTTCGACACATTTTCCTGAAAGAATTTTTAAAATGTTTGCATATGCTTATTTTAAGGAATATAACTCTAATAACCTTTGCCTTCTCACTTCACAATCCCTATTTTTGGCAATAATTTTTCTTTAAAAGAAACTTCATTGAAAATGTTATGTCTTGCATCTCCTACTGGCATCATCAAGAATGAAACTATCACAAATGAAAGCTTTCATCCCATTCTTTTGTCAGCTGAATTTTTTTGTTTCTTCTAACATTTCACATTTACTTTTCATGGGACTTCACCCGATCTATCCGGGAATCACATCACTTACATGTGCCATTTGTTTCTTCCGTTCTTTCACTATTATTTTTGAGAAATAAGAAAATCTTAAAAGTTCTTTATTCCATGAATATAGATGCACTTGTGGAAATGTGGTTCAGAGGAGAGAAAGCAGTTTTTAAGAACTACTCAGTTTGCTTATACCTAATAAACATACACACAATGCCATTTTGAAATTCTGGACATAGTTTTCCCCCAATTTCAATTGCTCTCACTAGCTGAGCATTTATCAGCTACCTGATTAGAATTTGTTTCCACACAAACCATTGATCATCAGCCTATTACTAGGCAAATGACAGTTAATTACCCACTACATTAACCACTGGGACCTGAGACCTGCTTCTGCTGCCATCAGTCAACATGATAAATGTGGCAAGTTCAGTAATGCATGGCCAGCCCTGAGCTGCCTGCTATACTGTGAACAACCCTCAATCTCACTTCCAGGCCCAGGAAAATCTATGGCAATCTGCATAATTACAAGCTCTGGGTTAATAACAGACAAATGATTTGTTGCATCTAAACAAAGTCCTTGGAATGGTCCCGGTCTCTGGTGGCTGCCCGTACAGCAGGCTGCCACTAGTGTACTTTCCACTACAATGTGCACAAAACAGTTCTCTGACGTTCTAGCCTTCCAATTTGTTGCCCTCCAATTTATGGATTCTGCATATGTGATTTTTAATCATTAAAGGACTCTTGAAGCAATATTATCTTAATTATTCTCTGCTGTAACCAGGGAATTAGGCTTCAGATAAAATTTTCTTCTTCCACGCACTTTCCCTGCCTCGCTGGAGGCTCCATCGGTTTCCATCTAGACCTGGACTCTGAAATCCTAATGATGAATTATTGCCCCTTTTCCTAAGAGGGTGAACCTTACAAGGGAACATTTTACTGAACTGTCAGCTCACAGACTGAGTGCGGAGATGCGGAAATCTGATCTAATTTACTGCAAAACGATGCATTTGTTAGACTTTTTCCTCAGTTTTGTCCAAGGATCAAGAGATCATTCTGTAGCCACATTCATGCGCTCCCTTTTCTCAGTGGGACAAACCCCAGATTCTTGGGGAAAGGAAACAAAGTCCTATTTTACAAAATGGGGTTTTCGAAATACAGAATGTTTTCTTTTGGTTTTCAAACATGGCATTTGGATTCTCAGGTAAAAAGAATTTATATACATATCAATTAAGCTTAAGGCTTGCCTAGTCCTCATTTGTAAGATTTTTTTCAGATACGCCTAGGAAATATTCAAGAATAGTCTCTTAATTATCCAATTCATTTGGACTATTCATAATCCTGGAAATTCTTGTAACCCCTTCCTCTCCATTCTTTACTCCCAGACTCATTTACAAGGATGTTAATACTGATCTTCTTTTCCGTTTAAGCTAGAGATCTCTGTAATCTCTTGTTTATAGTCCTTATACAATCTCATCGTCACATAAGAGGAGGGCCTAAGCGCACTTCATAAGTGGTACATTGAGACAGGCAAAACTTTATCTGAAAAAAGGAATCATTGTGAAATTTTACTCTAAATTAATCATAGAGTACCAGCTCATAAATTTATGGTAAGGAAAAAACTAAGGTCATTGATCCATTTTGCTCATCTTACAATGTTTTACAGATTATGAAAGCACGGCAGGGGTTAATTTGCCAATTTATGGGCTAGATTGTTCCCTCCCATTTATTCTCATAATAGGCTTTAAGCAATATGACCTTTTTCTTGTTTCTGACACTACCAAATGTAGACTTACAACATAGAAAGTGACAACTATCATCTATACAATATAAGTGCGTATTACAACTTGCAGGAATCCCAAAGGATGTTTCCGTCCCTTTTCCATTCCATTTGCACTTTCACTGCCTGGTATTGACCATCTAAACACAGACACAGAGATAAAAACCAAACAGACAACTTTCTTATGGGTAAGAACTCAGCCTATCTGTATGCTGTATAACACCTCCCACACAATAGTGAGCATGCATAGAAAAATAGCTAATAATTTTGGTGTATGGCTGGCATAGCAAAAAATAAGACAATATACATTTATGTTTTTTAAAGGTACCTAGAAAATTTTGCATTTTTACTAAATGTTCTATAGCTTTTGCAACATATTCATAAATCAGGTAAATTCTGTATAGGTTAGTATGTATCCATTATTAAAGTTCCTGGGGGTGGAGGTAGGGAAAAACTCAAGACATATAATCATTTAACATAGCAATAATGAATATGGTTTACTACAGGCATCGGGGGTAAAATGAGTGTTCATTGTATTAGTGTCTTTTATTTCACAGCACCAGATGTTTCTATAGATTTTTTTACCAGGTCAGCGGCTCAAGTCACTAAATCAAACTCCCCCAAGCCAATGGAAAGCATAATATTTGACTCAAATTAATTATATGGGGAAAAATGCATAAATAAATATCACTGCAGTAAACCTTAATTCTGAACAAATTTCAAGTATTCTCTTCTAGTATTCAGGCAATCCTCATTTGAAGACTTGAATACACATAAATTCAACAGAAAATATTTTTTAAAATATTGAGGATAAGATTTAGTTTAGTTACACCACATAGAAAACCCTCTCTCTGCAGAATAACTAGAGATGAACAGAGAAAGGAAAGTTTAGTTTTCTAAGGATATGAAATTGTAATCAATTGAAAACATCTTTAACTTTTGACTGCTGGATGGTGAAGTTTTATTGAATATGTCATGTGGGAAGGAATGGAACATTTTCACAGATTGAGAAGGGCAATTGCTTTTTTGTCTATTACAAATATACTTCTCATCTCCTTTTCTATTTCACTTTTTAAACTAAAGAATGTAGAGATAGAAAATGAAAACACTTTAAACATTCAATTCTTTCGTTTTAAATGTAAAAAGCTCACCCATTACAAGGCTGAAGAGAGGTGAACCTATTGTTCTCTCTCCTGTCGGGTCTTAGCATGCACTCCACTGTCATAGAGATAAAGATATTGTGGGAGTTAAAGATGAAAAAAAGGGAACACTGAACATTTGAAATTGTACAAGGGAACATATAAAGAATGTTTAACGTTGGTTTGAACTAAGCTTCTAACGATTACACTGTTAGGCTTAGCACATATTTTTAGTCTACATTTGTGTACATAGATGACTTTGAATTTTTCTAAAGTTAAGCTAAAAAAGCTTAAAAAGTTGACCATATTTTAAAGGAACTTGATGCATCTCCAGTTTAAAGGAATCTTATAGGTTATTTCTTTCATGATTACTTTTATTTTATGAAATCAACTCTAATTTAGCTTACTAAGTTCAGCCTTTGTATATTTTTCAACATATACAGATCATGCCAAACAGAAACATAAAAGCCATTTGCTGAAAGTAAAGTTTAATATATATATTAATATATACACGTATAGTATACATGTATATTCTCTCTATATATGTACATGCATATATACACATATATATGTGTATATTCTCTCTCTAAGATCTTATATATATAAGATAGGTAAGATATAGATCTCACATGTAAGATCTCTCTATATATAGAGAGATATCTCGAAATAGATAGATATGTACATAGAGAGACAATACACACACACACACTCACTCACTCACAAGGTAGGCAGATACTACATGGAAGGAAAGGGTGAGCAGAAAAATTAAGTAAAACTTACTAAGTGCCTATAATTTCAGTAAAAAACTACCAAAGGCAGATGCTATATAGTTGCATATATGTCAAAATATACAACTTGCTACCTGAAATCCCAGAGATAGGTTATGATACAGACAGACAGCTCAGGTTCAATGAACCCTTTTTAATGAAAGTGCAAGGTACTTAGGGATGTTAAGATGACTATTTCTGGGTGTGTGCTGTCAAGGAGCTGGTGAGAAGGACAATACAAGGGCAGAAGGTGAGCAGTGCTAGGCAATAAAGGGAGGATGGCATGCCCCTTGGTAGGCCTGTGCTGCAGTACCAGGGAAGACAGGAAGCAGGACTTGAATGACAAATTGTACTTCAAAAGGTAGAGAACGGGTGGGAGCTGAAAGACGAGCCTCTCAGGCTGATGTCAGAGGGTAAGCAGAAGCCTGCAGATGGCCAAGATCAGGGTTTATTTAAGGAATCTTTAAAAAATGGCAAATATGATAGTGGTCTGTTAGGCTGAGGCTAGTCAAGTAGGAAGAGAAGCCTAGACAGCCCGGATGGGTGACTCTGGCCTGGATGACTAGGGCTTCATGTTTGGTGCAGTAGCATTTTAAGAGTATCCTAGAAAGTGTCCCTCTCCCATGCGCAGGCATAACTCGACTCTTCCTTGAATCAGACAGAATAGCCCTAGGCAGCGTGAGCTTGGGTGTTCACACCCAACCCAGAGGGCTAATTCCTAAGCATCTGCCAACCACCAGTTGGACTTACTGAGTATCAGCTCATGATCCAACCCATTGAAGCAAAATGGTGGGGATAATAAAATTATGGGTAAAATTATCCCTGAACAGGAAGCGAGAAAATTCAACTTTTTGGTTTTTGGAATTCTTGTGATCTATACTTAGTACTACATTGGGAACAACAGACAACTGAAAAGGAATGCTAAAAATGAAGACAGATTTTGGTGGAAGCCATTGTCATCTGTCTCTCTGGGTCTTACATTTTAGGTAAAGGAAAGACTAAGGAAATATTCTAGGAAGATTTTATTTCCCACTAAAAACTATACTTGACTTATAGGAATCTATCATTCCAGAAGAACCAAGTCTAGCTCCATGAATGATTGGTCAGGTATCCCTGCCCTAAACAGTCACAGAATCTACTCCCATTTGGAGACTGTGATTCAAAATAGGTTGCTTTAGACTTGAGATAGTCCAGGAAAACAAAACAAAAGAGTAATACCCCAGTACGGATCTTTTATTTCACCATAGAGCTGGTTCCTTCCCCACCTCCAATCAACTCAGAAGCCAAGCTCACTACACTTTCACTGACTGTTGATAGCTGTGCTGACCAAAATGGTAACCACTAGCCACATGTGGCTACTGACACTTGACATGTGGCTAATTCATATCAAGATATGCTCTAAGTGTGACATACACACCAGATTTCAAAGCTTAGCACAGAAAAGTAAAATATTTCATGAATAATTTTTAAAATATTGATTACATATTGAAATGATAATCTTTTGAATCCATTTTGTTAAATAAAATATGTTTTTAATATTAATTTCACCTGTAAAAAATCTTTCCTTTTAATGGGGCTAGTAAAAAATTTAAAATTAATAATGTGGATCACATTATATTTCTATTGGACAGTGTTGGTCTATAGCCTCAGCTTTCCTTATACCCCCAGATATACAAGGCTTATAACATTTAAACAAATGGAGATCTAGAGTTTTCTAATTGAAATGATCTTAGAAATCTCTCTTCAAGGGTTCTATGCCTATAGATAGAAAAAAGTAAAGGCCAGAGTTATTTTATTCTAACTTAACTTAAAACTACTGTGTTAATAGTGTCAATCATTATAGCGCACCCATAATCTGAAACAGATGACAATGTCCCACCCATTTTTCCAGTTTTAAGCTTATTCAGTGTTAACTCCTTTCTAAGCTTACCACTTTCTGCTCCATGAAGGCAGCCCCAGAATAATATGCAAAGAAAAATGGGCTGATACTTGGGCTACAAAGGGCAGGAAACACCCCATGTCTACATACAGAAGCTTACACCATTATTCAGTATCAGAGCTAGCATGATAACCTAACCCTCCTTATCCAAATCTGGTCCTTTCTCTCATTATATTTCTCTGTTTTACCCTGTAAAAATGGGGCAAGAAAGAGTTGTAATGGACAAAAGTCTCTAGGTTGCGGACCTGACAGAGGGCTGATTTACTTAGAATCATCATCTCTCCCCACACTTGACTCAGTGAAAAGCTGCAAACAGTGTTTAATTACTATACGTTCACTTTCAACAAATAACTGTCAATTTCTCCTCAACCCCATTGTCCGAAGCCTTATGAGCAGGTGTTACTGCTATTTATGATCAGCACAGCAACCTACTGGGAGGAGCGATTCAGAGGAAAGTAAAATTGAATATTGTTCCTTCAACATATGATGAGGAGAATACTTCTGGGCAAATATGGCAATTGTACCAACATTTCATAGAATCATAAAAACCTAGTCCTTAAAAGAATATTCTGTAGCTAGAACAAAGGAAATGTATCAAGCTTGCTATTTGTTGTTGTGCTATTTAAAAGACAAGATTTTTCAAATTTTTAGATATAGTTATGGAAAGGCCTAGAATAATAAGAGGCAGAAAAAACAAGGAATGGTAAAACAAAGGATAACATATATGGCCTACAACTAGGAATAAATTTTTTTAAATAATAGAAGTGGATATTTCATCTAATCACTATAGCATCTCTGCTCTAATTTAAAGTTTTTAATGAAGCAGAAGACACATCAGTTACAATTACAAGAGCATAAAAATCCATGACTATTTTTACAGATATTGTAGGCAATTTAGTTACTATATATCTCTCCCTTGATACAACTGAAGAAGTTGTTGGTAGAGTAAAATAAATTATGCACTGGTTTTAGTACCGTACAAGAAATGCTAATGGGAATATGCTATATACAATTTTATTACAAAAGTTTTTAAGAATTTCTTAAAAGTGATAATCTGTTCTGAGTTTCAAAAAGCTTTGTTTACTTAAAATTGTACAGGTCTTTCAAGGTGGAAATTTTTTAAGTAAATGATATTTTCCTAAAACTCAACATTAAAGTCATGATATCTTTACAGACTTCTTAGAGGCCCATAATTACCTTCTCTTTTATCTTTCTTTTTCTCACTTTTCTTTGCATACACTATATATAAAAGTGAACAAGAAAGCAAGTGGAGAGGTATCTTATTTGAAAATCTTATTTTTACCCATCTCATAACTAATAAACTTGAAGTACTGAAATGTTTCAACAGAAAAGAAAAATAAAGAGGATGAAAAGAAGCATTTACAGGAAGGTGATGAAGGTCATTTTGTAAACAATTATTTGAGAACTAATCATGAGAAAGACCTTTTCTTTGATCTTTTTCAAATAAGTCACTTAATATTTTCACATGTCAATTTCACTGTATTTCCAAGTGCTACTCACTCATTCATTCAGGCACTAACCAAGACTCACGAAGGCTCCACTGGGAAACACTGACTCGATGATTATGATGGTGTAATCGGAACTGCAATGCAAAACTCATTTGTTCTGATGTAAAGTGTATCTTTCATATCCAGAGATTATGAGTTACTGACAGTAATTGCTCAATCATTTATAAAAAGTAAACAAATCACTTACCTAGAATAGGTAAGGCATTTATTTATTCTTGCAACTAGCCAGTAAAATTTAGACAAACATTTCTTCTAGGATTAATTATTATGACTTACTTCAAAGAAAAAGTACTTTGTAGGAGAATAGTGACAACCTCTTATCTACAAATTAGTTTCAAATTTAATTTAAATCTTTTACCTTTCTTCTTTGAAGAAACAACCTAATTACAATATTTTCTTTTACGGTAAATAGCAGGATTTGGGACATCATGTAATTTATTTTTTAAGTTAAATTTACCAAAGAAACGAAGTACAGAAAATATTATCACAGATATTCACCTTGTTTTTAACTGAGGATATTTTGTTATGGAGACATCAGAGTATCTACCCTAGTTCTGATTTCTATTAACATAATCACCGAAGGTGCATGGATTATATCTTATTTGTTCTCTTTTTAAAAAGTATTTTCTGCAAAGCAAATTTAACATCTGACATCATTTACTTCTTTAGGATTTTAATGGACAATTGTTCTTAAATTCTTATAAGAAAGTACCCTCAAAACTATCATTTAAAAAAATCCTGTGTGGGTCAACTATCTGTAAAAACAACGGGATTCACATGTCGTAATTTGCCTGGGACGAACCTGTATATACACCTGTGGCCCAGTCTGATTACTAGCAGTGCTCTCTTTATCAAGTGTCTTGGGTTGGATAGAAATTACATGGCAACTCTAATAACAGCCAAAGATCAATTTGAATTTAGAGGTTTCAAATTTTCTGTTCCTCAGTTCCATTTTTGACCCAAATAGGCAGATTGAACTAAATACTCTTCAAGGGGTTTTGCATAATTTTAAAATTCTGTGATTCTTCATTCTAGTTGAAGTATAACTAGATGATTGAGGTATAAGCTAATTTGGAGAATTTGACTTTTAGTTGTCAGACTAAATTTGTACCATTCTCTTAAAACCCAGTTAAAAAGGAAAGTATACAACTTTTACTCAATGTGGGTTAGTATTCAAAAAAATATTTATGTATGTATATATATATGAGAATATATATATATATTATATATATTCAAATTGAATTTTTAATTCGAGAATCCTTTAAAGGATTTTTGAATTGCCTTAAAGTAGGATTTAGAAGAATTAGCGCAATAAATCCATGAAAATAATTATTTGTAGGATTAGACGAGTTGCTTTTTGGAATAAGAAATCAACAAAAGGAGACTCAAAAAGAGAAAACAGTTTTATGGAAGGAAGAGGTATAATTCTTTAGTATTAATTCGTCTAAGCTTCATGTTTTCCATAATAAATTAACACAATACTCAACACAATATTACAGTGGAGAAATATAGTCTAATTTTTGTGCAGTAAAACTATACAGAAAAGAATTACAATAAAACCTATAGGTTATATTTTTGGATATACACATACAATATCATTCATAAATTTACACGATGTTTTCTGCATAGTTTTTAAAGCATTTTCTTTTGTAAAATGCTATTTCCATAGCACTGAGTTTAAGTAAAGACTTTGTTTTTGGAATGTGCATGTATTTTCTTTATAAAAAGATAGAGCTACTGAAGTATTTCCTTTGTTGTGTCACCTTTAGGACTTATTATTTGAAGTACTTCTTAGAAATTGCTATGCCACAGTGTCCAGAATTTTAACTATTTCTTAAACACTAAAACTGGATGTTAAATCCTTCATAAATAGAAAGCGTATTTATAGGGGTGTGTAACATCAATATATCTCCAACTTCCAATTTATAAAATACACTGAGTTAAGTCTAGAATCATCCATTTATTATTAACCATATAAAGCTCTGCTCATTCTCAATAAAGTAAATATTTTTGTTAAGAATCTAGGCAAACCACTTGGGGAAAACCTGTTTGTGGAATATGTTAGAATAATTTGCTCTAAGCATATTATATTAAGGCAGAATCTACTAAAATATTTGATATAAATTCATTCATCCAATTTCTAATGTGCAATAATACCAAGTGGATATGAAAATAGGTTATCAAAATAGGAAATTACAAATATGAAACCTATAATGATTGAAAATAGAGATATTTTCTAAGTAATTAGCACATTTCTCAAAGTACTTTTCTGTGCTTTTATTATGTGTTTTCATATCCAGATACATTTTATGAAGGAAAAAATTATGCTTGAAATTTTAATTTTTTCTAATAAAGTTGAAAATAAGTCATTTAGTCAAATCATAGAGAGGGAAAAACCATATTAATCAAATATATTTCAATGTGTATTCATAAATGTCTATTACATACACCTCACATTAACATATATTACCCACGTAAATATTATTTGGGGTTAAGAGAAAAAATATTGAATAAGGCACGAACAATTTAAAATCATTAGTGAACAAAGTCAGACAGTAGAAAGAAAGATTTTGAACTCAGACATATTGAATATAGAGAAACGAGGTATTGGAATCATTTGACAGCTGATATTTTCTAGTAACCAGGGGCTCTGAAAAGACAACTTAAAAGATGTTTGAACGTGTGCGTGCGCTTCTTTCTATGTGCTTATGTGTCCACATGTATAAATAAAGTACTAACCTACTAGTTATCTCTTTTTACTCTCAGCCTGTCAAAAAAACCTGTCAGCTGCAAAGGCGATAAGGGGGGCAGTTTAAAGAAGATACTGGAGTCTTAAGCTTCTTAATGTGCCAAGAATCAATCCCATGAAAGCCAGCAACTTGAAAAAGGGTTATATGTATTTAGGAAAGCTCTCAGGCTCCCTTCCCGCTCTGCTCCAGCTGGAGCCAGTGTTCAAGTTTTCTCACCCTAACGACCCCTGAAGCAGCCCTGAGGGATTGCAAAACAAGGCCGTTACACAAGGCAGCTTGCTAATTGAGAAGTTGATCGGGGGTAGAGAAATCCTGCTTTACCACGTTAAGTGTCGAAATCAAGCATGACTAGATTGACGTCGCCAAATCACCGTCTGGAGGCCACTCCACGCCAGGAGCAGCAGGGCTGTTCACACCTGATGGGCCCTCACTCTATCTCCATCAAGTCCCATTAAGAAAGGAATGTATTACGGAACTGGAGCCCGAGCCTAATTGCTGCTTCTCCGCTTCCCCCAAGTCACAAACGTGCCCACGTGGGGCACGGGCAGCTTACCTGTTCCTTTTGGAAAACCAGCCTTCCTCCACCCGCTGTGCCGATTTTCACTATTATAAAAACGTTACCACCACCAAACCCCAGAATGAGCTAGAGGAAGACAGCAAGGTTAGAAATTTTGTATTACATATCTCAATCACACTGATTTAAATTACAGAAACCGTGGCCCTTGAACAGTGTATAAACGATTTCTCTTTAAAGCTTGCTTTCTTTTTTTTTAATGAAGTTGCAGATTCACGATGTCTGATCAATGAAAATGGATAGTGATTTAGACGCCTTGCGGTGTGTGGAAGAGAGGACAGACCTTCTGCTTTTGAACTTGGAATCCCCAGTCAGGGATTTGCTGCTCTCCAACCTCAAATCTCCCCTGACAGATGGCATAATAGATATTCCCGACAGCCCGGATTGGCAGGCTGATATCACTTGATATTTTTTCCTACACTCTCTTTCTAAGAGGCTCAAAGCACTTCAACAATGTGTTTTAGGTGTGTGTGGGGAGGGGGGGACCTGAATTAGAAACTTCCCTCCCTAATTTCCACCACTTTCTAATTTTAAATCTCAGTTTTCTTACTGAGACAATGGATTTAATTCCTGTCTGTCCTCTATTATCTACAGGACACACAGGGAAATAAATCGCTTGTTTTCAATTGTAAAGTGTTTTGTTTTTTTTTTTGGCCATTAGAAAAGAAATCTTATATAAATTTATAATAGAAAAATTAATCTTTACCATGCTTATTGGGAGATGGAAGGTAGCAGCCATTCTATAGGTGGGGAAACTGAGGCACAGAGGTAATGGTGACTCACCTCAGATCTTACAGTCAATTAGTAGCAGTGATGGAAACCCGGAGTCTATGTTTTTTTATACCCAGACTGGTGTTCACTCCCTATCAGATTTCCTCTCTTGCCCTTAATCCAAGTATGATGGATACGATAGTGTGATAAACTGGTACCAAAGAGAAACAAACACAGAACACACAAGGGAAAAGATATTTTCTTACCTAGCAAAAGATGATGGGGCAAGCCATAGTCTTATATAACCCAGCACTGACTTCCAAGTTATAATCTACACTTAATATATTGATGTCTGTCATGTTTTATAAAAAACTCAACATTCTCTTTTGGAGCTCAAAATTAATAAATAAATCCACAAGAATAAAACATCACTAAAATTGAGGCTTTACTTATTTTAGAAAACACAAGCATAAGATCAATTTCCACACACTAAAGGTAATACTGTCTACAAAGCATTTTTAATGGAAAAAGCAACTAAAAGACTAAGTCCTCTCTGATAATTATACCTCAGCAAATTAGACAAATCAGTCAAAAGATTTTCCAGGCTTGTGTTTTAAAGAAACATCTCAAATCAATATCAATATGAAATCTAGTCAATTACGTGAGGGCTTAGCATGTAAAGGCGAAGGTTTATTCAGCCCTGTCTGTGTACCTGACACTGTTCTAAGCATTTTACACCAGTTATCTCACTAACCCTCACAACAACCAAATGAAGCAGTTTATTCCCCTATTTTATGGATAAGGAAAATGAGGCGTTCAGACTTAGGTAACATGCCCAGATGTTAGGAGAACTGAACTGCATGGATTCCCCCTCCACCTCAATGGAACAGAAGGAACCTCAGAGGAAATTCATGACCACCACCTCTTAAGGATCTCTTTCTACTTCTTGACCCCTAGGAAGGGCTTATACTTAACGCTAAAATCTGTCTCCTTAGAACTTCCACCCACTGGGGCCTTAGAGGAAGTCTTTGTTAGTGTGTTGAGTTGATTCCGACTCCTAGTGACCCTGTGTAGAGCAGAGCGGAACCCTGCCTGGTCTTCTGGCGCCATATTCTCACCTTCCAGTGCTGTATCCGACAACGCTCCGCTGCTATTTATAGGGTTTTCATGGCCAATTTTTTTGGAAGTGGGTGACCAGGTCCTTCTTCTTAGTCTGTCTAGTTTGGAAGCTCTGCTGAAACCTGTCCACCACGGTCACCCTGCTGGTTTACCTGGTAACATAGCTTTCAGCATGATAGCAACATGCAGCTGGCACAGTATGACAACCGACAGACAGGTGGTGCTAGTCCCTGATGGGGAAACGAACCTGGGCCACGGCAGTTAACTACTAGAGCACCAGGGCTGGCTTATGGAAGTCTAGCTCTCCTTGTGTGTATATAACATCCTTCTCTTCTGCAGACAGCTTACCCACCCCGGCCCCCTCATGTTCAATGTCAAAATGATTGTCGGGACAATCAGCAAGTCCCTCCAAGCAGAGTTCTCAAATTCATCTCCGACTGTCCGTCCTCTCCTCAGACCCTCAAAGCCAACCCTACCAGTTCTTACTTTTAAATGCCGTATGAACAAATCCTTTTTAATTCCTTCTACGTGACCTCCCTCTACCATGTATCCTTTCTCCCCTGGACTCCTCTAGCTAAACATCTTTTCCACCAGCTTGCGCTGCCCACTCTGTAGCCAGTTACTTTTCTATAACACAGATCCAATCCAACACTTCTGCCTCCAACCTTCTATAGCTCCCCACTGCATGCAGGATAAATGCATGAAGGCATGACAGGGCCAACCTGTCTGGCCCCAGACTTTCTTTCTGTCTTCTCTTCCACAACTGCATCTCACCCACAACAAGCTCTCTCTTCCCTGACTTACCATCTACTTTCATGCCTGATCTCCATCTTTCCTGCCCATTGAGGCCCTACTAAATCCATTCTTCCTGGCCAACTACTACTCCTTTTCCATATTCAGCTCAAATGTCACTTGATCTATGAAGTCCCTCAGATTTCCCTCAGGCAAAATGAATTAACAGCCGCCTTTGGATATTTAAGCACTTGTTTTCATATACTACATGGGCCTTACAGCATTTGTACCAGCTTATGTCTCTTTCTTTGTCTCTCTCTTTCTCAACAGTAAGCTTCCTGATGGCATGCCCTCTCCTTTACTCAGTGCCTAACACATGAAATATTCAGATGCCCTGAAATTACTGAATTAAAGAGTAGGGATATAACTGGAAATTAGCCCTCTTCATTTGTCAACTAAATAGATTTCATATAGGAATTTTACTTATACCTACTAGATTAGTACCACCTATTTTTAAAATGCCATTTTGAACTCAATGTATAGTGGAAATAACACCTGGCGGCAGAAGTCAAAAATAAAGTATCTAGAAGCTGTTACAAAGAGATGATCAGACCACCCTCCCCATGTCCTTTCTATCTTATAGAAATAACCCAATGAGGGCAACGCTACCCTGAGTATAGATATACCAGGACTCCGTTAAGCAACATCACCATCTACTCCTCGAAATTCAGCACAAATTAGGTCTTTGATCACATTCAACATGGTTTAGTTGGCAACATATCAGAAGTGTTACAAGCAACTGTAGAAAACTTGTAACTGGTATCATCTCTACCCATCTTGTATCATTTCTTTACCATCATTACCCCATCACTCTAAAGAGTAAAAAAAAGCACAGGTCATGATATTATATATCTAACTCCGGCAGCTCTGAAGGTGCACGAACATTGAGTCTAAATGATGTGAGGAAGCACACCTCCTTCTTATTCTCAAGATCCATCTCCTAAATCTCCTTTCCAGATTCCAGGACTATCTCTCATTGCAATTCTTCCATAAAGCTCAGTTATTAAAAATCACATTTTCCTAACCATCTGACAATTATTCTTTTTTATTTTTATCATATATGTTGTTGCTTTAGTGCAATCATTTAAGCCTTGCTAAATATTTTATTCTATCCCACTCCTTCCTCCTGCCCTCCAGTCAATATTTATTGAGCACCTACTTCCTGGCATCTCCTCCCAGAATTCTTTCCAGGTCTCAGAGACTGTGCTTTCCTTTGAACTCTTTGAGTTTAATTAAACCTAGAAAATATTATAACTACCTAAAGTGACAGTACCGCAATTTTCTCCAATTCATTGATATTGAATATTTGGGAGATTTTAAGAGAATTTTTTTTTCTTCTAAAGGTCATATAAACTACTTAAGTTTAAGAAATACTATTTTTACTTAGATCAATTGAACAATATAAATTCAAAATAACTTCCCCCCTCTTCGATGTTAAATGGGTTGGGGGAGGAGAGGAGGAGTAGGGAGTAGGAGGAAGAAGGGAGGAAGTTGCATTCTCTTTGGTGCAGACCCATCTCAGCCCGGCCCAGGCTCAGGTCTGACTCCCAAAATTTCAAAGCACTACAATAATCACTTTACTCACTAAAGGAATATATTCAAGAAGAAATCATTCATAGCTGTATACTTAATAAAGTCTCATTTGAAATAAAAAGGAAAAAAGAAAGTCCTTTATTCCAACTAAATATATTGCACTGTTAAGGTCTAGTATATTACACTTATACACACCCTTGACAGAATATATCATTGCAAATAGGTGACCTTTTCCAGCCCAAACATTCTCTAGAGCCTAGTTTTTAACAAAGGCATTGATTACAAAGGTCATAAACTTCCACAGGGATTTTTTCTTTTAAAAGAGAACAAAATGTCTTCTCTTCTAGCATTAAATTATATATATATTCCCTTACATACACATTATTAATATATTTAGAGGAACCATTATGAAATGGTTTGGCTGTTTTCCAATAGGCTTAAGAAATCAAAGAACAAAGAATTGGCTAAATGTCTCTATTTGTTCAGAAAATTATTACCAGAAAAACAATGGGCATGCTTCACAGGGAGCTGTTTGATGAACCACAGAACAGAATTAAAATCTAACGTGTCTGATGCCACTGATGAGGAACAAGTTTTCTGGTGGGTACTTCATACCCTCCCAGGTGTACATTTAATTGACCAACAATTTAGCAATGGTATACGAGTAGCTTATAAAGGTAACACAGATGCGTAAGGGAATAGTTCCCTTGCTTCCTATTGGCAGCAACATGGCACACTATGACTACAGTCACTGCAAACCAAGCACAGCCAGTGAGAATCGGTCCTGGAGGCACACTGTCTGGATTTCAATCCTAGCTTGACCACTTGCACCTTAGGAATGTTGGCTAAATAAGTGAATCAGCTGTGCCTCAGTGTCTTTATCTCTAAAATGGGTATGATAATAGTTCCCAAAGGCTGAGATTACTTCTGTAAAGCACCTAGCACAGTTCCCAGCTCATGAAAAATACCTTATAAATAGTACTAAAATATAAGATACACAAAGGCAAAGATTTTTATCTGTTTTTTCACTGCTACAGTTCCCGTCCCTGGAACAGTATCTGGAATAGAATAGATCCTCAAGAAATATTTGCCATCGAGTCTCACTTTTGTTGACTTTATTTCACAATGTTAAAACAAACCATCATAATTCCATTGCTATTATAACAGCTCTGCCTTCTGTCCAGTTGAAATTTTTCTATATTTATCCAGTATATGTAAACAGAAAAATAGAGGACAATTTTTAGTAGAGTTTTCCTTTTAAAAGATTTCTTCAGGAGATGCTGGACTCTAATGTCTATGTATTTTAAAAGTTTTATTACTACTACTTTCAATGAATTTCTTTTCTTCTCCTTTTCTAACGAGTCATTTTTTAGCAAAGAATAAAACCACAAATTCTATTTACCTTGTCTTTTATCTAGCTACTCTGCCAAATTTTCTTATTAATTCTTGAGTTTTCTCAATTATCTACAAATAAAATAATTTTTTTTAATATTTATACTGATTACTTCATTTACTTGTCTTGTTACATTAGGTAGAATCTTTAAAACATTTAATAAAAGTGAAAAAAGTGGATATCCTTGTTTTTTTTTTTTTTTAATTTTAATGGAAATGACTTCATTTAATTTAACTGTTTTATATATTTGCTGTTAGGTTTCAGTAAATTTTCTTAATCATATGTGACTGGTTTCCTCTTATTTTTCTTTAGCTGGAAGTTTTGCAAGGGCTGCTGAATTTCATTAGTTGCCTTTTTGGCACATATTGCTCTAGCCATAGTGTTTCCTCCTTTAGTTTGATAATGTAATGGATTAGGTTGAAACATGTCCTGGTGTTCATTGCATTCTAGAAATAATCTTATCTGTTCCTAGTGTATTACTCATCTTATACACTGATAGACTAATTGCTAATCCCTTTTAAGTTTCTATGCCTGTAATCATAAATAAATAGTTATGTTAATTTTGTATAAGTTGAGTTTTAAACATTCTGAGCTTGAGTTTCCTGTGTAACACTCAATTGCAGATGCCAAGGAAGTTGCTAGATATACATGGCTTAAGTTTGGAGGACAGTAATGCACTGTAGGTAGAGATTTAAGAGTCATTGCAACATGAGCAGGAATTAAACCCATGAGACAGATAATATCTCCTAGGAAAAAGAAGTATACATCAATAATATCAGTGTTCCTAGGGTACCATCCTTCACTCTTTTAAGTGTCTGATGGGGATGAGACACCCAGAAAAGAATCTGAACTTTGTAGGGTCATGGCATCCAAGATAGTAGAAAGCTTTTAAAAAGGAGTGATCGACACTATGAAAAGAGAAAAGATACTATAAGATGATGCCTGAGAAAATGTCCATTGGTTTAGCAATTAGATATCAGGAAGAACAATGTCAGTAGAGTTGTTAGAGGTAGAAGCCAGCTCACAAGCCGATGAGAAGCAAATAAGGTTAAGGAAGTAAGGATGAGAAGCGTAGATTATTCTTCTTAAAAATTTGGACAATAAAGGAATTTGATAATACCAACATATATTTGAGGAATAAAGAAGTTTTTTTCAGAATGGGAAAATCTTGAGTATATTCACATGTTGAGACGCAAGAGTTTATAGAAAAGGAGATATTAAAGATACTAAAGAAAAAGGAGATATCTCAAAAAAGAATACCCACAGGATATTGGAGAAATGGAGTCAAGGACAGAGAATTGGCCTTAAAAGCAACAGGAACACCTCATCCACAAAGATGAGACAAAAGAAGTTAAAGATAAATGGAAAAGTAGATGAAATGTAAATAGTGGTAAAAAGCTGATTTATATCAAGCCCGAGCGCTTCAATTTTGAAAAAGGCAGTAAAGGCATCTGCCGAGAATGAGGAGACAGGACAACTATCCAAATAAAGGGCCTCAAAGGGAACGTGAATGTTCAGTAGAGCTGTGGAAGGTCATGGGCAAGGATGGCAGCCAAGTACAAATAAATGGCTCATCCCTTGAGGCTGGGTGAGAGGAGAAACCGATTATTTGTAGGAGCATCAATCTGTATTTTATTTGCTTGTTTCCAGCAATGCTCAGCCACGCTGCAGGAGTAAAAAAGAGGGAGCAGCATACCAATGCCAATTTGCCAGACTAGCACCTTGGCGAGTGCTGAGAGAGGACAGGCATGGTAGAAGAGGATGGAAGGGGGCTTGAATTAGCAACAGTTGGCTTCATGCTGGGCAGGGAAGGAGAAGCCTGATAGATTTGACTAAATTAGGAGAAAAAGACATAATGGAAGAGCCAAATGTCTGAATCAGAGAGCAGTCGTATTGCAAGTGAGACAGGATATTATGGAGTTTAAGATTTCTGAGATGGAATATTTTTCTTTAGGGACAAGAAGCTGTATGTGATCCCGAGAAAAGAGGGTTGATATTCAGTAGGGTTAAGGAGGTTCAACTAGTTAGCGCTAGGTTTCAGATGGGTCAGCTATAAGCCTTTTAAAATCTCCTAGAATTATGGCGAGACAGAAATGACAGGAGCGAGCAAGGGTAAAAGGTAGTATAACTAGACTGTGTGATTTTCATTGGAGGATGTTCTTTCTTTTTTTTCTTTTAGCGAGAAAGATTAGCCCTGAGCTAACATCTGTTGCCAATCCTCCTCTTTTTGCTGACAAAGATTGGCTCTGGGCTAACATCCATGCCCATCTTCCTCCACTTTATGTGTGGGATGCTTCCGTAGCATTGCTTGATAAGCGGTGCATAGGTCCGAACCCAAGATCCGAACCTGTGAACCCCCAGCCGGCCACCGAAGCAGAGCATGCGAACTTGACCACTACACCACCGGGCTGGCCCTGAGGATGCACTTTTATTAGTGAGAGGAGATGGTTGTGCATATCCAAGAGAAGGCCAGCTTTTCCTCTTGGCCTCATGGAACAATGAGAGATTTACAAGAGTAAGTAGTACATGCCCTTGTTGACATCTGGAGGAAAAACCACCTCCTTAAAGGAGGGGCAGGTTTCAATTACAGCAATGGATAAAACTCAAAAGACAATGTTTTGATTGAAAAAGTATCTTGCTAAAAAATTGTGGCTATAGGCAAGATTATTGACAATGACAGGAGGTTTCCAGAGGACCCAGTAGAAAAGTGTTGAGTCAACGTAACAGGAGAAATATACACATAATGAGGAAAGGAATGGAAATGAGAGAAGCTTAGAATTAACATGGTGGGTGAAGGGGTGGTGGCGGTGCATATGCCTTTCATTCAGTGATAAATAATTATAGGGTTGACAAGCACCTGTTTAGAAGTGGATGGCCTCAAATGTCTTAACTTTGGCACACTGAGGGTCCCAGAAAATATCTTGCTTAATCCCAGGGAAATTGTAATGGCTGCCATGAGGTTCAAGAGGACGCAAAAGAGCTCCTTTTTCAGGGAGGGGCTGCCGCCCACCTCACAGAGCAGGGAGTTCTCCATTGTAGTTCTCTCCATTATAGTTCACCCATTCTAATTATTTAAACTATTTCATTTCAAAGATTTCAAAATCTCCCAAAAGATTTTTGAAATAGGGATATAACTAGCATATGTGTGTTGAAGGATGGTGATCTCTTGTTCAAGAATTCAGGATGCAAAGAAACATTTTCAAACACCTCAGCCAAGTGTATGGATTAAAGAGACTGGTCAGTTATTTGAAACTAGAATTCTAAGGTTCTGATTAAGAGCTTACATCCTAGTGGCTTGTGTACCACATTAGAATTAGTTGACAATATATTCTTTTTTCTTGTTTTTTTTGGTGAAGAAGATCAGCCCTGAGCTAACATCCGTGCTAATCCTCCTCTTTTTGCTGAGGAAGACCGGCTCTGAGCTAACATCTATTGCCAATCCTCCTCTTTTTTTTTCCCCCCGAAGCCCCAGTAGATAGTTGTATGTCATAGTTGCACATCCTTCTAGTTGCTGTATGTGGGACGCAGCCTCAGCATGGCCAGAGAAGCGGTGCGACGGTGCGCGCCTGGGATCTGAACTGGGGCCGCCAGTAGCAGAGCGGGCGCACTCAACAGCTAAGCCACGGGGCTGGCCTGACAATATCTTAAATCCAAGAGATTTCACTTAAATATCTAGAAAAAAAATCTAGTTCATCCAGAGAAATCAGTAATATCAGGCTCATGGTCCCACAGTCTGCTGGCAGGAAGTCATGGCTGCTTCCTTTAGATGGGGGCGGCAAGCCCCATTTAGCTACATTATTCTACCTGCCTGGATCCTGGAACCTGGAGGCCCTTGAGTTTGTAATTCCTGTCTTAGCCCTTGGTGAGATAAATATTCAGCCTATTTTATTTACATCCAAGTATCACTGTAAAAAGCAAGTTATTGATTACTACTTCATGAAATAAGATTTGCATACATATGTTTATATTAAAACAATGGATTAAGTTTACGCTAGATAATCACATGACAGAAGGGATGAAAATTAAAGAACACAAAAGGTTATATCTGCTACAATCCTTATCCTACATAGGATGAGCTCAAATACTGTTCCAAATGTTGTTCAAATTCATCTATATTTTATATATAATATCCAGACCAGAGAATTAATTTCCTTACATCCTCCCTTTCCTGAATTCCCTTCACTCAGCTATCTGAGCATTTCTCATGCATTAGAGCCCTGTGCTCCCACCTCTATTTTCTCTCCATTATTGTTCACTCATTCCAATTATTTAGACTATTTCATTTCAGTGATTTCAAAAATCATCCTCAGATGAAATAAACAACTCCAGATAATCATAATAAAGAATAAATATAAGTAAGAAAATACAAAAGTCTGGTTAATATATTAACATATCATACAGTTCTGAACAGTTGTTAGAAATAGAAAGTAAATTTGGATTTGAGCTTCCTAAGGGACAAAGAAAAGAGGAAAAATGTAAACAATATATGATTCACAAGGCCCAAGAAAAACACCATTTAATCATTTAGAGTCCCAGGAACTTTTCTTATTCTAAGATCTGGAGGAAATCTCAACAGTGAGTCTGGAGGACATTGTGTGTGATACAGTAAACAAAGTCCAAAGGAGTATCCCTAAGACACTGAATTTTTTGTATTGTATTGTATTTTATTAAAATATTCTTCAACACATGCTAATGGTGAACCCTTGATGTATATTCTGTGAAGAATTTTGAGAGGCCAAAACAACAGGGGTCACGGTCAAGTGCATAGGTCTGAGTGATCCAAAGGATAAATTTAAAACTGTCAAAGGAAACAGTTTAACATCCATTCTTTTCAGGTAATTCACCATAAATACTATTTTCTTCAGATAACTTAAAAAAATAAGAATTGGAAAACAGTATTTGAAGTTGTAATCTCTGGCAAGAGTGCAGAGATACCATGACATGTTAAAATCCACATATGGCATTTAGGAAACGTAAATAAAACATACATGAATGGAGAGCCACTGTATGGTTGTGGCAAGGACAGCCAAGGATCCCAATCTTCTTCAGCAAGCATGTCTGGGTCAGCTCCAACACACAACTGAGTCACAGAGGCCCTGGACAAAGTGTCTGGACAAGTTTCACAATAAGCTTTACCTTCCATGTCCATAGAAAAATCTGTTGTGTAATAGTGTCAGATTGAGGCCCACTCAATTCTGAAGGACATCTACAAAGACATTGCATTTCATCTCGCGACATCCTTTCTCGGCAGGATCAATTGCCTCCCAAGGCCCAACCTAGGTATGGCAATAAGACTAAACCATCAGGGTAGAGGATGCAAGATAAGCATCCTTGATTCTCCACAGCAGTGGACGATGTTTTTCCTATTTCTCTGATACCCGAGTTAGGCTACTTGAAGCTCAGATTATTTATTGCATTGCTTCTGTAAACTTTCTCCCAAAGGAACATGTAATCTGTACACAGTTGGCATCAAATATTACTGGATGGCAGGTTTGTTTTTAAAATGGTAAAATTAGATAATACATCTCATCTAAATTCATGGAATTTTCTCCCTTAATAACAGAGCCATGTGATAGTTTAAAAACACATGCTTTATCATCATTTAGGTGCAGTTTATTCATTAGAACATTCTGTACACACTCTTCTGAAATCCAACATATCTCATCACATCTCATATTTGGTCATTTTCCTTCTCAAAAGGCCTTGTTACAAATCCACTGCATTTAATGACCAAACTATGCTGATAAGGGTACTTGGACAATAGCTTACATTTTAAATTGTAGTAATTGTGGGTGCTGCTGACTTGTCAATCTCAAATATATTTATAAGCTACACACACAAAAATGAAATGAACAAAGTAATTCAGATTAACCAGCTCTGACTACACATTTTAAGAAAATCACTGGGTGTGCCTAGGATCCAATGCTAACAATTTGTTACGCACCGCAGTGTTACAGCTTTCTAAATGGTAAGTAACTGTTTAAAAATTCCGAAGCATTCTTAAAATGTTTCACTTAAACATTTCTGCAATAAAATCTTATTGAACTGTTGCTTTCATTAATTTTCTGCAGACTAGAGAGCAAGGAATTCAAGTTCGATTTTTTTTTTCTTTTAACGTTGCCTACTACTAGCAAATAAACTGTGCCTCTTTTTTAAATAAACCCTTGTCCTTGAGTTTTGGCCCCTTAATAGTAGCCTACATGGTTGACTACCCTTGGTGTTAAATTTTCTTAAATTGTATTTCTGTCAGTGTATCATTTTTTTAAGCAATGGACCCTATAATAGCAAGCACTGGTCTGTCAGGAGTGCATTTTAACAGCACGACACAAGTATTTTTCACTACAGGAGACAAACAATGATATGTATTACATGCAGTAAACACTGCCTTTGGTACATACGGTTCTCTTAGCATTTATCTATCTAAAATCTCACTGTGTCCTGAATAAGGGGTTGCGGGGGAGGGAGAGAAACCCTGCCTCATATTAATGTTGCCAGTGGCTATAGTGTAGCATCAGAGAGAGTCCAAACGCAATGCCACAATTCTCATGAAAGAAAACCTTGATTTAATATTAAATGAACAGAGCAAGGTATATTAGCTCATGCTTAGAAAGTCCTTTTCTTTCCAACAACTACCACATCTCTCTTTACAACTCTTTTCCCAACTATTGGTCTCTTTTTAATCATAAGTATCACTACCTAATAACTTTCAATTAAGCTTAAAAAGCTGTTAAGAAATAATAGCGCTCTCCAAATTGGGGGTCCATAAATCCCAGGGATGCTTAAACAATTATTAGCATTTCTATTTCTATTTATTTTATATCTTATCCTTTAAGCATTGTTTTCCTAATTTAAAAAATGTACAGTAGAGTATTTATGTTTTATAAATATATATTTAAATGAAGGTGAACACAAAATTCTTTAGGAATAAAGGCATATAATCACAATGTTTAGAGAACACTGTGAAAAAAGAGTATCAGTAAAAAGATATTGGCATTCAATTGTCCTTGCCACTTGAGGAAAAAGATAGAAAAATCAAGACTATAAAGGAAAGCTAAAGCAAACTAAAATTTTATATGTAATTCTACCCTATGGGATATTAAATATGATGCTTTACAAGGCCATAGAACTTTCACATGCTAAAATGTGGAGCGTGTGGGCATGTAAGGTATCTCAGAAAACTACCACCTCAGTTACAAAGAAAAGTGCACCTTCAGTAATTCCCCGAAAGATTCAAATTCATCTTAATTTATGTAAAATATACTGTAATCTTAATTCAACAACCCATTCCAGTTTCCAATAACCTCCACCATTAAATATTTTTTCCTATATGGCTTCAGGTACACACGGTATTTAGGCATTTCTTCATTTATCTTCTTTGTAGGTGAAAAGTTGGTAAAAAAAAAAAAAATCTAATTATAGTAGTAGCCTTTCATATTCTTGATTATTAATCACTGAAACTTCATCTTAATCTGTTTCTTTAATCTTCTCCTCACGTTTAATTTTCCACCTATCTTATCTTCATAACTCAGTGCTATTCTTCCTTCACAACGACAGAGGCCCATATTGGAGTGTCGGCCAGTGTGTTCAATTCTTTCTCTGTGGCGTTACACTGATACCCCCTGACAATTCTATGAATGGGTCTATTATTCCTATTTACAGAAAAGTAAACTGAGGCTTGGAGAGGTTGAGTAACTTGTCTAGGAACATACGGATGGGACATAGCAGAATAGGGCAGACTTCAAATATGGACTCCTCACCACATGCCTCTACTACCTATGGATTAGATCTAACCTCACCTAATTTGGGAGATGTTTAGTGAATTAGCAAGATCTGGTGAGACTTTTTTCTTTTTATAAAGTGATATTCACAGAAGGTAAAAACCAATAGATAAATGCATTATAATAGCAATATATGACTAATTTGCCATTATTGATAGTTGGTGAGGGAGAGGCAACACTCAAATGTGGTTGAATAATGCGAAACACACAGTGAAATGATTTCAGGTACACTATGTGTGTTACAACGAATGTAGGATAAGATCCTGACTTTAGAATCACAGTAAAAAAACTGAGATGCGGTGAAAATAAAGGCTCTGTTTGCTACTCAGCAGCTAAATCCTCAAAGGAAAATGAAAAATATTTTTAAAAATTTTAGTCTCAAAATGTATAATTTTTTCTTAGGTTACTGCAGAAATCTACAGTTAATCGAGAAGACAAAGCATTTAACACTTTTAGTCAAACAAGCATGTGATCTTTATTCTAAAGATAATTGTTAGTTTAATAACTACCACTGACAAGCTGAAACACCAAGCAAACACTATTAGCTCATGATCAGGCAACTTTTCCTTAAAATCAAGCTCAAATTGGTGCATTTGGGAAGGTGAGAATCACAACCGATTAGGAATATAGATCTTCAACTCAACTAGAACAAGATGGCAGTTACAACAGATGTCCCATCCACCAAAAAAGTACAAGAGGGCCGCTAGAAATTATAACGGAAAAAAAAACATCGAGGATGCAGAGTGACAGTAGGAATTAAGACTTGTAAAGCCATTTGGCTACCACTTCCCAACTTTCTGAAAAGTATGTTTCAAATTTCTTTGTGCATGACGTATAGATGGCCACCGTTTTGAAAGCTCACCCATTCATGCTGTGCCTCTTTCTAAGATTCAAGTAACATCAGCATAGCTTCTCAGCCAATACCCATAAGGCATCCCAGCCCAGTTTATAAATATAAATACAAGCTGAAGCATTTTGATTTGTATTTAAAGTTTTATTTAAACTTTTTTTTTTTTGTGAGGAAGATCAGCCCCGAGCTAACATCCATGCCAATCCTCCTCTTTTTTTGCTGAGGAAGACTGGCCCTGGGCTAACATCTGTGCCCGTCTTCCTCCACTTTATATGGGACGCCACCACAGCATGGCCGGAGAAGCGGTGGGTGGGTGTGCCCTGGGGATCAGAACCCGGGCCGCCAGTAGCGGAGGGTGCACACTTAACTGCTGTGCCACAGGGCCGCCCCCTAAACTTTTTAATTTGTAAAAGTAAAGAGTCGGGACATACAAATCCCAATCTTGCAAAAAGGAATGCATATTAATCTTTTAGTTTTGAAGACTAATGCTTAGCTCTTCTTGATGTGAAACTAAAATTAGTGAGCTAGGGTTACATTAGGAGTGAGAAACACATGTACAAACAGAACACTTATATAACATTTGTCTCATCTCATCAAGGATGTGACTAAATAAATTGTTTTAAATAACAGTATGTCTTTGATGTATTTTTCTCTAAATGCTGGATTTGGAAATATCTATTATAATTAGAGCCAATATGTTATTTTAAATGTTTTGTATTAGAAAATAATTTAAGTAAAACTCAGTCTGACTTTAAAATAATTTAAAAAATCATTCTTCAGACCTAGAATAACTGATGTTTCCACTTCAAGAGAAGAAAATTGGCAGCCTTTGAAAAATCCGCAGCAATTTTTATCACTAAATCTTCAAAATATATCAATGACCTTGCGATCAGGGCAGAGTTTAATGATATCTTTGGCCAAGGTGTCACCCTCATGTGTGCTGTGTGGCAGCCCGAGCTCATCAATATGGGCATTCCTTTGTATTTCACATCGAGATATTATGATGTATAAATAGTCCATTAACCATTTTAGGAGATGTATGTAGATATGTCGACTTAAACATACAACTATATCATCACCCATGAATTAGCAACAGACAGTCAAGTGACAGAATCCCAAGGTCTATTTGAAATTCACATTTCACAACTATTACTTAATCATACAGTGTCATCATCAAGGCCAAATAAAAAGATATCCAAGAGAAAACTACCAGTAAATAATAAATGAAAAATAATCCCATTCAATTTAGCAGATGAGTTCTGTAATCCTAAATGGAATTCAGTCCATAACAGCCTAAGTGAATAAGCTTCACAGAGGTTCTCAAATGGAAGTATTATCACCTCCTTAGAGGACATTTAGAAAAGTAGAGGGGCATTCTAGGTTGTAACAGCAACAAGGGACACCATAGGACCACATAGTGGCTGCCCCTAATCCTTTCCTCTTCTGCTCTCACTCACTCTAACCACACTAGCATCCTTGATGTTCCTCAAACACAGCAGAAAAGCTCCCATCACAAGGCCATTATACTGTCTGTTCCCTATGCCCAGAATGTCTTCCTATAGATCCCTCGGGCTAGCTCCTTCACTTTCTTCCGGTCTTTACTCAAGTCACCATCTCAACAAAGCTGTCCCTGTCTACCCTATTTACTTTTTCAAATCCTTCTCTCTCTCTCTTTCTCTTTCACACATACAACATGCAAGCACGAGTGTGCATTAATACAAATTCTGCAAATTCTATTTTTCCAATAGTGTTTATCATCTCCTAACATACTCAATACTTATTTTGTTGACTACCTGCTTCCCCTAACTAGAACATAAACTCTACAAGGGGAGGAGGTATCTCTGTGCTTTATTCAGTGCTGTATCCTAGGTCTTCGTCCAGTACTTAGAGAATATAGAATAATGATACTTGCTGAATGGGAAAACGGGACCGAGTATGGTAAACATTTTGCAAGGGGCATCAACGGTACCTCTGTTAATAGCTTACCAATATCTGTGATAAGAGATGAAACAACGAAAATAGCATGAAAGTTACAGAGCTAACCATCTTACACTGCATCCAAAATATAACTATGAACCTCGAAGCCAGCTTTTAAAATAGGACTATTGGCTTATAAAAGGATTTTTACAGAGCCTAGTTTTTATTTATTATTTGTAACCTCCCTTCTTCAGAAATTGTTCTAATCTCTCTTGATTATATCTCTTTTTATTCTCTTTATTGGTTCCTTGGGACATAACTCTGTATATATTTTACTTAGTTATTTAACTACAATATTGACTATATCACTTGTAGAAAACCTGAAAAATAATTTGCCTTAAGTTTTTCCCCAATTTCCCAGACTACCTTATTCTTTACATAGTAAAATATTAATAAATTTATATATTATGTAAAATCAATTAGAAATATAATATTCTACATTATTTACAGGAAGGAAGTATTGGCATTCAAATATTTAAGTGACTAAATGGTTTTCATTTTTAGACTGTTAGAGAGATAGCAAAACATGTAATTATAAATATAAACCCCAATACTACCCATTCAGCAAGGACCCACTACGGATAGAAGGGATTCTTGAGGCTCAGAACATTTTTAATTTCTTTTTCTAATAAATAGCCACAGAAAACACTAGTTTATAAGTTTTAAGGTAATTCAATAACATAATTTCTTTGTGTCTCTCAAAGCACAAATGATCCCTCAGTGGATATTCACGTGCGATACAGGCTTTAAAATTATGTTCACAGTATAGTTGAACTTCTCACCTGTAAAATACATATAAATCTGCCCATTGAAACTAATTCTCATATGTAGTGTTACAAGTTATGATTACTTTTTCCATTTGCCTCTCCCGCCCGGCCCTATCCACTCAGGCAAAGGAAAAGGTACAAATTGCTCATCTTACCCAGTCTAAGACATAGCTGTTGGGCAGAATATATTTTTATTGAGCAGTCGATAAACACAAAATAAGCATCATTAAATACCTAATGCCATAAAGTATTTAAAAGTGCAACAGTCTTGATTCTGTTATTTTCGTGAAATGTGAGCAACCTATCAAAGAACATTACTTAAGAGATTTCAAAATCTTTTAAAAACAAGAAGAATAAAATAATTTCAAAAATTGTAAGCATCTGTTAGAACTGCTATAAGAGAAACACGCTATTGTTCTAAAAGTTTTAGAAAATAAGAATAAGCTAGCAATATCTAAAATTTGCTTTTCTCCCCACGAAGTTGCCTGTTGGGATCCCATGGCATAAATGAGATGGGAATTTATTTTTCCTCTGTGGTTTTTAGATTACTACTGTTAGCATTAGCACATTTTATGAAGTTCTCTGTCCCCTTACTAGTCTTTGTCATATTTGATATTTATGTTTACTAAAACTGATTTTCTGTTTTTATTAATAGGATGGGCTTAATGTAGCCAATGCTTTACTGCATTAGTAATAACAATTTTACTTAAATATGGCTTTGGTGTACTCCTCTGCAAATAATCTTTGAGTTCCTAAGAGTCATTTATTTTCCCAGTAGCCCAGTTGGAGAGTTTCTAATATTAAATTGAATCATAACAACACACGCTGGTTAGATTCTAACTTAATACACGCAGCTTAATGTTAATTTTCCAACTTCAAATCAGGGACCTGACTATTCCAAGATGATTATTTATCTCAAGTACGATTTTGTTTTAAACTAGTCAAATCCACAACCAGAGACTTTTGCATCATAAAAAACTAACACTATAAAGGAAAATAATTCAGCAAAAGATTTAGAATCTTTATATAACTACAAAAAATATTGTTGAGAAGGAAAAGGTCTATCAACAAGCTTTGACACTCTAGGGCAGAAAGCAGAAATGGCCCCGGTGAGCGCACAGGTGGGGGATGTAGGTGGTTAGAATATAGTAAATATGTTTGATGAATACAGTGAAAGGGTATGCTTAAGTCCTAATTCCTTTAGAGAAAAGTTATCTATTAATATTGTTAATAAGAGGCAAAAAAAAAAAAACCCTCAATAAGCAAAAGAAATTGCTTTAAAGTAAGAAATGAAAATCTAAATGCCACATTTCTTGCTTCACAATGCAAACTTTCACTTCAAAATAAATTTCTTAAAAATTTCTTATAAATATCTTGAAAAGGGACCCATGTGGTTAATCATCAAAACAAGTATGTTACGATGGTAGAAAAAGAATAGAACCAACAGCATCAAATTCTACCCAAGCTGAGAAAAACAGAATTGGGTGATAAAAATCACAAGGGAATAAATTTGGGCATTCTATAGTATTATAAAACTTGTCTTTCCTCTCAGAATGGTAAACACCCTATGAGAATAAGTCAGTGCTATCGTTTACGATACTAATACATTAGCTGGCCTCAAGTATCTGAATTTTACAAGTTTCAAAGCCTGCCAAACTATGGTGATCTGGTGAAAGTCATTCACGATAAAAGTTAATATTCATTCTAAGGTTATACAGAGTCTAATATCTGTATGTGTAGCCTACATATACACATCTATACCTCTTGAAATGCTTAAGGGGAAATTCCGTGGATCAGTTGGAATAATGACTTACATAAACCAATTTAAAAATCTTAAATGAATGGAAAATGCCTTTTTAAAGAAACATGGCTAATGCAAATGCTGTTTTAAAAAAAATATCAGGTCAATTGAACAGAATATTGCTATTTTTAGTTTTACTCTCCTTGTTTTCAAGATCTTGTCCTGCATTTACAACTGACATATTTTAACATTTATTAATAAAAGTGAGAATGTTAGCTAATATTTTTTTTTGGAAGATGGGATGAGGTTGCAGTATATAATTTTGAATAAGTTTCTCATAGAAACTGGAAAATGTTTTCAAACCAAATACCAAAAGAAGATGTCAATGACTCATAGTGTAACGAAGAAAAATACAATGGTCGTTTAGGTTGGTGCAACTCTTCTTTTAGGCTATGTAATTTTTATGTGAGTTCAAAAAATTGAACTACATAATACATTTCTACAATGCATATATTCTTCAAAACCATTTAGAAAATTACTACTTTCAGCATATTTTAAAAATGAGATTCCTTAATAAATTATGGTTATGCAGTCAAAACACAGCATTAAAATTTATTATTAGTCACTTAATGGAAGTTAATGGTGAGTTTATAAATGAGGTGCTGGCTTACTTTGATATACTCTAAGAGCAACCAAAAATAGAGATTCTTTCCCAGAGTTCTATGTATTTATAAAGTGCAAAATAAGCAATTTTAGCAATTCTCAAATGTACTTCTTCCAGATGCATTTAATCCTAAATATACTTGTAAAAACAGAATATTTTTCTGCTAAGTCAGGTATGTCTAATTTATCCATCTTATGTGTAAAAACTATCCTGACTGAAGTATTCCATGCTTTATAAAAAGGTAGAAAATGGTAAAGATATAGAAACAGTGTGAAGTATTTTCAGATTTTTAATATTCTTCTGGGGGGGGGTGGAATTTTCAGTGAAAATATCTCATCTATAAAACAAACAGCCACAAAACTAAAACAATTAATTCTATTAAATACTCATTCATTGAAAATAGGCACATCATAAAATTAAGTATAAGAAAATATTATAGATAAATTTACAAATAAGAAGTTCTATCTGTAGACGAAATATCTTTAACAGAGATTGTTACAGAGAAGTTGTCGCTCAGGAAATCTAGTGTGAATCCACCAATTTTTTCTAAAGTGAGGGGCACTCTCCCAAAGTATTGTACCACACAAAATTATCACACCTGATTCGTACTGGTCTATGAACCTATGTATATAGTCTAAAATGTTTGAAATAGAATTCGGTAATGCTTTCCTATAATAAACGGAAAAATAGACTTAAAACTTTTTATAAAGCTATACATAAAGATAATTTACAAAGAAAATAACAGCATTTTTTTAACAATGTAGTCTAATACACTCATATGCCAAAATATTTCATAATACTAAGATTACCTTAGACATTTAAATATAATAAAGGTTATGACTATAATAAAGTAAGAAAGCTCAAATGAAGCTCATAGGAAAAATGTTTATTTGGGATGAGTTTCATTCCATCTAAAAGCTTAAGTTTACAGAATTTAAAACAATAAAAAGTGATTTTTCAAATAATACTAATGCACTGCTTTCCGGGGAAGATATTTTCAAATTGCCTAATATTAAAAAGGTGACGATGAAGGGAAAAAAATGAACACTTTACTGAACATTAAAAAAGAATTTGTGCAGTGAATTGTCAGGTAAAATAATGTTAACAACATATTCATGTTTACTTTTAAGGCCTTAATTATGTACTAATATAAATTTAACCTTATAGAAAAATTAGGAGGCACTAGGTTTGATCAGTGTGAAATAAAGTTATAGCTAGATTAATGCTCTATGTAGCGTTTAATTTTAATTTTCTATTTTAAAGTTATTATATTGTTATATTAAAGCATATAAAATTTGTACTCAGCATAACAGCTTCAAATCCTGTTTGTTAATTGGGAACTATGGTGGAGCATGAAGCATCGCTCTTTCCTAGTAGTTTCATTTTAAACAAATCATCTCATGTATAAAAATAGCAAATTGCATTAAATTTTATATAAGACATTTTCAGCTTCTCATATAGGAAGAGCTACAAGCAGGTTCCATGGCACACGTCATAGCAAACAACTGAATACATCCTCTGGTGAGACACCACTCACTGAGATACAAGATACAGCCTATATCGACTTAATTTTTAAAATATACCACAAGTAAGAAGTTGCAGGCTTAAATAAAAAAACAAGCAAAAATTGCCCAAAAGCTTAAGTGGTAAGTTCTGATATTCTTTACTGCCTCCAAGTTGAAAACTAAAGTATTTTATCATTTTTCCTAGTTCTGACTGTTTAACACTTGCCACAAAATCTTAATTCTAAAACTCTGATTATACATTTACTACTTTATTCATATTTTCCAGACTGAAATGAAGATGACAGATAATTTAGCAATGACTAGAGTCCTGTAAACATCATTACTAAAACTTTGGTATTTTTACACAATAATTGTTAATCTACTTCAGTCACTCTAATAGTTCTAAGCCCTAGTACAAGGTACAAAGAAGCTTCCATGTCTAATTTGTCATAAACTCAACTTTTAAAAATAAAAAAAGCTCTATAAATGTGTTGGATATATTTTTAACAGACACATTTCTAGGTCTTGGCATATAAATATTGATGGGCAGATTGACTTCACGATTTAAGTCAGCAAGCCTGTTAATAGAGGAAGTTTTTAAAAGTCAATCCTTCTGTTTCTTTATCTAATGAGTTTCTGAAGGCGGAGAACAATCCTACAAACTGGCAAATTCTCTCTCATCGGATATGTGCATTTTATATTCTACAGAAAAATAAAAGATATTATACCAGCCTGTTATGGCAAGTGACCTGTTAAGATTTGAAACTCAGGACACAAACTGTAAAATCTTTTCTTTTCTTAAATATAGCCAATTGTGCCACGAAGGAGGAAAAAAATCTGAGAGAAATCAAATTTACCACAATAATAGTTTCTAAAAACCCTTAAGAAAATATCTTATGATTTAAATTCTTTATTTATCATTCATGGAACTTGTAAAAACCTCACTATCACTACTCAAAGTAATGCAAAATAAAATGTTAGAACTTCAAGACTCACTGTTCAGCATTAGAAGTGTTTTCTGTTTTCTTTTTTAGAAGGAGAAATTAATTAGGAGGTTAAATACAATTGGCAAAAATATTTTACTCTTCTCTAAATATGAAAAAATTATTTGGGCCAGGATAATATCTATAACCAATAATTTACAAGTACAGATAAACTATTATTATCATTTTTCATATTTTTACTTAGACACCTAGTGATTTAGAAAGAGCCATACAAACCTGTAAGTTATTTATGGCTTGTTTGGTGCCTCAAAGAAATTATATAATATCTAAACATCAAAACCAAAACCAAACCACTTTTTAATAGCATTTAAATGGTAAGTATTGAGGGTGCAAAATACAAAAAGGAAATGTAAAATAAGAAGGAAACAAGAAAAATTATTTTCAAAGCTTGGGAAAATAGCCATAGACTACTACTTGCTCCGTGATCATATTACAGATTTTGTGTAATTAATAAACAATCAGATAGTAACAATTTTAGATGAACCTCTCTTTTTCCCTTAGTTAATTTCATCCACTACCTAAAATTACGCCTCTCACATAGCAGGCATTCAATAAACATTTTTGAAAGACTATTTATACACATCCAAAGAAGTTAGTTTGTAAACAAAATTTGCTTGATTGTATTTGTCTAGTTGACATACAGACTCAGACTATTTTAATTTGCCAGTCAGAGACATATGCTGTTGAACACGGACACAATTCCATTGAGATACACGCTTTCCACATAAAGCTAAATACCATATCTGTGGGATAATCTATAACACATAACACAGTGTTTTACACTCACACCAATTCCTCATGTCACTTCTGCAGTTTTTGTGTTGATGAATTACTCATTGCCAAAGAAGTCACGTTATATACAGCAAATCTTCAGTTTAAATAAGGGATAAGCTTGCTGTTAACAACTTAGTTTGAAATGTTAACAACTCTTAGGTTGTTAATATAACAACTGACCATTAATGTGGTAATGAGCAATTTAAGAGGAAATTGTACTCTGAGAAATGAATATATTGGCAATCAGGACCAGGGTTTATATTTGAAAGAGTATGATTTTTTAAAATAAGTTAACGAGCATTAAAAGTTTGAGCCTATCAGAAATTAACTAAAAGTTTTATCATCATAAGCAACATATACAATCTTTTAGAGAAAGATAAGGATTTCTGATATGAAAACTATTTTGATAAATTCCCTTCAATGACACACTTTCTCGAGACTTTCAAATAGCAGTTTAACATCATCTTCTTACTACCATAAGGAAGAATAACACAAAACAAGTCTAAGGTTACTTTCTCTACTTGCTACTATATTGACAACTACAAAAATGGTTTCACTCACAATACTGGTATTTCAGTGGTAAATTTATAATTTGATTTTAAAAATCCAGATATTTCAAGGGACTTTCTTTAAATTTTACTTAATTTTTGTCTGTGCTTATTAGAACACCTTAATCTTGCCCAGAGTGTATAAACTCCTTGTTTTGGAATTGCTGTTACAAAATCCACTTGAGAAACTGCAGTGGTAAACAAATGTAAAAGTCAAAAAGAGACAAAAATCTATGAACATTGGTTAGTAAAGATAAAGCAAAACTAGGAAGCAATGTTAAGTCACTAAAAGCAAATACAAATGCTTTATGTGGAAATGAGGCTCTATTTCACAAGGAGCAGAGGAGGAATTTTTATTTCAAAGAGGAAAGTTCAAAGACTGCAGTTCTAAAAGATTTCACAAAATAAATTAATTCTGATTAGTTGTGCCACCACAATGAGGGAATTTCTAGCTATAGAGAGTCGCTTCCCATTGTTGGCACCTTGCTCCTATTTTGTGCACTCAGGGAACACAGAGAAGTTGTAACAAGTGGTCATAATTAGTCAGGAGGCTGTCAGATGAGGCAGTCCTAAGAGAGGGAAAGAGTAGAATCTGATAAACACTACTACTGGATTCACCCTCTTTACCATTAATTGAATGATATATTTTCACATATAAAGATTAAATCAGACTAGATACAACTGAATTATACACTAAGAAGCACCAAATTCCCTATAAAACACCTCCCCAAATGACCAAGATGGTTAAGGAGTTACCACTGATTGATAAATTTTGTGTCATAAGGGGAAAAAAATCCAAATAAATCGCTTAATGTCAGACTAGAAAAATGATTAATTGTATCAAATATGAAAACCCAAATGATGCTATATATCATTTCTCTAATTTGATAGATCCTACTTTATTAATATAAGTAATTTGTAGCTGAAGCAGGTCAAAAAGTTCCCTGAAAAGCAAAATAATTTTTTTTAAATAGAAGTTCATGTGTTGAGTGCTAAATGCTGAGAAATAAGTTTAGTCAGCTTCCTAAGCAGGAACATCTGAGTTGTCCTGAAAGTGTTACAGTTTGGAGAGTTGCTATCATTTCCCCATAAGGATGAATGTCTTTACTTTGTTATTTTCCATAAAGCTACTGGCAAGGCTGAAGCTGTTCAATGCTCAGTGAAACCTGTGCGATACATTCACACTTGGGAAAAGTTTTGAAAACTGTGTAATACATATCCTAATAAATACCAGCTAAGAATTTCAAACAGGCTTTCTCTGACAAATCTAAAACAGAAAGAGAGCGGAATAACTTTGTGTTACATTCAGCTTACCTTGCCCCTTATGCTCTAATAAAAAACTCATATGCTGATTTCTGCCAAATACATCCTTGACAGCAACTGGCAGTTTCAATATTGGCAGTGGAATAACCTAGTCCTAAATGGGAGCATGCAGGCAAGCCGCATTGAAACACTTGAGATACTGTGTTTTGCTGGCCATTGCTTAAGCAGTCATTTGCATAACAGGCACCTGGCAACATTTGGAAGACTCACAGGTCAACATCTTTCGGGAATAGAAGCTGGTAGTAAGGAAACGAAACAAAAAAATACACTTACAAAAGTATTTTAAAAGGAATCCAGTCATCACTGGTGTGCAAGGATAATTCCTACCTCAGATAGTCTCTGCGACAAAGGATAAGATTAGCTTTAGTGTACAGGGTGGAGCCCACCTCTCCCAAGCGACAGTCACAGCAGGCACACTTCAGACAGTCTTCATGCCAGTATTTGTCCAGTGCCTTTAGAAGATACCGGTCCTTGATCTTTCGGTTGCAGCCAGCACAACCTTTGGGCTTGGTGTCTGGCTGGACTGAGAGCATTTGTATACCTAAAGGACAACAAAAACAGAAAAGAGAGCTGGGACTACAGGAGAGCAGCCAAAGATGTCAAAAGACCTCAAACAAGTTAAATATTTAATATCGCCTCTTTCAAGGAGGGTTAGAGTTTCTTTTTTAGGGTCATACTGAAATCAAACTAAATTTTAGAAACAAACAGGCTCAAACTTTATAAAGTCCTTATTAAATCATTTATCAAGTCACACATATAAAGTGGTAAAAATAACGAATTCATGTTGTACATAGTAGGTCGACATATAGGCGAAGTTAAATTAAATAATTTTACAGTGTCTCCATTCTCTACACAGAGCAGTTCCTGTAGGGAGAAAATATGAGTAAATGGCTAATAATCTTAAAAGAAAGCTGTTAAACAAACTAGTCTGTGCACAGTCTATAGGAGTCAAAAGTGAGTTTTTCTTGATTGGTTAAAAATTTCACTTAATATGTGCTTGATGGTGGAAGGAGAATGGGATTATACTATCCTTACTTAGCAGTAGAGATGTTTATAGTTAAGTACACAGTACAGTCACCCGAAAAGCTCACCAATCCTATATTACTTGTTTGCATCCAATATTTCCTCCCGTGCCCTTGATATTTCAAAGTATTCATTATGTTAAAATAAAAAAATTTATTTGCACTCACAGGCATCAGTCAGTGCTCCTATTAATAGCAGATTACCTAACCATATACTACATGCTTTTATGTAAAACTAAAGTATAAGATTATGTAATTTATTGCCATAAACATGCACTGATTTATTTTATAGGGCAAAGAGAAAACAGAAGGCAAAGTCTAAATATATATAAAACTACACAAACATACATATGTAAATATATTATATACATACTATACTAGACATAGGGAAGTTTATATATTTTAGAGATATATCTCCATCATAAATTAGGAGTCTAGATGGGTTCTATGGGTTTTACAACTTGACTGAAATGTTTTCAATGAAAGGATATTTGCCTTTGAGTTTCTCCTTCTTTCCTAAGTGTCAAACACTCAGCTTTAAATAAAGCTGGACCAAATATTCAGAGCTTTATATTTATCAAATAACTCATTTAAGCACTATAAAATACTGCAGACATCACTGATTCCAAATTCCCTCATTTTACAAATTATGATATAGAGGCCTAAGAGAGGTTAAGGGACTTGCTCAAAGCTGAACAACAGTTAAGCACCAGACTTGGTGTCCTTACAGTCCAGAGACCCCACTGCTATGTTATGCTTCCTCTCCTAGGCATAAAGTTTTAAACTTGGGCATAGACGGATACAAAATACCAACTGTGCATACACTTGAAACAGTTTCAAGAAAAGAAATGCCAAACTATCGGCTTGAGCATTTTCTGCGTATTTCCCCACTCCAAAGTAGCTAAACCTTCCTCAGTTTCCTCTGATGCCTTATGATGAAGGCTTCACCTCTGTTACCTTCACAATCCTTTTTTTTTTTTTAAATCACACTGATAAGAGACATCAAGGCACCGTACCCTCACAGCTGAATAACTTTTCTAGCTACAAATAATACATGAATTACACATAATATTGTTATAATGTTGAACTTCCATTAGAAAATAACTTCTCTGGTAGGGTAATGGAATAGGGAACGGCAGGGAAGAAAGCAGGGAGGCTGTTCCTTCTGCATGACATGCATAGCCGTGGTCGTCGGAGCCGCAGACTAGCAGCTGGATCTGTACAGAAGAGCAGGTGGTATTCCTATAGCCTGCTTTCTGTTCCTTTTCTTTGAAGGAGCTAAGGGTCTAGCGTAGATTAATCATCACCCTTGATAGCTCTGCTAAATCTCACTCTCTAGAACTTCTAACAAATGAAGTTTCTTTGATCAGAACTAGTTACCGTCTTCTAGCAAGGTTCCACAAGGAATGAGTCCCATTAATTACAGTACAGAACAAAAGTGCCTCTTAACCATACACCTGGAGGGAGGGGGAAATTCTGATTTACTAAATGACTTTCTGGATTTCATTTTTGAAAACATCTAGAGACATATTGAGTGGCTAGTCTAATTATCCAATTTATAAGACCTATTTTTTTCATATCACAAAGTTGAAAATTTTTTGTAAATATCCTAAGCTATATTTCCCTGAGTTGTGTTACTATCATCAAGCGTGGAAGGTCAGCTATCTTTATTCAAAATGCTTTGCAACCAAGACAGGGAATACCGACATTTGGCACAAGTAACACTACTCTGCTTGTCTTCACAAACTGTTTTTGTTGTATTGACATTTTAATTTAGCACTCAGAGGCCAATTAATATTTGAAACTCTTACGTTCTGTTTGGCCTTGGGCGTAAAAGGAGTTTGATATTTTCCACTCCATCCTGGTACCTTTCGGAGCTCATCATCACATTTCTCTTGAAAAGGAAATCTTTTCAATACTATGCAAGTTAACGGTTGTAGAAAAAGAACTATTTTGTAGGCACCACGTTGTCTTGGACCTAAAAAGGCAGAAAGCAGTCAGCAGCCTCCCTTCTCCATCCAGAAGAACACGTCTGGGTGGAGCTATGTGTTCGGTGCTGAGAAACATTTCACAAGTTGCACATAGCACATCAGGACACATAACTAGTTTTAGATTGGCATGTAAATTGTTCTGAGGGAAATTCTTATTGCCTCTGAGACCCTGCCATTCTGAGTTATTTGACAGTTTAAGGGAAATCATAATTAAAAAAAAAGACATAAATAATAGCCTGTGCAGTGTGGTGTGCAGAAATAAGTAGAACCATTTCATTTAAACTCTGGTGAGCTTTTAATTGCCTGGATTGCATTGTGAGGCGGCCTAACGGTTGATTGCCTCCATTATGTTCCCTTGTTCTGTGCCATTCATCCGCACAGGCTCAGCTTCAGTAGTTAACACAACAAAGTAACCACAACTCCACAACACACAGGGCTTTAAAAAAAATAATCATAATAAAAGATTTGCAGCACTTAGACACAGCCTTTTATATTTTTGGACTAACTACACATAGTGAATGGAAAACATTTTGTCCCCGTCGGAAGATACACAGAGAACAATTTGGGAGAAGGAACAGGAAGAGGGAATACATAAAGGGGGTTGGCAGAGATGAGGTGCCTCAGGAAGATGCTAAAATGGGAATGCAGGTTCTGCAGCTGGGAGCAGTGACACAGATTAAAAGAATTTGGCCAACACGGCCATTCGATTGCCAAGAGGTACCAAACAAAAGATTTTCTCTCCTCCTGCCCATCTTCATCCACTCCCCAGCCCCCAGACCCGACTGGAGAACTGGACTGGGCCTAAAAGCTTGTTTCTCTCTGTTCACTGGCCCAGAGCATCCCTACAGGCTGCAGCCCCCTAAGGGACAACAATGCAAATAGATGTCCCCAGATCTCAGGCCCCGGAGCTGCTTAACTCTGTTCTGCCCCTTCAACTCCCAACCCCCCTCCCCATCCTTCTACTACCCCCCTCCCCTTTTTGAGCAATGGAGCTGGGAACCAATTTGATTCCCTTTTTCTCCAATGCAGCTGCAAGGCTCAGAGATACTGACATTTTTCCACTCTTATCAGTTTAATTACAGTTACCATGGCAGCAAAGTGCTAGTGCTTGGCAAAGGCCAACAAGAGATTTGCAAGACTGAGTTCAATTTTGATGCAGCTCACATGCAAAATAAAAAAAAAAAAAATAAGAAACATACATACACTCTAACAAAGAATCCCTTACGGAGTTTATGCTCCAGCCTTTTGTGGTTGTGTCTTTGCAGCCACACAGGGATGATTTGCAAAGAATGTAGCAGTATTTGTTGCACCTAGCAAGATTAATTGGTTTAAGCAGCCGTCTTTCAAAGCTGTTACAACAATAATATTTCGGATCTTTCAGAAAGACACAAAAGCAGCGGAAGAGCAGGAAGGCTTTTGAGCAGCCAAGAGTGCCGAGCGCCGGCAAAGTGCATCTATGATAGATTGTAACCTTACCAAAACTTTTCTCCTTTTTCTGCATGAGTTGACTTAGGCGTGCCTGAGTTGCAGCAGCTTCGCATTGAGCGCCCAGCTCAAAGGTAGCAGTGGAAGGGGGTCTCCTTGATTTAGCTCGGGTGGACCTGGTGCGCAGCCTACACCGCCGAGGACCGACTATTGTGAAGCCACTTTGGGAGCGGGTCGGAGTGGCGGCAGGGGGTGGGGGAAGGGACGAGGGCGGCCAGACGAGACGCGGCGCACACACAGAGCCCCTCGCAGTGTGGCAGTGTGCAAAATGATGGCGAATGACAAAGCCACATGCTTCCCTAACTCTGCCCGTAATCCTAAAATCCCAGCGGCCCCTTTTAGCTTCGTGGTAACAAATGGATTTGATTAAACTGTCACATGCAGCGTTAGCATAGCATATCATGTTCAATATGAAAAAGATCATAAATCTGACTTGTATTTCATAACAGCAATCTGGGTAGCCCCGGTAAAAATGTGCCGCATCAGTTTGAATCTCAACCTATAGACACAGGCACCTTTTTCCACGGAACGTGTATCTTCTGGCCTCTTCTTCCCAACCACCCCCTCCCACCCCGCTCCAAATAGTCACTTTTCCATCTCGTAGAAACAACATTTTGTTGTTATGGCAGAGTGGGGAGAGGCAGAAGTGTCAACAAGAACCAAAATATTGTCATTTCAACTCTTAAGGGAGAGGGGGGTCATGAATTCCAGCAAGTAAGGGGAGGGGGTCCGGAACCCCCTTAGGACTCAATTCCCTTCCTAAGGGCCGGGCCAGAGCAAACATTTCCTAATTCCAAACTCTCCCTGCCCCTCTCTCCCCGGGAGGCAGGGGTGTGGAAATGCTGCGGTTCAGCGTGAACTTTGACTATTATCCACTCGAGTCGTACTTGAGACGTTCCGCGCCGCAGCCGCTCTCCCTCCTTCCACCAACATCCTCCGCCAGCATCTCTTTCATGTCTCATCATAAAAATAATGAAGCCTCACATGATTTAAACAAAACCGTCTCAGCAGAGCTGCAGCCCGAGTGAAAGTTGCAGTGCGGAGCTGGGCTGCAGCACCCGTTTATGCCTCATTAGGAGAGGCTGGGGAAGAAAAAAAATACCCACATCCGCACACGCACGCGCGCACCCGCAGACACACACACACCACAAATAAGCCGACGCGTGTGTACACAGCTGCTGCACTTACCTTCTCAATTAAGCGATACAGGGGGAGGCCGTTCAGAAAGCACAGTGGCTGCTTTGTAGCGCTTCTCCTTGGGAAAGGTCAAAAAGAAGCATTGTTTGAAAAAAAAAAAAAGAGGGGGAGGGAATCTCTATTTTTTAAGTTTAAAATAATGAGGTCCTCAAGGATCCGCCAAGTAATGGTGTTGACCGTATCTGAGCCACAGGTGTCCTCCTTTTAGGCAACTGCAGTCCGAGGCTGTCTCTCTCCGTCCTGGCTCAAGACAACTTACCCCAGCAGCACGCGAGGAGCCGAGCCGAAGGAAGCCCCAGCTCTCAGCTGCAAAACGCGATCCCTTCCCGGCCAGACATAATACAGCCAAAGAAAAGGTCACTCAGTTATTACTGAGCCGGCGGAGCCCAGGCAGCGCTTGTCAAGACCACAGAGAAGCAGCTCCCTTCCGATTTAAGACTATTTACCTCTCGCCCCCAGCCCTCCCCTCTTCTCTCCTTTCCTTCCCTCCCTCCCTCCCTCGCTGGCTCCCTCGCTCGCTCTCGTGTGCCTGTTCTGCAGCTCAGTCAAGTACAGCCGCCCTCGGAAAGTGCAAAGCAGCCACGAGACAGATCGGGCTTTGTTGCTAATTTCCCAGGGTGAAAATTTACAAGCCTGCGAGTGCCGTCAGCACAACCACATGCATATGCTACTCGCAAACGCTGGGGACGACCCCGCGCACAAAAAGTGACCTCTGCAGGAGTCGACTCAGGAAGGACCCTACCTCCTGGACCCGTCCAGAAGAAGAAGTCCTGGGAAAGAGCTCCGGAGGAAAAGGGTAGGGTTCCTAAATTCGGCAGGGCGTTTTGGACTAGGTGGCCACGTTTAAAGCAAACTGTCTTCCAAGGCCATTTCTGAAGCTACCAATTATGGAAATTAAAACCAAGGGAATCAAACTGCTACCGGAATACACTGGAAAAGCACACAGCCCTCCCCTTTAGGAAATGTCTGGGGGGTGGCTGCAGTTGCCCGGTCTCTGACTTCCATTAATGAGCTCTCTCAAGTCGCTGCTCCGCAGGGCAGGGCTGCCACACACGCCGGGTCCAGCAGTGACACTCTCCCCTTTCTCCCGTGGCCCAAGAACTA